>NW_026622886.1:52355256-52955256 GCF_023065955.2 Ursus arctos
TTTCCTAGCAGGAGTTCAACCCCAACGACCCCAGCCCGGAGAACCCTGGGGCAAAAACAGCTTACAACGAGCAATATGCTCTTGCTGTGGAAAACCTATCCAAAGTGGGGGTAGCCAGGTAAACAAAATGCCACACCCCGAGGTGTAAGAAACAAAATTGCCCAGGCATAGTCTAAGCCCCTCACCTTGTCCCTGTGCTTGTGGGAGCCGGAGAGACACCCGAGGCCCACGGCCCTGAGACCCATATGGCAAAAAATGGCTTCCCACGGACACAGTTTTCCTGAGGTACAGACCCTCTCACAAGTGGTTGTGGCAAGTTAAAGCAAATGCCATCCACTTCTCTGGAAGAAACCACAGTGCCCAGCCATGATCTAAGCCCTCCCATCCTCACTGGGCTTCTGGCAGCAGGAGTGAAAAAGAAGAGCACAGCATTGGGACCCATTTGACAAAAACCGGCTTCCCACGAAAAAGTCTTTCTCCACGTGCAGACATGCTCCCAAGTGCCTGTGGCAAGGTGAAGGAAATGCCATACACTGACCTGGAAGAGACCACAGGGCCCAGGCACATTCTAAGCCCTTCCCTCATCCCGGCGGTTTTGCTAGCAGGAGTACAACCCCAACGAACACAGCCCGGAGACCCCTGGGGCAAATACGGCTACCGACGAGCAATATGCTCTTGCTGTGGAAAACCTATCCAAAGTAGGGGTAGCCAGTTAAACAAAATGCCACACACCCAGCTGTGAGAAACAACATGGCCCAAGCATGGTCTAAGCCCCTCATCTCGTCCCTTGCTTTGGGGAGCCGGAGGGACACCCGAGGAAAACGGCCCTGAGACCCGTCTGGCAAAAAGCCGGCTTCCCAAGGAAACTGTTTTCCTGAGGTGCAGACCCTCTCACAAGTGGTTGTGGCAAGGTAAAGCAAATGCCATTTACGTCTCTGGAAGAAACCACAGTGTCCAGCCATGTTCTAAACACTCCCATCCTCACTGGTCTTCTGGCAGCAGGAGTGAAAAGAGAGGAGCACAGCACTGGGACCCGTTTGACAAAAACCGGCTTCCCACGGGAAAGTCTTTCTCCACGTGCAAACATGCTCCCAAGTGCCTGTGGCAAGGTGAAGGAAATGCCATAGACTGACCTGTAAGAGACCACAGGGCCCAGGCACAGTCTGAGCCCTTCCCTCATCCCGGCGGTTTTGCTAGCAGGAGTTCAACCCCAAGGAACACAGCCCGGAGACCCCTGGGGCAAATACGGCTTCCGACGAGCAATACGCTCTTGCTGTGGAAAACCTATCCCAAGTGGGGGTAGCCAGGTAAACAAAATGCCACACACCCAGGTTAAAGAAGCAACATTGCCCAGGCATGGTCTAAGCCCCTCAACTCGTCCCTGTGCTTTTGGGAGACCGAGGGACACCTGAAGCCCACGGCCCTGAGACCCATTTGACAAAAAGACGGCTTCCCACGGAAACAGATTCCTGAGGTGCAGACCCTCTCACAAGTGGTTGTGGCAAGGTAAAGCAAATGCCATCCACGATTCTGGAAGAAACCACAGTGCCCAGCCATGTTCTAAGCTGCCCAGGTATGGTCTAAGCCCCTCACCTCATCCCTGTGCTTTTGGGAGCCATAGGGAAACCCGAGGCCCACGGCCATGATACCCGTTTGGCCAAAAGCCGGCTTCCCACGGAAACAGTTTTCCTGAGGTGCAGACCCTCTCACAAGTGGTTGTGGCAAGGTAAAGCAAATGCCCTCCACTTCTCTGGAAGAAACCACAGTGCCCAGCCATGTTCTAAACACTCCCATCCTCACTTTGCTTCTGGCAGCAGGAGTGAAAAGAGAAGAGCACAGCACTGGGAACCATTTCACAAAAACCGGCTTCCCACGGGAAAGTCTTTCTCCACGTGCAGACATGCTACCAAGTGCCTGCGGCAAGGTGAAGGAAATGCCATACACTGACCTGGAAGAGACCACAGGGCCCAGGCACAGTCTGAGCCCTTCCCTCATCCCGGCGGTTTTGCTAGCAGGAGTTCAACCCCAAAGAACACAGCCCGGAGACCCCTGGGGCAAATACGTCTTCCGACGAGCAATACGCTCTTGCTGTGGAAAACCTATCCCAAGTGGGGGTAGCCAGGTACACAAAATGCCACACACCCAGGTGAAAGAAACAACATTGCCCAGGCATGGTCTAAGCCCCTCACCTCATCCCTGTGCTTTTGGGAGCCGGAGGGTAACCCGAGGCCCACGGCCATGATACCCGTTTGGCCAAAAGCCGGCTTCCCACGGAAACAGTTTTCCTGAGGTGCAGACCCTCTCACAAGTGGTTGTGGCAAGGTAAAGCAAATTCCATCCACGTCTCTGGAAGAAACCACAGTGCCCAGCCATTTTCTAAGCCCTCCCATCCTCACTGGGCCTCTGGCAGCAGGAGTGAAAAAGAGGAGCACAGCACTGGGACCAGTTTGACAAAAACCGGCTTCCCACGGGAAAGTCTTTCTCCACGTGCAGACATGCTCCCAGGTGCCTGTGGCAAGGGGAAGGAAATGCCATACACTGACCTGGAAGAGACCACAGGGCCCAGGCACAGTCTGAACCCTTCCCTCAACCCGGCGGTTTTGCTAGCAGGAGTTCAACTCCAAGGAACACAGCCCGGAAACCCCTGGGGCAAAAACGGCTTCCAAGGAACAATAGGTGCTTGCTGTGGAAAACCTATGCAAAGTGGGGGTAGTCAGGTAACCAAATGCCACACACCCAGGTGTAAGAAACAACATTGCCCAGGCTTGGTCCAAGCCCCTCACGTCGTCCCTGTGCTTTTGGGAGCCAGAGGGACACCCGAGGCCCACGGCCCTGAGACCCGTTTGGCCAAAACCCGGCTTCCAACGGAAACAGTTTTCCTGAGGTGCAGACCCTCTCACAAGTGGTTGTGGCAAGGTAAAGCAAATGCCATCCACTTCTCTGGAAGAAACCACAGTGCCCAGCCATGTTCTAACGCCTCCCATCCTCACTGGACTTCTGGCTGCAGGAGAGAAAAGAGAGGAGCACAGCACTGGGACCCGTTTCACAAAAACCGGCTTCCCACGGGAGAGGCTTTCTCCACGTGCAGACATGCTCCCCAGTGCCTGTGGCAAGGTGAAGGAAATGCCATACACTGACCTGTAAGAGACCACAGGGCCCAGGCACAGTCTGAGCCCTTCCCTCATCCCGGCGGTTTTCCTAGCAGGAGTTCAACCCCAACGACCCCAGCCCGGAGAACCCTGAGGCAAAAACGGCTTACAACGAGCAATATGCTCTTGCTGTGGAAAACCTATGCAAAGTGGGGGTAGCCAGGTAAACAAAATGCCACACCCCGAGGTGTAAGAAACAAAATTGCCCAGGCATAGTCTAAGCCCCTCACCTTGTCCCTGTGCTTGTGGGAGCCGGAGGGACACCCGAGGCCCACGGCCCTGAGACCCATATGGCAAAAAATGGCTTCCCACGGACACAGTTTTCCTGAGGTGCAGACCCTCTCACAAGTGGTTCTGGCAAGTTAAAGCAAATGCCATCCACTTCTCTGGAAGAAACCACAGTGCCCAGCCATGTTCTAAGCCCTCCCATCCTCACTGGGCTTCTGGCAGCAGGAGTGAAAAGAGAGGAGCACAGCATTGGGACCCATTTGACAAAAACCGGCTTCCCACGAAAAAGTCTTTCTCCGCATGCAGACATTCTCCCAAGTGCCTGTGGTAAGGTATAGGAAATGCCATACACTGACCTGTAAGAGACCACAGGGCCCAGATACAGTCTGAGCCCTTCCCTCATCCCGTCGGTTTTGCTAGCAGGAGTTCAACCACAACGAACACAGCCCGGAGACCCCTGGGGCAAAAACGGCTTCCAAGGAACAACATGCTCTTGCTGTGGAAAACCTATCCAAAGTGGGGTAGCCAGGAAAAAAAAATGCCACACACCCAGGTGTAAGAAACAACATTGCCCAGGCATGGTCTAAGCCCCTCACCTCGTCCCTGTGCTTTTGGGAGCCAGAGGGACACCCGAGGCCCACAGCCCTGAGACCCATCTGGCAAAAAGCCGGCTTCCCAAGGAAACAGTTTTCCTGAGGTGCAGACCCTCACACAAGTGGTTGTGGCAAGGTAAAGCAAATGCCATCCACTTCTCTTGAAGAAACCACAGTGCCCAGCCATGTTCTAAGCCCTCCCATCCTCACTGAGCTTCTGGCTGCAGGAGTGAAAAGAGAGGAGCACAGCACCTGGACCCGTTTGACAAAAACCGGCTTCCCACGGGAAAGTCTTCTCCACGTGCAGACATGCTCCCAAGTGCCTGTGGCAAGGTGAAGGAAATGCCATACACTGACCTGTAAGAGACCACAGGGCCCAGGCACAGTCTGAGCCCTTCCCTCATCCTGGCAGTTTTGCTAGCAGGAGTTCAACCCCAACGAACACAGCCCGGAGACCCCTGGGGCCAAAACGGCTTCCGACGAGCAATATGCTCTTGCTGTGGAAAACCTATCCCAAGTGGGGGTAGCCAGGTAAACAAAATGCCACACACTCAGGTGTAAGAAACAACATTGCCCAGGCATGTTCTAAGCCCCCCAACTCGTCCCTGTGCTTTTGGGATCCCGTGGAACACACGAGGCCTCGGGCCTGTGACCCGTCTGTCAAAAAGCCGGCTTCCCACGGAAACAGTTTTCCTGAGGTGCAGACCCTCTCACAAGTGGTTGTGGCAAGGTAAAGCAAATGCCATCCACTTCTCTGGAAGAAACCACAATGCCCAGCCATGTTCTAAGCCCTCCCATACTCACTGGGCTTCTGGCAGCAGGAGTGAAAAGAGAGGAGCACAGCACTGGGACCCGTTTGACAAAAACCGGCTTCACACGGGAAAGTCTTTCTCCACCTGCAGACATGCTCCCAAGTGTCTTTGGCAAGGTGAAGGAAATGCCATATACTGACCTGTAAGACACCACAGGGCCCAGGCACAGTCTGAGTCCTTCCCTCATCCTGGCGGTTTTGCTAGCAGGAGTTCCACCCCAACGAACACAGCCCGGAGACCCCTGGGGCCAAAACGGCTTCCGACGAGCAATATGCTCTTGCTGTGGAAAACCTATCCCAAGTGGGGGTAGCCAGGTCAACAAAATGCCACACACCCAGGTGTAAGAAACAACATTGCCCAGGCATGGTCTAAGCCCCTCACCTCGTCCCTGTGCTTTTGGGAGCCGGAGTGACACCCGAGGCCCACGGCCCTGAGACCCGTTTGGTCAAAAGCCGGCTTCCCATGGAAACAGTTTTCCTGAGGTGCAGAACCTCTCCCAAGTGGTTTTGGCAAGGTAAAGCAAATGCCCTCCACGTCTCTGGACGAAACCACAGTGCCCAGCCATGTTCTAAACCCTCCCATACTCACTGGGCTTCTGGCAGCAGGAGTGAAAAGAAAGCACAGCAATGGGACCCGTTTGACAAAAACCGGCTTTCCACAGGAAAGTCTTTCTCCACATGCGGACATGCTCCCAAGTGCCTGTGGCAAGGTGAAGGAATTGCCATACACTGACCTGGAAGAGACCACAGGGCCCAGGCACAGTCTGAGCCCTTCCCTCATCCCGGCGGTTTTGCTAGCAGGAGTTCAACCCCAACGAACACACCCTGGAGACCCCTGGGGCAAAAACGGCTTCCGAGAAGCAATATGCTCTTTTGTGGAAAACCTATCCCAAGTGGGGGTAGCCAGGTAAAAAAAAATGCCAAACACCCAGGTGTAAGAAACAACATTGCCCAGGCATGGTCTAAGCCCCTCACCTCTTCCCTGTGCTTTGGGGAGCCGGAGGGACACCCGAGGCCCACGGCCCTGAGACCCGTTTGGCCAAAAGCCCGCTTCCCACGGAAACAGTTTTCCTGAGGTTCAGACCCTCTCACAAGTGGTTGTGGCAAGGTAAAGCAAATGCTATCCACGACTCTGGAAGAAACCATAGTGCCCAGCCATGTTCTAAGCCCTGCCATCCTCACTGGGCTTCTGGCAGCAGGAGTGAAAAGAGAGGAGCACAGCACTGGGACCCGTTTGACAAAAACCGGCTTCCCACGAAAAAGTCTTTCTCCACGTGCAGACATGCTCCCAAGTGCTGAGGACATAGTACTGAGACATATTTGGCAGAAACGGGTTCAAATGAAAAATATTTCTTGATGTGCAAACTCTATCTTAATTTGTTGTGGCAAGGTAAAGGATGTTCATATGCTTATTTGTAAGAAATAACAGGTCCCATGGACGGTCTGAGCCCTAAGATCATCACTGTTCTTTTGGTATCATGAGTTAAAACCGAGGCAAACAGCTGAGAAAATTTGGCAAAAACCGCCTTTCAGTGAAATATATTTTCTCTTTTGCAAACTCTATCATAATTGTTTGTGCCAATGTAAAGAAAATGCCATACGCTTATCTGTAAGAAACAGAAGTTTCCAGGATCGGTCTGAGCCCTCACATCATCATAGTGATTTTGGTAGCATTAGTTAATCCCAAACAACACGGTATTGAGACACATTTGACAAAAAACCGCTTCCAACGAAAAATATTTTGTTCATGTTGAAACCCTATCATATGTGGTTGTGGCAATGTAAAGAAAATGCCACACCCTTATGTGTAAGAAACAACATTACCCAGGAACAGTCTAAGCCCTAACATCATCACTGTGCTTTTGGTAGCATGAGTGAAACCCGAGGAATACAGCACTTAGACACATTTGGGAAAAACCGGCTTCCAATGAAAACTATTTTCTTAACGTGGAAACCCTATCACAAGGGGTTGTGGAAGGTAAAGTAAAAAAGCGGAGTTCCAACGAGAAATATTTTCTTCACGTAGAAACCCGTTCCTGGGCACTGTTGCTTCTTACAGATAAGTGTGTGGCATTTATTTATCTGGCCACAACCACTTACGTTTGGGTTTGAAAGGGAAGAAAATATTATTCATTGGAACGCGATTTTTGCCAAATGTGTCTTAGTGCTGTTTGCCTCCGCTTTAACTCCCGCTCCCAAAAGCACAGTGCTGATATTAAGGCTCAGACTGTTCCAGGGCACTGTTGTTTCTTACAGATAAGCGTATGGCATTTTCTTTACATTGGCACAAACAATTATGGGTTTCGGGTTCGGGTTCGGGTTAGGGGCTTGGGTTCTGGTTCTGGTTCTGGTTCGGGTAGGTTTCAGGTTCGGGTTCGGGTAGGGTTCGGGTTCGGGTTCGGGTAGGGTTCAGTTTCGGTTTCGGTTCGGGTTCGGTATCGGTTTCGCTTTCAGTTATGGATTCGGGTTCGGGTTCGGGTTAGGGGTTAGGGTTCGGGTTCGGGTTCTGGTTCGGGATTGGTTTCGCTTTCGAGTATGGATTCGGGTTCGGGTTCGGGTTAGGATTAGGGTTCGGGTTCGGGTTCAGGTTCGGGTTAGGGTTCGGGTTAGGGTTAGGGTAAGGGTTCGGATTAGGGTTCGGGTTCGGGTTAGGGTTCGGGTTCAGGTTAGGGTTCGGGTTCGGGTTAGGGTTCGGGTTAGGGTTCGGGTTAGGGTTAGGGTTAGGGTTCAGTTTAGGGTTAGGGTTAGGGTTAGGGTTCAGGTTAGGGTTCGGGTTAGGGTTCGGGTTCGGGTTAGGGTTCGGGTTAGGGTTAGGGTTCGGGTTCGGGTTCGGTTTAGGGTTCGGGTTTGGGTTAGGGTTCGGGTTAGGGTTAGGGTTCGGTTTAGGGTTAGGGTTCGGATTAGGGTTAGGGTTCGGATTAGGGTTCGTTTTCGGGTTAGGGTTCGGGTTCAGGTTAGGGTTAGGGTTCGGGTTAGGGTTAGGGTTAGGGTTCGGGTTAGGGTTCGGGTTCGGGTTCGGGTTAGGGTTATGGTTCGGGTTAGGGTTCGGGTTAGGGATCGGGTTCGGGTTAGGGTTCGGGTTAGGGTTCGGGTTAGGGTTAGGGTTAGAGTTCGGGTTAGGGTTTGGGTTAGGGTTAGGGTTTGGATTTGGATTCGGGTTCGGGTTCAGGTTAGGGTTAGGGTTAGGGTTCGGGTAGGGTTAGGGTTCGGGTTCGGGTTCAGGTTAGGGTTAGGGTTAGGGTTTCGGTTAGGGTTAGGTTTAGGGTTCGGTTTAGTGTTTGGGTTCAGGTTAGGGTTCGGGTTCGGGTTCGGGTTCGGGATTGGGTTCGGTTTCAGGTTAGGGTTCGGGTTAGGGTTATGGTTAGGGTTCGGGTTAGCGTTATGGTTAGGGTTAGGGTTACTGTTTGGTTTAGGGTTAGGGTTAGGGTTAGGGTTAGGGTGCAGGTTAGGGTTAGGGTTCGGGTTAGGGTTAAGGTTACTGTTAGGGTTTGGTTTTGGGTTAGGGTTAGGTTTGCGGTTATATTTCGGGTATGGTTAGGGTTAGGGTTAGAGTTCCGGTTAGGATTCGTGTTCGGGTTAGGGTTTGGGTTAGGGCTAGGGTTCGGTTAGGGTTAGGGTTAGGGTTAGGGTTAGGGTTTGGGTTAGGATTAGAGTGAGGTTTAGGGTTTGGGTTCGGGTTAGGTTTTGGGTTAGGTTTATGGTTAGGGTTAGGGTTACGATTCAGTTTCGGGTCGGATTAGGGGTAGGGTTTGGGTTCGGGTTAGGGTTCGGGGTAGGGTTAGGGTTCGGGTTCGGGTTCAGAGTAGGGTTAGGGTTAGGGTAAAGATTTGGATTAGGGTTCGTGTTAGGGTTAGGGTTAGGGTTAGGGTTAGGGTTAGGGTTAGGTTTCGGGTTAGGGTTAGGGTGCGGGATCGGTTTTGGTTTAGGGTTCGGGTTCGGGTATCGTTTGGGTTATGGTTAGTGTTTGGCTTCGGGTTCGGGTTAGGTTTAGAGTTAGGGTTCGTGTTAGGGTTCGGGTTAGGGTTCGGATCAGGGTTAGGGTTATGGTTAGGGTTACGTTTCGGGTTCGGTTTAGTGTTAGGGTTAGAGTTAGTGTTCCGGTTAGGGATAGCGTTAAGGTTAGGGTCGGGTTAGGGTTAGGTTTCGGGTTCGGGTTAGGGTTAGGGTTAGGGTTAGGTTTCCGGTTAGGGATAGGGTTAGGGTTAGGGTCGGGTTAGGGTTAGGGTTTGGATTCGGGTTCGGGTTCAGGTTAGGGTTAGGGTTATAGTTCGGGTAGGGTTAGGGTTAGGGTTAGGGTTACGGTTAGGTTTAGGGTTAGGGATCGGGTTAGGGTTAGGGTTAGAGTTCGGGTTAGGGTTTGGGTTAGGGTTAGGGTTTGGATTCGTGTTCGGATTCAGGTTAGGGTTAGGGTTAGGGTTCGGATAGGGTTAGGGTTCGGGTTCGGGTTATGGTTAGGGTTAGGGTTAGGTTTACGGTTAGGGTTCAGGTTAGGTTTAGGGTTCAGGTTAGGGTTCGGGTTCGGGTTAGGGTTCGGGTTCGGGATAGGGTTCGGTTTCAGTTTAGGGTTAGGGTTAGGGTTATGGTTAGCGTTCGGGTTAGGGTTAGGGTTAGGGTTAGGGTTACTGTTTCGTTTAGGGTTAGGGTTAGGGTTAGGGTTCTAGTTAGGGTTAGGGTTCGGGTTAGTGTTAGGGTTACTGTTAGGGTTAGGTTTTGGGTTAGGGTTCGTGTTAGGGTACGGGTTACGGTTAGGGTTCGTGTTAGGGTTAGGGTTAGGGTTAGGGTTAGGGGTTAGGGTTAGGGTTAGGGTTAGGGTTAGGGTTAGGGTTCGGGTTAGGTTTCCGGTTAGGGATAGGGTTAGGGTTAGGGTCATGTTAGGGTTAGGGTTCGGGTAGTGTTAGGGTTCGGGTTAGGCTTAATTTTAGTATTAGGGTTAGGGTTCGGGTTAGGGTTAGAGTGAGGTTTAGGGTTTGGGTTCTGGTTAGGTTTAGGTTTAGGGTTAGGGTTAGGGTTAGGGTTCAGGTTAGGGTTAGGGTTAGGGTTCAGGTTAGGGTTAGGATTAGGGTTAGGGTTAGGGTTAGGGTTCGGGTTAGGGTAAGGGTTTGGATTCGGGTTCGGGTTCGCGTTAGGGTTAGGGTTAGGGTTAGAGTTCGGGTTAGGGTTAGGGTTAGGGTTAGGGTTAGGGTTAGGGATACCATTCGGGTTCGGAGTTGGGTTAGGGTTAGGGTTAGGGTTCGGATAAGGGTTAGGGTTAGGGTTAGGGTTAGGGTTAGGTTTAGGTTAGGGTTAGGGTTTGGATTCGGGTTCGGGTTAGGGTTAGGGTTAGGGTTAGGGTTAGGGTTTGGGTTAGTGTTATGGTTAGGGTTCGGGTTCAGGTTAGGGTTCGGTTTAGGGTTAGAGTTCAGGTTCGGGTTTGGGTCAGGGTTCGGGTGACGTTTAGGGCTAGGGTTAGGATTAGGTTTCGGGTTACGGTTAGGGTTCAGGTTCGGGTTCGGTTTCGGGTTCAGGTTCGTGTTCGGTTGGGGTTAGGGTTAGGGTTAGAGTTCGGGTTAGGGTTTAGGTTAGGGTTAGGGTTTGGATTCGGGTTCGGGTTCAGGTTAGGGTTAGGATTAGGGTTCGTGTAGGGTTAGGGTTCGTGTTAGGGTTAGGGTTACAGTTAGGGTTAGGTTTTGGGTTAGGGTTCGTGTTAGGGTACGGATTAGGGTTAGGGTTCGGGTTAGGGTTAGGTTTAGGGTTATATTTCGGGTATGGTTAGGGTTAGGGTTAGAGTTCCGGTTAGGATTTGGGTTCGTGTTAGGGTTCGGGTTAGGGCTAGGGTTCGGGTTAGGGTTAGGGTTCGGGTTAGGGGTTCGGGTTTGGCTTCCGGTTAGGGATTCGCGTTAGGGCTAGGGTTCGGGTTAGGGTTAGGGTTCGGGTTAGGGTTAGGGTTAGGGTTAGGGTTGGGGTTAGGTTTCCGGTTAGGGATAGGTTTAGGGTTAGGGTCGTGTTAGGGTTAGGGTTCGGGTTAGGGTTAGGGTTTGCGTTAGGCTTAATTTTAGTATTAGGGTTAGGGTTCGGGTTAGGGTTAGACTGAGGTTTAGGGTTTGGGTTCGGGTTAGGTTTAGGGTTAGGGTTAGGGTTAGGGTTAGGGTTTGGTTTAGGGTTAGGGTTAGGGTTAGGGTTCACGTTAGGGTTAGAGTTAGGTTTAGGGTTAGGGTTGGTTTTCGTGGTAGGGTTAGGGTTAGGGTTAGGGTTAGGTTTCGGGTTAGGGTTAGGATTACTGTGAGGGTTCGTGTTAGGGCTAGGGTTCTGGTTAGGTTTCTGGTTCGGTTTAGGGTTAGGGTTCGGGTTAGGGTTCTCGTTCGCGTAGGGTACGGTTAGGGTTCGGGTTCAGGTTTGTGTTAGGCTGAGGTTTAGGGTTAGGGTTAGGGTTAGGGTTCAGGTTACGGTTCGGGTTAGGGTTCGAGTAAGGGTTAGGGTAAGGGTTAGGATTAGGTTAGGGTTAGGGTTAGGATTCGAGTTAGGGTTAGGGTTAGGGTTAGGGTTCCATTTAGGGTTCGGGTTAGGGTTAGGGTTTGGGTTAGGGCTAGTGTTCGGTTTAGGATTAGGGTTCGGGTTAGAGTTATGGTTAGGGATCAGGTTAGGGTTAGGGTTAGGGTTAGGGGTTAGGGTTAGGGTTAGGGTTCGGGTTAGGGTCAGGGTAATGGTCAGGATCACGCTCAGGGTCTCGGTCAGGGTATACGGTTTGGATTCTAGTTAGGGTACGGGTCGGGTAAGAGACCACAGTGCCCAGGCACCGTCTTAGCCCTTCCCTCATGCCGGCGGTTTTGCTAGCAGGAGTTCAACCCCAACGAACACAGCCCGGAGACCCCTGGGGCAAAAACGGCTTCCGACGAACAATAGGTGCTTGCTGTGGAAAATGTATCCCAAGTGGGGGTAGCCAGATCAACAAAATGCCACACACCCAGGTGTAAGAAACAACATTGCCCAGACATGGTCTAAGCCCCTCACCTCGTCCCTGTGCTTTGGGGAGCCGGAGGGACAGCCGAGGCCCACGGCCCTGAGACCCCTTTGCAAAAAGCCGGCTTCCCACGGAAAGAGTTTTCCTGAGGTGCAGACCCTCTCCCAAGTGGTTGTGGCAAGGTAAAGGAAATGCCCTCCACTTCTCTAGAAGAAACCACAGTGCCCAGGCATGTTCTAAGCCCTCCCATCCTCTCTGGGCTTCTGGCAGCAGGAGTGAAAAGAGAGGAGCACAGCACTGGGACCAGTAGTACAAAAACGGCTTCCCACGGGAAAGTCTCCACGTGCAGACATGCTCCCCAGTGCCTGTGGCAAGGTGAAGGAAATGCCATACACTGACCTGTAAGAGACCACAGGGTCCAGGCACAGTCTGAGCCCTTCCCTCATCCCGGCGGTTTTGCTAGCAGGAGTTCAACCCTAACGAACCCAGCAAGGAGACCCGTGGGGCAAATACGGTTTCCGCTGCGCAATATGCTCTTGCTGTGGAATACCTACCCAAGTGGGTGTAGCCAGGTAAGCAAAATGGAACACACCCAAGTGTAAGAAAAAACATTGCCCAGGCGTGGTCTAAGCATCTCAACGCGCCGCTGTGCTTTGGGGAGCCCAAGGGACACCCGAGTTCCACGGCTCTGAGACAAGTTTGGCCAAAAGCCGGCTTCCCATGGAAACAGTTTTCCTGAGGTGCAGACCCTCTCGCAAGTGGTTGTGGCAAGGTAAAGCAAATGCCGTCCACTTCTCTAGAAGAAACCACAGTGCCCAGGCATGTTCTAAGCCCTCCCATCCTCTCTAGGCTTCTGGCAGCAGGAGTGAAAAGAGAGGAGCACAGCACTGGGACCAGTAGTACAAAAACGGCTTCCCACGGGAAAGTCTCCACGTGCAGACATGCTCCCCAGTGCCTGTGGCAAGGTGAAGGAAATGCCATACACTGACCTGTAAGAGACCACAGGGTCCAGGCACAGTCTGAGCCATTTCCTCATCCCGGCGGTTTTCCTAGCAGGAGTTGAACCCCAACGACCCCAGCCCGGAGAACCCTGGGGCAAAAACAGCTTACAACGAGCAATATGCTCTTGCTGTGGAAAACCTATGCAAAGTGGGGGTAGCCAGGTAAACAAAATGCCACACCCCGAGGTGTAAGAAACAAAATTGCCCAGGCATAGTCTAAGCCCCTCACCTTGTCCCTGTGCTTGTGGGAGCCGGAGGGACACCCGAGGCCCACGGCCCTGAGACCCATATGGCAAAAAATGGCTTCCCACGGACACAGTTTTCCTGAGGTACAGACCCTCTCCCAAGTGGTTGTGGCAACTTAAAGCAAATGCCATCCACTTCTCTGGAAGAAACCACAGTGCCCAGCCATGTTCTAAGCCCTCCCATCCTCCCTGGGCTTCTGGCAGCAGGAGTGAAAAGAGAGGAGCAGAGCACTGGGACCCGTTTGACAAAAACCGGCTTCCCACGGGAAAGTCTTTCTCCACATGCAGACATGCTCCCAGGTGCCTGTGGCAAGGGGAAGGAAATGCCATACACTGACCTGGAAGAGACCACAGGGCCCAGGCACAGTCTGAACCCTTCCCTCATCCCGGCGGTTTTGCTAGCAGGAGTTCAACCCCAACGAACACAGCCCGGAGACCCCTGAGGCAAAAACGGCTTCCGACGAACAAGAGGTGCTTGCTGTGGAAAACCTATCCCAAGTGGGGGTAGCCAGATCAACAAAATGCCACACACCCACGTGTAAGAAACAACATTGCCCAGGCATGGTCTAAGCCCCTCACCTCGTCCCTGTGCTTTGGGGAGCCAGAGGGACAGCCGAGGCCCACGGCCCTGAGACCCCTTTGCAAAAAGCCGGCTTCCCACGGAAACAGCTTTCCTGAGGTCAGACCCTCTCACAAGTGGTTGTGGCAAGGTAAAGCAAATGCCCTCCACTTCTCTGGAAGAAACCACAGTGCCCAGCCATGTTCTAAGCCCTCCCATCCTCCCTGGGCTTCTGGCAGCAGGAGTGAAAAGAGAGGAGCAGAGCACTGGAACCCGTTTGACAAAAACCGGCTTCCCACGGGAAAGTCTTTCTCCACGTGCAGACATGCTCCCAGGTGCCTGTGGCAAGGGGAAGGAAATGCCATATACTGACCTGGAAGAGACCACAGGGCCCAGGCACAGTCTGAGCCCTTCCCTCATCCCGGCGGTTTTGCTAGCAGGAGTTCAACTCCAACGAACCCAGCAAGGAGACCCGTGGGGCAAATACGGCTTCCGCTGAGAAATATGCTCTTGCTGTGGAATACCTACCCAAGTGGGGGTAGCCAGGTAAGCAAAATGGAACACACCCAAGTGTAAGAAAAAACATTGCCCAGGCGTGGTCTAAGCATCTCAACGCGCCGCTGTGCTTTGGGGAGCCCAAGGGACACCCGAGTTCCACGGCTCTGAGACAAGTTTGGCCAAAAGCCGGCTTCCCATGGAAACAGTTTTCCTGAGGTGCAGACCCTCTCACAAGTGGTTGTGGCAAGGTAAAGCAAATGCCATCCACTTCTCTAGAACAAAAAACAGGGCCCAGCCATGTTCTAAGCCCTCCCATCCTCTCTGGGCTTCTGGCAGCAGGAGTGAAAAGAGAGGAGCACAGCACTGGGACCAGAAGGACAAAACCGGCTTCCCACGGGAAAGTCTCCACGTGCAGACATGCTCCCCAGTGCCTGTGGCAAGGTGAAGGAAATGCCATACACTGACCTGTAAGAGACCACAGGGCCCAGGCACAGTCTGAGCCATTCCCTCATCCCGGCGGTTTTCCTAGCAGGAGTTCAACCCCAACGACCCCAGCCCGGAGAACCCTGGGGCAAAAACAGCTTACAACGAGCAATATGCTCTTGCTGTGGAAAACCTATCCAAAGTGGGGGTAGCCAGGTAAACAAAATGCCACACCCCGAGGTGTAAGAAACAAAATTGCCCAGGCATAGTCTAAGCCCCTCACCTTGTCCCTGTGCTTGTGGGAGCCGGAGAGACACCCGAGGCCCACGGCCCTGAGACCCATATGGCAAAAAATGGCTTCCCACGGACACAGTTTTCCTGAGGTACAGACCCTCTCACAAGTGGTTGTGGCAAGTTAAAGCAAATGCCATCCACTTCTCTGGAAGAAACCACAGTGCCCAGCCATGATCTAAGCCCTCCCATCCTCACTGGGCTTCTGGCAGCAGGAGTGAAAAAGAAGAGCACAGCATTGGGACCCATTTGACAAAAACCGGCTTCCCACGAAAAAGTCTTTCTCCACGTGCAGACATGCTCCCAAGTGCCTGTGGCAAGGTGAAGGAAATGCCATACACTGACCTGGAAGAGACCACAGGGCCCAGGCACATTCTAAGCCCTTCCCTCATCCCGGCGGTTTTGCTAGCAGGAGTTCAACCCCAACGAACACAGCCCGGAGACCCCTGGGGCAAATACGGCTACCGACGAGCAATATGCTCTTGCTGTGGAAAACCTATCCAAAGTAGGGGTAGCCAGTTAAACAAAATGCCACACACCCAGCTGTGAGAAACAACATGGCCCAAGCATGGTCTAAGCCCCTCATCTCGTCCCTTGCTTTGGGGAGCCGGAGGGACACCCGAGGAAAACGGCCCTGAGACCCGTCTGGCAAAAAGCCGGCTTCCCAAGGAAACTGTTTTCCTGAGGTGCAGACCCTCTCACAAGTGGTTGTGGCAAGGTAAAGCAAATGCCATTTACGTCTCTGGAAGAAACCACAGTGTCCAGCCATGTTCTAAACACTCCCATCCTCACTGGTCTTCTGGCAGCAGGAGTGAAAAGAGAGGAGCACAGCACTGGGACCCGTTTGACAAAAACCGGCTTCCCACGGGAAAGTCTTTCTCCACGTGCAAACATGCTCCCAAGTGCCTGTGGCAAGGTGAAGGAAATGCCATAGACTGACCTGTAAGAGACCACAGGGCCCAGGCACAGTCTGAGCCCTTCCCTCATCCCGGCGGTTTTGCTAGCAGGAGTTCAACCCCAAGGAACACAGCCCGGAGACCCCTGGGGCAAATACGGCTTCCGACGAGCAATACGCTCTTGCTGTGGAAAACCTATCCCAAGTGGGGGTAGCCAGGTAAACAAAATGCCACACACCCAGGTTAAAGAAGCAACATTGCCCAGGCATGGTCTAAGCCCCTCAACTCGTCCCTGTGCTTTTGGGAGACCGAGGGACACCTGAAGCCCACGGCCCTGAGACCCATTTGACAAAAAGACGGCTTCCCACGGAAACAGATTCCTGAGGTGCAGACCCTCTCACAAGTGGTTGTGGCAAGGTAAAGCAAATGCCATCCACGATTCTGGAAGAAACCACAGTGCCCAGCCATGTTCTAAGCTGCCCAGGTATGGTCTAAGCCCCTCACCTCATCCCTGTGCTTTTGGGAGCCATAGGGAAACCCGAGGCCCACGGCCATGATACCCGTTTGGCCAAAAGCCGGCTTCCCACGGAAACAGTTTTCCTGAGGTGCAGACCCTCTCACAAGTGGTTGTGGCAAGGTAAAGCAAATGCCCTCCACTTCTCTGGAAGAAACCACAGTGCCCAGCCATGTTCTAAACACTTCCATCCTCACTTTGCTTCTGGCAGCAGGAGTGAAAAGAGAAGAGCACAGCACTGGGAACCATTTCACAAAAACCGGCTTCCCACGGGAAAGTCTTTCTCCACGTGCAGACATGCTACCAAGTGCCTGCGGCAAGGTGAAGGAAATGCCATACACTGACCTGGAAGAGACCACAGGGCCCAGGCACAGTCTGAGCCCTTCCCTCATCCCGGCGGTTTTGCTAGCAGGAGTTCAACCCCAAAGAACACAGCCCGGAGACCCCTGGGGCAAATACGTCTTCCGACGAGCAATACGCTCTTGCTGTGGAAAACCTATCCCAAGTGGGGGTAGCCAGGTACACAAAATGCCACACACCCAGGTGAAAGAAACAACATTGCCCAGGCATGGTCTAAGCCCCTCACCTCATCCCTGTGCTTTTGGGAGCCGGAGGGTAACCCGAGGCCCACGGCCATGATACCCGTTTGGCCAAAAGCCGGCTTCCCACGGAAACAGTTTTCCTGAGGTGCAGACCCTCTCACAAGTGGTTGTGGCAAGGTAAAGCAAATTCCATCCACGTCTCTGGAAGAAACCACAGTGCCCAGCCATTTTCTAAGCCCTCCCATCCTCACTGGGCCTCTGGCAGCAGGAGTGAAAAAGAGGAGCACAGCACTGGGACCAGTTTGACAAAAACCGGCTTCCCACGGGAAAGTCTTTCTCCACGTGCAGACATGCTCCCAGGTGCCTGTGGCAAGGGGAAGGAAATGCCATACACTGACCTGGAAGAGACCACAGGGCCCAGGCACAGTCTGAACCCTTCCCTCATCCCGGCGGTTTTGCTAGCAGGAGTTCTACCCCAAAGAACACAGCCCGGAGACCCCTGAGGCAAAAACGGCTTCTGACGAACAATAGGTGCTTGCTGTGGAAAACGTATCTCAAGTGGGGGTAGCCAGGTCAACAACATGCCACACACCCAGGTGTAAGAAACAACATTGCCCATGCATGGTCTAAGCCCCTCACCTCGTCCCTGTGCTTTGGGGAGCCGGAGGGACAGCCGAGGCCCACGGCCCTGAGACCCTTTGCAAAAAGCCGGCTTCCCACGGAAACAGCTTTCCTGAGGTGCAAACCCTATCCCAAGTGGTTGTGGAAAGGTAAAGCAAATGCCCTCCACTTCTCTGGAAGAAACCACAGCGCCCAGCCATGTTCTAAGCCCTCCCATCCTCCCTGGGCTTCTGGCAGCAGGAGTGAAAAGAGAGGAGAAGAGCACTGGGACCCGTTTGACAAAAACCGGCTTCCCACGGGAAAGTCTTTCTCCACGTGCAGACATGCTCCCAGGTGCCTGTGGCAAGGGGAAGGAAATGCCATACACTGACCTGGAAGAGACCACAGGGCCCAGGCACAGTCTGAACCCTTCCCTCATCCCGGCGGTTTTGCTAGCAGGAGTTCAACCCCAATGAACACAGCCCGGAGACCCCTGGGGCAAAAACGGCTTCAGACGAACAATAGGTGCTTGCTGTGGAAAACCTATCCCAACTGGGGGTAGCCAGGTCAACAAAGTGCCACACACCCAGGTGTAAGAAACAACATTGCCCAGCCATGGTCTAAGCCCCTCACCTCGTCCCTGTGCTTTGGGGAGCCGGAGGGACAGCCGAGGCCCACGGCCCTGAGACCCCTTTGCAAAAAGCCGGCTTCCCACGGAAACAGTTTTCCTGAGGTGCAGACCCTCTCCCAAGTGGTTGTGGCAAGGTAAAGCAAATGCCCTCCACTTCTCTGGAAGAAACCACAGTGCCCAGGCATGTTCTAAGCCCTCCCATCCTCTCTGGGCTTCTGGCAGCAGGAGTGAAAAGAGAGGAGCACAGCACTGGGACGCGTGTGACAAAAACCGGCTTCCCACGGGAAAGTCTTTCTCCACGTGCAGACATGCTCCCAGGTGCCTGTGGCAAGGGGAAGGAAATGCCATACACTGACCTGGAAGAGACCACAGGGCCCAGGCACAGTCTGAGCCCTTCCCTCATCCCGGCGGTTTTGCTAGCAGGAGTTCAACCCTAACGAACCCAGCAAGGAGACCCGTGGGGCAAATACGGTTTCCGCTGCGCAATATGCTCTTGCTGTGGAATACCTACCCAAGTGGGTGTAGCCAGGTAAGCAAAATGGAACACACCCAAGTGTAAGAAAAAACATTGCCCAGGCGTGGTCTAAGCATCTCAACGCGCCGCTGTGCTTTGGGGAGCCCAAGGGACACCCGAGTTCCACGGCTCTGAGACAAGTTTGGCCAAAAGCCGGCTTCCCATGGAAACAGTTTTCCTGAGGTGCAGACCCTTTCGCAAGTGGTTGTGGCAAGGTAAAGCAAATGCCGTCCACTTCTCTAGAAGAAACCACAGTGCCCAGGCATGTTCTAAGCCCTCCCATCCTCTCTAGGCTTCTGGCAGCAGGAGTGAAAAGAGAGGAGCACAGCACTGGGACCAGTAGTACAAAAACGGCTTCCCACGGGAAAGTCTCCACGTGCAGACATGCTCCCCAGTGCCTGTGGCAAGGTGAAGGAAATGCCATACACTGACCTGTAAGAGACCACAGGGTCCAGGCACAGTCTGAGCCATTTCCTCATCCCGGCGGTTTTCCTAGCAGGAGTTGAACCCCAACGACCCCAGCCCGGAGAACCCTGGGGCAAAAACAGCTTACAACGAGCAATATGCTCTTGCTGTGGAAAACCTATGCAAAGTGGGGGTAGCCAGGTAAACAAAATGCCACACCCCGAGGTGTAAGAAACAAAATTGCCCAGACATAGTCTAAGCCCCTCACCTTGTCCCTGTGCTTGTGGGAGCCGGAGGGACACCCGAGGCCCACGGCCCTGAGACCCATATGGCAAAAAATGGCTTCCCACGGACACAGTTTTCCTGAGGTACAGACCCTCTCCCAAGTGGTTGTGGCAACTTAAAGCAAATGCCATCCACTTCTCTGGAAGAAACCACAGTGCCCAGCCATGTTCTAAGCCCTCCCATCCTCCCTGGGCTTCTGGCAGCAGGAGTGAAAAGAGAGGAGCAGAGCACTGGGACCCGTTTGACAAAAACCGGCTTCCCACGGGAAAGTCTTTCTCCACATGCAGACATGCTCCCAGGTGCCTGTGGCAAGGGGAAGGAAATGCCATACACTGACCTGGAAGAGACCACAGGGCCCAGGCACAGTCTGAACCCTTCCCTCATCCCGGCGGTTTTGCTAGCAGGAGTTCAACCCCAACGAACACAGCCCGGAGACCCCTGAGGCAAAAACGGCTTCCGACGAACAAGAGGTGCTTGCTGTGGAAAACCTATCCCAAGTGGGGGTAGCCAGATCAACAAAATGCCACACACCCACGTGTAAGAAACAACATTGCCCAGGCATGGTCTAAGCCCCTCACCTCGTCCCTGTGCTTTGGGGAGCCGGAGGGACAGCCGAGGCCCACGGCCCTGAGACCCCTTTGCAAAAAGCCGGCTTCCCACGGAAACAGCTTTCCTGAGGTCAGACCCTCTCACAAGTGGTTGTGGCAAGGTAAAGCAAATGCCCTCCACTTCTCTGGAAGAAACCACAGTGCCCAGCCATGTTCTAAGCCCTCCCATCCTCCCTGGGCTTCTGGCAGCAGGAGTGAAAAGAGAGGAGCAGAGCACTGGAACCCGTTTGACAAAAACCGGCTTCCCACGGGAAAGTCTTTCTCCACGTGCAGACATGCTCCCAGGTGCCTGTGGCAAGGGGAAGGAAATGCCATATACTGACCTGGAAGAGACCACAGGGCCCAGGCACAGTCTGAGCCCTTCCCTCATCCCGGCGGTTTTGCTAGCAGGAGTTCAACTCCAACGAACCCAGCAAGGAGACCCGTGGGGCAAATACGGCTTCCGCTGAGAAATATGCTCTTGCTGTGGAATACCTACCCAAGTGGGGGTAGCCAGGTAAGCAAAATGGAACACACCCAAGTGTAAGAAAAAACATTGCCCAGGCGTGGTCTAAGCATCTCAACGCGCCGCTGTGCTTTGGGGAGCCCAAGGGACACCCGAGTTCCACGGCTCTGAGACAAGTTTGGCCAAAAGCCGGCTTCCCATGGAAACAGTTTTCCTGAGGTGCAGACCCTCTCACAAGTGGTTGTGGCAAGGTAAAGCAAATGCCATCCACTTCTCTAGAACAAAAAACAGGGCCCAGCCATGTTCTAAGCCCTCCCATCCTCTCTGGGCTTCTGGCAGCAGGAGTGAAAAGAGAGGAGCACAGCACTGGGACCAGAAGGACAAAACCGGCTTCCCACGGGAAAGTCTCCACGTGCAGACATGCTCCCCAGTGCCTGTGGCAAGGTGAAGGAAATGCCATACACTGACCTGTAAGAGACCACAGGGCCCAGGCACAGTCTGAGCCATTCCCTCATCCCGGCGGTTTTCCTAGCAGGAGTTCAACCCCAACGACCCCAGCCCGGAGAACCCTGGGGCAAAAACAGCTTACAACGAGCAATATGCTCTTGCTGTGGAAAACCTATCCAAAGTGGGGGTAGCCAGGTAAACAAAATGCCACGCCCCGAGGTGTAAGAAACAAAATTGCCCAGGCATAGTCTAAGCCCCTCACCTTGTCCCTGTGCTTGTGGGAGCCGGAGAGACACCCGAGGCCCACGGCCCTGAGACCCATATGGCAAAAAATGGCTTCCCACGGACACAGTTTTCCTGAGGTACAGACCCTCTCACAAGTGGTTGTGGCAAGTTAAAGCAAATGCCATCCACTTCTCTGGAAGAAACCACAGT
This sequence comes from Ursus arctos, assembly GCF_023065955.2. Lineage (NCBI taxonomy): Eukaryota > Metazoa > Chordata > Mammalia > Carnivora > Ursidae > Ursus > Ursus arctos. Next base: position 52,376,314 of record NW_026622886.1, read on the forward strand.
GCCCAGCCATGATCTAAGCCCTCCCATCCTCACTGGGCTTCTGGCAGCAGGAGTGAAAAAGAAGAGCACAGCATTGGGACCCATTTGACAAAAACCGGCTTCCCACGAAAAAGTCTTTCTCCACGTGCAGACATGCTCCCAAGTGCCTGTGGCAAGGTGAAGGAAATGCCATACACTGACCTGGAAGAGACCACAGGGCCCAGGCACATTCTAAGCCCTTCCCTCATCCCGGCGGTTTTGCTAGCAGGAGTACAACCCCAACGAACACAGCCCGGAGACCCCTGGGGCAAATACGGCTACCGACGAGCAATATGCTCTTGCTGTGGAAAACCTATCCAAAGTAGGGGTAGCCAGTTAAACAAAATGCCACACACCCAGCTGTGAGAAACAACATGGCCCAAGCATGGTCTAAGCCCCTCATCTCGTCCCTTGCTTTGGGGAGCCGGAGGGACACCCGAGGAAAACGGCCCTGAGACCCGTCTGGCAAAAAGCCGGCTTCCCAAGGAAACTGTTTTCCTGAGGTGCAGACCCTCTCACAAGTGGTTGTGGCAAGGTAAAGCAAATGCCATTTACGTCTCTGGAAGAAACCACAGTGTCCAGCCATGTTCTAAACACTCCCATCCTCACTGGTCTTCTGGCAGCAGGAGTGAAAAGAGAGGAGCACAGCACTGGGACCCGTTTGACAAAAACCGGCTTCCCACGGGAAAGTCTTTCTCCACGTGCAAACATGCTCCCAAGTGCCTGTGGCAAGGTGAAGGAAATGCCATAGACTGACCTGTAAGAGACCACAGGGCCCAGGCACAGTCTGAGCCCTTCCCTCATCCCGGCGGTTTTGCTAGCAGGAGTTCAACCCCAAGGAACACAGCCCGGAGACCCCTGGGGCAAATACGGCTTCCGACGAGCAATACGCTCTTGCTGTGGAAAACCTATCCCAAGTGGGGGTAGCCAGGTAAACAAAATGCCACACACCCAGGTTAAAGAAGCAACATTGCCCAGGCATGGTCTAAGCCCCTCAACTCGTCCCTGTGCTTTTGGGAGACCGAGGGACACCTGAAGCCCACGGCCCTGAGACCCATTTGACAAAAAGACGGCTTCCCACGGAAACAGATTCCTGAGGTGCAGACCCTCTCACAAGTGGTTGTGGCAAGGTAAAGCAAATGCCATCCACGATTCTGGAAGAAACCACAGTGCCCAGCCATGTTCTAAGCTGCCCAGGTATGGTCTAAGCCCCTCACCTCATCCCTGTGCTTTTGGGAGCCATAGGGAAACCCGAGGCCCACGGCCATGATACCCGTTTGGCCAAAAGCCGGCTTCCCACGGAAACAGTTTTCCTGAGGTGCAGACCCTCTCACAAGTGGTTGTGGCAAGGTAAAGCAAATGCCCTCCACTTCTCTGGAAGAAACCACAGTGCCCAGCCATGTTCTAAACACTCCCATCCTCACTTTGCTTCTGGCAGCAGGAGTGAAAAGAGAAGAGCACAGCACTGGGAACCATTTCACAAAAACCGGCTTCCCACGGGAAAGTCTTTCTCCACGTGCAGACATGCTACCAAGTGCCTGCGGCAAGGTGAAGGAAATGCCATACACTGACCTGGAAGAGACCACAGGGCCCAGGCACAGTCTGAGCCCTTCCCTCATCCCGGCGGTTTTGCTAGCAGGAGTTCAACCCCAAAGAACACAGCCCGGAGACCCCTGGGGCAAATACGTCTTCCGACGAGCAATACGCTCTTGCTGTGGAAAACCTATCCCAAGTGGGGGTAGCCAGGTACACAAAATGCCACACACCCAGGTGAAAGAAACAACATTGCCCAGGCATGGTCTAAGCCCCTCACCTCATCCCTGTGCTTTTGGGAGCCGGAGGGTAACCCGAGGCCCACGGCCATGATACCCGTTTGGCCAAAAGCCGGCTTCCCACGGAAACAGTTTTCCTGAGGTGCAGACCCTCTCACAAGTGGTTGTGGCAAGGTAAAGCAAATTCCATCCACGTCTCTGGAAGAAACCACAGTGCCCAGCCATTTTCTAAGCCCTCCCATCCTCACTGGGCCTCTGGCAGCAGGAGTGAAAAAGAGGAGCACAGCACTGGGACCAGTTTGACAAAAACCGGCTTCCCACGGGAAAGTCTTTCTCCACGTGCAGACATGCTCCCAGGTGCCTGTGGCAAGGGGAAGGAAATGCCATACACTGACCTGGAAGAGACCACAGGGCCCAGGCACAGTCTGAACCCTTCCCTCAACCCGGCGGTTTTGCTAGCAGGAGTTCAACTCCAAGGAACACAGCCCGGAAACCCCTGGGGCAAAAACGGCTTCCAAGGAACAATAGGTGCTTGCTGTGGAAAACCTATGCAAAGTGGGGGTAGTCAGGTAACCAAATGCCACACACCCAGGTGTAAGAAACAACATTGCCCAGGCTTGGTCCAAGCCCCTCACGTCGTCCCTGTGCTTTTGGGAGCCAGAGGGACACCCGAGGCCCACGGCCCTGAGACCCGTTTGGCCAAAACCCGGCTTCCAACGGAAACAGTTTTCCTGAGGTGCAGACCCTCTCACAAGTGGTTGTGGCAAGGTAAAGCAAATGCCATCCACTTCTCTGGAAGAAACCACAGTGCCCAGCCATGTTCTAACGCCTCCCATCCTCACTGGACTTCTGGCTGCAGGAGAGAAAAGAGAGGAGCACAGCACTGGGACCCGTTTCACAAAAACCGGCTTCCCACGGGAGAGGCTTTCTCCACGTGCAGACATGCTCCCCAGTGCCTGTGGCAAGGTGAAGGAAATGCCATACACTGACCTGTAAGAGACCACAGGGCCCAGGCACAGTCTGAGCCCTTCCCTCATCCCGGCGGTTTTCCTAGCAGGAGTTCAACCCCAACGACCCCAGCCCGGAGAACCCTGAGGCAAAAACGGCTTACAACGAGCAATATGCTCTTGCTGTGGAAAACCTATGCAAAGTGGGGGTAGCCAGGTAAACAAAATGCCACACCCCGAGGTGTAAGAAACAAAATTGCCCAGGCATAGTCTAAGCCCCTCACCTTGTCCCTGTGCTTGTGGGAGCCGGAGGGACACCCGAGGCCCACGGCCCTGAGACCCATATGGCAAAAAATGGCTTCCCACGGACACAGTTTTCCTGAGGTGCAGACCCTCTCACAAGTGGTTCTGGCAAGTTAAAGCAAATGCCATCCACTTCTCTGGAAGAAACCACAGTGCCCAGCCATGTTCTAAGCCCTCCCATCCTCACTGGGCTTCTGGCAGCAGGAGTGAAAAGAGAGGAGCACAGCATTGGGACCCATTTGACAAAAACCGGCTTCCCACGAAAAAGTCTTTCTCCGCATGCAGACATTCTCCCAAGTGCCTGTGGTAAGGTATAGGAAATGCCATACACTGACCTGTAAGAGACCACAGGGCCCAGATACAGTCTGAGCCCTTCCCTCATCCCGTCGGTTTTGCTAGCAGGAGTTCAACCACAACGAACACAGCCCGGAGACCCCTGGGGCAAAAACGGCTTCCAAGGAACAACATGCTCTTGCTGTGGAAAACCTATCCAAAGTGGGGTAGCCAGGAAAAAAAAATGCCACACACCCAGGTGTAAGAAACAACATTGCCCAGGCATGGTCTAAGCCCCTCACCTCGTCCCTGTGCTTTTGGGAGCCAGAGGGACACCCGAGGCCCACAGCCCTGAGACCCATCTGGCAAAAAGCCGGCTTCCCAAGGAAACAGTTTTCCTGAGGTGCAGACCCTCACACAAGTGGTTGTGGCAAGGTAAAGCAAATGCCATCCACTTCTCTTGAAGAAACCACAGTGCCCAGCCATGTTCTAAGCCCTCCCATCCTCACTGAGCTTCTGGCTGCAGGAGTGAAAAGAGAGGAGCACAGCACCTGGACCCGTTTGACAAAAACCGGCTTCCCACGGGAAAGTCTTCTCCACGTGCAGACATGCTCCCAAGTGCCTGTGGCAAGGTGAAGGAAATGCCATACACTGACCTGTAAGAGACCACAGGGCCCAGGCACAGTCTGAGCCCTTCCCTCATCCTGGCAGTTTTGCTAGCAGGAGTTCAACCCCAACGAACACAGCCCGGAGACCCCTGGGGCCAAAACGGCTTCCGACGAGCAATATGCTCTTGCTGTGGAAAACCTATCCCAAGTGGGGGTAGCCAGGTAAACAAAATGCCACACACTCAGGTGTAAGAAACAACATTGCCCAGGCATGTTCTAAGCCCCCCAACTCGTCCCTGTGCTTTTGGGATCCCGTGGAACACACGAGGCCTCGGGCCTGTGACCCGTCTGTCAAAAAGCCGGCTTCCCACGGAAACAGTTTTCCTGAGGTGCAGACCCTCTCACAAGTGGTTGTGGCAAGGTAAAGCAAATGCCATCCACTTCTCTGGAAGAAACCACAATGCCCAGCCATGTTCTAAGCCCTCCCATACTCACTGGGCTTCTGGCAGCAGGAGTGAAAAGAGAGGAGCACAGCACTGGGACCCGTTTGACAAAAACCGGCTTCACACGGGAAAGTCTTTCTCCACCTGCAGACATGCTCCCAAGTGTCTTTGGCAAGGTGAAGGAAATGCCATATACTGACCTGTAAGACACCACAGGGCCCAGGCACAGTCTGAGTCCTTCCCTCATCCTGGCGGTTTTGCTAGCAGGAGTTCCACCCCAACGAACACAGCCCGGAGACCCCTGGGGCCAAAACGGCTTCCGACGAGCAATATGCTCTTGCTGTGGAAAACCTATCCCAAGTGGGGGTAGCCAGGTCAACAAAATGCCACACACCCAGGTGTAAGAAACAACATTGCCCAGGCATGGTCTAAGCCCCTCACCTCGTCCCTGTGCTTTTGGGAGCCGGAGTGACACCCGAGGCCCACGGCCCTGAGACCCGTTTGGTCAAAAGCCGGCTTCCCATGGAAACAGTTTTCCTGAGGTGCAGAACCTCTCCCAAGTGGTTTTGGCAAGGTAAAGCAAATGCCCTCCACGTCTCTGGACGAAACCACAGTGCCCAGCCATGTTCTAAACCCTCCCATACTCACTGGGCTTCTGGCAGCAGGAGTGAAAAGAAAGCACAGCAATGGGACCCGTTTGACAAAAACCGGCTTTCCACAGGAAAGTCTTTCTCCACATGCGGACATGCTCCCAAGTGCCTGTGGCAAGGTGAAGGAATTGCCATACACTGACCTGGAAGAGACCACAGGGCCCAGGCACAGTCTGAGCCCTTCCCTCATCCCGGCGGTTTTGCTAGCAGGAGTTCAACCCCAACGAACACACCCTGGAGACCCCTGGGGCAAAAACGGCTTCCGAGAAGCAATATGCTCTTTTGTGGAAAACCTATCCCAAGTGGGGGTAGCCAGGTAAAAAAAAATGCCAAACACCCAGGTGTAAGAAACAACATTGCCCAGGCATGGTCTAAGCCCCTCACCTCTTCCCTGTGCTTTGGGGAGCCGGAGGGACACCCGAGGCCCACGGCCCTGAGACCCGTTTGGCCAAAAGCCCGCTTCCCACGGAAACAGTTTTCCTGAGGTTCAGACCCTCTCACAAGTGGTTGTGGCAAGGTAAAGCAAATGCTATCCACGACTCTGGAAGAAACCATAGTGCCCAGCCATGTTCTAAGCCCTGCCATCCTCACTGGGCTTCTGGCAGCAGGAGTGAAAAGAGAGGAGCACAGCACTGGGACCCGTTTGACAAAAACCGGCTTCCCACGAAAAAGTCTTTCTCCACGTGCAGACATGCTCCCAAGTGCTGAGGACATAGTACTGAGACATATTTGGCAGAAACGGGTTCAAATGAAAAATATTTCTTGATGTGCAAACTCTATCTTAATTTGTTGTGGCAAGGTAAAGGATGTTCATATGCTTATTTGTAAGAAATAACAGGTCCCATGGACGGTCTGAGCCCTAAGATCATCACTGTTCTTTTGGTATCATGAGTTAAAACCGAGGCAAACAGCTGAGAAAATTTGGCAAAAACCGCCTTTCAGTGAAATATATTTTCTCTTTTGCAAACTCTATCATAATTGTTTGTGCCAATGTAAAGAAAATGCCATACGCTTATCTGTAAGAAACAGAAGTTTCCAGGATCGGTCTGAGCCCTCACATCATCATAGTGATTTTGGTAGCATTAGTTAATCCCAAACAACACGGTATTGAGACACATTTGACAAAAAACCGCTTCCAACGAAAAATATTTTGTTCATGTTGAAACCCTATCATATGTGGTTGTGGCAATGTAAAGAAAATGCCACACCCTTATGTGTAAGAAACAACATTACCCAGGAACAGTCTAAGCCCTAACATCATCACTGTGCTTTTGGTAGCATGAGTGAAACCCGAGGAATACAGCACTTAGACACATTTGGGAAAAACCGGCTTCCAATGAAAACTATTTTCTTAACGTGGAAACCCTATCACAAGGGGTTGTGGAAGGTAAAGTAAAAAAGCGGAGTTCCAACGAGAAATATTTTCTTCACGTAGAAACCCGTTCCTGGGCACTGTTGCTTCTTACAGATAAGTGTGTGGCATTTATTTATCTGGCCACAACCACTTACGTTTGGGTTTGAAAGGGAAGAAAATATTATTCATTGGAACGCGATTTTTGCCAAATGTGTCTTAGTGCTGTTTGCCTCCGCTTTAACTCCCGCTCCCAAAAGCACAGTGCTGATATTAAGGCTCAGACTGTTCCAGGGCACTGTTGTTTCTTACAGATAAGCGTATGGCATTTTCTTTACATTGGCACAAACAATTATGGGTTTCGGGTTCGGGTTCGGGTTAGGGGCTTGGGTTCTGGTTCTGGTTCTGGTTCGGGTAGGTTTCAGGTTCGGGTTCGGGTAGGGTTCGGGTTCGGGTTCGGGTAGGGTTCAGTTTCGGTTTCGGTTCGGGTTCGGTATCGGTTTCGCTTTCAGTTATGGATTCGGGTTCGGGTTCGGGTTAGGGGTTAGGGTTCGGGTTCGGGTTCTGGTTCGGGATTGGTTTCGCTTTCGAGTATGGATTCGGGTTCGGGTTCGGGTTAGGATTAGGGTTCGGGTTCGGGTTCAGGTTCGGGTTAGGGTTCGGGTTAGGGTTAGGGTAAGGGTTCGGATTAGGGTTCGGGTTCGGGTTAGGGTTCGGGTTCAGGTTAGGGTTCGGGTTCGGGTTAGGGTTCGGGTTAGGGTTCGGGTTAGGGTTAGGGTTAGGGTTCAGTTTAGGGTTAGGGTTAGGGTTAGGGTTCAGGTTAGGGTTCGGGTTAGGGTTCGGGTTCGGGTTAGGGTTCGGGTTAGGGTTAGGGTTCGGGTTCGGGTTCGGTTTAGGGTTCGGGTTTGGGTTAGGGTTCGGGTTAGGGTTAGGGTTCGGTTTAGGGTTAGGGTTCGGATTAGGGTTAGGGTTCGGATTAGGGTTCGTTTTCGGGTTAGGGTTCGGGTTCAGGTTAGGGTTAGGGTTCGGGTTAGGGTTAGGGTTAGGGTTCGGGTTAGGGTTCGGGTTCGGGTTCGGGTTAGGGTTATGGTTCGGGTTAGGGTTCGGGTTAGGGATCGGGTTCGGGTTAGGGTTCGGGTTAGGGTTCGGGTTAGGGTTAGGGTTAGAGTTCGGGTTAGGGTTTGGGTTAGGGTTAGGGTTTGGATTTGGATTCGGGTTCGGGTTCAGGTTAGGGTTAGGGTTAGGGTTCGGGTAGGGTTAGGGTTCGGGTTCGGGTTCAGGTTAGGGTTAGGGTTAGGGTTTCGGTTAGGGTTAGGTTTAGGGTTCGGTTTAGTGTTTGGGTTCAGGTTAGGGTTCGGGTTCGGGTTCGGGTTCGGGATTGGGTTCGGTTTCAGGTTAGGGTTCGGGTTAGGGTTATGGTTAGGGTTCGGGTTAGCGTTATGGTTAGGGTTAGGGTTACTGTTTGGTTTAGGGTTAGGGTTAGGGTTAGGGTTAGGGTGCAGGTTAGGGTTAGGGTTCGGGTTAGGGTTAAGGTTACTGTTAGGGTTTGGTTTTGGGTTAGGGTTAGGTTTGCGGTTATATTTCGGGTATGGTTAGGGTTAGGGTTAGAGTTCCGGTTAGGATTCGTGTTCGGGTTAGGGTTTGGGTTAGGGCTAGGGTTCGGTTAGGGTTAGGGTTAGGGTTAGGGTTAGGGTTTGGGTTAGGATTAGAGTGAGGTTTAGGGTTTGGGTTCGGGTTAGGTTTTGGGTTAGGTTTATGGTTAGGGTTAGGGTTACGATTCAGTTTCGGGTCGGATTAGGGGTAGGGTTTGGGTTCGGGTTAGGGTTCGGGGTAGGGTTAGGGTTCGGGTTCGGGTTCAGAGTAGGGTTAGGGTTAGGGTAAAGATTTGGATTAGGGTTCGTGTTAGGGTTAGGGTTAGGGTTAGGGTTAGGGTTAGGGTTAGGTTTCGGGTTAGGGTTAGGGTGCGGGATCGGTTTTGGTTTAGGGTTCGGGTTCGGGTATCGTTTGGGTTATGGTTAGTGTTTGGCTTCGGGTTCGGGTTAGGTTTAGAGTTAGGGTTCGTGTTAGGGTTCGGGTTAGGGTTCGGATCAGGGTTAGGGTTATGGTTAGGGTTACGTTTCGGGTTCGGTTTAGTGTTAGGGTTAGAGTTAGTGTTCCGGTTAGGGATAGCGTTAAGGTTAGGGTCGGGTTAGGGTTAGGTTTCGGGTTCGGGTTAGGGTTAGGGTTAGGGTTAGGTTTCCGGTTAGGGATAGGGTTAGGGTTAGGGTCGGGTTAGGGTTAGGGTTTGGATTCGGGTTCGGGTTCAGGTTAGGGTTAGGGTTATAGTTCGGGTAGGGTTAGGGTTAGGGTTAGGGTTACGGTTAGGTTTAGGGTTAGGGATCGGGTTAGGGTTAGGGTTAGAGTTCGGGTTAGGGTTTGGGTTAGGGTTAGGGTTTGGATTCGTGTTCGGATTCAGGTTAGGGTTAGGGTTAGGGTTCGGATAGGGTTAGGGTTCGGGTTCGGGTTATGGTTAGGGTTAGGGTTAGGTTTACGGTTAGGGTTAGGGTTAGGGTTCAGGTTAGGTTTAGGGTTCAGGTTAGGGTTCGGGTTCGGGTTAGGGTTCGGGTTCGGGATAGGGTTCGGTTTCAGTTTAGGGTTAGGGTTAGGGTTATGGTTAGCGTTCGGGTTAGGGTTAGGGTTAGGGTTAGGGTTACTGTTTCGTTTAGGGTTAGGGTTAGGGTTAGGGTTCTAGTTAGGGTTAGGGTTCGGGTTAGTGTTAGGGTTACTGTTAGGGTTAGGTTTTGGGTTAGGGTTCGTGTTAGGGTACGGGTTACGGTTAGGGTTCGTGTTAGGGTTAGGGTTAGGGTTAGGGTTAGGGGTTAGGGTTAGGGTTAGGGTTAGGGTTAGGGTTAGGGTTCGGGTTAGGTTTCCGGTTAGGGATAGGGTTAGGGTTAGGGTCATGTTAGGGTTAGGGTTCGGGTAGTGTTAGGGTTCGGGTTAGGCTTAATTTTAGTATTAGGGTTAGGGTTCGGGTTAGGGTTAGAGTGAGGTTTAGGGTTTGGGTTCTGGTTAGGTTTAGGTTTAGGGTTAGGGTTAGGGTTAGGGTTCAGGTTAGGGTTAGGGTTAGGGTTCAGGTTAGGGTTAGGATTAGGGTTAGGGTTAGGGTTAGGGTTCGGGTTAGGGTAAGGGTTTGGATTCGGGTTCGGGTTCGCGTTAGGGTTAGGGTTAGGGTTAGAGTTCGGGTTAGGGTTAGGGTTAGGGTTAGGGTTAGGGTTAGGGATACCATTCGGGTTCGGAGTTGGGTTAGGGTTAGGGTTAGGGTTCGGATAAGGGTTAGGGTTAGGGTTAGGGTTAGGGTTAGGTTTAGGTTAGGGTTAGGGTTTGGATTCGGGTTCGGGTTAGGGTTAGGGTTAGGGTTAGGGTTAGGGTTTGGGTTAGTGTTATGGTTAGGGTTCGGGTTCAGGTTAGGGTTCGGTTTAGGGTTAGAGTTCAGGTTCGGGTTTGGGTCAGGGTTCGGGTGACGTTTAGGGCTAGGGTTAGGATTAGGTTTCGGGTTACGGTTAGGGTTCAGGTTCGGGTTCGGTTTCGGGTTCAGGTTCGTGTTCGGTTGGGGTTAGGGTTAGGGTTAGAGTTCGGGTTAGGGTTTAGGTTAGGGTTAGGGTTTGGATTCGGGTTCGGGTTCAGGTTAGGGTTAGGATTAGGGTTCGTGTAGGGTTAGGGTTCGTGTTAGGGTTAGGGTTACAGTTAGGGTTAGGTTTTGGGTTAGGGTTCGTGTTAGGGTACGGATTAGGGTTAGGGTTCGGGTTAGGGTTAGGTTTAGGGTTATATTTCGGGTATGGTTAGGGTTAGGGTTAGAGTTCCGGTTAGGATTTGGGTTCGGGTTAGGGTTCGGGTTAGGGCTAGGGTTCGGGTTAGGGTTAGGGTTCGGGTTAGGGGTTCGGGTTTGGCTTCCGGTTAGGGATTCGCGTTAGGGCTAGGGTTCGGGTTAGGGTTAGGGTTCGGGTTAGGGTTAGGGTTAGGGTTAGGGTTGGGGTTAGGTTTCCGGTTAGGGATAGGTTTAGGGTTAGGGTCGTGTTAGGGTTAGGGTTCGGGTTAGGGTTAGGGTTTGCGTTAGGCTTAATTTTAGTATTAGGGTTAGGGTTCGGGTTAGGGTTAGACTGAGGTTTAGGGTTTGGGTTCGGGTTAGGTTTAGGGTTAGGGTTAGGGTTAGGGTTAGGGTTTGGTTTAGGGTTAGGGTTAGGGTTAGGGTTCACGTTAGGGTTAGAGTTAGGTTTAGGGTTAGGGTTGGTTTTCGTGGTAGGGTTAGGGTTAGGGTTAGGGTTAGGTTTCGGGTTAGGGTTAGGATTACTGTGAGGGTTCGTGTTAGGGCTAGGGTTCTGGTTAGGTTTCTGGTTCGGTTTAGGGTTAGGGTTCGGGTTAGGGTTCTCGTTCGCGTAGGGTACGGTTAGGGTTCGGGTTCAGGTTTGTGTTAGGCTGAGGTTTAGGGTTAGGGTTAGGGTTAGGGTTCAGGTTACGGTTCGGGTTAGGGTTCGAGTAAGGGTTAGGGTAAGGGTTAGGATTAGGTTAGGGTTAGGGTTAGGATTCGAGTTAGGGTTAGGGTTAGGGTTAGGGTTCCATTTAGGGTTCGGGTTAGGGTTAGGGTTTGGGTTAGGGCTAGTGTTCGGTTTAGGATTAGGGTTCGGGTTAGAGTTATGGTTAGGGATCAGGTTAGGGTTAGGGTTAGGGTTAGGGGTTAGGGTTAGGGTTAGGGTTCGGGTTAGGGTCAGGGTAATGGTCAGGATCACGCTCAGGGTCTCGGTCAGGGTATACGGTTTGGATTCTAGTTAGGGTACGGGTCGGGTAAGAGACCACAGTGCCCAGGCACCGTCTTAGCCCTTCCCTCATGCCGGCGGTTTTGCTAGCAGGAGTTCAACCCCAACGAACACAGCCCGGAGACCCCTGGGGCAAAAACGGCTTCCGACGAACAATAGGTGCTTGCTGTGGAAAATGTATCCCAAGTGGGGGTAGCCAGATCAACAAAATGCCACACACCCAGGTGTAAGAAACAACATTGCCCAGACATGGTCTAAGCCCCTCACCTCGTCCCTGTGCTTTGGGGAGCCGGAGGGACAGCCGAGGCCCACGGCCCTGAGACCCCTTTGCAAAAAGCCGGCTTCCCACGGAAAGAGTTTTCCTGAGGTGCAGACCCTCTCCCAAGTGGTTGTGGCAAGGTAAAGGAAATGCCCTCCACTTCTCTAGAAGAAACCACAGTGCCCAGGCATGTTCTAAGCCCTCCCATCCTCTCTGGGCTTCTGGCAGCAGGAGTGAAAAGAGAGGAGCACAGCACTGGGACCAGTAGTACAAAAACGGCTTCCCACGGGAAAGTCTCCACGTGCAGACATGCTCCCCAGTGCCTGTGGCAAGGTGAAGGAAATGCCATACACTGACCTGTAAGAGACCACAGGGTCCAGGCACAGTCTGAGCCCTTCCCTCATCCCGGCGGTTTTGCTAGCAGGAGTTCAACCCTAACGAACCCAGCAAGGAGACCCGTGGGGCAAATACGGTTTCCGCTGCGCAATATGCTCTTGCTGTGGAATACCTACCCAAGTGGGTGTAGCCAGGTAAGCAAAATGGAACACACCCAAGTGTAAGAAAAAACATTGCCCAGGCGTGGTCTAAGCATCTCAACGCGCCGCTGTGCTTTGGGGAGCCCAAGGGACACCCGAGTTCCACGGCTCTGAGACAAGTTTGGCCAAAAGCCGGCTTCCCATGGAAACAGTTTTCCTGAGGTGCAGACCCTCTCGCAAGTGGTTGTGGCAAGGTAAAGCAAATGCCGTCCACTTCTCTAGAAGAAACCACAGTGCCCAGGCATGTTCTAAGCCCTCCCATCCTCTCTAGGCTTCTGGCAGCAGGAGTGAAAAGAGAGGAGCACAGCACTGGGACCAGTAGTACAAAAACGGCTTCCCACGGGAAAGTCTCCACGTGCAGACATGCTCCCCAGTGCCTGTGGCAAGGTGAAGGAAATGCCATACACTGACCTGTAAGAGACCACAGGGTCCAGGCACAGTCTGAGCCATTTCCTCATCCCGGCGGTTTTCCTAGCAGGAGTTGAACCCCAACGACCCCAGCCCGGAGAACCCTGGGGCAAAAACAGCTTACAACGAGCAATATGCTCTTGCTGTGGAAAACCTATGCAAAGTGGGGGTAGCCAGGTAAACAAAATGCCACACCCCGAGGTGTAAGAAACAAAATTGCCCAGACATAGTCTAAGCCCCTCACCTTGTCCCTGTGCTTGTGGGAGCCGGAGGGACACCCGAGGCCCACGGCCCTGAGACCCATATGGCAAAAAATGGCTTCCCACGGACACAGTTTTCCTGAGGTACAGACCCTCTCCCAAGTGGTTGTGGCAACTTAAAGCAAATGCCATCCACTTCTCTGGAAGAAACCACAGTGCCCAGCCATGTTCTAAGCCCTCCCATCCTCCCTGGGCTTCTGGCAGCAGGAGTGAAAAGAGAGGAGCAGAGCACTGGGACCCGTTTGACAAAAACCGGCTTCCCACGGGAAAGTCTTTCTCCACATGCAGACATGCTCCCAGGTGCCTGTGGCAAGGGGAAGGAAATGCCATACACTGACCTGGAAGAGACCACAGGGCCCAGGCACAGTCTGAACCCTTCCCTCATCCCGGCGGTTTTGCTAGCAGGAGTTCAACCCCAACGAACACAGCCCGGAGACCCCTGAGGCAAAAACGGCTTCCGACGAACAAGAGGTGCTTGCTGTGGAAAACCTATCCCAAGTGGGGGTAGCCAGATCAACAAAATGCCACACACCCACGTGTAAGAAACAACATTGCCCAGGCATGGTCTAAGCCCCTCACCTCGTCCCTGTGCTTTGGGGAGCCAGAGGGACAGCCGAGGCCCACGGCCCTGAGACCCCTTTGCAAAAAGCCGGCTTCCCACGGAAACAGCTTTCCTGAGGTCAGACCCTCTCACAAGTGGTTGTGGCAAGGTAAAGCAAATGCCCTCCACTTCTCTGGAAGAAACCACAGTGCCCAGCCATGTTCTAAGCCCTCCCATCCTCCCTGGGCTTCTGGCAGCAGGAGTGAAAAGAGAGGAGCAGAGCACTGGAACCCGTTTGACAAAAACCGGCTTCCCACGGGAAAGTCTTTCTCCACGTGCAGACATGCTCCCAGGTGCCTGTGGCAAGGGGAAGGAAATGCCATATACTGACCTGGAAGAGACCACAGGGCCCAGGCACAGTCTGAGCCCTTCCCTCATCCCGGCGGTTTTGCTAGCAGGAGTTCAACTCCAACGAACCCAGCAAGGAGACCCGTGGGGCAAATACGGCTTCCGCTGAGAAATATGCTCTTGCTGTGGAATACCTACCCAAGTGGGGGTAGCCAGGTAAGCAAAATGGAACACACCCAAGTGTAAGAAAAAACATTGCCCAGGCGTGGTCTAAGCATCTCAACGCGCCGCTGTGCTTTGGGGAGCCCAAGGGACACCCGAGTTCCACGGCTCTGAGACAAGTTTGGCCAAAAGCCGGCTTCCCATGGAAACAGTTTTCCTGAGGTGCAGACCCTCTCACAAGTGGTTGTGGCAAGGTAAAGCAAATGCCATCCACTTCTCTAGAACAAAAAACAGGGCCCAGCCATGTTCTAAGCCCTCCCATCCTCTCTGGGCTTCTGGCAGCAGGAGTGAAAAGAGAGGAGCACAGCACTGGGACCAGAAGGACAAAACCGGCTTCCCACGGGAAAGTCTCCACGTGCAGACATGCTCCCCAGTGCCTGTGGCAAGGTGAAGGAAATGCCATACACTGACCTGTAAGAGACCACAGGGCCCAGGCACAGTCTGAGCCATTCCCTCATCCCGGCGGTTTTCCTAGCAGGAGTTCAACCCCAACGACCCCAGCCCGGAGAACCCTGGGGCAAAAACAGCTTACAACGAGCAATATGCTCTTGCTGTGGAAAACCTATCCAAAGTGGGGGTAGCCAGGTAAACAAAATGCCACACCCCGAGGTGTAAGAAACAAAATTGCCCAGGCATAGTCTAAGCCCCTCACCTTGTCCCTGTGCTTGTGGGAGCCGGAGAGACACCCGAGGCCCACGGCCCTGAGACCCATATGGCAAAAAATGGCTTCCCACGGACACAGTTTTCCTGAGGTACAGACCCTCTCACAAGTGGTTGTGGCAAGTTAAAGCAAATGCCATCCACTTCTCTGGAAGAAACCACAGTGCCCAGCCATGATCTAAGCCCTCCCATCCTCACTGGGCTTCTGGCAGCAGGAGTGAAAAAGAAGAGCACAGCATTGGGACCCATTTGACAAAAACCGGCTTCCCACGAAAAAGTCTTTCTCCACGTGCAGACATGCTCCCAAGTGCCTGTGGCAAGGTGAAGGAAATGCCATACACTGACCTGGAAGAGACCACAGGGCCCAGGCACATTCTAAGCCCTTCCCTCATCCCGGCGGTTTTGCTAGCAGGAGTTCAACCCCAACGAACACAGCCCGGAGACCCCTGGGGCAAATACGGCTACCGACGAGCAATATGCTCTTGCTGTGGAAAACCTATCCAAAGTAGGGGTAGCCAGTTAAACAAAATGCCACACACCCAGCTGTGAGAAACAACATGGCCCAAGCATGGTCTAAGCCCCTCATCTCGTCCCTTGCTTTGGGGAGCCGGAGGGACACCCGAGGAAAACGGCCCTGAGACCCGTCTGGCAAAAAGCCGGCTTCCCAAGGAAACTGTTTTCCTGAGGTGCAGACCCTCTCACAAGTGGTTGTGGCAAGGTAAAGCAAATGCCATTTACGTCTCTGGAAGAAACCACAGTGTCCAGCCATGTTCTAAACACTCCCATCCTCACTGGTCTTCTGGCAGCAGGAGTGAAAAGAGAGGAGCACAGCACTGGGACCCGTTTGACAAAAACCGGCTTCCCACGGGAAAGTCTTTCTCCACGTGCAAACATGCTCCCAAGTGCCTGTGGCAAGGTGAAGGAAATGCCATAGACTGACCTGTAAGAGACCACAGGGCCCAGGCACAGTCTGAGCCCTTCCCTCATCCCGGCGGTTTTGCTAGCAGGAGTTCAACCCCAAGGAACACAGCCCGGAGACCCCTGGGGCAAATACGGCTTCCGACGAGCAATACGCTCTTGCTGTGGAAAACCTATCCCAAGTGGGGGTAGCCAGGTAAACAAAATGCCACACACCCAGGTTAAAGAAGCAACATTGCCCAGGCATGGTCTAAGCCCCTCAACTCGTCCCTGTGCTTTTGGGAGACCGAGGGACACCTGAAGCCCACGGCCCTGAGACCCATTTGACAAAAAGACGGCTTCCCACGGAAACAGATTCCTGAGGTGCAGACCCTCTCACAAGTGGTTGTGGCAAGGTAAAGCAAATGCCATCCACGATTCTGGAAGAAACCACAGTGCCCAGCCATGTTCTAAGCTGCCCAGGTATGGTCTAAGCC
This sequence comes from Ursus arctos, assembly GCF_023065955.2. Lineage (NCBI taxonomy): Eukaryota > Metazoa > Chordata > Mammalia > Carnivora > Ursidae > Ursus > Ursus arctos. The sequence goes on from NW_026622886.1 coordinate 52,392,097, forward strand.
CCTCACCTCATCCCTGTGCTTTTGGGAGCCATAGGGAAACCCGAGGCCCACGGCCATGATACCCGTTTGGCCAAAAGCCGGCTTCCCACGGAAACAGTTTTCCTGAGGTGCAGACCCTCTCACAAGTGGTTGTGGCAAGGTAAAGCAAATGCCCTCCACTTCTCTGGAAGAAACCACAGTGCCCAGCCATGTTCTAAACACTCCCATCCTCACTTTGCTTCTGGCAGCAGGAGTGAAAAGAGAAGAGCACAGCACTGGGAACCATTTCACAAAAACCGGCTTCCCACGGGAAAGTCTTTCTCCACATGCAGACATGCTACCAAGTGCCTGCGGCAAGGTGAAGGAAATGCCATACACTGACCTGGAAGAGACCACAGGGCCCAGGCACAGTCTGAGCCCTTCCCTCATCCCGGCGGTTTTGCTAGCAGGAGTTCAACCCCAAAGAACACAGCCCGGAGACCCCTGGGGCAAATACGTCTTCCGACGAGCAATACGCTCTTGCTGTGGAAAACCTATCCCAAGTGGGGGTAGCCAGGTACACAAAATGCCACACACCCAGGTGAAAGAAACAACATTGCCCAGGCATGGTCTAAGCCCCTCACCTCATCCCTGTGCTTTTGGGAGCCGGAGGGTAACCCGAGGCCCACGGCCATGATACCCGTTTGGCCAAAAGCCGGCTTCCCACGGAAACAGTTTTCCTGAGGTGCAGACCCTCTCACAAGTGGTTGTGGCAAGGTAAAGCAAATTCCATCCACGTCTCTGGAAGAAACCACAGTGCCCAGCCATTTTCTAAGCCCTCCCATCCTCACTGGGCCTCTGGCAGCAGGAGTGAAAAAGAGGAGCACAGCACTGGGACCAGTTTGACAAAAACCGGCTTCCCACGGGAAAGTCTTTCTCCACGTGCAGACATGCTCCCAGGTGCCTGTGGCAAGGGGAAGGAAATGCCATACACTGACCTGGAAGAGACCACAGGGCCCAGGCACAGTCTGAACCCTTCCCTCATCCCGGCGGTTTTGCTAGCAGGAGTTCTACCCCAAAGAACACAGCCCGGAGACCCCTGAGGCAAAAACGGCTTCTGACGAACAATAGGTGCTTGCTGTGGAAAACGTATCTCAAGTGGGGGTAGCCAGGTCAACAACATGCCACACACCCAGGTGTAAGAAACAACATTGCCCATGCATGGTCTAAGCCCCTCACCTCGTCCCTGTGCTTTGGGGAGCCGGAGGGACAGCCGAGGCCCACGGCCCTGAGACCCTTTGCAAAAAGCCGGCTTCCCACGGAAACAGCTTTCCTGAGGTGCAAACCCTATCCCAAGTGGTTGTGGAAAGGTAAAGCAAATGCCCTCCACTTCTCTGGAAGAAACCACAGCGCCCAGCCATGTTCTAAGCCCTCCCATCCTCCCTGGGCTTCTGGCAGCAGGAGTGAAAAGAGAGGAGAAGAGCACTGGGACCCGTTTGACAAAAACCGGCTTCCCACGGGAAAGTCTTTCTCCACGTGCAGACATGCTCCCAGGTGCCTGTGGCAAGGGGAAGGAAATGCCATACACTGACCTGGAAGAGACCACAGGGCCCAGGCACAGTCTGAACCCTTCCCTCATCCCGGCGGTTTTGCTAGCAGGAGTTCAACCCCAATGAACACAGCCCGGAGACCCCTGGGGCAAAAACGGCTTCAGACGAACAATAGGTGCTTGCTGTGGAAAACCTATCCCAACTGGGGGTAGCCAGGTCAACAAAGTGCCACACACCCAGGTGTAAGAAACAACATTGCCCAGCCATGGTCTAAGCCCCTCACCTCGTCCCTGTGCTTTGGGGAGCCGGAGGGACAGCCGAGGCCCACGGCCCTGAGACCCCTTTGCAAAAAGCCGGCTTCCCACGGAAACAGTTTTCCTGAGGTGCAGACCCTCTCCCAAGTGGTTGTGGCAAGGTAAAGCAAATGCCCTCCACTTCTCTGGAAGAAACCACAGTGCCCAGCCATGTTCTAAGCCCTCCCATCCTCTCTGGGCTTCTGGCAGCAGGAGTGAAAAGAGAGGAGCACAGCACTGGGACGCGTGTGACAAAAACCGGCTTCCCACGGGAAAGTCTTTCTCCACGTGCAGACATGCTCCCAGGTGCCTGTGGCAAGGGGAAGGAAATGCCATACACTGACCTGGAAGAGACCACAGGGCCCAGGCACAGTCTGAGCCCTTCCCTCATCCCGGCGGTTTTGCTAGCAGGAGTTCAACCCTAACGAACCCAGCAAGGAGACCCGTGGGGCAAATACGGTTTCCGCTGCGCAATATGCTCTTGCTGTGGAATACCTACCCAAGTGGGTGTAGCCAGGTAAGCAAAATGGAACACACCCAAGTGTAAGAAAAAACATTGCCCAGGCGTGGTCTAAGCATCTCAACGCGCCGCTGTGCTTTGGGGAGCCCAAGGGACACCCGAGTTCCACGGCTCTGAGACAAGTTTGGCCAAAAGCCGGCTTCCCATGGAAACAGTTTTCCTGAGGTGCAGACCCTCTCGCAAGTGGTTGTGGCAAGGTAAAGCAAATGCCGTCCACTTCTCTAGAAGAAACCACAGTGCCCAGGCATGTTCTAAGCCCTCCCATCCTCTCTAGGCTTCTGGCAGCAGGAGTGAAAAGAGAGGAGCACAGCACTGGGACCAGTAGTACAAAAACGGCTTCCCACGGGAAAGTCTCCACGTGCAGACATGCTCCCCAGTGCCTGTGGCAAGGTGAAGGAAATGCCATACACTGACCTGTAAGAGACCACAGGGTCCAGGCACAGTCTGAGCCATTTCCTCATCCCGGCGGTTTTCCTAGCAGGAGTTGAACCCCAACGACCCCAGCCCGGAGAACCCTGGGGCAAAAACAGCTTACAACGAGCAATATGTTCTTGCTGTGGAAAACCTATGCAAAGTGGGGGTAGCCAGGTAAACAAAATGCCACACCCCGAGGTGTAAGAAACAAAATTGCCCAGACATAGTCTAAGCCCCTCACCTTGTCCCTGTGCTTGTGGGAGCCGGAGGGACACCCGAGGCCCACGGCCCTGAGACCCATATGGCAAAAAATGGCTTCCCACGGACACAGTTTTCCTGAGGTACAGACCCTCTCCCAAGTGGTTGTGGCAACTTAAAGCAAATGCCATCCACTTCTCTGGAAGAAACCACAGTGCCCAGCCATGTTCTAAGCCCTCCCATCCTCCCTGGGCTTCTGGCAGCAGGAGTGAAAAGAGAGGAGCAGAGCACTGGGACCCGTTTGACAAAAACCGGCTTCCCACGGGAAAGTCTTTCTCCACATGCAGACATGCTCCCAGGTGCCTGTGGCAAGGGGAAGGAAATGCCATACACTGACCTGGAAGAGACCACAGGGCCCAGGCACAGTCTGAACCCTTCCCTCATCCCGGCGGTTTTGCTAGCAGGAGTTCAACCCCAACGAACACAGCCCGGAGACCCCTGAGGCAAAAACGGCTTCCGACGAACAAGAGGTGCTTGCTGTGGAAAACCTATCCCAAGTGGGGGTAGCCAGATCAACAAAATGCCACACACCCACGTGTAAGAAACAACATTGCCCAGGCATGGTCTAAGCCCCTCACCTCGTCCCTGTGCTTTGGGGAGCCGGAGGGACAGCCGAGGCCCACGGCCCTGAGACCCCTTTGCAAAAAGCCGGCTTCCCACGGAAACAGCTTTCCTGAGGTCAGACCCTCTCACAAGTGGTTGTGGCAAGGTAAAGCAAATGCCCTCCACTTCTCTGGAAGAAACCACAGTGCCCAGCCATGTTCTAAGCCCTCCCATCCTCCCTGGGCTTCTGGCAGCAGGAGTGAAAAGAGAGGAGCAGAGCACTGGAACCCGTTTGACAAAAACCGGCTTCCCACGGGAAAGTCTTTCTCCACGTGCAGACATGCTCCCAGGTGCCTGTGGCAAGGGGAAGGAAATGCCATATACTGACCTGGAAGAGACCACAGGGCCCAGGCACAGTCTGAGCCCTTCCCTCATCCCGGCGGTTTTGCTAGCAGGAGTTCAACTCCAACGAACCCAGCAAGGAGACCCGTGGGGCAAATACGGCTTCCGCTGAGAAATATGCTCTTGCTGTGGAATACCTACCCAAGTGGGGGTAGCCAGGTAAGCAAAATGGAACACACCCAAGTGTAAGAAAAAACATTGCCCAGGCGTGGTCTAAGCATCTCAACGCGCCGCTGTGCTTTGGGGAGCCCAAGGGACACCCGAGTTCCACGGCTCTGAGACAAGTTTGGCCAAAAGCCGGCTTCCCATGGAAACAGTTTTCCTGAGGTGCAGACCCTCTCACAAGTGGTTGTGGCAAGGTAAAGCAAATGCCATCCACTTCTCTAGAACAAAAAACAGGGCCCAGCCATGTTCTAAGCCCTCCCATCCTCTCTGGGCTTCTGGCAGCAGGAGTGAAAAGAGAGGAGCACAGCACTGGGACCAGAAGGACAAAACCGGCTTCCCACGGGAAAGTCTCCACGTGCAGACATGCTCCCCAGTGCCTGTGGCAAGGTGAAGGAAATGCCATACACTGACCTGTAAGAGACCACAGGGCCCAGGCACAGTCTGAGCCATTCCCTCATCCCGGCGGTTTTCCTAGCAGGAGTTCAACCCCAACGACCCCAGCCCGGAGAACCCTGGGGCAAAAACAGCTTACAACGAGCAATATGCTCTTGCTGTGGAAAACCTATCCAAAGTGGGGGTAGCCAGGTAAACAAAATGCCACACCCCGAGGTGTAAGAAACAAAATTGCCCAGGCATAGTCTAAGCCCCTCACCTTGTCCCTGTGCTTGTGGGAGCCGGAGAGACACCCGAGGCCCACGGCCCTGAGACCCATATGGCAAAAAATGGCTTCCCACGGACACAGTTTTCCTGAGGTACAGACCCTCTCACAAGTGGTTGTGGCAAGTTAAAGCAAATGCCATCCACTTCTCTGGAAGAAACCACAGTGCCCAGCCATGATCTAAGCCCTCCCATCCTCACTGGGCTTCTGGCAGCAGGAGTGAAAAAGAAGAGCACAGCATTGGGACCCATTTGACAAAAACCGGCTTCCCACGAAAAAGTCTTTCTCCACGTGCAGACATGCTCCCAAGTGCCTGTGGCAAGGTGAAGGAAATGCCATACACTGACCTGGAAGAGACCACAGGGCCCAGGCACATTCTAAGCCCTTCCCTCATCCCGGCGGTTTTGCTAGCAGGAGTACAACCCCAACGAACACAGCCCGGAGACCCCTGGGGCAAATACGGCTACCGACGAGCAATATGCTCTTGCTGTGGAAAACCTATCCAAAGTAGGGGTAGCCAGTTAAACAAAATGCCACACACCCAGCTGTGAGAAACAACATGGCCCAAGCATGGTCTAAGCCCCTCATCTCGTCCCTTGCTTTGGGGAGCCGGAGGGACACCCGAGGAAAACGGCCCTGAGACCCGTCTGGCAAAAAGCCGGCTTCCCAAGGAAACTGTTTTCCTGAGGTGCAGACCCTCTCACAAGTGGTTGTGGCAAGGTAAAGCAAATGCCATTTACGTCTCTGGAAGAAACCACAGTGTCCAGCCATGTTCTAAACACTCCCATCCTCACTGGTCTTCTGGCAGCAGGAGTGAAAAGAGAGGAGCACAGCACTGGGACCCGTTTGACAAAAACCGGCTTCCCACGGGAAAGTCTTTCTCCACGTGCAAACATGCTCCCAAGTGCCTGTGGCAAGGTGAAGGAAATGCCATAGACTGACCTGTAAGAGACCACAGGGCCCAGGCACAGTCTGAGCCCTTCCCTCATCCCGGCGGTTTTGCTAGCAGGAGTTCAACCCCAAGGAACACAGCCCGGAGACCCCTGGGGCAAATACGGCTTCCGACGAGCAATACGCTCTTGCTGTGGAAAACCTATCCCAAGTGGGGGTAGCCAGGTAAACAAAATGCCACACACCCAGGTTAAAGAAGCAACATTGCCCAGGCATGGTCTAAGCCCCTCAACTCGTCCCTGTGCTTTTGGGAGACTGAGGGACACCTGAAGCCCACGGCCCTGAGACCCATTTGACAAAAAGACGGCTTCCCACGGAAACAGATTCCTGAGGTGCAGACCCTCTCACAAGTGGTTGTGGCAAGGTAAAGCAAATGCCATCCACGATTCTGGAAGAAACCACAGTGCCCAGCCATGTTCTAAGCTGCCCAGGTATGGTCTAAGCCCCTCACCTCATCCCTGTGCTTTTGGGAGCCATAGGGAAACCCGAGGCCCACGGCCATGATACCCGTTTGGCCAAAAGCCGGCTTCCCACGGAAACAGTTTTCCTGAGGTGCAGACCCTCTCACAAGTGGTTGTGGCAAGGTAAAGCAAATGCCCTCCACTTCTCTGGAAGAAACCACAGTGCCCAGCCATGTTCTAAACACTCCCATCCTCACTTTGCTTCTGGCAGCAGGAGTGAAAAGAGAAGAGCACAGCACTGGGAACCATTTCACAAAAACCGGCTTCCCACGGGAAAGTCTTTCTCCACGTGCAGACATGCTCCCAAGTGCCTGTGGCAAGGTGAAGGAAATGCCATACACTTACCTGGAAGAGACCACAGGGCCCAGGCACAGTCTGAGCCCTTCCCTCATCCCGGCGGTTTTGCTAGCAGGAGTTCAACCCCAAAGAACACAGCCCGGAGACCCCTGGGGCAAATACGTCTTCCGACGAGCAATACGCTCTTGCTGTGGAAAACCTATCCCAAGTGGGGGTAGCCAGGTACACAAAATGCCACACACCCAGGTGAAAGAAACAACATTGCCCAGGCATGGTCTAAGCCCCTCACCTCATCCCTGTGCTTTTGGGAGCCGGAGGGTAACCCGAGGCCCACGGCCATGATACCCGTTTGGCCAAAAGCCGGCTTCCCACGGAAACAGTTTTCCTGAGGTGCAGACCCTCTCACAAGTGGTTGTGGCAAGGTAAAGCAAATTCCATCCACGTCTCTGGAAGAAACCACAGTGCCCAGCCATTTTCTAAGCCCTCCCATCCTCACTGGGCCTCTGGCAGCAGGAGTGAAAAAGAGGAGCACAGCACTGGGACCAGTTTGACAAAAACCGGCTTCCCACGGGAAAGTCTTTCTCCACGTGCAGACATGCTCCCAGGTGCCTGTGGCAAGGGGAAGGAAATGCCATACACTGACCTGGAAGAGACCACAGGGCCCAGGCACAGTCTGAACCCTTCCCTCAACCCGGCGGTTTTGCTAGCAGGAGTTCAACTCCAAGGAACACAGCCCGGAAACCCCTGGGGCAAAAACGGCTTCCAAGGAACAATAGGTGCTTGCTGTGGAAAACCTATGCAAAGTGGGGGTAGTCAGGTAACCAAATGCCACACACCCAGGTGTAAGAAACAACATTGCCCAGGCTTGGTCCAAGCCCCTCACGTCGTCCCTGTGCTTTTGGGAGCCAGAGGGACACCCGAGGCCCACGGCCCTGAGACCCGTTTGGCCAAAACCCGGCTTCCAACGGAAACAGTTTTCCTGAGGTGCAGACCCTCTCACAAGTGGTTGTGGCAAGGTAAAGCAAATGCCATCCACTTCTCTGGAAGAAACCACAGTGCCCAGCCATGTTCTAACGCCTCCCATCCTCACTGGACTTCTGGCTGCAGGAGAGAAAAGAGAGGAGCACAGCACTGGGACCCGTTTCACAAAAACCGGCTTCCCACGGGAGAGGCTTTCTCCACGTGCAGACATGCTCCCCAGTGCCTGTGGCAAGGTGAAGGAAATGCCATACACTGACCTGTAAGAGACCACAGGGCCCAGGCACAGTCTGAGCCCTTCCCTCATCCCGGCGGTTTTCCTAGCAGGAGTTCAACCCCAACGACCCCAGCCCGGAGAACCCTGAGGCAAAAACGGCTTACAACGAGCAATATGCTCTTGCTGTGGAAAACCTATGCAAAGTGGGGGTAGCCAGGTAAACAAAATGCCACACCCCGAGGTGTAAGAAACAAAATTGCCCAGGCATAGTCTAAGCCCCTCACCTTGTCCCTGTGCTTGTGGGAGCCGGAGGGACACCCGAGGCCCACGGCCCTGAGACCCATATGGCAAAAAATGGCTTCCCACGGACACAGTTTTCCTGAGGTGCAGACCCTCTCACAAGTGGTTCTGGCAAGTTAAAGCAAATGCCATCCACTTCTCTGGAAGAAACCACAGTGCCCAGCCATGTTCTAAGCCCTCCCATCCTCACTGGGCTTCTGGCAGCAGGAGTGAAAAGAGAGGAGCACAGCATTGGGACCCATTTGACAAAAACCGGCTTCCCACGAAAAAGTCTTTCTCCGCATGCAGACATTCTCCCAAGTGCCTGTGGTAAGGTATAGGAAATGCCATACACTGACCTGTAAGAGACCACAGGGCCCAGATACAGTCTGAGCCCTTCCCTCATCCCGTCGGTTTTGCTAGCAGGAGTTCAACCACAACGAACACAGCCCGGAGACCCCTGGGGCAAAAACGGCTTCCAAGGAACAACATGCTCTTGCTGTGGAAAACCTATCCAAAGTGGGGTAGCCAGGAAAAAAAAATGCCACACACCCAGGTGTAAGAAACAACATTGCCCAGGCATGGTCTAAGCCCCTCACCTCGTCCCTGTGCTTTTGGGAGCCAGAGGGACACCCGAGGCCCACAGCCCTGAGACCCATCTGGCAAAAAGCCGGCTTCCCAAGGAAACAGTTTTCCTGAGGTGCAGACCCTCACACAAGTGGTTGTGGCAAGGTAAAGCAAATGCCATCCACTTCTCTTGAAGAAACCACAGTGCCCAGCCATGTTCTAAGCCCTCCCATCCTCACTGAGCTTCTGGCTGCAGGAGTGAAAAGAGAGGAGCACAGCACCTGGACCCGTTTGACAAAAACCGGCTTCCCACGGGAAAGTCTTCTCCACGTGCAGACATGCTCCCAAGTGCCTGTGGCAAGGTGAAGGAAATGCCATACACTGACCTGTAAGAGACCACAGGGCCCAGGCACAGTCTGAGCCCTTCCCTCATCCTGGCAGTTTTGCTAGCAGGAGTTCAACCCCAACGAACACAGCCCGGAGACCCCTGGGGCCAAAACGGCTTCCGACGAGCAATATGCTCTTGCTGTGGAAAACCTATCCCAAGTGGGGGTAGCCAGGTAAACAAAATGCCACACACTCAGGTGTAAGAAACAACATTGCCCAGGCATGTTCTAAGCCCCCCAACTCGTCCCTGTGCTTTTGGGATCCCGTGGAACACACGAGGCCTCGGGCCTGTGACCCGTCTGTCAAAAAGCCGGCTTCCCACGGAAACAGTTTTCCTGAGGTGCAGACCCTCTCACAAGTGGTTGTGGCAAGGTAAAGCAAATGCCATCCACTTCTCTGGAAGAAACCACAATGCCCAGCCATGTTCTAAGCCCTCCCATACTCACTGGGCTTCTGGCAGCAGGAGTGAAAAGAGAGGAGCACAGCACTGGGACCCGTTTGACAAAAACCGGCTTCACACGGGAAAGTCTTTCTCCACCTGCAGACATGCTCCCAAGTGTCTTTGGCAAGGTGAAGGAAATGCCATATACTGACCTGTAAGACACCACAGGGCCCAGGCACAGTCTGAGTCCTTCCCTCATCCTGGCGGTTTTGCTAGCAGGAGTTCCACCCCAACGAACACAGCCCGGAGACCCCTGGGGCCAAAACGGCTTCCGACGAGCAATATGCTCTTGCTGTGGAAAACCTATCCCAAGTGGGGGTAGCCAGGTCAACAAAATGCCACACACCCAGGTGTAAGAAACAACATTGCCCAGGCATGGTCTAAGCCCCTCACCTCGTCCCTGTGCTTTTGGGAGCCGGAGTGACACCCGAGGCCCACGGCCCTGAGACCCGTTTGGTCAAAAGCCGGCTTCCCATGGAAACAGTTTTCCTGAGGTGCAGAACCTCTCCCAAGTGGTTTTGGCAAGGTAAAGCAAATGCCCTCCACGTCTCTGGACGAAACCACAGTGCCCAGCCATGTTCTAAACCCTCCCATACTCACTGGGCTTCTGGCAGCAGGAGTGAAAAGAAAGCACAGCAATGGGACCCGTTTGACAAAAACCGGCTTTCCACAGGAAAGTCTTTCTCCACATGCGGACATGCTCCCAAGTGCCTGTGGCAAGGTGAAGGAATTGCCATACACTGACCTGGAAGAGACCACAGGGCCCAGGCACAGTCTGAGCCCTTCCCTCATCCCGGCGGTTTTGCTAGCAGGAGTTCAAACCCAACGAACACACCCTGGAGACCCCTGGGGCAAAAACGGCTTCCGAGAAGCAATATGCTCTTTTGTGGAAAACCTATCCCAAGTGGGGGTAGCCAGGTAAAAAAAAATGCCAAACACCCAGGTGTAAGAAACAACATTGCCCAGGCATGGTCTAAGCCCCTCACCTCTTCCCTGTGCTTTGGGGAGCCGGAGGGACACCCGAGGCCCACGGCCCTGAGACCCGTTTGGCCAAAAGCCCGCTTCCCACGGAAACAGTTTTCCTGAGGTTCAGACCCTCTCACAAGTGGTTGTGGCAAGGTAAAGCAAATGCTATCCACGACTCTGGAAGAAACCATAGTGCCCAGCCATGTTCTAAGCCCTGCCATCCTCCCTGGGCTTCTGGCAGCAGGAGTGAAAAGAGAGGAGCACAGCACTGGGACCCGTTTGACAAAAACCGGCTTCCCACGAAAAAGTCTTTCTCCACGTGCAGACATGCTCCCAAGTGCTGAGGACATAGTACTGAGACATATTTGGCAGAAACGGGTTCAAATGAAAAATATTTCTTGATGTGCAAACTCTATCTTAATTTGTTGTGGCAAGGTAAAGGATGTTCATATGCTTATTTGTAAGAAATAACAGGTCCCATGGACGGTCTGAGCCCTAAGATCATCACTGTTCTTTTGGTATCATGAGTTAAAACCGAGGCAAACAGCTGAGAAAATTTGGCAAAAACCGCCTTTCAGTGAAATATATTTTCTCTTTTGCAAACTCTATCATAATTGTTTGTGCCAATGTAAAGAAAATGCCATACGCTTATCTGTAAGAAACAGAAGTTTCCAGGATCGGTCTGAGCCCTCACATCATCATAGTGATTTTGGTAGCATTAGTTAATCCCAAACAACACGGTATTGAGACACATTTGACAAAAAACCGCTTCCAACGAAAAATATTTTGTTCATGTTGAAACCCTATCATATGTGGTTGTGGCAATGTAAAGAAAATGCCACACCCTTATGTGTAAGAAACAACATTACCCAGGAACAGTCTAAGCCCTAACATCATCACTGTGCTTTTGGTAGCATGAGTGAAACCCGAGGAATACAGCACTTAGACACATTTGGGAAAAACCGGCTTCCAATGAAAACTATTTTCTTAACGTGGAAACCCTATCACAAGGGGTTGTGGAAGGTAAAGTAAAAAAGTGGAGTTCCAACGAGAAATATTTTCTTCACGTAGAAACCCGTTCCTGGGCACTGTTGCTTCTTACAGATAAGTGTGTGGCATTTATTTATCTGGCCACAACCACTTACGTTTGGGTTTGAAAGGGAAGAAAATATTATTCATTGGAACGCGATTTTTGCCAAATGTGTCTTAGTGCTGTTTGCCTCCGCTTTAACTCCCGCTCCCAAAAGCACAGTGCTGATATTAAGGCTCAGACTGTTCCAGGGCACTGTTGTTTCTTACAGATAAGCGTATGGCATTTTCTTTACATTGGCACAAACAATTATGGGTTTCGGGTTCGGGTTCGGGTTAGGGGCTTGGGTTCTGGTTCTGGTTCTGGTTCGGGTAGGTTTCAGGTTCGGGTTCGGGTAGGGTTCGGGTTCGGGTTCGGGTAGGGTTCGGTTTCGGTTTCGGTTCGGGTTCGGTATCGGTTTCGCTTTCAGTTATGGATTCGGGTTCGGGTTCGGGTTAGGGGTTAGGGTTCGGGTTCGGGTTCTGGTTCGGGATTGGTTTCGCTTTCGAGTATGGATTCGGGTTCGGGTTCGGGTTCGGGTTAGGATTAGGGTTCGGGTTCGGGTTCAGGTTCGGGTTAGGGTTCGGGTTAGGGTTAGGGTAAGGGTTCGGGTTAGGGTTCGGGTTTGGGTTAGGGTTCGGGTTCAGGTTAGGGTTCGGGTTCGGGTTAGGGTTCGGGTTAGGGTTCGGGTTAGGGTTAGGGTTAGGGTTAGGGTTCAGTTTAGGGTTAGGGTTAGGGTTAGGGTTCAGGTTAGGGTTCGGGTTAGGGTTCGGGTTCGGGTTAGGGTTCGGGTTAGGGTTAGGGTTCGGGTTCAGGTTCGGGTTAGGGTTCGGGTTCGGGTTAGGGTTCGGGTTAGGGTTAGGGTTCGGTTTAGGGTTAGGGTTCGGATTAGGGTTAGGGTTCGGATTAGGGTTCGTTTTCGGGTTAGGGTTCGGGTTCAGGTTAGGGTTAGGGTTCGGGTTAGGGTTAGGGTTAGGGTTCGGGTTCGGGTTAGGGTTCGGGTTCGGGTTAGGGTTATGGTTCGGGTTAGGGTTCGGGTTAGGGATCGGGTTCGGGTTAGGGTTCAGGTTAGGGTTCGGGTTAGGGTTAGGGTTAGAGTTCGGGTTAGGGTTTGGGTTAGGGTTAGGGTTTGGATTCGGGTTCGGGTTCAGGTTAGGGTTAGGGTTAGGGTTCGGGTAGGGTTAGGGTTCGGGTTCGGGTTCAGGTTAGGGTTAGGGTTAGGGTTTCGGTTAGGGTTAGGTTTAGGGTTCGGTTTAGTGTTTGGGTTCAGGTTAGGGTTCGGGTTCGGGTTCGGGTTCGGGTTCGGGATTGGGTTCGGTTTCAGGTTAGGGTTAGGGTTAGGGTTATGGTTAGGGTTCGGGTTAGCGTCATGGTTAGGGTTAGGGTTACTGTTTGGTTTAGGGTTAGGGTTAGGGTTAGGGTTAGGGTGCAGGTTAGGGTTAGGGTTCGGGTTAGGGTTAAGGTTACTGTTAGGGTTTGGTTTTGGGTTAGGGTTAGGTTTGCGGTTATATTTCGGGTATGGTTAGGGTTCGGGTTAGAGTTCCGGTTAGGATTCGTGTTCGGGTTAGGGTTTGGGTTAGGGCTAGGGTTCGGTTAGGGTTAGGGTTAGGGTTAGGGTTCGGGTTAGGATTAGAGTGAGGTTTAGGGTTTGGGTTCGGGTTATGTTTTGGGTTAGGTTTACGGTTAGGGTTAGGGTTACGATTCAGTTTCGGGTCGGATTAGGGGTAGGGTTTGGGTTCGGGTTAGGGTTCGGGGTAGGGTTAGGGTTCGGGTTCGGGTTCAGAGTAGGGTTAGGGTTAGGGTAAAGATTTGGGTTAGGGTTCGTGTTAGGGTTAGGGTTAGGGTTAGGGTTAGGGTTAGGTTTCGGGTTAGGGTTAGGGTGCGGGATCGGTTTTGGTTTAGGGTTCGGGTTCGGGTATCGTTTGGGTTATGGTTAGTGTTTGGCTTCGGGTTCGGGTTAGGTTTAGAGTTAGGGTTCGTGTTAGGGTTCGGGTTAGGGTTCGGATCAGGGTTAGGGTTATGGTTAGGGTTACGTTTCGGGTTCGGTTTAGTGTTAGGGTTAGAGTTAGTGTTCCGGTTAGGGATAGCGTTAAGGTTAGGGTCGGGTTAGGGTTAGGTTTCGGGTTCGGGTTAGGGTTAGGTTTAGGGTTAGGTTTCCGGTTAGGGATAGGGTTAGGGTTAGGGTCGGGGTAGGGTTAGGGTTTGGATTCGGGTTCGGGTTCAGGTTAGGGTTAGGGTTATAGTTCGGGTAGGGTTAGGGTTAGGGTTAGGGTTACGGTTAGGTTTAGGGTTAGGGATCGGGTTAGGGTTAGGGTTAGAGTTCGGGTTAGGGTTTGGGTTAGGGTTAGGGTTTGGATTCGTGTTCGGATTCAGGTTAGGGTTAGGGTTAGGGTTCGGATAGGGTTAGGGTTCGGGTTCGGGTTATGGTTAGGGTTAGGGTTAGGTTTACGGTTAGGGTTAGGGTTAGGGTTCAGGTTAGGTTTAGGGTTCAGGTTAGGGTTCGGGTTCGGGTTAGGGTTCGGGTTCGGGATAGGGTTCGGTTTCAGTTTAGGGTTAGGGTTAGGGTTATGGTTAGCGTTCGGGTTAGGGTTAGGGTTAGGGTTAGGGTTACTGTTTCGTTTAGGGTTAGGGTTAGGGTTAGGGTTAGGGTTCTAGTAGGGTTAGGGTTCGGGTTAGTGTTAGGGTTACTGTTAGGGTTAGGTTTTGGGTTAGGGTTCGTGTTAGGGTACGGGTTACGGTTAGGGTTCGTGTTAGGGTTAGGGTTAGGGTTAGGGTTAGGGTTAGGGGTTAGGGTTAGGGTTAGGGTTAGGGTTCGGGTTAGGTTTCCGGTTAGGGATAGGGTTAGGGCTAGGGTCATGTTAGGGTTAGGGTTCGGGTTAGTGTTAGGGTTCGGGTTAGGCTTAATTTTAGTATTAGGGTTAGGGTTCGGGTTAGGGTTAGAGTGAGGTTTAGGGTTTGGGTTCGGGTTAGGTTTAGGTTTAGGGTTAGGGTTAGGGTTAAGGTTCAGGTTAGGGTTAGGGTTAGGGTTCAGGTTAGGGTTAGGGTTAGGGTTAGGGTTCGGGTTAGGGTTAGGGTTTGGATTCGGGTTCGGGTTCGCGTTAGGGTTAGGGTTAGGGTTAGAGTTCGGGTTAGGGTTAGGGTTAGGGTTAGGGTTAGGGTTAGGGATACCATTCGGGTTCGGAGTTGGGTTAGGGTTAGGTTTAGGGTTCAGGTTTGGGGTAGTGTTAGGGTTAGGGTCAGGTTAGGGTTAGGCTTTGGGTTAGGGTTACGTTTAGGGTTAGGGTTAGGGTTAGGGTTAGGGTTAGGGTTCGGATAAGGGTTAGGGTTAGGGTTAGGGTTAGGTTTAGGTTAGGGTTAGGGTTTGGATTCGGGTTCGGGTTCGGGTTAGGGTTAGGGTTTGGGTTAGTGTTATGGTTAGGGTTCGGGTTCAGGTTAGGGTTCGGTTTAGGGTTAGAGTTCAGGTTCGGGTTTGGGTCAGGGTTCGGGTGACGTTTAGGGCTAGGGTTAGGATTAGGTTTCGGGTTACGGTTAGGGTTCAGGTTCGGGTTCGGTTTCGGGTTCAGGTTCGGGTTCGGTTGGGGTTAGGGTTAGGGTTAGAGTTCGGGTTAGGGTTTAGGTTAGGGTTAGGGTTTGGATTCGGGTTCGGGTTCAGGTTAGGGTTAGGATTAGGGTTCGGGTAGGGTTAGGGTTCGTGTTAGGGTTAGGGTTACTGTTAGGGTTAGGTTTTGGGTTAGGGTTCGTGTTAGGGTACGGATTAGGGTTAGGGTTCGGGTTAGGGTTAGGTTTAGGGTTATATTTCGGGTATGGTTAGGGTTAGGGTTGGAGTTCCGGTTAGGATTTGGGTTCGGGTTAGGGTTCGGGTTAGGGCTAGGGTTCGGGTTAGGGTTAGGGTTCGGGTTAGGGGTTCGGGTTTGGCTTCCGGTTAGGGATTCGCGTTAGGGCTAGGGTTCGGGTTAGGGTTAGGGTTCGGGTTAGGGTTAGGGTTAGGGTTAGGGTTGGGGTTAGGTTTCCGGTTAGGGATAGGTTTAGGGTTAGGGTCGTGTTAGGGTTAGGGTTCGGGTTAGGGTTAGGGTTTGCGTTAGGCTTAATTTTAGTATTAGGGTTAGGGTTCGGGTTAGGGTTAGGGTTAGGGTTAGGGTTAGGGTTTGGTTTAGGGTTAGGGTTAGGGTTAGGGTTCACGTTACGGTTAGAGTTAGGTTTAGGGTTAGGGTTGGTTTTCGTGGTAGGGTTAGGGTTAGGGTTAGGGTTAGGTTTCGGGTTAGGGTTAGGATTACTGTGAGGGTTCGTGTTAGGGCTAGGGTTCTGGTTAGGTTTCTGGTTCGGTTTAGGGTTAGGGTTCGGGTTAGGGTTCTCGTTCGCGTAGGGTACGGTTAGGGTTCGGGTTCAGGTTTCTGTTAGGCTGAGGTTTAGGGTTAGGGTTAGGGTTAGGGTTAGGGTTCAGGTTACGGTTCGGGTTAGGGTTCGAGTAAGGGTTAGGGTAAGGGTTAGGATTAGGTTAGGGTTAGGGTTAGGATTCGAGTTAGGGTTAGGGTTAGGGTTAGGGTTAGGGTTCCATTTAGGGTTCGGGTTAGGGTTAGGGTTTGGGTTAGGGCTAGTGTTCGGTTTAGGATTAGGGTTCGGGTTAGAGTTATGGTTAGGGATCAGGTTAGGGTTAGGGTTAGGGTTAGGGGTTAGGGTTAGGGTTAGGGTTCGGGTTAGGGTCAGGGTAATGGTCAGGATCACGCTCAGGGTCTCGGTCAGGGTATAGGGTTTGGATTCTAGTTAGGGTACGGGTCGGGTAAGAGACCACAGTGCCCAGGCACCGTCTTAGCCCTTCCCTCATGCCGGCGGTTTTGCTAGCAGGAGTTCAACCCCAACGAACACAGCCCGGAGACCCCTGGGGAAAAACGGCTTCCGACGAACAATAGGTGCTTGCTGTGGAAAATGTATCCCAAGTGGGGGTAGCCAGGTCAACAAAATGCCACACACCCAGGTGTAAGAAACAACATTGCCCAGCTATGGTCCAAGCCCCTCACCTCGTCCCTGTGCTTTGGGGAGCCGGAGGGACAGCCGAGGCCCTCGGCCCTGAGACCCCTTTGCAAAAAGCCGGCTTCCCACGGAAACAGCTTTCCTGAGGTGCAGACCCTCTCACAAGTGGTTGTGGCAAGGTAAAGCAAATGCCCTCCACTTCTCTGGAAGAAACCACAGTGCCCAGCCATGTTCTAAGCCCTCCCATCCTCCCTGAGCTTCTGGCAGCAGGAGTGAAAAGAGAGGAGAAGAGCACTGGGACCCGTTTGACAAAAACCGGCTTCCCACGGGAAAGTCTTTCTCCACGTGCAGACATGCTCCCAGGTGCCTGTGGCAAGGGGAAGGAAATGCCATACACTGACCTGGAAGAGACCACAGGGCCCAGGCACAGTCTGAACCCTTCCCTCATCCCGGCGGTTTTGCTAGCCGGAGTTCAACCCCAATGAACACAGCCCGGAGACCCCTGGGGCAAAAACGGCTTCAGACGAACAATAGGTGCTTGCTGTGGAAAACGTATCCCAACTGGGGGTAGCCAGGTCAACAAAGTGCCACACACCCAGGTGTAAGAAACAACATTGCCCAGCCATGGTCTAAGCCCCTCACCTCGTTCCTGTGCTTTGGGGAGCCGGAGGGACACCCGAGGCCCACGGCCCTGAGACCCCTTTGCAAAAAGCCGGCTTCCCACGGAAACAGTTTTCCTGAGGTGCAGACCCTCTCCCAAGTGGTTGTGGCAAGGTAAAGCAAATGCCCTCCAATTCTCTGGAAGAAACCACAGTGCCCAGCCATGTTCTAAGCCCTCCCATCCTCTCTGGGCTTCTGGCAGCAGGAATGAAAAGAGAGGAGCAGAGCACTGGGACGCGTTTGACAAAAACCGGCTTCCCACGGGAAAGTCTTTCTCCACGTGCAGACATGCTCCCAGGTGCCTGTGGCAAGGGGAAGGAAATGCCATACACTGACCTGGAGGAGACGACAGGGCCCAGGCACAGTCTGAGCCCTTCCCTCATCCCGGCGGTTTTGCTAGCAGGAGTTCAACCCTAACGAACCCAGCAAGGAGACCCGTGGGGCAAATACGGTTTCCGTTGCGCAATATGCTCTTGCTGTGGAATACCTACCCAAGTGGGTGTAGCCAGGTAAGCAAAATGGAACACACCCAAGTGTAAGAAAAAACATTGCCCAAGCATGGTCTAAGCCCCTCATCTCGTCCCTTGCTTTGGGGAGCCGGAGGGACACCCGAGGAAAACGGCCCTGAGACCCGTCTGGCAAAAAGCCGGCTTCCCAAGGAAACTGTTTTCCTGAGGTGCAGACCCTCTCACAAGTGGTTGTGGCAAGGTAAAGCAAATGCCATTTACGTCTCTGGAAGAAACCACAGTGTCCAGCCATGTTCTTAACACTCCCATCCTCACTGGTCTTCTGGCAGCAGGAGTGAAAAGAGAGGAGCACAGCACTGGGACCCGTTTGACAAAAACCGGCTTCCCACGGGAAAGTCTTTCTCCACGTGCAAACATGCTCCCAAGTGCCTGTGGCAAGGTGAAGGAAATGCCTTAGACTGACCTGTAAGAGACCACAGGGCCCAGGCACAGTCTGAGCCCTTCCCTCATCCCGGCGGTTTTGCTAGCAGGAGTTCAACCCCAAGGAACACAGCCCGGAGACCCCTTGGGCAAATACGGCTTCCGACGAGCAATACGCTCTTGCTGTGGAAAACCTATCCCAAGTGGGGATAGCCAGGTCAACAAAATGCCACACACCCAGGTTAAAGAAGCAACATTGCCCAGGCATGGTCTAAGCCCCTCAACTCGTCCCTGTGCTTTTGGGAGACCGAGGGACACCTGAAGCCCACGGCCCTGAGACCCATTTGTCAAAAAGACGGCTTCCCACGGAAACAGATTCCTGAGGTGCAGACCCTCTCACAAGTGGTTGTGGCAAGGTAAAGCAAATGCCATCCACGATTCTGGAAGAAACCACAGTGCCCAGCCATGTTCTAAACTGCCCAGGTATGGTCTAAGCCCCTCACCTCATCCCTGTGCTTTTGGGAGCCATAGGGAAACCCGAGGCCCACGGCCATGATACCCGTTTGGCCAAAAGCCGGCTTCCCACGGAAACAGTTTTCCTGAGGTGCAGACCCTCTCACAAGTGGTTGTGGCAAGGTAAAGCAAATGCCCTCCACTTCTCTGGAAGAAACCACAGTGCCCAGCCATGTTCTAAACACTCCCATCCTCACTTTGCTTCTGGCAGCAGGAGTGAAAAGAGAAGAGCACAGCACTGGGAACCATTTCACAAAAACCGGCTTCCCAAGGGAAAGTCTTTCTCCACGTGCAGACATGCTCCCAAGTGCCTGTGGCAAGGTGAAGGAAATGCCATACACTGACCTGGAAGAGACCACAGGGCCCAGGCACAGTCTGAGCCCTTCCCTCATCCCGGTGGTTTTGCTAGCAGGAGTTCAACCCCAAAGAACACAGCCCGGAGACCCCTGGGGCAAATACGTCTTCCGACGAGCAATACGCTCTTGCTGTGGAAAACCTATCCCAAGTGGGGGTAGCCAGGTACACAAAATGCCACACACCCAGGTGAAAGAAACAACATTGCCCAGGCATGGTCTAAGCCCCTCACCTCATCCCTGTGCTTTTGGGAGCCGGAGGGTAACCCGAGGCCCACGGCCATGATACCCGTTTGGCCAAAAGCCGGCTTCCCACGGAAACAGTTTTCCTGAGGTGCAGACCCTCTCACAAGTGGTTGTGGCAAGGTAAAGCAAATTCCATCCACGTCTCTGGAAGAAACCACAGTGCCCAGCCATTTTCTAAGCCCTCCCATCCTCACTGGGCCTCTGGCAGCAGGAGTGAAAAAGAGGAGCACAGCACTGGGACCAGTTTGACAAAAACCGGCTTCCCACGGGAAAGTCTTTCTCCACGTGCAGACATGCTCCCAGGTGCCTGTGGCAAGGGGAAGGAAATGCCATACACTGACCTGGAAGAGACCACAGGGCCCAGGCACAGTCTGAACCCTTCCCTCAACCCGGCGGTTTTGCTAGCAGGAGTTCAACTCCAAGGAACACAGCCCGGAAACCCCTGGGGCAAAAACGGCTTCCATGGAACAATAGGTGCTTGCTGTGGAAAACCTATGCAAAGTGGGGGTAGTCAGGTAACCAAATGCCACACACCCAGGTGTAAGAAACAACATTGCCCAGGCTTGGTCCAAGCCCCTCACGTTGTCCCTGTGCTTTTGGGAGCCAGAGGGACACCCGAGGCCCACGGCCCTGAGACCCGTTTGGCCAAAACCCGGCTTCCAACGGAAACAGTTTTCCTGAGGTGCAGACCCTCTCACAAGTGGTTGTGTCAAGGTAAAGCAAATGCCATCCACTTCTCTGGAAGAAACCACAGTGCCCAGCCATGTTCTAACGCCTCCCATCCTCACTGGACTTCTGGCTGCAGGAGAGAAAAGAGAGGAGCACAGCACTGGGACCCGTTTCACAAAAACCGGCTTCCCACGGGAGAGGCTTTCTCCACGTGCAGACATGCTCCCCAGTGCCTGTGGCAAGGTGAAAGAAATGCCATACACTGACCTGTAAGAGACCACAGGGCCCAGGCACAGTCTGAGCCCTTCCCTCATCCCGGCGGTTTTCCTAGCAGGAGTTCAACCCCAACGACCCCAGCCCGGAGAACCCTGAGGCAAAAACGGCTTACAACGAGCAATATGCTCTTGCTGTGGAAAACCTATGCAAAGTGGGGGTAGCCAGGTAAACAAAATGCCACACCCCGAGGTGTAAGAAACAAAATTGCCCAGGCATAGTCTAAGCCCCTCACCTTGTCCCTGTGCTTGTGGGAGCCGGAGGGACACCCGAGGCCCACGGCCCTGAGACCCATATGGCAAAAAATGGCTTCCCACGGACACAGTTTTCCTGAGGTGCAGACCCTCTCACAAGTGGTTCTGGCAAGTTAAAGCAAATGCCATCCACTTCTCTGGAAGAAACCACAGTGCCCAGCCATGTTCTAAGCCCTCCCATCCTCACTGGGCTTCTGGCAGCAGGAGTGAAAAGAGAGGAGCACAGCATTGGGACCCATTTGACAAAAACCGGCTTCCCACGAAAAAGTCTTTCTCCGCATGCAGACATTCTCCCAAGTGCCTGTGGTAAGGTATAGGAAATGCCATACACTGACCTGTAAGAGACCACAGGGCCCAGGTACAGTCTGAGCCCTTCCCTCATCCCGTCGGTTTTGCTAGCAGGAGTTCAACCACAACGAACACAGCCCGGAGACCCCTGGGGCAAAAACGGCTTCCAAGGAACAACATGCTCTTGCTGTGGAAAACCTATCCAAAGTGGGGTAGCCAGGAAAAAAAAATGCCACACACCCAGGTGTAAGAAACAACATTGCCCAGGCATGGTCTAAGCCCCTCACCTCGTCCCTGTGCTTTTGGGAGCCAGAGGGACACCCGAGGCCCACAGCCCTGAGACCCGTCTGGCAAAAAGCCGGCTTCCCAAGGAAACAGTTTTCCTGAGGTGCAGACCCTCACACAAGTGGTTGTGGCAAGGTAAAGCAAATGCCATCCACTTCTCTTGAAGAAACCACAGTGCCCAGCCATGTTCTAAGCCCTCCCATCCTCACTGAGCTTCTGGCTGCAGGAGTGAAAATAGAGGAGCACAGCACCTGGACCCGTTTGACAAAAACCGGCTTCCCACGGGAAAGTCTTCTCCACGTGCAAACATGCTCCCTAAGTGCCTGTGGCAAGGTGAAGGAAATGCCATACACTGACCTGGAAGAGACCACAGGGCCCAGGCACAGTCTGAGCCCTTCCCTCATCCTGGCAGTTTTGCTAGCAGGAGTTCAACCCCAACGAACACAGCCCGGAGACCCCTGGGGCCAAAACGGCTTCCGACGAGCAATATGCTCTTGCTGTGGAAAACCTATCCCAAGTGGGGGTAGCCAGGTAAACAAAATGCCACACACCCAGGTGTAAGAAACAACATTGCCCAGGCATGTTCTAAGCCCCCCACCTCGTCCCTGTGCTTTTGGGATCCCGTGGAACACACGAGGCCTCGGGCCTGTGACCCGTCTGTCAAAAAGCCGGCTTCCCACGGAAACAGTTTTCCTGAGGTGCAGACCCTCTCACAAGTGGTTGTGGCAAGGTAAAGCAAATGCCATCCACTTCTCTGGAAGAAACCACAATGCCCAGCCATGTTCTAAGCCCTCCCATACTCACTGGGCTTCTGGCAGCAGGAGTGAAAAGAGAGGAGCACAGCACTGGGACCCGTTTGACAAAAACCGGCTTCACACGGGAAAGTCTTTCTCCACCTGCAGACATGCTCCCAAGTGTCTTTGGCAAGGTGAAGGAAATGCCATATACTGACCTGTAAGACACCACAGGGCCCAGGCACAGTCTGAGTCCTTCCTTCATCCTGCGGTTTTGCTAGCAGGAGTTCCACCCCAACGAACACAGCCCGGAGAACCCTGGGGCCAAAACGGCTTCCGACGAGCAATATGCTCTTGCTGTGGAAAACCTATCCCAAGTGGGGGTAGCCAGGTCAACAAAATGCCACACACCCAGGTGTAAGAAACAACATTGCCCAGGCATGGTCTAAGCCCCTCACCTCGTCCCTGTGCTTTTGGGAGCCGGAGTGACACCCGAGGCCCACGGCCCTGAGACCCGTTTGGTCAAAAGCCGGCTTCCCACGGAAACAGTTTTCCTGAGGTGCAGAACCTCTCCCAAGTGGTTGTGGCAAGGTAAAGCAAATGCTATCCACGACTCTGGAAGAAACCATAGTGCCCAGCCATGTTCTAAGCCCTGCCATCCTCACTGGGCTTCTGGCAGCAGGAGTGAAAAGAGAGGAGCACAGCACTGGGACCCGTTTGACAAAAACCGGCTTCCCACGAAAAAGTCTTTCTCCACGTGCAGACATGCTCCCAAGTGCTGAGGACATAGTACTGAGACATATTTGGCAGAAACGGGTTCAAATGAAAAATATTTCTTGATGTGCAAACTCTATCTTAATTTGTTGTGGCAAGGTAAAGGATGTTCATATGCTTATTTGTAAGAAATAACAGGTCCCATGGACGGTCTGAGCCCTAAGATCATCACTGTTCTTTTGGTATCATGAGTTAAAACCGAGGCAAACAGCTGAGAAAATTTGGCAAAAACCGCCTTTCAGTGAAATATATTTTCTCTTTTGCAAACTCTATCATAATTGTTTGTGCCAATGTAAAGAAAATGCCATACGCTTATCTGTAAGAAACAGAAGTTTCCAGGATCGGTCTGAGCCCTCACATCATCATAGTGATTTTGGTAGCATTAGTTAATCCCAAACAACACGGTATTGAGACACATTTGACAAAAAACCGCTTCCAACGAAAAATATTTTGTTCATGTTGAAACCCTATCATATGTGGTTGTGGCAATGTAAAGAAAATGCCACACCCTTATGTGTAAGAAACAACATTACCCAGGAACAGTCTAAGCCCTAACATCATCACTGTGCTTTTGGTAGCATGAGTGAAACCCGAGGAATACAGCACTTAGACACATTTGGGAAAAACCGGCTTCCAATGAAAACTATTTTCTTAACGTGGAAACCCTATCACAAGGGGTTGTGGAAGGTAAAGTAAAAAAGCGGAGTTCCAACGAGAAATATTTTCTTCACGTAGAAACCCGTTCCTGGGCACTGTTGCTTCTTACAGATAAGTGTGTGGCATTTATTTATCTGGCCACAACCACTTACGTTTGGGTTTGAAAGGGAAGAAAATATTATTCATTGGAACGCGATTTTTGCCAAATGTGTCTTAGTGCTGTTTGCCTCCGCTTTAACTCCCGCTCCCAAAAGCACAGTGCTGATATTAAGGCTCAGACTGTTCCAGGGCACTGTTGTTTCTTACAGATAAGCGCATGGCATTTTCTTTACATTGGCACAAACAATTATGGGTTTCGGGTTCGGGTTCGGGTTAGGGGCTTGGGTTCTGGTTCTGGTTCTGGTTCGGGTAGGTTTCAGGTTCGGGTTCGGGTAGGGTTCGGGTTCGGGTTCGGGTAGGGTTCAGTTTCGGTTTCGGTTCGGGTTCGGTATCGGTTTCGCTTTCAGTTATGGATTCGGGTTCGGGTTCGGGTTAGGGGTTAGGGTTCGGGTTCGGGTTCTGGTTCGGGATTGGTTTCGCTTTCGAGTATGGATTCGGGTTCGGGTTCGGGTTCGGGTTAGGATTAGGGTTCGGGTTCGGGTTCAGGTTCGGGTTAGGGTTCAGGTTAGGGTTAGGGTAAGGGTTCGGATTAGGGTTCGGGTTCGGGTTAGGGTTCGGGTTCAGGTTAGGGTTCGGGTTCGGGTTAGGGTTCGGGTTAGGGTTCGGGTTAGGGTTAGGGTTAGGGTTCAGTTTAGGGTTAGGGTTAGGGTTAGGGTTCAGGTTAGGGTTCGGGTTAGGGTTCGGGTTCGGGTTAGGGTTCGGGTTCGGGTTCGGTTTAGGGTTCGGGTTTGGGTTAGGGTTCGGGTTACGGTTAGGGTTCGGTTTAGGGTTAGGGTTCGGATTAGGGTTAGGGTTCGGATTAGGGTTCGTTTTCGGGTTAGGGTTCGGGTTCAGGTTAGGGTTAGGGTTCGGGTTAGGGTTAGGGTTAGGGTTCGGGTTAGGGTTAGGGTTAGGGTTAGGGTTAGGGTTAGGGTTCGGGTTAGGGTTCGGGTTCGGGTTAGGGTTCGGGTTAGGGTTATGGTTCGGGTTAGGGTTCGGGTTAGGGATCGGGTTCGGGTTAGGGTTCGGGTTAGGGTTCGGGTTAGGGTTAAGGTTACTGTTAGGGTTTGGTTTTGGGTTAGGGTTAGGTTTGCGGTTATATTTCGGGTATGGTTAGGGTTAGGGTTAGAGTTCCGGTTAGGATTCGTGTTCGGGTTAGGGTTTGGGTTAGGGCTAGGGTTCGGTTAGGGTTAGGGTTAGGGTTAGGGTTAGGGTTTGGGTTAGGATTAGAGTGAGGTTTAGGGTTTGGGTTCGGGTTAGGTTTTGGGTTAGGTTTACGGTTAGGGTTAGGGTTACGATTCAGTTTCGGGTCGGATTAGGGGTAGGGTTTGGGTTCGGGTTAGGGTTCGGGGTAGGGTTAGGGTTCGGGTTCGGGTTCAGAGTAGGGTTAGGGTTAGGGTAAAGATTTGGGTTAGGGTTCGTGTTAGGGTTAGGGTTAGGGTTAGGGTTAGGGTTAGGTTTCGGGTTAGGGTTAGGGTGCGGGATCGGTTTTGGTTTAGGGTTCGGGTTCGGGTATCGTTTGGGTTATGGTTAGTGTTTGGCTTCGGGTTCGGGTTAGGTTTAGAGTTAGGGTTCGTGTTAGGGTTCGGGTTAGGGTTCGGATCAGGGTTAGGGTTATGGTTAGGGTTACGTTTCGGGTTCGGTTTAGTGTTAGGGTTAGAGTTAGTGTTCCGGTTAGGGATAGCGTTAAGGTTAGGGTCGGGTTAGGGTTAGGTTTCGGGTTCGGGTTAGGGTTAGGGTTAGGGTTAGGTTTCCGGTTAGGGATAGGGTTAGGGTTAGGGTCGGGTTAGGGTTAGGGTTTGGATTCGGGTTCGGGTTCAGGTTAGGGTTAGGGTTATAGTTCGGGTAGGGTTAGGGTTAGGGTTAGGGTTACGGTTAGGTTTAGGGTTAGGGATCGGGTTAGGGTTAGGGTTAGAGTTCGGGTTAGGGTTTGGGTTAGGGTTAGGGTTTGGATTCGTGTTCGGATTCAGGTTAGGGTTAGGGTTAGGGTTCGGATAGGGTTAGGGTTCGGGTTCGGGTTATGGTTAGGGTTAGGGTTAGGTTTACGGTTAGGGTTAGGGTTAGGGTTCAGGTTAGGTTTAGGGTTCAGGTTAGGGTTCGGGTTCGGGTTAGGGTTCGGGTTCGGGATAGGGTTCGGTTTCAGTTTAGGGTTAGGGTTAGGGTTATGGTTAGCGTTCGGGTTAGAGTTAGGGTTAGGGTTAGGGTTACTGTTTCGTTTAGGGTTAGGGTTAGGGTTAGGGTTCTAGTTAGGGTTAGGGTTCGGGTTAGTGTTAGGGTTACTGTTAGGGTTAGGTTTTGGGTTAGGGTTCGTGTTAGGGTACGGGTTACGGTTAGGGTTCGTGTTAGGGTTAGGGTTAGGGTTAGGGTTAGGGTTAGGGGTTAGGGTTAGGGTTAGGGTAAGGGTTAGGGTTAGGGTTCGGGTTAGGTTTCCGGTTAGGGATAGGGTTAGGGTTAGGGTCATGTTAGGGTTAGGGTTCGGGTTAGTGTTAGGGTTCGGGTTAGGCTTAATTTTAGTATTAGGGTTAGGGTTCGGGTTAGGGTTAGAGTGAGGTTTAGGGTTTGGGTTCTGGTTAGGTTTACGTTTAGGGTTAGGGTTAGGGTTAGGGTTCAGGTTAGGGTTAGGGTTAGGGTTCAGGTTAGGGTTAGGGTTAGGGTTAGGGTTCGGGTTAGGGTTAGGGTTTGGATTCGGGTTCGGGTTCGCGTTAGGGTTAGGGTTAGGGTTAGAGTTCGGGTTAGGGTTGGGGTTAGGGTTAGGGTTAGGGTTAGGGATACCATTCGGGTTCGGAGTTGGGTTAGGGTTAGGGTTAGGGTTCAGGTTTGGGGTAGTGTTAGGGTTAGGGTCAGGTTAGGGTTAGGCTTTGGGTTAGGGTTACGTTTAGGGTTAGGGTTAGGGTTAGGGTTAGGGTTAGGGTTCGGATCAGGGTTAGGGTTAGGGTTAGGGTTAGGGTTAGGTTTAGGTTAGGGTTAGGGTTTGGATTCGGGTTCGGGTTCGGGTTAGGGTTAGGGTTAGGGTTAGGGTTTGGGTTAGTGTTATGGTTAGGGTTCGGGTTCAGGTTAGGGTTCGGTTTAGGGTTAGAGTTCAGGTTCGGGTTTGGGTCAGGGTTCGGGTGACGTTTAGGGCTAGGGTTAGGATTAGGTTTCGGGTTACGGTTAGGGTTCAGGTTCGGGTTCGGTTTCGGGTTCAGGTTCGGGTTCGGTTGGGGTTAGGGTTAGGGTTAGAGTTCGGGTTAGGGTTTAGGTTAGGGTTAGGGTTTGGATTCGGGTTCGGGTTCAGGTTAGGGTTAGGATTAGGGTTCGTGTAGGGTTAGGATTCGTGTTAGGGTTAGGGTTACTGTTAGGGTTAGGTTTTGGGTTAGGGTTCGTGTTAGGGTACGGATTAGGGTTAGGGTTCGGGTTAGGGTTAGGTTTAGGGTTATATTTCGGGTATGGTTAGGGTTAGGGTTAGAGTTCCGGTTAGGATTTGGGTTCGGGTTAGGGTTCGGGTTAGGGCTAGGGTTCGGGTTAGGGTTAGGGTTCGGGTTAGGGGTTCGGGTTTGGCTTCCGGTTAGGGATTCGCGTTAGGGCTAGGGTTCGGGTTAGGGTTAGGGTTCGGGTTAGGGTTAGGGTTAGGGTTAGGGTTGGGGTTAGGTTTCCGGTTAGGGATAGGTTTAGGGTTAGGGTCGTGTTAGGGTTAGGGTTCGGGTTAGGGTTAGGGTTTGCGTTAGGCTTAATTTTAGTATTAGGGTTAGGGTTCGGGTTAGGGTTAGAGTGAGGTTTAGGGTTTGGGTTCGGGTTAGGTTTAGGGTTAGGGTTAGGGTTAGGGTTAGGGTTAGGGTTTGGTTTAGGGTTAGGGTTAGGGTTAGGGTTCACGTTGCGGTTAGAGTTAGGTTTAGGGTTAGGGTTGGTTTTCGTGGTAGGGTTAGGGTTAGGGTTAGTGTTAGGTTCGGGTTAGGGTTAGGATTACTGTGAGGGTTCGTGTTAGGGCTAGGGTTCTGGTTAGGTTTCTGGTTTGGTTTAGGGTTAGGGTTCGGGTTAGGGTTCTCGTTCGCGTAGGGTACCGTTAGGGTTCGGGTTCAGGTTTGTGTTAGGCTGAGGTTTAGGGTTAGGGTTAGGGTTAGGGTTCATGTTACGGTTCGTGTTAGGGTTCGAGTAAGGGTTAGGGTAAGGGTTAGGATTAGGTTAGGGTTAGGGTTAGGATTCGAGTTAGGGTTAGGGTTAGGGTTAGGGTTAGGGTTCCATTTAGGGTTCGGGTTAGGGTTAGGGTTTGGGTTAGGGCTAGTGTTCGGTTTAGGATTAGGGTTCGGGTTAGAGTTATGGTTAGGGATCAGGTTAGGGTTAGGGTTAGGGTTAGGGGTTAGGGTTAGGGTTAGGGTTCGGGTTAGGGTCAGGGTAATGGTCAGGATCACGCTCAGGGTCTCGGTCAGGGTATAGGGTTTGGATTCTAGTTAGGGTACGGGTCGGGAAAGAGACCACAGTGCCCAGGCACGGTCTTAGCCCTTCCCTCATGCCGGCGGTTTTGCTAGCAGGAGTTCAACCCCAACGAACACAGCCCGGAGACCCCTGGGGCAAAAACGGCTTCCGACGAACAATAGGTGCTTGCTGTGGAAAATGTATCCCAAGTGGGGGTAGCCAGGTCAACAAAATGCCACACACCCAGGTGTAAGAAACAACATTGCCCAGACATGGTCTAAGCCCCTCACCTCGTCCCTGTGCTTTGGGGAGCCGGAGGGACAGCCGAGGCCCTCGGCCCTGAGACCCCTTTGCAAAAAGCCGGCTTCCCACGGAAAGAGTTTTCCTGAGGTGCAGACCCTCTCCCAAGTGGTTGTGGCAAGGTAAAGGAAATGCCCTCCACTTCTCTAGAAGAAACCACAGTGCCCAGGCATGTTCTAAGCCCTCCCATCCTCTCTGGGCTTCTGGCAGCAGGAGTGAAAAGAGAGGAGCACAGCACTGGGACCAGTAGTACAAAAACGGCTTCCCACGGGAAAGTCTCCACGTGCAGACATGCTCCCCAGTGCCTGTGGCAAGGTGAAGGAAATGCCATACACTGACCTGTAAGAGACCACAGGGTCCAGGCACAGTCTGAGCCATTTCCTCATCCCGGCGGTTTTCCTAGCAGGAGTTGAACCCCAACGACCCCAGCCCGGAGAACCCTGGGGCAAAAACAGCTTACAACGAGCAATATGCTCTTGCTGTGGAAAACCTATGCAAAGTGGGGGTAGCCAGGTAAACAAAATGCCACACCCCGAGGTGTAAGAAACAAAATTGCCCAGGCATAGTCTAAGCCCCTCACCTTGTCCCTGTGCTTGTGGGAGCCGGAGGGACACCCGAGGCCCACGGCCCTGAGACCCATATGGCAAAAAATGGCTTCCCACGGACACAGTTTTCCTGAGGTACAGACCCTCTCCCAAGTGGTTGTGGCAACTTAAAGCAAATGCCATCCACTTCTCTGGAAGAAACCACAGTGCCCAGCCATGTTCTATCCCTCCCATCCTCCCTGGGCTTCAGGCAGCAGGAGTGAAAAGAGAGGAGCAGAGCACTGGGACCCGTTTGACAAAAACCGGCTTCCCACGGGAAAGTCTTTCTCCACGTGCAGACATGCTCCCAGGTGCCTGTGGCAAGGGGAAGGAAATGCCATACACTGACCTGGAAGAGACCACAGGGCCCAGGCACAGTCTGAACCCTTCCCTCATCCCGGCGGTTTTGCTAGCAGGAGTTCTACCCCAACGAACACAGCCCGGAGACCCCTGAGGCAAAAACGGCTTCTGACGAACAATAGGTGCTTGCTGTGGAAAACGTATCTCAAGTGGGGGTAGCCAGGTCAACAACATGCCACACACCCAGGTGTAAGAAACAACATTGCCCATGCATGGTCTAAGCCCCTCACCTCGTCCCTGTGCTTTGGGGAGCCGGAGGGACAGCCGAGGCCCACGGCCCTGAGACCCCTTTGCAAAAAGCCGGCTTCCCACGGAAACAGCTTTCCTGAGGTGCAAACCCTATCCCAAGTGGTTGTGGAAAGGTAAAGCAAATGCCCTCCACTTCTCTGGAAGAAACCACAGCGCCCAGCCATGTTCTAAGCCCTCCCATCCTCCCTGGGCTTCTGGCAGCAGGAGTGAAAAGAGAGGAGAAGAGCACTGGGACCCGTTTGACAAAAACCGGCTTCCCACGGGAAAGTCTTTCTCCACGTGCAGACATGCTCCCAGGTGCCTGTGGCAAGGGGAAGGAAATGCCATACACTGACCTGGAAGAGACCACAGGGCCCAGGCACAGTCTGAGCCCTTCCCTCATCCCGGCGGTTTTGCTAGCAGGAGTTCAACCCTAACGAACCCAGCAAGGAGACCCGTGGGGCAAATACGGTTTCCGCTGCGCAATATGCTCTTGCTGTGGAATACCTACCCAAGTGGGTGTAGCCAGGTAAGCAAAATGGAACACACCCAAGTGTAAGAAAAAACATTGCCCAGGCGTGGTCTAAGCATCTCAACGCGCCGCTGTGCTTTGGGGAGCCCAAGGGACACCCGAGTTCCACGGCTCTGAGACAAGTTTGGCCAAAAGCCGGCTTCCCATGGAAACAGTTTTCCTGAGGTGCAGACCCTCTCGCAAGTGGTTGTGGCAAGGTAAAGCAAATGCCGTCCACTTCTCTAGAAGAAACCACAGTGCCCAGGCATGTTCTAAGCCCTCCCATCCTCTCTAGGCTTCTGGCAGCAGGAGTGAAAAGAGAGGAGCACAGCACTGGGACCAGTAGTACAAAAACGGCTTCCCACGGGAAAGTCTCCACGTGCAGACATGCTCCCCAGTGCCTGTGGCAAGGTGAAGGAAATGCCATACACTGACCTGTAAGAGACCACAGGGTCCAGGCACAGTCTGAGCCATTTCCTCATCCCGGCGGTTTTCCTAGCAGGAGTTGAACCCCAACGACCCCAGCCCGGAGAACCCTGGGGCAAAAACAGCTTACAACGAGCAATATGCTCTTGCTGTGGAAACCCTATGCAAAGTGGGGGTAGCCAGGTAAACAAAATGCCACACCCCGAGGTGTAAGAAACAAAATTGCCCAGGCATAGTCTAAGCCCCTCACCTTGTCCCTGTGCTTGTGGGAGCCGGAGGGACACCCGAGGCCCACGGCCCTGAGACCCATATGGCAAAAAATGGCTTCCCACGGACACAGTTTTCCTGAGGTACAGACCCTCTCCCAAGTGGTTGTGGCAACTTAAAGCAAATGCCATCCACTTCTCTGGAAGAAACCACAGTGCCCAGCCATGTTCTAAGCCCTCCCATCCTCCCTGGGCTTCTGGCAGCAGGAGTGAAAAGAGAGGAGCAGAGCACTGGGACCCGTTTGACAAAAACCGGCTTCCCACGGGAAAGTCTTTCTCCACGTGCAGACATGCTCCCAGGTGCCTGTGGCAAGGGGAAGGAAATGCCATACACTGACCTGGAAGAGACCACAGGGCCGAGGCACAGTCTGAGCCCTTCCCTCATCCCGGCGGTTTTCCTAGCAGGAGTTCAACCCCAACGACCCCAGCCAGGAGAACCCTGGGGCAAAAACAGCTTACAACGAGCAATATGCTCTTGCTGTGGAAAACCTATCCAAAGTGGGGGTAGCCAGGTAAACAAAATGCCACACCCCGAGGTGTAAGAAACAAAATTGCCCAGGCATAGTCTAAGCCCCTCACCTTGTCCCTGTGCTTGTGGGAGCCGGAGTGACACCCGAGGCCCACGGCCCTGAGACCCATATGGCAAAAAATGGCTTCCCACGGACACAGTTTTCCTGAGGTACAGACCCTCTCACAAGTGGTTGTGGCAAGTTAAAGCAAATGCCATCCACTTCTCTGGAAGAAACCACAGTGCCCAGCCATGATCTAAGCCCTCCCATCCTCACTTTGCTTCTGGCAGCAGGAGTGAAAAAGAAGAGCACAGCATTGGGACCCATTTGACAAAAACCGGCTTCCCACGAAAAAGTCTTTCTCCACGTGCAGACATGCTCCCAAGTGCCTGTGGCAAGGTGAAGGAAATGCCATACACTGACCTGGAAGAGACCACAGGGCCCAGGCACATTCTAAGCCCTTCCCTCATCCCGGCGGTTTTGCTAGCAGGAGTTCAACCCCAACGAACACAGCCCGGAGACCCCTGGGGCAAATACGGCTACCGACGAGCAATATGCTCTTGCTGTGGAAAACCTATCCAAAGTAGGGGTAGCCAGTTAAACAAAATGCCACACACCCAGCTGTGAGAAACTACATGGCCCAAGCATGGTCTAAGCCCCTCATCTCGTCCCTTGCTTTGGGGAGCCGGAGGGACACCCGAGGAAAACGGCCCTGAGACCCGTCTGGCAAAAAGCCGGCTTCCCAAGGAAACAGTTTTCCTGAGGTGCAGACCCTCTCCCAAGTGGTTGTGGCAAGGTAAAGCAAATGCCCTCCACTTCTGTGGAAGAAACCACAGTGCCCAGCCATGTTCTAAGCCCTCCCATCCTCCCTGGGCTTCTGGCAGCAGGAGTGAAAAGAGAGGAGCAGAGCACTGGGACGCGTTTGACAAAAACCGGCTTCCCACGGGAAAGTCTTTCTCCACGTGCAGACATGCTCCCAGGTGCCTGTGGCAAGGGGAAGGAAATGCCATACACTGACCTGGAAGAGACCACAGGGCCCAGGCACAGTCTGAACCCTACCCTCATCCCGGCGGTTTTGCTAGCAGGAGTTCAACCCCAACGAACACAGCCCGGAGACCCCTGGGGCAAAAACGGCTTCAAATGTACAATAGGTGCTTGCTGTGGAAAATGTATCCCAAGTGGGGTTAGCCAGGTCAACAAAATGCCACACACCCAGGTGTAAGAAACAACATTGCCCAGCCATGGTCTAAGCCCCTCACCTCGTCCCTGTGCTTTGGGGAGCCGGAGGGACAGCCGAGGCCCACGGCCCTGAGACCCCTTTGCAAAAAGCCGGCTTCCCACGGAGACAGTTTTCCTGAGGGGCAGACCCTCTCCCAAGTGGTTGTGGCAAGGTAAAGCAAATGCCCTCCACTTCTCTGGAAGAAACCACAGTGCCCAGCCATGTTCTAAGCCCTCCCATCCTCCCTGGGCTTCTGGCAGCAGGAGTGAAAAGAGAGGAGCAGAGCACTGGGACCCGTTTGACAAAAACCGGCTTCCCACGGGAAAGTCTTTCTCCACGTGCAGACATGCTCCCAGGTGCCTGTGGCAAGGGGAAGGAAATGCCATACACTGACCTGGAAGAGACCACAGGGCCCAGGCACAGTCTGAACCCTTCCCTCAACCCGGCGGTTTTGCTAGCAGGAGTTCAACCCCAACGAACACAGCCCGGAGACCCCTGAGGCAAAAACGGGTTCCAACGAACAATAGGTGCTTGCTGTGGAAAACGTATCCCAAGTGGGGGTAGCCAGCTCAACAAAATGCCACACACCCAGGTATAAGAAACACCATTGCCCAGCCATGGTCTAAGCCCCTCACCTCGTCCCTGTGCTTTGGGGAGCCGGAGGGACAGCCGAGGCCCACGGCCCTGAGACCCCTTTGCAAAAAGCCGGCTTCCCACGGAAACAGCATTCCTGAGGTGCAGACCCTCTCACAAGTGGTTGAGGCAAGGTAAAGCACATGCCCTCCACTTCTCTGGAAGAAACCACAGTGCCCAGCCATGTTCTAAGCCCTCCCATCCTCCCTGGGCTTCTGGCAGCAGGAGTGAAAAGAGAGGAGCAGAGCACTGGAACCCGTTTGACAAAAACCGGCTTCCCACGGGAAAGTCTTTCTCCACGTGCAGACATGCTCCCAGGTGCCTGTGGCAAGGGGAAGGAAATGCCATACACTGACCTGGAAGAGACCACAGGGCCCAGGCACAGTCTGAATCCTTCCCTCAACCCGGCGGTTTTGCTAGCAGGAGTTCAACCCCAACGAACACAGCCCGGAGACCCCTGGGGCAAAAACGGCTTCAAACGAACAATAGGTGCTTGCTGTGGAAAATGTATCCCAAGTGGGGGTAGCCAGGTCAACAAAGTGCCACACACCCAGGTGTAAGAAACAACATTGCCCAGCCATGGTCTAAGCCCCTCACCTCGTCCCTGTGCTTTGGGGAGCCGGAGGGACAGCCGAGGCCCGCGGCCCTGAGACCCCTTTGCAAAAAGCCGGCTTCCCACGGAAACAGCTTTCCTGAGGTGCAGACCCTCTCCCAAGTGGTTGTGGCAAGGTAAAGCAAATGCCCTCCACTTCTCTGGAAGAAACCACAGTGCCCAGCCATGTTCTAAGCCCTCCCATCCTCCCTGTTCTTCTGGCAGCAGGAGTGAAAAGAGAGGAGCAGAGCACTGGGACCCGTTTGACAAAAACTGGCTTCCCACGGGAAAGTCTTTCTCCACGTGCAGACGTGCTCCCAGGTGCCTGTGGCAAGGGGAAGGAAATGCCATACACTGACCTAGAAGAGACCACAGGGCCCAGGCACAGTCTGAGCCCTTCCCTCATCCCGGCGGTTTTGCTAGCAGGAGTTCAACCCTAACAACCCAGCAAGGAGACCCGTGGGGCAAATACGGCTTCCGCTGCGCAATATGCTCTTCTGTGGAATACCTACCCAAGTGGGTGTAGCCAGGTAAGCAAAATGGAACACACCCAAGTGTAAGAAAAACCATTGCCCAGGCGTGGTCTAAGCATCTCAACGCGCCGCTGTGCTTTGGGGAGCCCAAGGGACACCCGAGTAACACGGCTCTGAGACAAGTTTGGCCAAAAGCCGGCTTCCCATGGAAACAGTTTTCCTGAGGTGCAGACCCTCTCGCAAGTGGTTGTGGCAAGGTAAAGCAAATGCCGTCCACTTCTCTAGAAGAAACCACAGTGCCCAGGCATGTTCTAAAACCTCCCATCCTCTCTGGGCTTCTGGCAGCAGGAGTGAAAAGAGAGGAGCACAGCACTGGGACCAGTAGTACAAAAACGGCTTCCCACGGGAAAGTCTCCACGTGCAGACATGCTCCCCAGTGCCTGTGGCAAGGTGAAGGAAATGCCATACACTGACCTGTAAGAGACCACAGGGTCCAGGCACAGTCTGAGCCATTTCCTCCTCCCGGCGGTTTTCCTAGCAGGAGTTGAACCCCAACGACCCCAGCCCGGAGAACCCTGGGGCAAAAACAGCTTACAACGAGCAATATGCTCTTGCTGTGGAAAACCTATGCAAAGTGGGGGTAGCCAGGTAAACAAAATGCCACACCCCGAGGTGTAAGAAACAAAATTGCCCAGGCATAGTCTAAGCCCCTCACCTTGTCCCTGTGCTTGTGGGAGCCGGAGGGACACCCGAGGCCCACGGCCCTGAGACCCATATGGCAAAAAATGGCTTCCCACGGACACAGTTTTCCTGAGGTACAGACCCTCTCCCAAGTGGTTGTGGCAACTTAAAGCAAATGCCATCCACTTCTCTGGAAGAAACCACAGTGCCCAGCCATGTTCTAAGCCCTCCCATCCTCCCTGGGCTTCTGGCAGCAGGAGTGAAAATAGAGGAGCAGAGCACTGGGACCCGTTTGACAGAAACCGGCTTCCCACGGGAAAGTCTTTCTCCACGTGCAGACATGCTCCCAGGTGCCTGTGGCGAGGGGAAGGAAATGCCATACACTGACCTGGAAGAGACCACAGGGCTCAGGCACAGTCTGAACCCTTCCCTCATCCCGGCGGTTTTGCTAGCAGGAGTTCAACCCCAACCAACACAGCCCGGAGACCCCTGAGGCAAAAACGGCTTCCGACGAACAAGAGGTGCTTGCTGTGAAAAACCTATGCCAAGTGGGGGTAGAAAGGTCAACAAAATGCCACACACCCAGGTGTAAGAAACAACATTGCCCAGGCATGGTCTAAGCCCCACACCTCGTCCCTGTGCTTTGGGGAGCCGGAGGGACAGCCGAGGCCCACGGCCCTGAGACCCCTTTGCAAAAAGCCGGCTTCCCACGGAAACAGATTTCCTGAGGTGCAGACCCTCTCACAAGTGGTTGTGGGAAGGTAAAGAAAATGCCCTCCTCTTCTCTGGAAGAAACCATAGTGCCCAGGATGTTCTAAGCCCTCCCATCCTTCTTGGGCTTCTGGCAGCAGGAGTGAAAAGAGAGGAGCAGAGCACTGCGACCCGTTTGACAAAAACCGGCTTCCCACGGGAAAGTCTTTCTCCACGTGCAGACATACTCCCAGGTGCCTGTGGCAAGGGGAAGGAAATGCCATACACTGACCTGGAAGAGACCACAGGGCCCAGGCACAGTCTGAACCCTTCCCTCATCCCGGCGGTTTTGCTAGCAGGAGTTCAACCCGAACGAACACAGCCCGGAGACCCCTGAGGCAAAAACGGCTTCCGACGAAAAAGAGGTGCTTGCTGTGGAAAACATATCCCAAGTGGGGGTAGTCAGCTCAACAAAATGCAACACACGCAGGTGTAAGAAACAACATTGCCCAGGCATGGTCTAAGCCCCTCACCTCGTCCCTGTGCTTTGGGGAGCCGGAGGGACAGCCGAGGCCCACGGCCCTGAGACCCCTTTGCAAAAAGCCGGCTTCCCACGGAGACAGTTTTCCTGAGGTGCAGACCCTCTCCCAAGTGGTTGTGGCAAGGTAAAGCAAATGCCCTCCACTTCTCTGGAAGAAACCACAGTGCCCAGCCATGTTCTAAGCCCTCCCATCCTCCCTGGGCTTCTGGCAGCAGGAGTGAAAAGAGAGGAGCAGAGCACTGGGACGCGTTTGACAAAAACCGGCTTCCCACGGGAAAGTCTTTCTCCACGTGCAGACATGCTCCCAGGTGCCTGTGGCAAGGGGAAGGAAATGCCATACACTGACCTGGAAGAGACCACAGGGCCCAGGCACAGTCTGAACCCTTCCCTCATCCCGGCGGTTTTGCTAGCAGGAGTTCAACCCCAACGAACACAGCCCGGAGACCCCTGAGGCAAAAACGGCTTCTGACGAACAATAGGTGCTTGCTGTGGAAAACGTATCTCAAGTGGGGGTCGCCAGGTCAACAACATGCCACACACCCAGGTGTAAGAAACAACATTGCCCAGGCATGGTCTAAGCCCCTCACCTCGTCCCTGTGCTTTGGGGAGCCGGAAGGACAGCCGAGGCCCACGGCCCTGAGACCCCTTTGCAAAAAGCCGGCTTCCCACGGAAACAGCTTTCCTGAGGTGCAGACCCTATCCCAAGTGGTTGTGGCAAGGTAAAGCAAATGCCCTCCACTTCTCTGGAAGAAACCACAGCGCCCAGCCATGTTCTAAGCCCTCCCATCCTCCCTGGGCTTCTGGCAGCAGGAGTGAAAAGAGAGGAGCAGAGCACTGGGACCCGTTTGACAAAAACCGGCTTCCCACGGGAAAGTCTTTCTCCACGTGCAGACATGCTCCCAGGTGCCTGTGGCAAGGGGAAGGAAATGCCATACACTGACCTGGAAGAGACCACAGGGCCCAGGCACAGTCTGAACCCTTCCCTCATCCCGGCGGTTTTGCTAGCAAGAGTTCAACCCCAACGAACACAGCCCGGAGACCCCTGGGGCAAAAACGGCTTCCAACGAACAATAGGTGCTTGCTGTGGAAAACGTATCTCAAGTGGGGGTAGCCAGGTCAAGAAAGTGCCACACACCCAGGTATAAGAAACAACATTGCCCAGCCATGGTCTAAGCCCCTCACCTCGTCCCTGTGCTTTGGGGAGCCGGAGGGACAGCCGAGGCCCACGGCCCTGAGACCCCTTTGCAAAAAGCCGGCTTCCCACGGAAACAGCTTTCCTGAGGTGCAGACCCTCTCACAAGTGGTTGTGGCAAGGTAAAGCAAATGCCCTCCACTTCTCTGGAAGAAACCACAGTGCCCAGCCATGTTCTAAGCCCTCCCATCCTCCCTGGGTTTCTGGCAGCAGGAGTGAAAAGAGAGGAGCAGAGCACTGGGACCCGTTTGACAGAAACCGGCTTCCCACGGGAAAGTCTTTCTCCACGTGCAGACATGCTCCCAGGTGCCTGTGGCAAGGGGAAGGAAATGCCATACACTGACCTGGAAGAGACCACAGGGCTCAGGCACAGTCTGAACCCTTCCCTCATCCCGGCGGTTTTGCTAGCAGGAGTTCAACCCCAACCAAAAAAGCCCGGAGACCCCTGAGGCAAAAACGGCTTCCGACGAACAAGAGGTGCTTGCTGTGAAAAACCTATCCCAAGTGGGGGTAGAAAGGTCAACAAAATGCCACACACCCAGGTGTAAGAAACAACATTGCCCAGGCATGGTCTAAGCCCCTCACCTCGTCCCTGTGCTTTGGGGAGCCGGAGGGACAGCCGAGGCCCACGGCCCTGAGACCCCTTTGCAAAAAGCCGGCTTCCCAGGGAAACAGATTTCCTGAGGTGCAGACCCTCTCACAAGTGGTTGTGGGAAGGTAAAGAAAATGCCCTCCACTTCTCTGGAAGAAACCATAGTGCTCAGCCATGTTCTAAGCCCTCCCATCCTTCCTGGGCTTCTGGCAGCAGGAGTGAAAAGAGAGGAGCAGAGCACTGGGACCCGTTTGACAAAAACCGGCTTCCCACGGGAAAGTCTTTCTCCACGTACAGACATACTCCCAGGTGCCTGTGGCAAGGGGAAGGAAATGCCATACACTGACCTGGAAGAGACCACAGGGCCCAGGCACAGTCTGAACCCTTCCCTCATCCCGGCGGTTTTGCTAGCAGGAGTTCAACCCCAACGAACACAGCCCGGAGACCCCTGAGGCAAAAACGGCTTCCGACGAACAAGAGGTGCTTGCTGTGGAAAACATATCCCAAGTGGGGGTAGTCAGCTCAACAAAATGCAATACACCCAGGTATAAGAAACAACATTGCCCAGGCATGGTCTAAGCCCCTCACCTCGTCCCTGTGCTTTGGGGAGCCGGAGGGACAGCCGAGGCCCACGGCCCTGAGACCCCTTTGCAAAAAGCCGGCTTCCCACGGAGACAGCTTTCCTGAGGTGCAGACCCTCTCCCAAGTGTTTGTGGCAAGGTAAAGCAAATGCCCTCCACTTCTCTGGAAGAAACCACAGTGCCCAGCCATGTTCTAAGCCCTCCCATCCTCCCTGGGCTTCTGGCAGCAGGAGTGAAAAGAGAGGAGCAGAGCACTGGGACGCGTTTGACAAAAACCGGCTTCCCACGGGAAAGTCTTTCTCCACGTGCAGCCATGCTCCCAGGTGCCTGTGGCCTGGGGAAGGAAATGCCATACACTGACCTGGAAGAGACCACAGGGCCCAGGCACAGTCTGAACCCTTCCCTCATCCCGGCGGTTTTGCTAGCAGGAGTTCAACCCCAACGAACACAGCCCAGAGACCCCTGGGGCAAAAACGGCTTCCAACGAACAATAGGTGCTTGCTGTGGAAAACGTATCCCAAGTGGGGGTAGCCAGGTCAACAAAATGCCACACACCCAGGTGTAAGAAACAACATTGCCCAGGCATGGTCTAAGCCCCTCACCTCGTCCCTTTGCTTTGGGGAGCCGGAGGGACAGCCGAGGCCCACGGCCCTGAGACCCTTTTGCAAAAAGCCGGTTTCCCACGGAAACAGTTTTCCTGAGGTGCAGACCCTCTCACAAGTGGTTGTGGCAAGGTAAAGCAAATGCCCTCCACTTCTCTGGAAGAAACCACAGTGCCCAGCCATGTTCTAAGCCCTCCCATCCTCCCTGGGCTTCTGGCAGCAGGAGTGAAAAGAGAGGAGCAGAGCACTGGGACCCGTTTGACAAAAACCGGCTTCCCACGGGAAAGTCTTTCTCCACGTGCAGACATGCTCCCAGGTGCCTGTGGCAAGGGGAAGGAAATGCCATACACTGACCTGGAAGAGACCACAGGGCCCAGGCACAGTCTGAACCCTTCCCTCATCCCGGCGGTTTTGCTAGCAGGAGTTCAACCCCAACGAACACAGCCCGGAGACCCCTGAGGCAAAAACGGCTTCTGACGAACAATAGGTGCTTGCTGTGGAAAACGTATCTCAAGTGGGTGTATCCAGGTCAACAAAATGCCACACACCCAGGTGTAAGAAACAACATTGCCCAGGCATGGTCTAAGCCCCTCACCTCGTCCCTGTGCTTTGGGGAGCCGGAGGGACAGCCGAGGCCCACAGCCCTGAGACCCCTTTGCAAAAAGCCGGCTTCCCACGGAAACAGCTTTCCTGAGGTCAGACCCTCTCACAAGTGGTTGTGGCAAGGTAAAGCAAATGCCCTCCACTTCTCTGGAAGAAACCACAGTGCCCAGCCATGTTCTAAGCCCTCCCATCCTCCCTGGGCTTCTGGCAGCAGGAGTGAAAAGAGAGGAGCAGAGCACTGGAACCCGTTTGACAAAAACTGGCTTCCCACGGGAAAGTCTTTCTCCACGTGCAGACATGCTCCCAGGTGCCTGTGGCAAGGGGAAGGAAATGCCATACACTGACCTGGAAGAGACCACAGGGCCCAGGCACAGTCTGAACCCTTCCCTCATCCCGGCGGTTTTGCTAGCAGGAGTTCAACCCCAACGAACACAGCCCGGAGACCCCTGAGGCAAAAACGGTTTCCGACGAACAAGAGGTGCTTGCTGTGGAAAACCTATCCCAAGTGGGGGTAGCCAGCTCAACAAAATGCCACACACCCACGTGTAAGAAACAACATTGCCCAGGCATGGTCTAAGCCCCTCACCTCGTCCCTGTGCTTTGGGGAGCCAGAGGGACAGCCGAGGCCCACGGCCCTGAGACCCTTTTGCAAAAAGCCGGTTTCCCACGGAAACAGTTTTCCTGAGGTGCAGACCCTCTCACAAGTGGTTGTGGCAAGGTAAAGCAAATGCCCTCCACTTCTCTGGAAGAAACCACAGTGCCCAGCCATGTTCTAAGCCCTCCCATCCTCCCTGGGCTTCTGGCAGCAGGAGTGAAAAGAGAGGAGCAGAGCACTGGGACCCGTTTGACAAAAACCGGCTTCCCACGGGAAAGTCTTTCTCCACGTGCAGACATGCTCCCAGGTGCCTGTGGCAAGGGGAAGGAAATGCCATACACTGACCTGGAAGAGACCACAGGGCCCAGGCACAGTCTGAACCCTTCCCTCATCCCGGCGGTTTTGCTAGCAGGAGTTCAACCCCAACGAACACAGCCCGGAGACCCCTGAGGCAAAAACGGCTTCTGACGAACAATAGGTGCTTGCTGTGGAAAACGTATCTCAAGTGGGGGTATCCAGGTCAACAAAATGCCACACACCCAGGTGTAAGAAACAACATTGCCCAGGCATGGTCTAAGCCCCTCACCTCGTCCCTGTGCTTTGGGGAGCCGGAGGGACAGCCGAGGCCCACGGCCCTGAGACCCCTTTGCAAAAAGCCGGCTTCCCACGGAAACAGCTTTCCTGAGGTCAGACCCTCTCACAAGTGGTTGTGGCAAGGTAAAGCAAATACCCTCCACTTCTCTGGAAGAAACCACAGTGCCCAGCCATGTTCTAAGCCCTCCCATCCTCCCTGGGCTTCTGGCAGCAGGAGTGAAAAGAGAGGAGCAGAGCACTGGAACCCGTTTGACAAAAACCGGCTTCCCACGGGAAAGTCTTTCTCCACGTGCAGACATGTTCCCAGGTGCCTGTGGCAAGGGGAAGGAAATGCCATACACTGACCTGGAAGAGACCACAGGGCCCAGGCACAGTCTGAACCCTTCCCTCATCCCGGCGGTTTTGCTAGCACGAGTTCAACCCCAAGGAACACAGCCCGGAGACCCCTAAGGCAAAAACGGTTTCCGACGAACAAGAGGTGCTTGCTTTGGAAAACCTATCCCAAGTGCGGGTAGCCAGCTCAACAAAATGCCACACACCCACGTGTAAGAAACAACATTGCCCAGGCATGGTCTAAGCCCCTCACCTCGTCCCTGTGCTTTGGGGATCCGGAGGGACAGCCGAGGCCCACGGCCCTGAGACCCCTTTGCAAAAAGCCGGCTTCCCACGGAAACAGTTTTCCTGAGGTGCAGAACCTCTCCCAAGTGGTTGTGGCAAGGTAAAGCAAATGCCCTCCACTTCTCTGGAAGAAACCACAGTGCCCAGCCATGTTCTAAGCCCTCCCATCCTCCCTGGGCTTCTGGCAGCAGGAGTGAAAAGAGAGGAGCAGAGCACTGGGACCCGTTTGACAACAACCGGCTTCCCACGGAAAAGTCTTTCTCCACGTGCAGACATGCTCCCAGGTGCCTGTGGCAAGGGGAAGGAAATGCCATACACTGACCTGGAAGAGACCACAGGGCTCAGGCACAGTCTGAACCCTTCCCTCATCCCGGCGGTTTTGCTAGCAGGAGTTCAACCCCAACCAAAAAAGCCCGGAGACCCCTGAGGCAAAAACGGCTTCCGACGAACAAGAGGTGCTTGCTCTGAAAAACCTATCCCAAGTGGGGGTAGAAAGGTCAACAAAATGCCACACACCCAGGTGTAAGAAACAACATTGCCCAGGCATGGTCTAAGCCCCTCACCTCGTCCCTGTGCTTTGGGGAGCCGGAGGGACAGCCGAGGCCCACGGCCCTGAGACCCCTTTGCAAAAAGCCGGCTTCCCAGGGAAACAGATTTCCTGAGGTGCAGACCCTCTCACAAGTGGTTGTGGGAAGGTAAAGAAAATGCCCTCCACTTCTCTGGAAGAAACCATAGTGCCCAGCCATGTTCTAAGCCCTCCCATCCTTCCTGGGCTTCTGGCAGCAGGAGTGAAAAGAGAGGAGCAGAGCACTGGGACCCGTTTGACAAAAACCGGCTTCCCACGGGAAAGTCTTTCTCCACGTACAGACATACTCCCAGGTGCCTGTGGCAAGGGGAAGGAAATGCCATACACTGACCTGGAAGAGACCACAGGGCCCAGGCACAGTCTGAACCCTTCCCTCATCCCGGCGGTTTTGCTAGCAGGAGTTCAACCCCAACGAACACAGCCCGGAGACCCCTGAGGCAAAAACGGCTTCCGACGAACAAGAGGTGCTTGCTGTGGAAAACATATCCCAAGTGGGGGTAGTCAGCTCAACAAAATGCAATACATCCAGGTATAAGAAACAACATTGCCCAGGCATGGTCTAAGCCCCTCACCTCGTCCCTGTGCTTTGGGGAGCCGGAGGGACAGCCGAGGCCCACGGCCCTGAGACCCCTTTGCAAAAAGCCGGCTTCCCACGGAGACAGCTTTCCTGAGGTGCAGACCCTCTCCCAAGTGTTTGTGGCAAGGTAAAGCAAATGCCCTCCACTTCTCTGGAAGAAACCACAGTGCCCAGCCATGTTCTAAGCCCTCCCATCCTCCCTGGGCTTCTGGCAGCAGGAGTGAAAAGAGAGGAGCAGAGCACTGGGACGCGTTTGACAAAAACCGGCTTCCCACGGGAAAGTCTTTCTCCACGTGCAGACATGCTCCCAGGTGCCTGTGGCAAGGGGAAGGAAATGCCATACACTGACCTGAAAGAGACCACAGGGCCCAGGCACAGTCTGAACCCTTCCCTCATCCCGGCGATTTTGCTAGCAGGAGTTCAACCCCAACGAACACAGCCCGGAGACCCCTGAGGCAAAAACGGCTTCCGACGAACAAGAGGTGCTTGCTGTGGAAAACGAATCTCAAGTGGGGGTAGCCAGGTCTACAAAATGCCACACACCCAGGTGTAAGAAACAACATTGCCCAGGCATGGTCTAAGCCCCTCACCTCGTCCCTGTGCTTTGGGGAGCCGGAGGGACAGCCGAGGCCCACGACCCTGAGACCCCTTTGCAAAAAGCCGGCTTCCCACAGAAACAGCTTTCCTGAGGTGCAGACCCTCTCACAAGTGGTTGTGGCAAGGTAAAGCAAATGCCCTCCACTTCTCTGGAAGAAACCACAGTGCCCAGCCATGTTCTAAGCCCTCCCATCATCCCTGGGCTTCTGGCAGCAGGAGTGAAAAGAGAGGAGCAGAGCACTGGAACCCGTTTGACAAAAACCGGCTTCCCACGGGAAAGTCTTTCTCCACGTGCAGCCATGCTCCCAGGTTCCTGTGGCCTGGGGAAGGAAATGCCATACACTGACCTGGAAGAGACCACAGGGCCCAGGCACAGTCTGAACCCTTCCCTCATCCCGGCGGTTTTGCTAGCAGGAGTTCAACCCCAACGAACACAGCCCGGAGACCCCTGGGGCAAAAACGGCTTCCAACGAACAATAGGTGCTTGCTGTGGAAAACGTATCCCAAGTGGGGGTAGCCAGGTCAACAAAATGCCACACACCCAGGTGTAAGAAACAACATTGCCCAGGCATGGTCTAAGCCCCTCACCTCGTCCCTTTGCTTTGGGGAGCCGGAGGGACAGCCGAGGCCCACGGCCCTGAGACCCTTTTGCAAAAAGCCGGTTTCCCACGGAAACAGTTTTCCTGAGGTGCAGACCCTCTCACAAGTGGTTGTGGCAAGGTAAAGCAAATGCCCTCCACTTCTCTGGAAGAAACCACAGTGCCCAGCCATGTTCTAAGCCCTCCCATCCTCCCTGGGCTTCTGGCAGCAGGAGTGAAAAGAGAGGAGCAGAGCACTGGGACCCGTTTGACAAAAACCGGCTTCCCACGGGAAAGTCTTTCTCCACGTGCAGACATGCTCCCAGGTGCCTGTGGCAAGGGGAAGGAAATGCCATACACTGACCTGGAAGAGACCACAGGGCCCAGGCACAGTCTGAACCCTTCCCTCATCCCGGCGGTTTTGCTAGCAGGAGTTCAACCCCAACGAACACAGCCCGGAGACCCCTGAGGCAAAAACGGCTTCTGACGAACAATAGGTGCTTGCTGTGGAAAACGTATCTCAAGTGGGTGTATCCAGGTCAACAAAATGCCACACACCCAGGTGTAAGAAACAACATTGCCCAGGCATGGTCTAAGCCCCTCACCTCGTCCCTGTGCTTTGGGGAGCCGGAGGGACAGCCGAGGCCCACAGCCCTGAGACCCCTTTGCAAAAA
The DNA here is from genome assembly GCF_023065955.2 of Ursus arctos. Taxonomy (NCBI): domain Eukaryota; kingdom Metazoa; phylum Chordata; class Mammalia; order Carnivora; family Ursidae; genus Ursus; species Ursus arctos. The sequence goes on from NW_026622886.1 coordinate 52,435,962, forward strand.
GCCGGCTTCCCACGGAAACAGCTTTCCTGAGGTCAGACCCTCTCACAAGTGGTTGTGGCAAGGTAAAGCAAATGCCCTCCACTTCTCTGGAAGAAACCACAGTGCCCAGCCATGTTCTAAGCCCTCCCATCCTCCCTGGGCTTCTGGCAGCAGGAGTGAAAAGAGAGGAGCAGAGCACTGGAACCCGTTTGACAAAAACCGGCTTCCCACGGGAAAGTCTTTCTCCACGTGCAGACATGTTCCCAGGTGCCTGTGGCAAGGGGAAGGAAATGCCATACACTGAACTGGAAGAGACCACAGGGCCCAGGCACAGTCTGAACCCTTCCCTCATCCCGGCGGTTTTGCTAGCAGGAGTTCAACCCCAACGAACACAGCCCGGAGACCCCTAAGGCAAAAACGGTTTCCGACGAACAAGAGGTGCTTGCTGTGGAAAACCTATCCCAAGTGGGGGTAGCCAGCTCAACAAAATGCCACACACCCACGTGTAAGAAACAACATTGCCCAGGCATGGTCTAAGCCCCTCACCTCGTCCCTGTGCTTTGGGGAGCCGGAGGGACAGCCGAGGCCCACGGCCCTGAGACCCTTTTGCAAAAAGCCGGTTTCCCACGGAAACAGTTTTCCTGAGGTGCAGACCCTCTCACAAGTGGTTGTGGCAAGGTAAAGCAAATGCCCTCCACTTCTCTGGAAGAAACCACAGTGCCCAGCCATGTTCTAAGCCCTCCCATCCTCCCTGGGCTTCTGGCAGCAGGAGTGAAAAGAGAGGAGCAGAGCACTGGGACCCGTTTGACAAAAACCGTCTTCCCACGGGAAAGTCTTTCTCCACGTGCAGACATGCTCCCAGGTGCCTGTGGCAAGGGGAAGGAAATGCCATACACTGACCTGGAAGAGACCACAGGGCCCAGGCACAGTCTGAACCCTTCCCTCATCCCGGCGGTTTTGCTAGCAGGAGTTCAACCCCAACGAACACAGCCCGGAGACCCCTGGGGCAAAAACGGCTTCCAACGAACAATAGGTGCTTGCTGTGGAAAACGTATCCCAAGTGGGGGTAGCCAGGTCAACAAAATGCCACACACCCAGGTGTAAGAAACAACATTGCCCAGGCATGGTCTAAGCCCCTCACCTCGTCCCTTTGCTTTGGGGAGCCGGAGGGACAGCCGAGGCCCACGGCCCTGAGACCCTTTTGCAAAAAGCCGGTTTCCCACGGAAACACTTTTCCTGAGGTGCAGACCCTCTCACAAGTGGTTGTGGCAAGGTAAAGCAAATGCCCTCCACTTCTCTGGAAGAAACCACAGTGCCCAGCCATGTTCTAAGCCCTCCCATCCTCCCTGGGCTTCTGGCAGCAGGAGTGAAAAGAGAGGAGCAGAGCACTGGGACCCGTTTGACAAAAACCGTCTTCCCACGGGAAAGTCTTTCTCCACGTGCAGACATGCTCCCAGGTGCCTGTGGCAAGGGGAAGGAAATGCCATACACTGACCTGGAAGAGACCACAGGGCCCAGGCACAGTCTGAACCCTTCCCTCATCCCGGCGGTTTTGTTAGCAGGAGTTCAACCCCAACGAACACAGCCCGGAGACCCCTGAGGCAAAAACGGCTTCTGACGAACAATAGGTGCTTGCTGTGGAAAACGTATCTCAAGTGGGTGTATCCAGGTCAACAAAATGCCACACACCCAGGTGTAAGAAACAACATTGCCCAGGCATGGTCTAAGCCCCTCACCTCGTCCCTGTGCTTTGGGGAGCCGGAGGGACAGCCGAGGCCCACAGCCCTGAGACCCCTTTGCAAAAAGCCGGCTTCCCACGGAAACAGCTTTCCTGAGGTCAGACCCTCTCACAAGTGGTTGTGGCAAGGTAAAGCAAATGCCCTCCACTTCTCTGGAAGAAACCACAGTGCCCAGCCATGTTCTAAGCCCTCCCATCCTCCCTGGGCTTCTGGCAGCAGGAGTGAAAAGAGAGGAGCAGAGCACTGGAACCCGTTTGACAAAAACCGGCTTCCCACGGGAAAGTCTTTCTCCACGTGCAGACATGTTCCCAGGTGCCTGTGGCAAGGGGAAGGAAATGCCATACACTGAACTGGAAGAGACCACAGGGCCCAGGCACAGTCTGAACCCTTCCCTCATCCCGGCGGTTTTGCTAGCAGGAGTTCAACCCCAACGAACACAGCCCGGAGACCCCTAAGGCAAAAACGGTTTCCGACGAACAAGAGGTGCTTGCTGTGGAAAACCTATCCCAAGTGGGGGTAGCCAGCTCAACAAAATGCCACACACCCAGGTGTAAGAAACAACATTGCCCAGGCATGGTCTAAGCCCCTCACCTCGTCCCTGTGCTTTGGGGAGCCGGAGGGACAGCCGAGGCCCACGGCCCTGAGACCCTTTTGCAAAAAGCCGGTTTCCCACGGAAACAGTTTTCCTGAGGTGCAGACCCTCTCACAAGTGGTTGTGGCAAGGTAAAGCAAATGCCCTCCACTTCTCTGGAAGAAACCACAGTGCCCAGCCATGTTCTAAGCCCTCCCATCCTCCCTGGGCTTCTGGCAGCAGGAGTGAAAAGAGAGGAGCAGAGCACTGGGACCCGTTTGACAAAAACCGTCTTCCCACGGGAAAGTCTTTCTCCACGTGCAGACATGCTCCCAGGTGCCTGTGGCAAGGGGAAGGAAATGCCATACACTGACCTGGAAGAGACCACAGGGCCCAGGCACAGTCTGAACCCTTCCCTCATCCCGGCGGTTTTGCTAGCAGGAGTTCAACCCCAACGAACACAGCCCGGAGACCCCTGAGGCAAAAACGGCTTCTGACGAACAATAGGTGCTTGCTGTGGAAAACGTATCTCAAGTGGGGGTATCCAGGTCAACAAAATGCCACACACCCAGGTGTAAGAAACAACATTGCCCAGGCATGGTCTAAGCCCCTCACCTCGTCCCTGTGCTTTGGGGAGCCGGAGGGACAGCCGAGGCCCACGGCCCTGAGACCCCTTTGCAAAAAGCCGGCTTCCCACGGAAACAGCTTTCCTGAGGTCAGACCCTCTCACAAGTGGTTGTGGCAAGGTAAAGCAAATACCCTCCACTTCTCTGGAAGAAACCACAGTGCCCAGCCATGTTCTAAGCCCTCCCATCCTCCCTGGGCTTCTGGCAGCAGGAGTGAAAAGAGAGGAGCAGAGCACTGGAACCCGTTTGACAAAAACCGGCTTCCCACGGGAAAGTCTTTCTCCACGTGCAGACATGTTCCCAGGTGCCTGTGGCAAGGGGAAGGAAATGCCATACACTGACCTGGAAGAGACCACAGGGCCCAGGCACAGTCTGAACCCTTCCCTCATCCCGGCGGTTTTGCTAGCACGAGTTCAACCCCAAGGAACACAGCCCGGAGACCCCTAAGGCAAAAACGGTTTCCGACGAACAAGAGGTGCTTGCTTTGGAAAACCTATCCCAAGTGCGGGTAGCCAGCTCAACAAAATGCCACACACCCACGTGTAAGAAACAACATTGCCCAGGCATGGTCTAAGCCCCTCACCTCGTCCCTGTGCTTTGGGGATCCGGAGGGACAGCCGAGGCCCACGGCCCTGAGACCCCTTTGCAAAAAGCCGGCTTCCCACGGAAACAGTTTTCCTGAGGTGCAGAACCTCTCCCAAGTGGTTGTGGCAAGGTAAAGCAAATGCCCTCCACTTCTCTGGAAGAAACCACAGTGCCCAGCCATGTTCTAAGCCCTCCCATCCTCCCTGGGCTTCTGGCAGCAGGAGTGAAAAGAGAGGAGCAGAGCACTGGGACCCGTTTGACAACAACCGGCTTCCCACGGAAAAGTCTTTCTCCACGTGCAGACATGCTCCCAGGTGCCTGTGGCAAGGGGAAGGAAATGCCATACACTGAGCTGGAAGAGACCACAGGGCCCAGGCACAGTCTGAACCCTACCCTCATCCCGGCGGTTTTGCTAGCAGGAGTTCAACCCCAACGAACACAGCCCGGAGACCCCTGAGGCAAAAACGGCTTCTGACGAACAATAGGTGCTTGCTGTGGAAAACGTATCTCAAGTGGGGGTAGCCAGGTCAACAAAATGCCACACACCCAGGCGTAAGAAACAACATTGCCCAGGCATGGTCTAAGCCCCTCACCTCGTCCCTGTGCTTTGGGGAGCCGGAAGGACAGCCGAGGCCCACGGCCCTGAGACCCCTTTGCAAAAAGCCGGCTTCCCACGGAAACAGCTTTCCTGAGGTGCAGACCCTCTCACAAGTGGTTGTGGCAAGGTAAAGCAAATGCCCTCCACTTCTCTGGAAGAAACCACAGTGCCCAGCCATGTTCTAAGCCCTCCCATCCTCCCTGGGCTTCTGGCAGCAGGAGTGAAAAGAGAGGAGCAGAGCACTGGGACCCGTTTGACAAAAACCGGCTTCCCACGGGAAAGTCTTTCTCCACGTGCAGACATGCTCCCAGGTGCCTGTGGCAAGGGGAAGGAAATGCCATACACTGACCTGGAAGAGACCACAGGGCCGAGGCACAGTCTGAGCCCTTCCCTCATCCCGGCGGTTTTGCTAGCAGGAGTTCAACTCCAACGAACCCAGCAAGGAGACCCGTGGGGCAAATACGGCTTCCGCTGAGAAATATGCTCTTGCTCTGGAATACCTACCCAAGTGTGGGTAGCCAGGTAAGCAAAATGGAACACACCCAAGTGTAAGAAAAAACATTGCCCAGGCGTGGTCTAAGCATCTCAACGCGCCGCTGTGCTTTGGGGAGCCCAAGGGACACCCGAGTTCCACGGCTCTGAGACAAGTTTGGCCAAAAGCCGGCTTCCCATGGAAACAGTTTTCCTGAGGTGCAGACCCTCTCACAAGTGGTTGTGGCAAGGTAAAGCAAATGCCATCCACTTCTCTAGAACAAAAAACAGGGCCCAGCCATGTTCTAAGCCCTCCCATCCTCTCTGGGCTTCTGGCAGCAGGAGTGAAAAGAGAGGAGCACAGCACTGGGACCAGAAGGACAAAACCGGCTTCCCACGTGAAAGTCTCCACGTGCAGACATGCTCCCCAGTGCCTGTGGCAAGGTTAAGGAAATGCCATACACTGACCTGTAAGAGACCACAGGGCCCAGGCACAGTCTGAGCCATTCCCTCATCCCGGCGGTTTTCCTAGCAGGAGTTCAACCCCAACGACCCCAGCCAGGAGAACCCTGGGGCAAAAACAGCTTACAACGAGCAATATGCTCTTGCTGTGGAAAACCTATCCAAAGTGGGGGTAGCCAGGTAAACAAAATGCCACACCCCGAGGTGTAAGAAACAAAATTGCCCAGGCATAGTCTAAGCCCCTCACCTTGTCCCTGTGCTTGTGGGAGCCGGAGTGACACCCGAGGCCCACGGCCCTGAGACCCATATGGCAAAAAATGGCTTCCCACGGACACAGTTTTCCTGAGGTACAGACCCTCTCACAAGTGGTTGTGGCAAGTTAAAGCAAATGCCATCCACTTCTCTGGAAGAAACCACAGTGCCCAGCCATGATCTAAGCCCTCCCATCCTCACTGGGCTTCTGGCAGCAGGAGTGAAAAGAGAGGAGCACAGCATTGGGACCCATTTGACAAAAACCGTCTTCCCACGAAAAAGTCTTTCTCCACGTGCAGACATGCTCCCAAGTGCCTGTGGCAAGGTGAAGGAAATGCCATACACTGACCTGGAAGAGACCACAGGGCCCAGGCACATTCTAAGCCCTTCCCTCATCCCGGCGGTTTTGCTAGCAGGAGTTCAACCCCAACGAACACAGCCCGGAGACCCCTGGGGCAAATACGGCTACCGACGAGCAATATGCTCTTGCTGTGGAAAACCTATCCAAAGTAGGGGTAGCCAGTTAAACAAAATGCCACACACCCAGCTGTGAGAAACTACATGGCCCAAGCATGGTCTAAGCCCCTCATCTCGTCCCTTGCTTTGGGGAGCCGGAGGGACACCCGAGGAAAACGGCCCTGAGACCCGTCTGGCAAAAAGCCGGCTTCCCAAGGAAACTGTTTTCCTGAGGTGCAGACCCTCTCACAAGTGGTTGTGGCAAGGTAAAGCAAATGCCATTTACGTCTCTGGAAGAAACCACAGTGTCCAGCCATGTTCTAAACACTCCCATCCTCACTGGTCTTCTGGCAGCAGGAGTGAAAAGAGAGGAGCACAGCACTGGGACCCGTTTGACAAAAACCGGCTTCCCACGGGAAAGTCTTTCTCCACGTGCAAACATGCTCCCAAGTGCCTGTGGCAAAGTGAAGGAAATGCCATAGACTGACCTGTAAGAGACCACAGGGCCCAGGCACAGTCTGAGCCCTTCCCTCATCCCGGCGGTTTTGCTAGCAGGAGTTCAACCCCAAGGAACACAGCCCGGAGACCCCTGGGGCAAATACGGCTTCCGACGAGCAATACGCTCTTGCTGTGGAAAACCTATCCCAAGTGGGGGTAGCCAGGTCAACAAAATGCCACACACCCAGGTTAAAGAAGCAACATTGCCCAGGCATGGTCTAAGCCCCTCAACTCGTCCCTGTGCTTTTGGGAGACCGAGGGACACCTGAAGCCCACGGCCCTGAGACCCATTTGACAAAAAGACGGCTTCCCACGGAAACGATTCCTGAGGTGCAGACCCTCTCACAAGTGGTTGTGGCAAGGTAAAGCAAATGCCATCCACGATTCTGGAAGAAACCACAGTGCCCAGCCATGTTCTAAACTGCCCAGGTATGGTCTAAGCCCCTCACCTCATCCCTGTGCTTTTGGGAGCCATAGGGAAACCCGAGGCCCACGGCCATGATACCCGTTTGGCCAAAAGCCGGCTTCCCACGGAAACAGTTTTCCTGAGGTGCAGACCCTCTCACAAGTGGTTGTGGCAAGGTAAAGCAAATGCCCTCCACTTCTCTGGAAGAAACCACAGTGCCCAGCCATGTTCTAAACACTCCCATCCTCACTTTGCTTCTGGCAGCAGGAGTGAAAAGAGAAGAGCACAGCACTGGGAACCATTTCACAAAAACCGGCTTCCCACGGGAAAGTCTTTCTCCACATGCAGACATGCTCCCAAGTGCCTGTGGCAAGGTGAAGGAAATGCCATACACTGACTTGGAAGAGACCACAGGGCCCAGGCACAGTCTGAGCCCTTCCCTCATCCCGGCGGTTTTGCTAGCAGGAGTTCAACCCCAAAGAACACAGCCCGGAGACCCCTGGGGCAAATACGTCTTCCGACGAGCAATACGCTCTTGCTGTGGAAAACCTATCCCAAGTGGGGGTAGCCAGGTACACAAAATGTCACACACCCAGGTGAAAGAAACAACATTGCCCAGGCATGGTCTAAGCCCCTCACCTCATCCCTATGCTTTTGGGAGCCGGAGGGTAACCCGAGGCCCACGGCCATGATACCCGTTTGGCCAAAAGCCGGCTTCCCACGGAAACAGTTTTCCTGAGGTGCAGACCCTCTCACAAGTGGTTGTGGCAAGGTAAAGCAAATTCCATCCACGTCTCTGGAAGAAACCACAGTGCCCAGCCATTTTCTAAGCCCTCCCATCCTCACTGGGCCTCTGGCAGCAGGAGTGAAAAAGAGGAGCACAGCACTGGGACCAGTTTGACAAAAACCGGCTTCCCACGGGAAAGTCTTTCTCCACGTGCAGACATGCTCCCAGGTGCCTGTGGCAAGGGGAAGGAAATGCCATACACTGACCTGGAAGAGACCACAGGGCCCAGGCACAGTCTGAACCCTTCCCTCAACCCGGCGGTTTTGCTAGCAGGAGTTCAACTCCAAGGAACACAGCCCGGAAACCCCTGGGGCAAAAACGGCTTCCAAGGAACAATAGGTGCTTGCTGTGGAAAACCTATGCAAAGTGGGCGTAGTCAGGTAACCAAATGCCACACACCCAGGTGTAAGAAACAACATTGCCCAGGCTTGGTCCAAGCCCCTCACGTCGTCCCTGTGCTTTTGGGAGCCAGAGGGACACCCGAGGCCCACGGCCCTGAGACCCGTTTGGCCAAAACCCGGCTTCCAACGGAAACAGTTTTCCTGAGGTGCAGACCCTCTCACAAGTGGTTGTGGCAAGGTAAAGCAAATGCCATCCACTTCTCTGGAAGAAACCACAGTGCCCAGCCATGTTCTAACGCCTCCCATCCTCACTGGACTTCTGGCTGCAGGAGAGAAAAGAGAGGAGCACAGCACTGGGACCCGTTTCACAAAAACCGGCTTCCCACGGAAGAGGCTTTCTCCACGTGCAGACATGCTCCCCAGTGCCTGTGGCAAGGTGAAAGAAATGCCATACACTGACCTGTAAGAGACCACAGGGCCCAGGCACAGTCTGAGCCCTTCCCTCATCCCGGCGGTTTTCCTAGCAGGAGTTCAACCCCAACGACCCCAGCCCGGAGAACCCTGAGGCAAAAACGGCTTACAACGAGCAATATGCTCTTGCTGTGGAAAACCTATGCAAAGTGGGGGTAGCCAGGTAAACAAAATGCCACACCCCAAGGTGTAAGAAACAAAATTGCCCAGGCATAGTCTAAGCCCCTCACCTTGTCCCTGTGCTTGTGGGAGCCAGAGGGACACCCGAGGCCCACGGCCCTGAGACCCATATGGCAAAAAATGGCTTCCCACGGACACAGTTTTCCTGAGGTGCAGACCCTCTCACAAGTGGTTGTGGCAACTTAAAGCAAATGCCATCCACTTCTCTGGAAGAAACCACAGTGCCCAGCCATGTTCTAAGCCCTCCCATCCTCACTGGGCTTCTGGCAGCAGGAGTGAAAAGAGAGGAGCACAGCATTGGGACCCATTTGACAAAAACCGGCTTCCCACGAAAAAGTCTTTCTCCGCATGCAGACATTCTCCCAAGTGCCTGTGGTAAGGTATAGGAAATGCCATACACTGACCTGTAAGAGACCACAGGGCCCAGGTACAGTCTGAGCCCTTCCCTCATCCCGTCGGTTTTGCTAGCAGGAGTTCAACCACAACGAACACAGCCCGGAGACCCCTGGGGCAAAAACGGCTTCCAAGGAACAACATGCTCTTGCTGTGGAAAACCTATCCAAAGTGGGGTAGCCAGGAAAAAAAAATGCCACACACCCAGGTGTAAGAAACAACATTGCCCAGGCATGGTCTAAGCCCCTCACCTCGTCCCTGTGCTTTTGGGAGCCAGAGGGACACCCGAGGCCCACAGCCCTGAGACCCGTCTGGCAAAAAGCCGGCTTCCCAAGGAAACAGTTTTCCTGAGGTGCAGACCCTCACACAAGTGGTTGTGGCAAGGTAAAGCAAATGCCATCCACTTCTCTTGAAGAAACCACAGTGCCCAGCCATGTTCTAAGCCCTCCCATCCTCACTGAGCTTCTGGCTGCAGGAGTGAAAAGAGAGGAGCACAGCACCTGGACCCGTTTGACAAAAACCGGCTTCCCACGGGAAAGTCTTCTCCACGTGCAGACATGCTCCCAAGTGCCTGTGGCAAGGTGAAGGAAATGCCATACACTGACCTGGAAGAGACCACAGGGCCCAGGCACAGTCTGAGCCCTTCCCTCATCCTGGCAGTTTTGCTAGCAGGAGTTCAACCCCAACGAACACAGCCCGGAGACCCCTGGGGCCAAAACGGCTTCCGACGAGCAATATGCTCTTGCTGTGGAAAACCTATCCCAAGTGGGGGTAGCCAGGTCAACAAAATGCCACACACCCAGGTGTAAGAAACAACATTGCCCAGGCATGTTCTAAGCCCCCCACCTCGTCCCTGTGCTTTTGGGATCCCGTGGAACACACGAGGCCTCGGGCCTGTGACCCGTCTGTCAAAAAGCCGGCTTCCCACGGAAACAGTTTTCCTGAGGTGCAGACCCTCTCACAAGTGGTTGTGGCAAGGTAAAGCAAATGCCATCCACTTCTGTGGAAGAAACCACAATGCCCAGCCATGTTCTAAGCCCTCCCATACTCACTGGGCTTCTGGCAGCAGGAGTGAAAAGAGAGGAGCACAGCTCTGGGACCCGTTTGACAAAAACCGGCTTCACACGGGAAAGTCTTTCTCCACCTGCAGACATGCTCCCAAGTGTCTTTGGCAAGGTGAAGGAAATGCCATATACTGACCTGTAAGACACCACAGGGCCCAGGCACAGTCTGAGTCCTTCCCTCATCCTGCGGTTTTGCTAGCAGGAGTTCCACCCCAACGAACACAGCCCGGAGACCCCTGGGGCCAAAACGGCTTCCGACGAGCAATATGCTCTTGCTGTGGAAAACCTATCCCAAGTGGGGGTAGCCAGGTCAACAAAATGCCACACACCCAGGTGTAAGAAACAACATTGCCCAGGCATGGTCTAAGCCCCTCACCTCGTCCCTGTGCTTTTGGGAGCCGGAGTGACACCCGAGGCCCACGGCCCTGAGACCCGTTTGGTCAAAAGCCGGCTTCCCATGGAAACAGTTTTCCTGAGGTGCAGAACCTCTCCCAAGTGGTTGTGGCAAGGTAAAGCAAATGCCCTCCACGTCTCTGGACGAAACCACAGTGCCCAGCCATGTTCTAAACCCTCCCATACTCACTGGGCTTCTGGCAGCAGGAGTGAAAAGAAAGCACAGCAATGGGACCCGTTTGACAAAAACCGGCTTTCCACAGGAAAGTCTTTCTCCACATGCGGACATGCTCCCAAGTGCCTGTGACAAGGTGAAGGAATTGCCATACACTGACCTGGAAGAGACCACAGGGCCCAGGCACAGTCTGAGCCCTTCCCTCATCCCGGCGGTTTTGCTAGCAGAAGTTCAACCCCAACGAACACACCCTGGAGACCCCTGGGGCAAAAACGGCTTCCGAGAAGCAATATGCTCTTTTGTGGAAAACCTATCCCAAGTGGGGGTAGCCAGGTAAAAAAAAATGCCAAACACCCAGGTGTAAGAAACAACATTGCCCAGGCATGGTCTAAGCCCCTCACCTCTTCCCTGTGCTTTGGGGAGCCGGAGGGACACCCGAGGCCCACGGCCCTGAGACCCGTTTGGCCAAAAGCCCGCTTCCCACGGAAACAGTTTTCCTGAGGTTCAGACCCTCTCACAAGTGGTTGTGGCAAGGTAAAGCAAATGCTATCCACGACTCTGGAAGAAACCATAGTGCCCAGCCATGTTCTAAGCCCTGCCATCCTCACTGGGCTTCTGGCAGCAGGAGTGAAAAGAGAGGAGCACAGCACTGGGACCCGTTTGACAAAAACCGGCTTCCCACGAAAAAGTCTTTCTCCACGTGCAGACATGCTCCCAAGTGCTGAGGACATAGTACTGAGACATATTTGTCAGAAACGGGTTCAAATGAAAAATATTTCTTGATGTGCAAACTCTATCTTAATTTGTTGTGGCAAGGTAAAGGATGTTCATATGCTTATTTGTAAGAAATAACAGGTCCCATGGACGGTCTGAGCCCTAAGATCATCACTGTTCTTTTGGTATCATGAGTTAAAACCGAGGCAAACAGCTGAGAAAATTTGGCAAAAACCGCCTTTCAGTGAAATATATTTTCTCTTTTGCAAACTCTATCATAATTGTTTGTGCCAATGTAAAGAAAATGCCATACGCTTATCTGTAAGAAACAGAAGTTTCCAGGATCGGTCTGAGCCCTCACATCATCATAGTGATTTTGGTAGCATTAGTTAATCCCAAACAACACGGTATTGAGACACATTTGACAAAAAACCGCTTCCAACGAAAAATATTTTGTTCATGTTGAAACCCTATCATATGTGGTTGTGGCAATGTAAAGAAAATGCCACACCCTTATGTGTAAGAAACAACATTACCCAGGAACAGTCTAAGCCCTAACATCATCACTGTGCTTTTGGTAGCATGAGTGAAACCCGAGGAATACAGCACTTAGACACATTTGGGAAAAACCGGCTTCCAATGAAAACTATTTTCTTAACGTGGAAACCCTATCACAAGGGGTTGTGGAAGGTAAAGTAAAAAAGTGGAGTTCCAACGAGAAATATTTTCTTCACGTAGAAACCCGTTCCTGGGCACTGTTGCTTCTTACAGATAAGTGTGTGGCATTTATTTATCTGGCCACAACCACTTACGTTTGGGTTTGAAAGGGAAGAAAATATTATTCATTGGAACGCGATTTTTGCCAAATGTGTCTTAGTGCTGTTTGCCTCCGCTTTAACTCCCGCTCCCAAAAGCACAGTGCTGATATTAAGGCTCAGACTGTTCCAGGGCACTGTTGTTTCTTACAGATAAGCGTATGGCATTTTCTTTACATTGGCACAAACAATTATGGGTTTCGGGTTCGGGTTCGGGTTAGGGGCTTGGGTTCTGGTTCTGGTTCTGGTTCGGGTAGGTTTCAGGTTCGGGTTCGGGTAGGGTTCGGGTTCGGGTTCGGGTAGGGTTCGGTTTCGGTTTCGGTTCGGGTTCGGTATCGGTTTCGCTTTCAGTTATGGATTCGGGTTCGGGTTCGGGTTAGGGGTTAGGGTTCGGGTTCGGGTTCTGGTTCGGGATTGGTTTCGCTTTCGAGTATGGATTCGGGTTCGGGTTCGGGTTCGGGTTAGGATTAGGGTTCGGGTTCGGGTTCAGGTTCGGGTTAGGGTTCGGGTTAGGGTTAGGGTAAGGGTTCGGGTTAGGGTTCGGGTTTGGGTTAGGGTTCGGGTTCAGGTTAGGGTTCGGGTTCGGGTTAGGGTTCGGGTTAGGGTTCGGGTTAGGGTTAGGGTTAGGGTTAGGGTTCAGTTTAGGGTTAGGGTTAGGGTTAGGGTTCAGGTTAGGGTTCGGGTTAGGGTTCGGGTTCGGGTTAGGGTTCGGGTTAGGGTTAGGGTTCGGGTTCAGGTTCGGGTTAGGGTTCGGGTTCGGGTTAGGGTTCGGGTTAGGGTTAGGGTTCGGTTTAGGGTTAGGGTTCGGATTAGGGTTAGGGTTCGGATTAGGGTTCGTTTTCGGGTTAGGGTTCGGGTTCAGGTTAGGGTTAGGGTTCGGGTTAGGGTTAGGGTTAGGGTTCGGGTTCGGGTTAGGGTTCGGGTTCGGGTTAGGGTTATGGTTCGGGTTAGGGTTCGGGTTAGGGATCGGGTTCGGGTTAGGGTTCAGGTTAGGGTTCGGGTTAGGGTTAGGGTTAGAGTTCGGGTTAGGGTTTGGGTTAGGGTTAGGGTTTGGATTCGGGTTCGGGTTCAGGTTAGGGTTAGGGTTAGGGTTCGGGTAGGGTTAGGGTTCGGGTTCGGGTTCAGGTTAGGGTTAGGGTTAGGGTTTCGGTTAGGGTTAGGTTTAGGGTTCGGTTTAGTGTTTGGGTTCAGGTTAGGGTTCGGGTTCGGGTTCGGGTTCGGGTTCGGGATTGGGTTCGGTTTCAGGTTAGGGTTAGGGTTAGGGTTATGGTTAGGGTTCGGGTTAGCGTCATGGTTAGGGTTAGGGTTACTGTTTGGTTTAGGGTTAGGGTTAGGGTTAGGGTTAGGGTGCAGGTTAGGGTTAGGGTTCGGGTTAGGGTTAAGGTTACTGTTAGGGTTTGGTTTTGGGTTAGGGTTAGGTTTGCGGTTATATTTCGGGTATGGTTAGGGTTCGGGTTAGAGTTCCGGTTAGGATTCGTGTTCGGGTTAGGGTTTGGGTTAGGGCTAGGGTTCGGTTAGGGTTAGGGTTAGGGTTAGGGTTCGGGTTAGGATTAGAGTGAGGTTTAGGGTTTGGGTTCGGGTTATGTTTTGGGTTAGGTTTACGGTTAGGGTTAGGGTTACGATTCAGTTTCGGGTCGGATTAGGGGTAGGGTTTGGGTTCGGGTTAGGGTTCGGGGTAGGGTTAGGGTTCGGGTTCGGGTTCAGAGTAGGGTTAGGGTTAGGGTAAAGATTTGGGTTAGGGTTCGTGTTAGGGTTAGGGTTAGGGTTAGGGTTAGGGTTAGGTTTCGGGTTAGGGTTAGGGTGCGGGATCGGTTTTGGTTTAGGGTTCGGGTTCGGGTATCGTTTGGGTTATGGTTAGTGTTTGGCTTCGGGTTCGGGTTAGGTTTAGAGTTAGGGTTCGTGTTAGGGTTCGGGTTAGGGTTCGGATCAGGGTTAGGGTTATGGTTAGGGTTACGTTTCGGGTTCGGTTTAGTGTTAGGGTTAGAGTTAGTGTTCCGGTTAGGGATAGCGTTAAGGTTAGGGTCGGGTTAGGGTTAGGTTTCGGGTTCGGGTTAGGGTTAGGTTTAGGGTTAGGTTTCCGGTTAGGGATAGGGTTAGGGTTAGGGTCGGGGTAGGGTTAGGGTTTGGATTCGGGTTCGGGTTCAGGTTAGGGTTAGGGTTATAGTTCGGGTAGGGTTAGGGTTAGGGTTAGGGTTACGGTTAGGTTTAGGGTTAGGGATCGGGTTAGGGTTAGGGTTAGAGTTCGGGTTAGGGTTTGGGTTAGGGTTAGGGTTTGGATTCGTGTTCGGATTCAGGTTAGGGTTAGGGTTAGGGTTCGGATAGGGTTAGGGTTCGGGTTCGGGTTATGGTTAGGGTTAGGGTTAGGTTTACGGTTAGGGTTAGGGTTAGGGTTCAGGTTAGGTTTAGGGTTCAGGTTAGGGTTCGGGTTCGGGTTAGGGTTCGGGTTCGGGATAGGGTTCGGTTTCAGTTTAGGGTTAGGGTTAGGGTTATGGTTAGCGTTCGGGTTAGGGTTAGGGTTAGGGTTAGGGTTACTGTTTCGTTTAGGGTTAGGGTTAGGGTTAGGGTTAGGGTTCTAGTAGGGTTAGGGTTCGGGTTAGTGTTAGGGTTACTGTTAGGGTTAGGTTTTGGGTTAGGGTTCGTGTTAGGGTACGGGTTACGGTTAGGGTTCGTGTTAGGGTTAGGGTTAGGGTTAGGGTTAGGGTTAGGGGTTAGGGTTAGGGTTAGGGTTAGGGTTCGGGTTAGGTTTCCGGTTAGGGATAGGGTTAGGGCTAGGGTCATGTTAGGGTTAGGGTTCGGGTTAGTGTTAGGGTTCGGGTTAGGCTTAATTTTAGTATTAGGGTTAGGGTTCGGGTTAGGGTTAGAGTGAGGTTTAGGGTTTGGGTTCGGGTTAGGTTTAGGTTTAGGGTTAGGGTTAGGGTTAAGGTTCAGGTTAGGGTTAGGGTTAGGGTTCAGGTTAGGGTTAGGGTTAGGGTTAGGGTTCGGGTTAGGGTTAGGGTTTGGATTCGGGTTCGGGTTCGCGTTAGGGTTAGGGTTAGGGTTAGAGTTCGGGTTAGGGTTAGGGTTAGGGTTAGGGTTAGGGTTAGGGATACCATTCGGGTTCGGAGTTGGGTTAGGGTTAGGTTTAGGGTTCAGGTTTGGGGTAGTGTTAGGGTTAGGGTCAGGTTAGGGTTAGGCTTTGGGTTAGGGTTACGTTTAGGGTTAGGGTTAGGGTTAGGGTTAGGGTTAGGGTTCGGATAAGGGTTAGGGTTAGGGTTAGGGTTAGGTTTAGGTTAGGGTTAGGGTTTGGATTCGGGTTCGGGTTCGGGTTAGGGTTAGGGTTAGGGTTAGGGTTTGGGTTAGTGTTATGGTTAGGGTTCGGGTTCAGGTTAGGGTTCGGTTTAGGGTTAGAGTTCAGGTTCGGGTTTGGGTCAGGGTTCGGGTGACGTTTAGGGCTAGGGTTAGGATTAGGTTTCGGGTTACGGTTAGGGTTCAGGTTCGGGTTCGGTTTCGGGTTCAGGTTCGGGTTCGGTTGGGGTTAGGGTTAGGGTTAGAGTTCGGGTTAGGGTTTAGGTTAGGGTTAGGGTTTGGATTCGGGTTCGGGTTCAGGTTAGGGTTAGGATTAGGGTTCGGGTAGGGTTAGGGTTCGTGTTAGGGTTAGGGTTACTGTTAGGGTTAGGTTTTGGGTTAGGGTTCGTGTTAGGGTACGGATTAGGGTTAGGGTTCGGGTTAGGGTTAGGTTTAGGGTTATATTTCGGGTATGGTTAGGGTTAGGGTTGGAGTTCCGGTTAGGATTTGGGTTCGGGTTAGGGTTCGGGTTAGGGCTAGGGTTCGGGTTAGGGTTAGGGTTCGGGTTAGGGGTTCGGGTTTGGCTTCCGGTTAGGGATTCGCGTTAGGGCTAGGGTTCGGGTTAGGGTTAGGGTTCGGGTTAGGGTTAGGGTTAGGGTTAGGGTTGGGGTTAGGTTTCCGGTTAGGGATAGGTTTAGGGTTAGGGTCGTGTTAGGGTTAGGGTTCGGGTTAGGGTTAGGGTTTGCGTTAGGCTTAATTTTAGTATTAGGGTTAGGGTTCGGGTTAGGGTTAGGGTTAGGGTTAGGGTTAGGGTTTGGTTTAGGGTTAGGGTTAGGGTTAGGGTTCACGTTACGGTTAGAGTTAGGTTTAGGGTTAGGGTTGGTTTTCGTGGTAGGGTTAGGGTTAGGGTTAGGGTTAGGTTTCGGGTTAGGGTTAGGATTACTGTGAGGGTTCGTGTTAGGGCTAGGGTTCTGGTTAGGTTTCTGGTTCGGTTTAGGGTTAGGGTTCGGGTTAGGGTTCTCGTTCGCGTAGGGTACGGTTAGGGTTCGGGTTCAGGTTTCTGTTAGGCTGAGGTTTAGGGTTAGGGTTAGGGTTAGGGTTAGGGTTAGGGTTCAGGTTACGGTTCGGGTTAGGGTTCGAGTAAGGGTTAGGGTAAGGGTTAGGATTAGGTTAGGGTTAGGGTTAGGATTCGAGTTAGGGTTAGGGTTAGGGTTAGGGTTAGGGTTCCATTTAGGGTTCGGGTTAGGGTTAGGGTTTGGGTTAGGGCTAGTGTTCGGTTTAGGATTAGGGTTCGGGTTAGAGTTATGGTTAGGGATCAGGTTAGGGTTAGGGTTAGGGTTAGGGGTTAGGGTTAGGGTTAGGGTTCGGGTTAGGGTCAGGGTAATGGTCAGGATCACGCTCAGGGTCTCGGTCAGGGTATAGGGTTTGGATTCTAGTTAGGGTACGGGTCGGGTAAGAGACCACAGTGCCCAGGCACCGTCTTAGCCCTTCCCTCATGCCGGCGGTTTTGCTAGCAGGAGTTCAACCCCAACGAACACAGCCCGGAGACCCCTGGGGAAAAACGGCTTCCGACGAACAATAGGTGCTTGCTGTGGAAAATGTATCCCAAGTGGGGGTAGCCAGGTCAACAAAATGCCACACACCCAGGTGTAAGAAACAACATTGCCCAGCTATGGTCCAAGCCCCTCACCTCGTCCCTGTGCTTTGGGGAGCCGGAGGGACAGCCGAGGCCCTCGGCCCTGAGACCCCTTTGCAAAAAGCCGGCTTCCCACGGAAACAGCTTTCCTGAGGTGCAGACCCTCTCACAAGTGGTTGTGGCAAGGTAAAGCAAATGCCCTCCACTTCTCTGGAAGAAACCACAGTGCCCAGCCATGTTCTAAGCCCTCCCATCCTCCCTGAGCTTCTGGCAGCAGGAGTGAAAAGAGAGGAGAAGAGCACTGGGACCCGTTTGACAAAAACCGGCTTCCCACGGGAAAGTCTTTCTCCACGTGCAGACATGCTCCCAGGTGCCTGTGGCAAGGGGAAGGAAATGCCATACACTGACCTGGAAGAGACCACAGGGCCCAGGCACAGTCTGAACCCTTCCCTCATCCCGGCGGTTTTGCTAGCCGGAGTTCAACCCCAATGAACACAGCCCGGAGACCCCTGGGGCAAAAACGGCTTCAGACGAACAATAGGTGCTTGCTGTGGAAAACGTATCCCAACTGGGGGTAGCCAGGTCAACAAAGTGCCACACACCCAGGTGTAAGAAACAACATTGCCCAGCCATGGTCTAAGCCCCTCACCTCGTTCCTGTGCTTTGGGGAGCCGGAGGGACACCCGAGGCCCACGGCCCTGAGACCCCTTTGCAAAAAGCCGGCTTCCCACGGAAACAGTTTTCCTGAGGTGCAGACCCTCTCCCAAGTGGTTGTGGCAAGGTAAAGCAAATGCCCTCCAATTCTCTGGAAGAAACCACAGTGCCCAGCCATGTTCTAAGCCCTCCCATCCTCTCTGGGCTTCTGGCAGCAGGAATGAAAAGAGAGGAGCAGAGCACTGGGACGCGTTTGACAAAAACCGGCTTCCCACGGGAAAGTCTTTCTCCACGTGCAGACATGCTCCCAGGTGCCTGTGGCAAGGGGAAGGAAATGCCATACACTGACCTGGAGGAGACGACAGGGCCCAGGCACAGTCTGAGCCCTTCCCTCATCCCGGCGGTTTTGCTAGCAGGAGTTCAACCCTAACGAACCCAGCAAGGAGACCCGTGGGGCAAATACGGTTTCCGTTGCGCAATATGCTCTTGCTGTGGAATACCTACCCAAGTGGGTGTAGCCAGGTAAGCAAAATGGAACACACCCAAGTGTAAGAAAAAACATTGCCCAAGCATGGTCTAAGCCCCTCATCTCGTCCCTTGCTTTGGGGAGCCGGAGGGACACCCGAGGAAAACGGCCCTGAGACCCGTCTGGCAAAAAGCCGGCTTCCCAAGGAAACTGTTTTCCTGAGGTGCAGACCCTCACACAAGTGGTTGTGGCAAGGTAAAGCAAATGCCATCCACTTCTCTTGAAGAAACCACAGTGCCCAGCCATGTTCTAAGCCCTCCCATCCTCACTGAGCTTCTGGCTGCAGGAGTGAAAAGAGAGGAGCACAGCACCTGGACCCGTTTGACAAAAACCGGCTTCCCACGGGAAAGTCTTCTCCACGTGCAGACATGCTCCCAAGTGCCTGTGGCAAGGTGAAGGAAATGCCATACACTGACCTGTAAGAGACCACAGGGCCCAGGCACAGTCTGAGCCCTTCCCTCATCCTGGCAGTTTTGCTAGCAGGAGTTCAACCCCAACGAACACAGCCCGGAGACCCCTGGGGCCAAAACGGCTTCCGACGAGCAATATGCTCTTGCTGTGGAAAACCTATCCCAAGTGGGGGTAGCCAGGTAAACAAAATGCCACACACCCAGGTGTAAGAAACAACATTGCCCAGGCATGTTCTAAGCCCCCCACCTCGTCCCTGTGCTTTTGGGATCCCGTGGAACACACGAGGCCTCGGGCCTGTGACCCGTCTGTCAAAAAGCCGGCTTCCCACGGAAACAGTTTTCCTGAGGTGCAGACCCTCTCACAAGTGGTTGTGGCAAGGTAAAGCAAATGCCATCCACTTCTCTGGAAGAAACCACAGTGCCCAGCCATGTTCTAAGCCCTCCCATACTCACTGGGCTTCTGGCAGCAGGAGTGAAAAGAGAGGAGCACAGCACTGGGACCCGTTTGACAAAAACCGGCTTCACACGGGAAAGTCTTTCTCCACCTGCGACATGCTCCCAAGTGTCTTTGGCAAGGTGAAGGAAATGCCATATACTGACCTGTGAGACACCACAGGGCCCAGGCACACTCTGAGTCCTTCCCTCATCCTGGCGGTTTTGCTAGCAGGAGTTCCACCCCAACGAACACAGCCCGGAGACCCCTGGGGCCAAAACGGCTTCCGAAGAGCAATATGCTCTTGCTGTGGAAAACCTATCCCAAGTGGGGGTAGCCAGGTAAACCAAATGCCACACACCCAGGTGTAAGAAACAACATTGCCCAGGCATGGTCTAAGCCCCTCACCTCGTCCCTGTGCTTTTGGGAGCCGAAGTGACACCCGAGGCCCACGGCCCTGAGACCCGTTTGGTCAAAAGCCGGCTTCCCATGGAAACAGTTTTCCTGAGGTGCAGAACCTCTCCCAAGTGGTTGTGGCAAGGTAAAGCAAATGCCCTCCACGTCTCTGGACGAAACCACAGTGCCCAGCCATGTTCTAAACCCTCCCATACTCACTGGGCTTCTGGCAGCAGGAGTGAAAAGAAAGCACAGCAATGGGACCCGTTTGACAAAAACCGGCTTTCCACAGGAAAGTCTTTCTCCACATGCGGACATGCTCCCAAGTACCTGTGGCAAGGTGAAGGAATTGCCATACACTGACCTGTAAGAGACCACAGGGCCCAGGCACAGTCTGAACCCTTCCCTCATCCCGGCGGTTTTGCTAGCAGGAGTTCAACCCCAACGAACACACCCTGGAGACCCCTGGGGCAAAAACGGCTTCCGAGAAGCAATATGCTCTTTTGTGGAAAACCTATCCCAAGTGGGGGTAGCCAGGTAAAAAAAAATGCCAAACACCCAGGTGTAAGAAACAACATTGCCCAGGCATGGTCTAAGCCCCTCACCTCTTCCCTGTGCTTTGGGGAGCCGGAGGGACACCCGAGGCCCACGGCCCTGAGACCCGTTTGGCCAAAAGCCCGCTTCCCACGGAAACAGCTTTCCTGAGGTGCAGACCCTCTCACAAGTGGTTGTGGCAAGGTAAAGCAAATGCCCTCCACTTCTCTGGAAGAAACCACAGTGCCCAGCCATGTTCTAAGCCCTCCCATCCTCCCTGGGCTTCTGGCAGCAGGAGTGAAAAGAGAGGAGCAGAGCACTGGAACCCGTTTGACAAAAACCGGCTTCCCACGGGAAAGTCTTTCTCCACGTGCAGACATGCTCCCAGGTGCCTGTGTCAAGGGGATGGAAATGCCATACACTGACCTGGAAGAGACAACAGGGCCCAGGCACAGTTTGAACCCTACCCTCATCCCGGCGGTTTTGCTAGCATGAGTTCAACCCCAACGAACACAGCCCGGAGACCCCTGGGGCAAAAACGGCTTCAAATGTACAATAGGTGCTTGCTGTGGAAAATGTATCCCAAGTGGGGTTAGCCAGGTCAACAAAATGCCACACACCCAGGTGTAAGAAACAACATTGCCCAGCCATGGTCTAAGCCCCTCACCTCGTCCCTGTGCTTTGGGGAGCCGGAGAGACAGCCGAGGCCCTCGGCCCTGAGACCCCTTTGCAAAAAGCCGGCTTCCCACGGAAACAGTTTTCCTGAGGTGCAGACCCTCTCTCAAGTGGTTGTGGCAAGGTAAAGCAAATGCCCTCCACTTCTCTGGAAGAAACCACAGTGCCCAGCCATGTTCTAAGCCCTCCTATCCTCCCTGGGCTTCTGGCAGCAGGAGTGAAAAGAGAGGAGCAGAGCACTGGGACCCGTTTGACAAAAACCGGCTTCCCACGGGAAAGTCTTTCTCCACGTGCAGACATGCTCCCAGGTGCCTGTGGCAAGGGGAAGGAAATGGCATACACTGACCTGGAAGAGACCACAGGGCCCAGGCACAGTCTGAACCCTTCCCTCAACCCGGCGGTTTTGCTAGCAGGAGTTCAACCCCAACGAACACAGCCCGGAGACCCCTGAGGCAAAAACGGGTTCCAACGAACAATAGGTGCTTGCTGTGGAAAACGTATCCCAAGTGGGGGTAGCCAGCTCAACAAAATGCCACACACCCAGGTATAAGAAACACCATTGCCCAGCCATGGTCTAAGCCCCTCACCTCGTCCCTGTGCTTTGGGGAGCCGGAGGGACAGCCGAGGCCCACGGCCCTGAGACCCCTTTGCAAAAAGCCGGCTTCCCACGGAAACAGCTTTCCTGAGGTGCAGACCCTCTCACAAGTGGTTGTGGCAAGGTAAAGCAAATGCCCTCCACTTCTCTGGAAGAAACCACAGTGCCCAGCCATGTTCTAAGCCCTCCCATCCTCCCTGGGCTTCTGGCAGCAGGAGTGAAAAGAGAGGAGCAGAGCACTGGGACCCGTTTGACAAAAACCGGCTTCCCACGGGAAAGTCTTTCTCCACGTGCAGACATGCTCCCAGGTGCCTGTGGCAAGGGGAAGGAAATGCCATACACTGACCTGGAAGAGACCACAGGGCCCAGGCACAGTCTGGACCCTTCCCTCATCCCGGCGGTTTTGCTAGCAGGAGATCAACCCCAACGAACAGAGCCCGGAGACCCCTGGGGCAAAAACGGCTTCAAACGAACAATAGGTGCTTGCTGTGGAAAATGTATCCCAAGTGGGGGTAGCCAGGTCAACAAAGTGCCACACACCCAGGTGTAAGAAACAACATTGCCCAGCCATGGTCTAAGCCCCTCACCTCGTCCCTGTGCTTTGGGGAGCCGGAGGGACAGCCGAGGCCCACGGCCCTCAGACCCCTTTGCAAAAAGCCGGCTTCCCACGGAAACAGCTTTCCTGAGGTGCAGACCCTCTCACAAGTGGTTGTGGCAAGGTAAAGCAAATGCCCTCCACTTCTCTGGAAGAAACCACAGTGCCCAGCCATGTTCTAAGCCCTCCCATCCTCCCTGTTCTTCTGGCAGCAGGAGTGAAAAGAGAGGAGCAGAGCACTGGGACCCGTTTGACAAAAACTGGCTTCCCACGGGAAAGTCTTTCTCCACGTGCAGACATGCTCCCAGGTGCCTGTGGCAAGGGGAAGGAAATGCCATACACTGACCTAGAAGAGACCACAGGGCCCAGGCACAGTCTGAACCCTTCCCTCATCCCGGCGGTTTTGCTAGCAGGAGTTCAACCCTAACAACCCAGCAAGGAGACCCGTGGGGCAAATACGGCTTCCGCTGCGCAATATGCTCTTCTGTGGAATACCTACCCAAGTGGGTGTAGCCAGGTAAGCAAAATGGAACACACCCAAGTGTAAGAAAAACCATTGCCCAGGCGTGGTCTAAGCATCTCAACGCGCCGCTGTGCTTTGGGGAGCCCAAGGGACACCCGAGTAACACGGCTCTGAGACAAGTTTGGCCAAAAGCCGGCTTCCCATGGAAACAGTTTTCCTGAGGTGCAGACCCTCTCGCAAGTGGTTGTGGCAAGGTAAAGCAAATGCCGTCCACTTCTCTAGAAGAAACCACAGTGCCCAGGCATGTTCTAAAACCTCCCATCCTCTCTGGGCTTCTGGCAGCAGGAGTGAAAAGAGAGGAGCACAGCACTGGGACCAGTAGTACAAAAACGGCTTCCCACGGGAAAGTCTCCACGTGCAGACATGCTCCCCAGTGCCTGTGGCAAGGTGAAGGAAATGCCATACACTGACCTGTAAGAGACCACAGGGTCCAGGCACAGTCTGAGCCATTTCCTCCTCCCGGCGGTTTTCCTAGCAGGAGTTGAACCCCAACGACCCCAGCCCGGAGAACCCTGGGGCAAAAACAGCTTACAACGAGCAATATGCTCTTGCTGTGGAAAACCTATGCAAAGTGGGGGTAGCCAGGTAAACAAAATGCCACACCCCGAGGTGTAAGAAACAAAATTGCCCAGGCATAGTCTAAGCCCCTCACCTTGTCCCTGTGCTTGTGGGAGCCGGAGGGACACCCGAGGCCCACGGCCCTGAGACCCATATGGCAAAAAATGGCTTCCCACGGACACAGTTTTCCTGAGGTACAGACCCTCTCCCAAGTGGTTGTGGCAACTTAAAGCAAATGCCATCCACTTCTCTGGAAGAAACCACAGTGCCCAGCCATGTTCTAAGCCCTCCCATCCTCCCTGGGCTTCTGGCAGCAGGAGTGAAAAGAGAGGAGCAGAGCACTGGGACCCGTTTGACAGAAACCGGCTTCCCACGGGAAAGTCTTTCTCCACGTGCAGACATGCTCCCAGGTGCCTGTGGCGAGGGGAAGGAAATGCCATACACTGACCTGGAAGAGACCACAGGGCTCAGGCACAGTCTGAACCCTTCCCTCATCCCGGCGGTTTTGCTAGCAGGAGTTCAACCCCAACCAACACAGCCCGGAGACCCCTGAGGCAAAAACGGCTTCCGACGAACAAGAGGTGCTTGCTGTGAAAAACCTATCCCAAGTGGGGGTAGAAAGGTCAACAAAATGCCACACACCCAGGTGTAAGAAACAACATTGCCCAGGCATGGTCTAAGCCCCACACCTCGTCCCTGTGCTTTGGGGAGCCGGAGGGACAGCCGAGGCCCACGGCCCTGAGACCCCTTTGCAAAAAGCCGGCTTCCCACGGAAACAGATTTCCTGAGGTGCAGACCCTCTCACAAGTGGTTGTGGGAAGGTAAAGAAAATGCCCTCCTCTTCTCTGGAAGAAACCATAGTGCCCAGGATGTTCTAAGCCCTCCCATCCTTCTTGGGCTTCTGGCAGCAGGAGTGAAAAGAGAGGAGCAGAGCACTGCGACCCGTTTGACAAAAACCGGCTTCCCACGGGAAAGTCTTTCTCCACGTGCAGACATACTCCCAGGTGCCTGTGGCAAGGGGAAGGAAATGCCATACACTGACCTGGAAGAGACCACAGGGCCCAGGCACAGTCTGAACCCTTCCCTCATCCCGGCGGTTTTGCTAGCAGGAGTTCAACCCCAACGAACACAGCCCGGAGACCCCTGAGGCAAAAACGGCTTCCGACGAACAAGAGGTGCTTGCTGTGGAAAACATATCCCAAGTGGGGGTAGTCAGCTCAACAAAATGCAACACACGCAGGTGTAAGAAACAACATTGCCCAGGCATGGTCTAAGCCCCTCACCTCGTCCCTGTGCTTTGGGGAGCCGGAGGGACAGCCGAGGCCCACGGCCCTGAGACCCCTTTGCAAAAAGCCGGCTTCCCACGGAGACAGTTTTCCTGAGGTGCAGACCCTCTCCCAAGTGGTTGTGGCAAGGTAAAGCAAATGCCCTCCACTTCTCTGGAAGAAACCACAGTGCCCAGCCATGTTCTAAGCCCTCCCATCCTCCCTGGGCTTCTGGCAGCAGGAGTGAAAAGAGAGGAGCAGAGCACTGGGACGCGTTTGACAAAAACCGGCTTCCCACGGGAAAGTCTTTCTCCACGTGCAGACATGCTCCCAGGTGCCTGTGGCAAGGGGAAGGAAATGCCATACACTGACCTGGAAGAGACCACAGGGCCCAGGCACAGTCTGAACCCTTCCCTCATCCCGGCGGTTTTGCTAGCAGGAGTTCAACCCCAACGAACACAGCCCGGAGACCCCTGAGGCAAAAACGGCTTCTGACGAACAATAGGTGCTTGCTGTGGAAAACGTATCTCAAGTGGGGGTCGCCAGGTCAACAACATGCCACACACCCAGGTGTAAGAAACAACATTGCCCAGGCATGGTCTAAGCCCCTCACCTCGTCCCTGTGCTTTGGGGAGCCGGAAGGACAGCCGAGGCCCACGGCCCTGAGACCCCTTTGCAAAAAGCCGGCTTCCCACGGAAACAGCTTTCCTGAGGTGCAGACCCTATCCCAAGTGGTTGTGGCAAGGTAAAGCAAATGCCCTCCACTTCTCTGGAAGAAACCACAGCGCCCAGCCATGTTCTAAGCCCTCCCATCCTCCCTGGGCTTCTGGCAGCAGGAGTGAAAAGAGAGGAGCAGAGCACTGGGACCCGTTTGACAAAAACCGGCTTCCCACGGGAAAGTCTTTCTCCACGTGCAGACATGCTCCCAGGTGCCTGTGGCAAGGGGAAGGAAATGCCATACACTGACCTGGAAGAGACCACAGGGCCCAGGCACAGTCTGAACCCTTCCCTCATCCCGGCGGTTTTGCTAGCAAGAGTTCAACCCCAACGAACACAGCCCGGAGACCCCTGGGGCAAAAACGGCTTCCAACGAACAATAGGTGCTTGCTGTGGAAAACGTATCTCAAGTGGGGGTATCCAGGTCAACAAAGTGCCACACACCCAGGTATAAGAAACAACATTGCCCAGCCATGGTCTAAGCCCCTCACCTCGTCCCTGTGCTTTGGGGAGCCGGAGGGACAGCCGAGGCCCACGGCCCTGAGACCCCTTTGCAAAAAGCCGGCTTCCCACGGAAACAGCTTTCCTGAGGTGCAGACCCTCTCACAAGTGGTTGTGGCAAGGTAAAGCAAATGCCCTCCACTTCTCTGGAAGAAACCACAGTGCCCAGCCATGTTCTAAGCCCTCCCATCCTCCCTGGGCTTCTGGCAGCAGGAGTGAAAAGAGAGGAGCAGAGCACTGGGACCCGTTTGACAGAAACCGGCTTCCCACGGGAAAGTCTTTCTCCACGTGCAGACATGCTCCCAGGTGCCTGTGGCAAGGGGAAGGAAATGCCATACACTGACCTGGAAGAGACCACAGGGCTCAGGCACAGTCTGAACCCTTCCCTCATCCCGGCGGTTTTGCTAGCAGGAGTTCAACCCCAACCAAAAAAGCCCGGAGACCCCTGAGGCAAAAACGGCTTCCGACGAACAAGAGGTGCTTGCTGTGAAAAACCTATCCCAAGTGGGGGTAGAAAGGTCAACAAAATGCCACACACCCAGGTGTAAGAAACAACATTGCCCAGGCATGGTCTAAGCCCCTCACCTCGTCCCTGTGCTTTGGGGAGCCGGAGGGACAGCCGAGGCCCACGGCCCTGAGACCCCTTTGCAAAAAGCCGGCTTCCCAGGGAAACAGATTTCCTGAGGTGCAGACCCTCTCACAAGTGGTTGTGGGAAGGTAAAGAAAATGCCCTCCACTTCTCTGGAAGAAACCATAGTGCCCAGCCATGTTCTAAGCCCTCCCATCCTTCCTGGGCTTCTGGCAGCAGGAGTGAAAAGAGAGGAGCAGAGCACTGGGACCCGTTTGACAAAAACCGGCTTCCCACGGGAAAGTCTTTCTCCACGTACAGACATACTCCCAGGTGCCTGTGGCAAGGGGAAGGAAATGCCATACACTGACCTGGAAGAGACCACAGGGCCCAGGCACAGTCTGAACCCTTCCCTCATCCCGGCGGTTTTGCTAGCAGGAGTTCAACCCCAACGAACACAGCCCGGAGACCCCTGAGGCAAAAACGGCTTCCGACGAACAAGAGGTGCTTGCTGTGGAAAACATATCCCAAGTGGGGGTAGTCAGCTCAACAAAATGCAATACACCCAGGTATATGAAACAACATTGCCCAGGCATGGTCTAAGCCCCTCACCTCGTCCCTGTGCTTTGGGGAGCCGGAGGGACAGCCGAGGCCCACGGCCCTGAGACCCCTTTGCAAAAAGCCGGCTTCCCACGGAGACAGCTTTCCTGAGGTGCAGACCCTCTCCCAAGTGTTTGTGGCAAGGTAAAGCAAATGCCCTCCACTTCTCTGGAAGAAACCACAGTGCCCAGCCATGTCCTAAGCCCTCCCATCCTCCCTGGGCTTCTGGCAGCAGGAGTGAAAAGAGAGGAGCAGAGCACTGGGACGCGTTTGACAAAAACCGGCTTCCCACGGGAAAGTCTTTCTCCACGTGCAGCCATGCTCCCAGGTGCCTGTGGCCTGGGGAAGGAAATGCCATACACTGACCTGGAAGAGACCACAGGGCCCAGGCACAGTCTGAACCCTTCCCTCATCCCGGCGGTTTTGCTAGCAGGAGTTCAACCCCAACGAACACAGCCCGGAGACCCCTGGGGCAAAAACGGCTTCCAACGAACAATAGGTGCTTGCTGTGGAAAACGTATCCCAAGTGGGGGTAGCCAGGTCAACAAAATGCCACACACCCAGGTGTAAGAAACAACATTGCCCAGGCATGGTCTAAGCCCCTCACCTCGTCCCTTTGCTTTGGGGAGCCGGAGGGACAGCCGAGGCCCACGGCCCTGAGACCCTTTTGCAAAAAGCCGGTTTCCCACGGAAACAGTTTTCCTGAGGTGCAGACCCTCTCACAAGTGGTTGTGGCAAGGTAAAGCAAATGCCCTCCACTTCTCTGGAAGAAACCACAGTGCCCAGCCATGTTCTAAGCCCTCCCATCCTCCCTGGGCTTCTGGCAGCAGGAGTGAAAAGAGAGGAGCAGAGCACTGGGACCCGTTTGACAAAAACCGGCTTCCCACGGGAAAGTCTTTCTCCACGTGCAGACATGCTCCCAGGTGCCTGTGGCAAGGGGAAGGAAATGCCATACACTGACCTGGAAGAGACCACAGGGCCCAGGCACAGTCTGAACCCTTCCCTCATCCCGGCGGTTTTGCTAGCAGGAGTTCAACCCCAACGAACACAGCCCGGAGACCCCTGAGGCAAAAACGGCTTCTGACGAACAATAGGTGCTTGCTGTGGAAAACGTATCTCAAGTGGGTGTATCCAGGTCAACAAAATGCCACACACCCAGGTGTAAGAAACAACATTGCCCAGGCATGGTCTAAGCCCCTCACCTCGTCCCTGTGCTTTGGGGAGCCGGAGGGACAGCCGAGGCCCACAGCCCTGAGACCCCTTTGCAAAAAGCCGGCTTCCCACGGAAACAGCTTTCCTGAGGTCAGACCCTCTCACAAGTGGTTGTGGCAAGGTAAAGCAAATGCCCTCCACTTCTCTGGAAGAAACCACAGTGCCCAGCCATGTTCTAAGCCCTCCCATCCTCCCTGGGCTTCTGGCAGCAGGAGTGAAAAGAGAGGAGCAGAGCACTGGAACCCGTTTGACAAAAACTGGCTTCCCACGGGAAAGTTTTTTTCCACGTGCAGACATGTTCCCAGGTGCCTGTGGCAAGGGGAAGGAAATGCCATACACTGACCTGGAAGAGACCACAGGGCCCAGGCACAGTCTGAACCCTTCCCTCATCCCGGCGGTTTTGCTAGCAGGAGTTCAACCCCAACGAACACAGCCCGGAGACCCCTGAGGCAAAAACGGTTTCCGACGAACAAGAGGTGCTTGCTGTGGAAAACCTATCCCAAGTGGGGGTAGCCAGCTCAACAAAATGCCACACACCCACGTGTAAGAAACAACATTGCCCAGGCATGGTCTAAGCCCCTCACCTCGTCCCTGTGCTTTGGGGAGCCGCAGGGACAGCCGAGGCCCACGGCCCTGAGACCCTTTTGCAAAAAGCCGGTTTCCCACGGAAACAGTTTTCCTGAGGTGCAGACCCTCTCACAAGTGGTTGTGGCAAGGTAAAGCAAATGCCCTCCACTTCTCTGGAAGAAACCACAGTGCCCAGCCATGTTCTAAGCCCTCCCATCCTCCCTGGGCTTCTGGCAGCAGGAGTGAAAAGAGAGGAGCAGAGCACTGGGACCCGTTTGACAAAAACCGGCTTCCCACGGGAAAGTCTTTCTCCACGTGCAGACATGCTCCCAGGTGCCTGTGGCAAGGGGAAGGAAATGCCATACACTGACCTGGAAGAGACCACAGGGCCCAGGCACAGTCTGAACCCTTCCCTCATCCCGGCGGTTTTGCTAGCAGGAGTTCAACCCCAACGAACACAGCCCGGAGACCCCTGAGGCAAAAACGGCTTCTGACGAACAATAGGTGCTTGCTGTGGAAAACGTATCTCAAGTGGGGGTATCCAGGTCAACAAAATGCCACACACCCAGGTGTAAGAAACAACATTGCCCAGGCATGGTCTAAGCCCCTCACCTCGTCCCTGTGCTTTGGGGAGCCGGAGGGACAGCCGAGGCCCACGGCCCTGAGACCCCTTTGCAAAAAGCCGGCTTCCCACGGAAACAGCTTTCCTGAGGTCAGACCCTCTCACAAGTGGTTGTGGCAAGGTAAAGCAAATACCCTCCACTTCTCTGGAAGAAACCACAGTGCCCAGCCATGTTCTAAGCCCTCCCATCCTCCCTGGGCTTCTGGCAGCAGGAGTGAAAAGAGAGGAGCAGAGCACTGGAACCCGTTTGACAAAAACCGGCTTCCCACGGGAAAGTCTTTCTCCACGTGCAGACATGTTCCCAGGTGCCTGTGGCAAGGGGAAGGAAATGCCATACACTGACCTGGAAGAGACCACAGGGCCCAGGCACAGTCTGAACCCTTCCCTCATCCCGGCGGTTTTGCTAGCACGAGTTCAACCCCAAGGAACACAGCCCGGAGACCCCTAAGGCAAAAACGGTTTCCGACGAACAAGAGGTGCTTGCTTTGGAAAACCTATCCCAAGTGCGGGTAGCCAGCTCAACAAAATGCCACACACCCACGTGTAAGAAACAACATTGCCCAGGCATGGTCTAAGCCCCTCACCTCGTCCCTGTGCTTTGGGGATCCGGAGGGACAGCCGAGGCCCACGGCCCTGAGACCCCTTTGCAAAAAGCCGGCTTCCCACGGAAACAGTTTTCCTGAGGTGCAGAACCTCTCCCAAGTGGTTGTGGCAAGGTAAAGCAAATGCCCTCCACTTCTCTGGAAGAAACCACAGTGCCCAGCCATGTTCTAAGCCCTCCCATCCTCCCTGGGCTTCTGGCAGCAGGAGTGAAAAGAGAGGAGCAGAGCACTGGGACCCGTTTGACAACAACCGGCTTCCCACGGGAAAGTCTTTCTCCACGTGCAGACATGCTCCCAGGTGCCTGTGGCAAGGGGAAGGAAATGCCATACACTGACCTGGAAGAGACCACAGGGCTCAGGCACAGTCTGAACCCTTCCCTCATCCCGGCGGTTTTGCTAGCAGGAGTTCAACCCCAACCAAAAAAGCCCGGAGACCCCTGAGGCAAAAACGGCTTCCGACGAACAAGAGGTGCTTGCTGTGAAAAACCTATCCCAAGTGGGGGTAGAAAGGTCAACAAAATGCCACACACCCAGGTGTAAGAAACAACATTGCCCAGGCATGGTCTAAGCCCCTCACCTCGTCCCTGTGCTTTGGGGAGCCGGAGGGACAGCCGAGGCCCACGGCCCTGAGACCCCTTTGCAAAAAGCCGGCTTCCCAGGGAAACAGATTTCCTGAGGTGCAGACCCTCTCACAAGTGGTTGTGGGAAGGTAAAGAAAATGCCCTCCACTTCTCTGGAAGAAACCATAGTGCCCAGCCATGTTCTAAGCCCTCCCATCCTTCCTGGGCTTCTGGCAGCAGGAGTGAAAAGAGAGGAGCAGAGCACTGGGACCCGTTTGACAAAAACCGGCTTCCCACGGGAAAGTCTTTCTCCACGTACAGACATACTCCCAGGTGCCTGTGGCAAGGGGAAGGAAATGCCATACACTGACCTGGAAGAGACCACAGGGCCCAGGCACAGTCTGAACCCTTCCCTCATCCCGGCGGTTTTGCTAGCAGGAGTTCAACCCCAACGAACACAGCCCGGAGACCCCTGAGGCAAAAACGGCTTCCGACGAACAAGAGGTGCTTGCTGTGGAAAACATATCCCAAGTGGGGGTAGTCAGCTCAACCAAATGCAATACATCCAGGTATAAGAAACAACATTGCCCAGGCATGGTCTAAGCCCCTCACCTCGTCCCTGTGCTTTGGGGAGCCGGAGGGACAGCCGAGGCCCACGGCCCTGAGACCCCTTTGCAAAAAGCCGGCTTCCCACGGAGACAGCTTTCCTGAGGTGCAGACCCTCTCCCAAGTGTTTGTGGCAAGGTAAAGCAAATGCCCTCCACTTCTCTGGAAGAAACCACAGTGCCCAGCCATGTTCTAAGCCCTCCCATCCTCCCTGGGCTTCTGGCAGCAGGAGTGAAAAGAGAGGAGCAGAGCACTGGGACGCGTTTGACAAAAACCGGCTTCCCACGGGAAAGTCTTTCTCCACGTGCAGACATGCTCCCAGGTGCCTGTGGCAAGGGGAAGGAAATGCCATACACTGACCTGAAAGAGACCACAGGGCCCAGGCACAGTCTGAACCCTTCCCTCATCCCGGCGATTTTGCTAGCAGGAGTTCAACCCCAACGAACACAGCCCGGAGACCCCTGAGGCAAAAACGGCTTCCGACGAACAAGAGGTGCTTGCTGTGGAAAACGAATCTCAAGTGGGGGTAGCCAGGTCTACAAAATGCCACACACCCAGGTGTAAGAAACAACATTGCCCAGGCATGGTCTAAGCCCCTCACCTCGTCCCTGTGCTTTGGGGAGCCGGAGGGACAGCCGAGGCCCACGACCCTGAGACCCCTTTGCAAAAAGCCGGCTTCCCACAGAAACAGCTTTCCTGAGGTGCAGACCCTCTCACAAGTGGTTGTGGCAAGGTAAAGCAAATGCCCTCCACTTCTCTGGAAGAAACCACAGTGCCCAGCCATGTTCTAAGCCCTCCCATCATCCCTGGGCTTCTGGCAGCAGGAGTGAAAAGAGAAGAGCAGAGCACTGGAACCCGTTTGACAAAAACCGGCTTCCCACGGGAAAGTCTTTCTCCACGTGCAGCCATGCTCCCAGGTGCCTGTGGCCTGGGGAAGGAAATGCCATACACTGACCTGGAAGAAACCACAGGGCCCAGGCACAGTCTGAACCCTTCCCTCATCCCGGCGGTTTTGCTAGCAGGAGTTCAACCCCAACGAACACAGCCCGGAGACCCCTGGGGCAAAAACGGCTTCCAACGAACAATAGGTGCTTGCTGTGGAAAACGTATCCCAAGTGGGGGTAGCCAGGTCAACAAAATGCCACACACCCAGGTGTAAGAAACAACATTGCCCAGGCATGGTCTAAGCCCCTCACCTCGTCCCTTTGCTTTGGGGAGCCGGAGGGACAGCCGAGGCCCACGGCCCTGAGACCCTTTTGCAAAAAGCCGGTTTCCCACGGAAACAGTTTTCCTGAGGTGCAGACCCTCTCACAAGTGGTTGTGGCAAGGTAAAGCAAATGCCCTCCACTTCTCTGGAAGAAACCACAGTGCCCAGCCATGTTCTAAGCCCTCCCATCCTCCCTGGGCTTCTGGCAGCAGGAGTGAAAAGAGAGGAGCAGAGCACTGGGACCCGTTTGACAAAAACCGGCTTCCCACGGGAAAGTCTTTCTCCACGTGCAGACATGCTCCCAGGTGCCTGTGGCAAGGGGAAGGAAATGCCATACACTGACCTGGAAGAGACCACAGGGCCCAGGCACAGTCTGAACCCTTCCCTCATCCCGGCGGTTTTGCTAGCAGGAGTTCAACCCCAACGAACACAGCCCGGAGACCCCTGAGGCAAAAACGGCTTCTGACGAACAATAGGTGCTTGCTGTGGAAAACGTATCTCAAGTGGGTGTATCCAGGTCAACAAAATGCCACACACCCAGGTGTAAGAAACAACATTGCCCAGGCATGGTCTAAGCCCCTCACCTCGTCCCTGTGCTTTGGGGAGCCGGAGGGACAGCCGAGGCCCACAGCCCTGAGACCCCTTTGCAAAAAGCCGGCTTCCCACGGAAACAGCTTTCCTGAGGTCAGACCCTCTCACAAGTGGTTGTGGCAAGGTAAAGCAAATGCCCTCCACTTCTCTGGAAGAAACCACAGTGCCCAGCCATGTTCTAAGCCCTCCCATCCTCCCTGGGCTTCTGGCAGCAGGAGTGAAAAGAGAGGAGCAGAGCACTGGAACCCGTTTGACAAAAACCGGCTTCCCACGGGAAAGTCTTTCTCCACGTGCAGACATGTTCCCAGGTGCCTGTGGCAAGGGGAAGGAAATGCCATACACTGAACTGGAAGAGACCACAGGGCCCAGGCACAGTCTGAACCCTTCCCTCATCCCGGCGGTTTTGCTAGCAGGAGTTCAACCCCAACGAACACAGCCCGGAGACCCCTAAGGCAAAAACGGTTTCCGACGAACAAGAGGTGCTTGCTTTGGAAAACCTATCCCAAGTGCGGGTAGCCAGCTCAACAAAATGCCACACACCCACGTGTAAGAAACAACATTGCCCAGGCATGGTCTAAGCCCCTCACCTCGTCCCTGTGCTTTGGGGATCCGGAGGGACAGCCGAGGCCCACGGCCCTGAGACCCCTTTGCAAAAAGCCGGCTTCCCACGGAAACAGTTTTCCTGAGGTGCAGAACCTCTCCCAAGTGGTTGTGGCAAGGTAAAGCAAATGCCCTCCACTTCTCTGGAAGAAACCACAGTGCCCAGCCATGTTCTAAGCCCTCCCATCCTCCCTGGGCTTCTGGCAGCAGGAGTGAAAAGAGAGGAGCAGAGCACTGGGACCCGTTTGACAACAACCGGCTTCCCACGGAAAAGTCTTTCTCCACGTGCAGACATGCTCCCAGGTGCCTGTGGCAAGGGGAAGGAAATGCCATACACTGACCTGGAAGAGACCACAGGGCTCAGGCACAGTCTGAACCCTTCCCTCATCCCGGCGGTTTTGCTAGCAGGAGTTCAACCCCAACCAAAAAAGCCCGGAGACCCCTGAGGCAAAAACGGCTTCCGACGAACAATAGGTGCTTGCTGTGAAAAACCTATCCCAAGTGGGGGTAGAAAGGTCAACAAAATGCCACACACCCAGGTGTAAGAAACAACATTGCCCAGGCATGGTCTAAGCCCCTCACCTCGTCCCTGTGCTTTGGGGAGCCGGAGGGACAGCCGAGGCCCACGGCCCTGAGACCCCTTTGCAAAAAGCCGGCTTCCCAGGGAAACAGATTTCCTGAGGTGCAGACCCTCTCACAAGTGGTTGTGGGAAGGTAAAGAAAATGCCCTCCACTTCTCTGGAAGAAACCATAGTGCCCAGCCATGTTCTAAGCCCTCCCATCCTTCCTGGGCTTCTGGCAGCAGGAGTGAAAAGAGAGGAGCAGAGCACTGGGACCCGTTTGACAAAAACCGGCTTCCCACGGGAAAGTCTTTCTCCACGTACAGACATACTCCCAGGTGCCTGTGGCAAGGGGAAGGAAATGCCATACACTGACCTGGAAGAGACCACAGGGCCCAGGCACAGTCTGAACCCTTCCCTCATCCCGGCGGTTTTGCTAGCAGGAGTTCAACCCCAACGAACACAGCCCGGAGACCCCTGAGGCAAAAACGGCTTCCGACGAACAAGAGGTGCTTGCTGTGGAAAACATATCCCAAGTGGGGGTAGTCAGCTCAACAAAATGCAATACATCCAGGTATAAGAAACAACATTGCCCAGGCATGGTCTAAGCCCCTCACCTCGTCCCTGTGCTTTGGGGAGCCGGAGGGACAGCCGAGGCCCACGGCCCTGAGACCCCTTTGCAAAAAGCCGGCTTCCCACGGAGACAGCTTTCCTGAGGTGCAGACCCTCTCCCAAGTGTTTGTGGCAAGGTAAAGCAAATGCCCTCCACTTCTCTGGAAGAAACCACAGTGCCCAGCCATGTTCTAAGCCCTCCCATCCTCCCTGGGCTTCTGGCAGCAGGAGTGAAAAGAGAGGAGCAGAGCACTGGGACGCGTTTGACAAAAACCGGCTTCCCACGGGAAAGTCTTTCTCCACGTGCAGACATGCTCCCAGGTGCCTGTGGCAAGGGGAAGGAAATGCCATACACTGACCTGAAAGAGACCACAGGGCCCAGGCACAGTCTGAACCCTTCCCTCATCCCGGCGATTTTGCTAGCAGGAGTTCAACCCCAACGAACACAGCCCGGAGACCCCTGAGGCAAAAACGGCTTCCGACGAACAAGAGGTGCTTGCTGTGGAAAACGAATCTCAAGTGGGGGTAGCCAGGTCTACAAAATGCCACACACCCAGGTGTAAGAAACAACATTGCCCAGGCATGGTCTAAGCCCCTCACCTCGTCCCTGTGCTTTGGGGAGCCGGAGGGACAGCCGAGGCCCACGACCCTGAGACCCCTTTGCAAAAAGCCGGCTTCCCACAGAAACAGCTTTCCTGAGGTGCAGACCCTCTCACAAGTGGTTGTGGCAAGGTAAAGCAAATGCCCTCCACTTCTCTGGAAGAAACCACAGTGCCCAGCCATGTTCTAAGCCCTCCCATCATCCCTGGGCTTCTGGCAGCAGGAGTGAAAAGAGAGGAGCAGAGCACTGGAACCCGTTTGACAAAAACCGGCTTCCCACGGGAAAGTCTTTCTCCACGTGCAGCCATGCTCCCAGGT
This sequence comes from Ursus arctos, assembly GCF_023065955.2. NCBI lineage: Eukaryota > Metazoa > Chordata > Mammalia > Carnivora > Ursidae > Ursus > Ursus arctos. The sequence goes on from NW_026622886.1 coordinate 52,471,045, forward strand.
GCCTGTGGCCTGGGGAAGGAAATGCCATACACTGACCTGGAAGAGACCACAGGGCCCAGGCACAGTCTGAACCCTTCCCTCATCCCGGCGGTTTTGCTAGCAGGAGTTCAACCCCAACGAACACAGCCCGGAGACCCCTGGGGCAAAAACGGCTTCCAACGAACAATAGGTGCTTGCTGTGGAAAACGTATCCCAAGTGGGGGTAGCCAGGTCAACAAAATGCCACACACCCAGGTGTAAGAAACAACATTGCCCAGGCATGGTCTAAGCCCCTCACCTCGTCCCTTTGCTTTGGGGAGCCGGAGGGACAGCCGAGGCCCACGGCCCTGAGACCCTTTTGCAAAAAGCCGGTTTCCCACGGAAACAGTTTTCCTGAGGTGCAGACCCTCTCACAAGTGGTTGTGGCAAGGTAAAGCAAATGCCCTCCACTTCTCTGGAAGAAACCACAGTGCCCAGCCATGTTCTAAGCCCTCCCATCCTCCCTGGGCTTCTGGCAGCAGGAGTGAAAAGAGAGGAGCAGAGCACTGGGACCCGTTTGACAAAAACCGGCTTCCCACGGGAAAGTCTTTCTCCACGTGCAGACATGCTCCCAGGTGCCTGTGGCAAGGGGAAGGAAATGCCATACACTGACCTGGAAGAGACCACAGGGCCCAGGCACAGTCTGAACCCTTCCCTCATCCCGGCGGTTTTGCTAGCAGGAGTTCAACCACAAGGAACACAGCCCGGAGACCCCTGAGGCAAAAACGGCTTCTGACGAACAATAGGTGCTTGCTGTGGAAAACGTATCTCAAGTGGGTGTATCCAGGTCAACAAAATGCCACACACCCAGGTGTAAGAAACAACATTGCCCAGGCATGGTCTAAGCCCCTCACCTCGTCCCTGTGCTTTGGGGAGCCGGAGGGACAGCCGAGGCCCACAGCCCTGAGACCCCTTTGCAAAAAGCCGGCTTCCCACGGAAACAGCTTTCCTGAGGTCAGACCCTCTCACAAGTGGTTGTGGCAAGGTAAAGCAAATGCCCTCCACTTCTCTGGAAGAAACCACAGTGCCCAGCCATGTTCTAAGCCCTCCCATCCTCCCTGGGCTTCTGGCAGCAGGAGTGAAAAGAGAGGAGCAGAGCACTGGAACCCGTTTGACAAAAACCGGCTTCCCACGGGAAAGTCTTTCTCCACGTGCAGACATGTTCCCAGGTGCCTGTGGCAAGGGGAAGGAAATGCCATACACTGAACTGGAAGAGACCACAGGGCCCAGGCACAGTCTGAACCCTTCCCTCATCCCGGCGGTTTTGCTAGCAGGAGTTCAACCCCAACGAACACAGCCCGGAGACCCCTAAGGCAAAAACGGTTTCCGACGAACAAGAGGTGCTTGCTGTGGAAAACCTATCCCAAGTGGGGGTAGCCAGCTCAACAAAATGCCACACACCCACGTGTAAGAAACAACATTGCCCAGGCATGGTCTAAGCCCCTCACCTCGTCCCTGTGCTTTGGGGAGCCGGAGGGACAGCCGAGGCCCACGGCCCTGAGACCCTTTTGCAAAAAGCCGGTTTCCCACGGAAACAGTTTTCCTGAGGTGCAGACCCTCTCACAAGTGGTTGTGGCAAGGTAAAGCAAATGCCCTCCACTTCTCTGGAAGAAACCACAGTGCCCAGCCATGTTCTAAGCCCTCCCATCCTCCCTGGGCTTCTGGCAGCAGGAGTGAAAAGAGAGGAGCAGAGCACTGGGACCCGTTTGACAAAAACCGTCTTCCCACGGGAAAGTCTTTCTCCACGTGCAGACATGCTCCCAGGTGCCTGTGGCAAGGGGAAGGAAATGCCATACACTGACCTGGAAGAGACCACAGGGCCCAGGCACAGTCTGAACCCTTCCCTCATCCCGGCGGTTTTGCTAGCAGGAGTTCAACCCCAACGAACACAGCCCGGAGACCCCTGGGGCAAAAACGGCTTCCAACGAACAATAGGTGCTTGCTGTGGAAAACGTATCCCAAGTGGGGGTAGCCAGGTCAACAAAATGCCACACACCCAGGTGTAAGAAACAACATTGCCCAGGCATGGTCTAAGCCCCTCACCTCGTCCCTTTGCTTTGGGGAGCCGGAGGGACAGCCGAGGCCCACGGCCCTGAGACCCTTTTGCAAAAAGCCGGTTTCCCACGGAAACAGTTTTCCTGAGGTGCAGACCCTCTCACAAGTGGTTGTGGCAAGGTAAAGCAAATGCCCTCCACTTCTCTGGAAGAAACCACAGTGCCCAGCCATGTTCTAAGCCCTCCCATCCTCCCTGGGCTTCTGGCAGCAGGAGTGAAAAGAGAGGAGCAGAGCACTGGGACCCGTTTGACAAAAACCGGCTTCCCACGGGAAAGTCTTTCTCCACGTGCAGACATGCTCCCAGGTGCCTGTGGCAAGGGGAAGGAAATGCCATACACTGACCTGGAAGAGACCACAGGGCCCAGGCACAGTCTGAACCCTTCCCTCATCCCGGCGGTTTTGCTAGCAGGAGTTCAACCCCAACGAACACAGCCCGGAGACCCCTGAGGCAAAAACGGCTTCTGACGAACAATAGGTGCTTGCTGTGGAAAACGTATCTCAAGTGGGTGTATCCAGGTCAACAAAATGCCACACACCCAGGTGTAAGAAACAACATTGCCCAGGCATGGTCTAAGCCCCTCACCTCGTCCCTGTGCTTTGGGGAGCCGGAGGGACAGCCGAGGCCCACAGCCCTGAGACCCCTTTGCAAAAAGCCGGCTTCCCACGGAAACAGCTTTCCTGAGGTCAGACCCTCTCACAAGTGGTTGTGGCAAGGTAAAGCAAATGCCCTCCACTTCTCTGGAAGAAACCACAGTGCCCAGCCATGTTCTAAGCCCTCCCATCCTCCCTGGGCTTCTGGCAGCAGGAGTGAAAAGAGAGGAGCAGAGCACTGGAACCCGTTTGACAAAAACCGGCTTCCCACGGGAAAGTCTTTCTCCACGTGCAGACATGTTCCCAGGTGCCTGTGGCAAGGGGAAGGAAATGCCATACACTGAACTGGAAGAGACCACAGGGCCCAGGCACAGTCTGAACCCTTCCCTCATCCCGGCGGTTTTGCTAGCAGGAGTTCAACCCCAACGAACACAGCCCGGAGACCCCTAAGGCAAAAACGGTTTCCGACGAACAAGAGGTGCTTGCTGTGGAAAACCTATCCCAAGTGGGGGTAGCCAGCTCAACAAAATGCCACACACCCACGTGTAAGAAACAACATTGCCCAGGCATGGTCTAAGCCCCTCACCTCGTCCCTGTGCTTTGGGGAGCCGGAGGGACAGCCGAGGCCCACGGCCCTGAGACCCTTTTGCAAAAAGCCGGTTTCCCACGGAAACAGTTTTCCTGAGGTGCAGACCCTCTCACAAGTGGTTGTGGCAAGGTAAAGCAAATGCCCTCCACTTCTCTGGAAGAAACCACAGTGCCCAGCCATGTTCTAAGCCCTCCCATCCTCCCTGGGCTTCTGGCAGCAGGAGTGAAAAGAGAGGAGCAGAGCACTGGGACCCGTTTGACAAAAACCGTCTTCCCACGGGAAAGTCTTTCTCCACGTGCAGACATGCTCCCAGGTGCCTGTGGCAAGGGGAAGGAAATGCCATACACTGACCTGGAAGAGACCACAGGGCCCAGGCACAGTCTGAACCCTTCCCTCATCCCGGCGGTTTTGCTAGCAGGAGTTCAACCCCAACGAACACAGCCCGGAGACCCCTGAGGCAAAAACGGCTTCTGACGAACAATAGGTGCTTGCTGTGGAAAACGTATCTCAAGTGGGGGTATCCAGGTCAACAAAATGCCACACACCCAGGTGTAAGAAACAACATTGCCCAGGCATGGTCTAAGCCCCTCACCTCGTCCCTTTGCTTTGGGGAGCCGGAGGGACAGCCGAGGCCCACGGCCCTGAGACCCCTTTGCAAAAAGCCGGCTTCCCACGGAAACAGCTTTCCTGAGGTCAGACCCTCTCACAAGTGGTTGTGGCAAGGTAAAGCAAATACCCTCCACTTCTCTGGAAGAAACCACAGTGCCCAGCCATGTTCTAAGCCCTCCCATCCTCCCTGGGCTTCTGGCAGCAGGAGTGAAAAGAGAGGAGCAGAGCACTGGAACCCGTTTGACAAAAACCGGCTTCCCACGGGAAAGTCTTTCTCCACGTGCAGACATGTTCCCAGGTGCCTGTGGCAAGGGGAAGGAAATGCCATACACTGACCTGGAAGAGACCACAGGGCCCAGGCACAGTCTGAACCCTTCCCTCATCCCGGCGGTTTTGCTAGCACGAGTTCAACCCCAAGGAACACAGCCCGGAGACCCCTAAGGCAAAAACGGTTTCCGACGAACAAGAGGTGCTTGCTTTGGAAAACCTATCCCAAGTGCGGGTAGCCAGCTCAACAAAATGCCACACACCCACGTGTAAGAAACAACATTGCCCAGGCATGGTCTAAGCCCCTCACCTCGTCCCTGTGCTTTGGGGATCCGGAGGGACAGCCGAGGCCCACGGCCCTGAGACCCCTTTGCAAAAAGCCGGCTTCCCACGGAAACAGTTTTCCTGAGGTGCAGAACCTCTCCCAAGTGGTTGTGGCAAGGTAAAGCAAATGCCCTCCACTTCTCTGGAAGAAACCACAGTGCCCAGCCATGTTCTAAGCCCTCCCATCCTCCCTGGGCTTCTGGCAGCAGGAGTGAAAAGAGAGGAGCAGAGCACTGGGACCCGTTTGACAACAACCGGCTTCCCACGGAAAAGTCTTTCTCCACGTGCAGACATGCTCCCAGGTGCCTGTGGCAAGGGGAAGGAAATGCCATACACTGACCTGGAAGAGACCACAGGGCCCAGGCACAGTCTGAACCCTACCCTCATCCCGGCGGTTTTGCTAGCAGGAGTTCAACCCCAACGAACACAGCCCGGAGACCCCTGAGGCAAAAACGGCTTCTGACGAACAATAGGTGCTTGCTGTGGAAAACGTATCTCAAGTGGGGGTAGCCAGGTCAACAAAATGCCACACACCCAGGCGTAAGAAACAACATTGCCCAGGCATGGTCTAAGCCCCTCACCTCGTCCCTGTGCTTTGGGGAGCCGGAAGGACAGCCGAGGCCCACGGCCCTGAGACCCCTTTGCAAAAAGCCGGCTTCCCACGGAAACAGCTTTCCTGAGGTGCAGACCCTCTCACAAGTGGTTGTGGCAAGGTAAAGCAAATGCCCTCCACTTCTCTGGAAGAAACCACAGTGCCCAGCCATGTTCTAAGCCCTCCCATCCTCCCTGGGCTTCTGGCAGCAGGAGTGAAAAGAGAGGAGCAGAGCACTGGGACCCGTTTGACAAAAACCGGCTTCCCACGGGAAAGTCTTTCTCCACGTGCAGACATGCTCCCAGGTGCCTGTGGCAAGGGGAAGGAAATGCCATACACTGACCTGGAAGAGACCACAGGGCCGAGGCACAGTCTGAGCCCTTCCCTCATCCCGGCGGTTTTGCTAGCAGGAGTTCAACTCCAACGAACCCAGCAAGGAGACCCGTGGGGCAAATACGGCTTCCGCTGAGAAATATGCTCTTGCTCTGGAATACCTACCCAAGTGTGGGTAGCCAGGTAAGCAAAATGGAACACACCCAAGTGTAAGAAAAAACATTGCCCAGGCGTGGTCTAAGCATCTCAACGCGCCGCTGTGCTTTGGGGAGCCCAAGGGACACCCGAGTTCCACGGCTCTGAGACAAGTTTGGCCAAAAGCCGGCTTCCCATGGAAACAGTTTTCCTGAGGTGCAGACCCTCTCACAAGTGGTTGTGGCAAGGTAAAGCAAATGCCATCCACTTCTCTAGAACAAAAAACAGGGCCCAGCCATGTTCTAAGCCCTCCCATCCTCTCTGGGCTTCTGGCAGCAGGAGTGAAAAGAGAGGAGCACAGCACTGGGACCAGAAGGACAAAACCGGCTTCCCACGTGAAAGTCTCCACGTGCAGACATGCTCCCCAGTGCCTGTGGCAAGGTTAAGGAAATGCCATACACTGATCTGTAAGAGACCACAGGGCCCAGGCACAGTCTGAGCCATTCCCTCATCCCGGCGGTTTTCCTAGCAGGAGTTCAACCCCAACGACCCCAGCCAGGAGAACCCTGGGGCAAAAACAGCTTACAACGAGCAATATGCTCTTGCTGTGGAAAACCTATCCAAAGTGGGGGTAGCCAGGTAAACAAAATGCCACACCCCGAGGTGTAAGAAACAAAATTGCCCAGGCATAGTCTAAGCCCCTCACCTTGTCCCTGTGCTTGTGGGAGCCGGAGTGACACCCGAGGCCCACGGCCCTGAGACCCATATGGCAAAAAATGGCTTCCCACGGACACAGTTTTCCTGAGGTACAGACCCTCTCACAAGTGGTTGTGGCAAGTTAAAGCAAATGCCATCCACTTCTCTGGAAGAAACCACAGTGCCCAGCCATGATCTAAGCCCTCCCATCCTCACTGGGCTTCTGGCAGCAGGAGTGAAAAGAGAGGAGCACAGCATTGGGACCCATTTGACAAAAACCGTCTTCCCACGAAAAAGTCTTTCTCCACGTGCAGACATGCTCCCAAGTGCCTGTGGCAAGGTGAAGGAAATGCCATACACTGACCTGGAAGAGACCACAGGGCCCAGGCACATTCTAAGCCCTTCCCTCATCCCGGCGGTTTTGCTAGCAGGAGTTCAACCCCAACGAACACAGCCCGGAGACCCCTGGGGCAAATACGGCTACCGACGAGCAATATGCTCTTGCTGTGGAAAACCTATCCAAAGTAGGGGTAGCCAGTTAAACAAAATGCCACACAGCCAGCTGTGAGAAACTACATGGCCCAAGCATGGTCTAAGCCCCTCATCTCGTCCCTTGCTTTGGGGAGCCGGAGGGACACCCGAGGAAAACGGCCCTGAGACCCGTCTGGCAAAAAGCCGGCTTCCCAAGGAAACTGTTTTCCTGAGGTGCAGACCCTCTCACAAGTGGTTGTGGCAAGGTAAAGCAAATGCCATTTACGTCTCTGGAAGAAACCACAGTGTCCAGCCATGTTCTAAACACTCCCATCCTCACTGGTCTTCTGGCAGCAGGAGTGAAAAGAGAGGAGCACAGCACTGGGACCCGTTTGACAAAAACCGGCTTCCCACGGGAAAGTCTTTCTCCACGTGCAAACATGCTCCCAAGTGCCGTGGCAAGGTGAAGGAAATGCCATAGACTGACCTGTAAGAGACCACAGGGCCCAGGCACAGTCTGAGCCCTTCCCTCATCCCGGCGGTTTTGCTAGCAGGAGTTCAACCCCAAGGAACACAGCCCGGAGACCCCTGGGGCAAATACGGCTTCCGACGAGCAATACGCTCTTGCTGTGGAAAACCTATCCCAAGTGGGGGTAGCCAGGTCAACAAAATGCCACACACCCAGGTTAAAGAAGCAACATTGCCCAGGCATGGTCTAAGCCCCTCAACTCGTCCCTGTGCTTTTGGGAGACCGAGGGACACCTGAAGCCCACGGCCCTGAGACCCATTTGACAAAAAGACGGCTTCCCACGGAAACGATTCCTGAGGTGCAGACCCTCTCACAAGTGGTTGTGGCAAGGTAAAGCAAATGCCATCCACGATTCTGGAAGAAACCACAGTGCCCAGCCATGTTCTAAACTGCCCAGGTATGGTCTAAGCCCCTCACCTCATCCCTGTGCTTTTGGGAGCCATAGGGAAACCCGAGGCCCACGGCCATGATACCCGTTTGGCCAAAAGCCGGCTTCCCACGGAAACAGTTTTCCTGAGGTGCAGACCCTCTCACAAGTGGTTGTGGCAAGGTAAAGCAAATGCCCTCCACTTCTCTGGAAGAAACCACAGTGCCCAGCCATGTTCTAAACACTCCCATCCTCACTTTGCTTCTGGCAGCAGGAGTGAAAAGAGAAGAGCACAGCACTGGGAACCATTTCACAAAAACCGGCTTCCCACGGGAAAGTCTTTCTCCACATGCAGACATGCTCCCAAGTGCCTGTGGCAAGGTGAAGGAAATGCCATACACTGACCTGGAAGAGACCACAGGGCCCAGGCACAGTCTGAGCCCTTCCCTCATCCCGGCGGTTTTGCTAGCAGGAGTTCAACCCCAAAGAACACAGCCCGGAGACCCCTGGGGCAAATACGTCTTCCGACGAGCAATACGCTCTTGCTGTGGAAAACCTATCCCAAGTGGGGGTAGCCAGGTACACAAAATGTCACACACCCAGGTGAAAGAAACAACATTGCCCAGGCATGGTCTAAGCCCCTCACCTCATCCCTGTGCTTTTGGGAGCCGGAGGGTAACCCGAGGCCCACGGCCATGATACCCGTTTGGCCAAAAGCCGGCTTCCCACGGAAACAGTTTTCCTGAGGTGCAGACCCTCTCACAAGTGGTTGTGGCAAGGTAAAGCAAATTCCATCCACGTCTCTGGAAGAAACCACAGTGCCCAGCCATTTTCTAAGCCCTCCCATCCTCACTGGGCCTCTGGCAGCAGGAGTGAAAAAGAGGAGCACAGCACTGGGACCAGTTTGACAAAAACCGGCTTCCCACGGGAAAGTCTTTCTCCACGTGCAGACATGCTCCCAGGTGCCTGTGGCAAGGGGAAGGAAATGCCATACACTGACCTGGAAGAGACCACAGGGCCCAGGCACAGTCTGAACCCTTCCCTCAACCCGGCGGTTTTGCTAGCAGGAGTTCAACTCCAAGGAACACAGCCCGGAAACCCCTGGGGCAAAAACGGCTTCCAAGGAACAATAGGTGCTTGCTGTGGAAAACCTATGCAAAGTGGGCGTAGTCAGGTAACCAAATGCCACACACCCAGGTGTAAGAAACAACATTGCCCAGGCTTGGTCCAAGCCCCTCACGTCGTCCCTGTGCTTTTGGGAGCCAGAGGGACACCCGAGGCCCACGGCCCTGAGACCCGTTTGGCCAAAACCCGGCTTCCAACGGAAACAGTTTTCCTGAGGTGCAGACCCTCTCACAAGTGGTTGTGGCAAGGTAAAGCAAATGCCATCCACTTCTCTGGAAGAAACCACAGTGCCCAGCCATGTTCTAACGCCTCCCATCCTCACTGGACTTCTGGCTGCAGGAGAGAAAAGAGAGGAGCACAGCACTGGGACCCGTTTCACAAAAACCGGCTTCCCACGGAAGAGGCTTTCTCCACGTGCAGACATGCTCCCCAGTGCCTGTGGCAAGGTGAAAGAAATGCCATACACTGACCTGTAAGAGACCACAGGGCCCAGGCACAGTCTGAGCCCTTCCCTCATCCCGGCGGTTTTCCTAGCAGGAGTTCAACCCCAACGACCCCAGCCCGGAGAACCCTGAGGCAAAAACGGCTTACAACGAGCAATATGCTCTTGCTGTGGAAAACCTATGCAAAGTGGGGGTAGCCAGGTAAACAAAATGCCACACCCCAAGGTGTAAGAAACAAAATTGCCCAGGCATAGTCTAAGCCCCTCACCTTGTCCCTGTGCTTGTGGGAGCCGGAGGGACACCCGAGGCCCACGGCCCTGAGACCCATATGGCAAAAAATGGCTTCCCACGGACACAGTTTTCCTGAGGTGCAGACCCTCTCACAAGTGGTTGTGGCAACTTAAAGCAAATGCCATCCACTTCTCTGGAAGAAACCACAGTGCCCAGCCATGTTCTAAGCCCTCCCATCCTCACTGGGCTTCTGGCAGCAGGAGTGAAAAGAGAGGAGCACAGCATTGGGACCCATTTGACAAAAACCGGCTTCCCACGAAAAAGTCTTTCTCCGCATGCACACATTCTCCCAAGTGCCTGTGGTAAGGTATAGGAAATGCCATACACTGACCTGTAAGAGACCACAGGGCCCAGGTACAGTCTGAGCCCTTCCCTCATCCCGTCGGTTTTGCTAGCAGGAGTTCAACCACAACGAACACAGCCCGGAGACCCCTGGGGCAAAAACGGCTTCCAAGGAACAACATGCTCTTGCTGTGGAAAACCTATCCAAAGTGGGGTAGCCAGGAAAAAAAAATGCCACACACCCAGGTGTAAGAAACAACATTGCCCAGGCATGGTCTAAGCCCCTCACCTCGTCCCTGTGCTTTTGGGAGCCAGAGGGACACCCGAGGCCCACAGCCCTGAGACCCGTCTGGCAAAAAGCCGGCTTCCCAAGGAAACAGTTTTCCTGAGGTGCAGACCCTCACACAAGTGGTTGTGGCAAGGTAAAGCAAATGCCATCCACTTCTCTTGAAGAAACCACAGTGCCCAGCCATGTTCTAAGCCCTCCCATCCTCACTGAGCTTCTGGCTGCAGGAGTGAAAAGAGAGGAGCACAGCACCTGGACCCGTTTGACAAAAACCGGCTTCCCACGGGAAAGTCTTCTCCACGTGCAGACATGCTCCCAAGTGCCTGTGGCAAGGTGAAGGAAATGCCATACACTGACCTGGAAGAGACCACAGGGCCCAGGCACAGTCTGAGCCCTTCCCTCATCCTGGCAGTTTTGCTAGCAGGAGTTCAACCCCAACGAACACAGCCCGGAGATCCCTGGGGCCAAAACGGCTTCCGACGAGCAATATGCTCTTGCTGTGGAAAACCTATCCCAAGTGGGGGTAGCCAGGTCAACAAAATGCCACACACCCAGGTGTAAGAAACAACATTGCCCAGGCATGTTCTAAGCCCCCCACCTCGTCCCTGTGCTTTTGGGATCCCGTGGAACACACGAGGCCTCGGGCCTGTGACCCGTCTGTCAAAAAGCCGGCTTCCCACGGAAACAGTTTTCCTGAGGTGCAGACCCTCTCACAAGTGGTTGTGGCAAGGTAAAGCAAATGCCATCCACTTCTCTGGAAGAAACCACAATGCCCAGCCATGTTCTAAGCCCTCCCATACTCACTGGGCTTCTGGCAGCAGGAGTGAAAAGAGAGGAGCACAGCTCTGGGACCCGTTTGACAAAAACCGGCTTCACACGGGAAAGTCTTTCTCCACCTGCAGACATGCTCCCAAGTGTCTTTGGCAAGGTGAAGGAAATGCCATATACTGACCTGTAAGACACCACAGGGCCCAGGCACAGTCTGAGTCCTTCCCTCATCCTGCGGTTTTGCTAGCAGGAGTTCCACCCCAACGAACACAGCCCGGAGACCCCTGGGGCCAAAACGGCTTCCGACGAGCAATATGCTCTTGCTGTGGAAAACCTATCCCAAGTGGGGGTAGCCAGGTCAACAAAATGCCACACACCCAGGTGTAAGAAACAACATTGCCCAGGCATGGTCTAAGCCCCTCACCTCGTCCCTGTGCTTTTGGGAGCCGGAGTGACACCCGAGGCCCACGGCCCTGAGACCCGTTTGGTCAAAAGCCGGCTTCCCATGGAAACAGTTTTCCTGAGGTGCAGAACCTCTCCCAAGTGGTTGTGGCAAGGTAAAGCAAATGCCCTCCACGTCTCTGGACGAAACCACAGTGCCCAGCCATGTTCTAAACCCTCCCATACTCACTGGGCTTCTGGCAGCAGGAGTGAAAAGAAAGCACAGCAATGGGACCCGTTTGACAAAAACCGGCTTTCCACAGGAAAGTCTTTCTCCACATGCGGACATGCTCCCAAGTGCCTGTGACAAGGTGAAGGAATTGCCATACACTGACCTGGAAGAGACCACAGGGCCCAGGCACAGTCTGAGCCCTTCCCTCATCCCGGCGGTTTTGCTAGCAGAAGTTCAACCCCAACGAACACACCCTGGAGACCCCTGGGGCAAAAACGGCTTCCGAGAAGCAATATGCTCTTTTGTGGAAAACCTATCCCAAGTGGGGGTAGCCAGGTAAAAAAAAATGCCAAACACCCAGGTGTAAGAAACAACATTGCCCAGGCATGGTCTAAGCCCCTCACCTCTTCCCTGTGCTTTGGGGAGCCGGAGGGACACCCGAGGCCCACGGCCCTGAGACCCGTTTGGCCAAAAGCCCGCTTCCCACGGAAACAGTTTTCCTGAGGTTCAGACCCTCTCACAAGTGGTTGTGGCAAGGTAAAGCAAATGCTATCCACGACTCTGGAAGAAACCATAGTGCCCAGCCATGTTCTAAGCCCTGCCATCCTCACTGGGCTTCTGGCAGCAGGAGTGAAAAGAGAGGAGCACAGCACTGGGACCCGTTTGACAAAAACCGGCTTCCCACGAAAAAGTCTTTCTCCACGTGCAGACATGCTCCCAAGTGCTGAGGACATAGTACTGAGACATATTTGGCAGAAACGGGTTCAAATGAAAAATATTTCTTGATGTGCAAACTCTATCTTAATTTGTTGTGGCAAGGTAAAGGATGTTCATATGCTTATTTGTAAGAAATAACAGGTCCCATGGACGGTCTGAGCCCTAAGATCATCACTGTTCTTTTGGTATCATGAGTTAAAACCGAGGCAAACAGCTGAGAAAATTTGGCAAAAACCGCCTTTCAGTGAAATATATTTTCTCTTTTGCAAACTCTATCATAATTGTTTGTGCCAATGTAAAGAAAATGCCATACGCTTATCTGTAAGAAACAGAAGTTTCCAGGATCGGTCTGAGCCCTCACATCATCATAGTGATTTTGGTAGCATTAGTTAATCCCAAACAACACGGTATTGAGACACATTTGACAAAAAACCGCTTCCAACGAAAAATATTTTGTTCATGTTGAAACCCTATCATATGTGGTTGTGGCAATGTAAAGAAAATGCCACACCCTTATGTGTAAGAAACAACATTACCCAGGAACAGTCTAAGCCCTAACATCATCACTGTGCTTTTGGTAGCATGAGTGAAACCCGAGGAATACAGCACTTAGACACATTTGGGAAAAACCGGCTTCCAATGAAAACTATTTTCTTAACGTGGAAACCCTATCACAAGGGGTTGTGGAAGGTAAAGTAAAAAAGTGGAGTTCCAACGAGAAATATTTTCTTCACGTAGAAACCCGTTCCTGGGCACTGTTGCTTCTTACAGATAAGTGTGTGGCATTTATTTATCTGGCCACAACCACTTACGTTTGGGTTTGAAAGGGAAGAAAATATTATTCATTGGAACGCGATTTTTGCCAAATGTGTCTTAGTGCTGTTTGCCTCCGCTTTAACTCCCGCTCCCAAAAGCACAGTGCTGATATTAAGGCTCAGACTGTTCCAGGGCACTGTTGTTTCTTACAGATAAGCGTATGGCATTTTCTTTACATTGGCACAAACAATTATGGGTTTCGGGTTCGGGTTCGGGTTAGGGGCTTGGGTTCTGGTTCTGGTTCTGGTTCGGGTAGGTTTCAGGTTCGGGTTCGGGTAGGGTTCGGGTTCGGGTTCGGGTAGGGTTCGGTTTCGGTTTCGGTTCGGGTTCGGTATCGGTTTCGCTTTCAGTTATGGATTCGGGTTCGGGTTCGGGTTAGGGGTTAGGGTTCGGGTTCGGGTTCTGGTTCGGGATTGGTTTCGCTTTCGAGTATGGATTCGGGTTCGGGTTCGGGTTCGGGTTAGGATTAGGGTTCGGGTTCGGGTTCAGGTTCGGGTTAGGGTTCGGGTTAGGGTTAGGGTAAGGGTTCGGGTTAGGGTTCGGGTTTGGGTTAGGGTTCGGGTTCAGGTTAGGGTTCGGGTTCGGGTTAGGGTTCGGGTTAGGGTTCGGGTTAGGGTTAGGGTTAGGGTTAGGGTTCAGTTTAGGGTTAGGGTTAGGGTTAGGGTTCAGGTTAGGGTTCGGGTTAGGGTTCGGGTTCGGGTTAGGGTTCGGGTTAGGGTTAGGGTTCGGGTTCAGGTTCGGGTTAGGGTTCGGGTTCGGGTTAGGGTTCGGGTTAGGGTTAGGGTTCGGTTTAGGGTTAGGGTTCGGATTAGGGTTAGGGTTCGGATTAGGGTTCGTTTTCGGGTTAGGGTTCGGGTTCAGGTTAGGGTTAGGGTTCGGGTTAGGGTTAGGGTTAGGGTTCGGGTTCGGGTTAGGGTTCGGGTTCGGGTTAGGGTTATGGTTCGGGTTAGGGTTCGGGTTAGGGATCGGGTTCGGGTTAGGGTTCAGGTTAGGGTTCGGGTTAGGGTTAGGGTTAGAGTTCGGGTTAGGGTTTGGGTTAGGGTTAGGGTTTGGATTCGGGTTCGGGTTCAGGTTAGGGTTAGGGTTAGGGTTCGGGTAGGGTTAGGGTTCGGGTTCGGGTTCAGGTTAGGGTTAGGGTTAGGGTTTCGGTTAGGGTTAGGTTTAGGGTTCGGTTTAGTGTTTGGGTTCAGGTTAGGGTTCGGGTTCGGGTTCGGGTTCGGGTTCGGGATTGGGTTCGGTTTCAGGTTAGGGTTAGGGTTAGGGTTATGGTTAGGGTTCGGGTTAGCGTCATGGTTAGGGTTAGGGTTACTGTTTGGTTTAGGGTTAGGGTTAGGGTTAGGGTTAGGGTGCAGGTTAGGGTTAGGGTTCGGGTTAGGGTTAAGGTTACTGTTAGGGTTTGGTTTTGGGTTAGGGTTAGGTTTGCGGTTATATTTCGGGTATGGTTAGGGTTCGGGTTAGAGTTCCGGTTAGGATTCGTGTTCGGGTTAGGGTTTGGGTTAGGGCTAGGGTTCGGTTAGGGTTAGGGTTAGGGTTAGGGTTCGGGTTAGGATTAGAGTGAGGTTTAGGGTTTGGGTTCGGGTTATGTTTTGGGTTAGGTTTACGGTTAGGGTTAGGGTTACGATTCAGTTTCGGGTCGGATTAGGGGTAGGGTTTGGGTTCGGGTTAGGGTTCGGGGTAGGGTTAGGGTTCGGGTTCGGGTTCAGAGTAGGGTTAGGGTTAGGGTAAAGATTTGGGTTAGGGTTCGTGTTAGGGTTAGGGTTAGGGTTAGGGTTAGGGTTAGGTTTCGGGTTAGGGTTAGGGTGCGGGATCGGTTTTGGTTTAGGGTTCGGGTTCGGGTATCGTTTGGGTTATGGTTAGTGTTTGGCTTCGGGTTCGGGTTAGGTTTAGAGTTAGGGTTCGTGTTAGGGTTCGGGTTAGGGTTCGGATCAGGGTTAGGGTTATGGTTAGGGTTACGTTTCGGGTTCGGTTTAGTGTTAGGGTTAGAGTTAGTGTTCCGGTTAGGGATAGCGTTAAGGTTAGGGTCGGGTTAGGGTTAGGTTTCGGGTTCGGGTTAGGGTTAGGTTTAGGGTTAGGTTTCCGGTTAGGGATAGGGTTAGGGTTAAGGTCGGGGTAGGGTTAGGGTTTGGATTCGGGTTCGGGTTCAGGTTAGGGTTAGGGTTATAGTTCGGGTAGGGTTAGGGTTAGGGTTAGGGTTACGGTTAGGTTTAGGGTTAGGGATCGGGTTAGGGTTAGGGTTAGAGTTCGGGTTAGGGTTTGGGTTAGGGTTAGGGTTTGGATTCGTGTTCGGATTCAGGTTAGGGTTAGGGTTAGGGTTCGGATAGGGTTAGGGTTCGGGTTCGGGTTATGGTTAGGGTTAGGGTTAGGTTTACGGTTAGGGTTAGGGTTAGGGTTCAGGTTAGGTTTAGGGTTCAGGTTAGGGTTCGGGTTCGGGTTAGGGTTCGGGTTCGGGATAGGGTTCGGTTTCAGTTTAGGGTTAGGGTTAGGGTTATGGTTAGCGTTCGGGTTAGGGTTAGGGTTAGGGTTAGGGTTACTGTTTCGTTTAGGGTTAGGGTTAGGGTTAGGGTTAGGGTTCTAGTAGGGTTAGGGTTCGGGTTAGTGTTAGGGTTACTGTTAGGGTTAGGTTTTGGGTTAGGGTTCGTGTTAGGGTACGGGTTACGGTTAGGGTTCGTGTTAGGGTTAGGGTTAGGGTTAGGGTTAGGGTTAGGGGTTAGGGTTAGGGTTAGGGTTAGGGTTCGGGTTAGGTTTCCGGTTAGGGATAGGGTTAGGGCTAGGGTCATGTTAGGGTTAGGGTTCGGGTTAGTGTTAGGGTTCGGGTTAGGCTTAATTTTAGTATTAGGGTTAGGGTTCGGGTTAGGGTTAGAGTGAGGTTTAGGGTTTGGGTTCGGGTTAGGTTTAGGTTTAGGGTTAGGGTTAGGGTTAAGGTTCAGGTTCGGGTTAGGGTTAGGGTTCAGGTTAGGGTTAGGGTTAGGGTTAGGGTTAGGGTTCGGGTTAGGGTTAGGGTTTGGATTCGGGTTCGGGTTCGCGTTAGGGTTAGGGTTAGGGTTAGAGTTCGGGTTAGGGTTAGGGTTAGGGTTAGGGTTAGGGTTAGGGATACCATTCGGGTTCGGAGTTGGGTTAGGGTTAGGTTTAGGGTTCAGGTTTGGGGTAGTGTTAGGGTTAGGGTCAGGTTAGGGTTAGGCTTTGGGTTAGGGTTACGTTTAGGGTTAGGGTTAGGGTTAGGGTTAGGGTTAGGGTTCGGATAAGGGTTAGGGTTAGGGTTAGGGTTAGGTTTAGGTTAGGGTTAGGGTTTGGATTCGGGTTCGGGTTCGGGTTAGGGTTAGGGTTAGGGTTAGGGTTTGGGTTAGTGTTATGGTTAGGGTTCGGGTTCAGGTTAGGGTTCGGTTTAGGGTTAGAGTTCAGGTTCGGGTTTGGGTCAGGGTTCGGGTGACGTTTAGGGCTAGGGTTAGGATTAGGTTTCGGGTTACGGTTAGGGTTCAGGTTCGGGTTCGGTTTCGGGTTCAGGTTCGGGTTCGGTTGGGGTTAGGGTTAGGGTTAGAGTTCGGGTTAGGGTTTAGGTTAGGGTTAGGGTTTGGATTCGGGTTCGGGTTCAGGTTAGGGTTAGGATTAGGGTTCGGGTAGGGTTAGGGTTCGTGTTAGGGTTAGGGTTACTGTTAGGGTTAGGTTTTGGGTTAGGGTTCGTGTTAGGGTACGGATTAGGGTTAGGGTTCGGGTTAGGGTTAGGTTTAGGGTTATATTTCGGGTATGGTTAGGGTTAGGGTTGGAGTTCCGGTTAGGATTTGGGTTCGGGTTAGGGTTCGGGTTAGGGCTAGGGTTCGGGTTAGGGTTAGGGTTCGGGTTAGGGGTTCGGGTTTGGCTTCCGGTTAGGGATTCGCGTTAGGGCTAGGGTTCGGGTTAGGGTTAGGGTTCGGGTTAGGGTTAGGGTTAGGGTTGGGGTTAGGTTTCCGGTTAGGGATAGGTTTAGGGTTAGGGTCGTGTTAGGGTTAGGGTTCGGGTTAGGGTTAGGGTTTGCGTTAGGCTTAATTTTAGTATTAGGGTTAGGGTTCGGGTTAGGGTTAGGGTTAGGGTTAGGGTTAGGGTTTGGTTTAGGGTTAGGGTTAGGGTTAGGGTTCACGTTACGGTTAGAGTTAGGTTTAGGGTTAGGGTTGGTTTTCGTGGTAGGGTTAGGGTTAGGGTTAGGGTTAGGTTTCGGGTTAGGGTTAGGATTACTGTGAGGGTTCGTGTTAGGGCTAGGGTTCTGGTTAGGTTTCTGGTTCGGTTTAGGGTTAGGGTTCGGGTTAGGGTTCTCGTTCGCGTAGGGTACGGTTAGGGTTCGGGTTCAGGTTTCTGTTAGGCTGAGGTTTAGGGTTAGGGTTAGGGTTAGGGTTAGGGTTCAGGTTACGGTTCAGGTTAGGGTTCGAGTAAGGGTTAGGGTAAGGGTTAGGATTAGGTTAGGGTTAGGGTTAGGATTCGAGTTAGGGTTAGGGTTAGGGTTAGGGTTAGGGTTCCATTTAGGGTTCGGGTTAGGGTTAGGGTTTGGGTTAGGGCTAGTGTTCGGTTTAGGATTAGGGTTCGGGTTAGAGTTATGGTTAGGGATCAGGTTAGGGTTAGGGTTAGGGTTAGGGGTTAGGGTTAGGGTTAGGGTTCGGGTTAGGGTCAGGGTAATGGTCAGGATCACGCTCAGGGTCTCGGTCAGGGTATAGGGTTTGGATTCTAGTTAGGGTACGGGTCGGGTAAGAGACCACAGTGCCCAGGCACCGTCTTAGCCCTTCCCTCATGCCGGCGGTTTTGCTAGCAGGAGTTCAACCCCAACGAACACAGCCCGGAGACCCCTGGGGAAAAACGGCTTCCGACGAACAATAGGTGCTTGCTGTGGAAAATGTATCCCAAGTGGGGGTAGCCAGGTCAACAAAATGCCACACACCCAGGTGTAAGAAACAACATTGCCCAGCTATGGTCCAAGCCCCTCACCTCGTCCCTGTGCTTTGGGGAGCCGGAGGGACAGCCGAGGCCCTCGGCCCTGAGACCCCTTTGCAAAAAGCCGGCTTCCCACGGAAACAGCTTTCCTGAGGTGCAGACCCTCTCACAAGTGGTTGTGGCAAGGTAAAGCAAATGCCCTCCACTTCTCTGGAAGAAACCACAGTGCCCAGCCATGTTCTAAGCCCTCCCATCCTCCCTGAGCTTCTGGCAGCAGGAGTGAAAAGAGAGGAGAAGAGCACTGGGACCCGTTTGACAAAAACCGGCTTCCCACGGGAAAGTCTTTCTCCACGTGCAGACATGCTCCCAGGTGCCTGTGGCAAGGGGAAGGAAATGCCATACACTGACCTGGAAGAGACCACAGGGCCCAGGCACAGTCTGAGCCCTTCCCTCATCCCGGCGGTTTTGCTAGCAGGAGTTCAACCCTAACAACCCAGCAAGGAGACCCGTGGGGCAAATACGGCTTCCGCTGCGCAATATGCTCTTCTGTGGAATACCTACCCAAGTGGGTGTAGCCAGGTAAGCAAAATGGAACACACCCAAGTGTAAGAAAAACCATTGCCCAGGCGTGGTCTAAGCATCTCAACGCGCCGCTGTGCTTTGGGGAGCCCAAGGGACACCCGAGTAACACGGCTCTGAGACAAGTTTGGCCAAAAGCCGGCTTCCCATGGAAACAGTTTTCCTGAGGTGCAGACCCTCTCGCAAGTGGTTGTGGCAAGGTAAAGCAAATGCCGTCCACTTCTCTAGAAGAAACCACAGTGCCCAGGCATGTTCTAAAACCTCCCATCCTCTCTGGGCTTCTGGCAGCAGGAGTGAAAAGAGAGGAGCACAGCACTGGGACCAGTAGTACAAAAACGGCTTCCCACGGGAAAGTCTCCACGTGCAGACATGCTCCCCAGTGCCTGTGGCAAGGTGAAGGAAATGCCATACACTGACCTGTAAGAGACCACAGGGTCCAGGCACAGTCTGAGCCATTTCCTCCTCCCGGCGGTTTTCCTAGCAGGAGTTGAACCCCAACGACCCCAGCCCGGAGAACCCTGGGGCAAAAACAGCTTACAACGAGCAATATGCTCTTGCTGTGGAAAACCTATGCAAAGTGGGGGTAGCCAGGTAAACAAAATGCCACACCCCGAGGTGTAAGAAACAAAATTGCCCAGGCATAGTCTAAGCCCCTCACCTTGTCCCTGTGCTTGTGGGAGCCGGAGGGACACCCGAGGCCCACGGCCCTGAGACCCATATGGCAAAAAATGGCTTCCCACGGACACAGTTTTCCTGAGGTACAGACCCTCTCCCAAGTGGTTGTGGCAACTTAAAGCAAATGCCATCCACTTCTCTGGAAGAAACCACAGTGCCCAGCCATGTTCTAAGCCCTCCCATCCTCCCTGGGCTTCTGGCAGCAGGAGTGAAAATAGAGGAGCAGAGCACTGGGACCCGTTTGACAGAAACCGGCTTCCCACGGGAAAGTCTTTCTCCACGTGCAGACATGCTCCCAGGTGCCTGTGGCGAGGGGAAGGAAATGCCATACACTGACCTGGAAGAGACCACAGGGCTCAGGCACAGTCTGAACCCTTCCCTCATCCCGGCGGTTTTGCTAGCAGGAGTTCAACCCCAACCAACACAGCCCGGAGACCCCTGAGGCAAAAACGGCTTCCGACGAACAAGAGGTGCTTGCTGTGAAAAACCTATCCCAAGTGGGGGTAGAAAGGTCAACAAAATGCCACACACCCAGGTGTAAGAAACAACATTGCCCAGGCATGGTCTAAGCCCCACACCTCGTCCCTGTGCTTTGGGGAGCCGGAGGGACAGCCGAGGCCCACGGCCCTGAGACCCCTTTGCAAAAAGCCGGCTTCCCACGGAAACAGATTTCCTGAGGTGCAGACCCTCTCACAAGTGGTTGTGGGAAGGTAAAGAAAATGCCCTCCTCTTCTCTGGAAGAAACCATAGTGCCCAGGATGTTCTAAGCCCTCCCATCCTTCTTGGGCTTCTGGCAGCAGGAGTGAAAAGAGAGGAGCAGAGCACTGCGACCCGTTTGACAAAAACCGGCTTCCCACGGGAAAGTCTTTCTCCACGTGCAGACATACTCCCAGGTGCCTGTGGCAAGGGGAAGGAAATGCCATACACTGACCTGGAAGAGACCACAGGGCCCAGGCACAGTCTGAACCCTTCCCTCATCCCGGCGGTTTTGCTAGCAGGAGTTCAACCCCAACGAACACAGCCCGGAGACCCCTGAGGCAAAAACGGCTTCCGACGAACAAGAGGTGCTTGCTGTGGAAAACATATCCCAAGTGGGGGTAGTCAGCTCAACAAAATGCAACACACGCAGGTGTAAGAAACAACATTGCCCAGGCATGGTCTAAGCCCCTCACCTCGTCCCTGTGCTTTGGGGAGCCGGAGGGACAGCCGAGGCCCACGGCCCTGAGACCCCTTTGCAAAAAGCCGGCTTCCCACGGAGACAGTTTTCCTGAGGTGCAGACCCTCTCCCAAGTGGTTGTGGCAAGGTAAAGCAAATGCCCTCCACTTCTCTGGAAGAAACCACAGTGCCCAGCCATGTTCTAAGCCCTCCCATCCTCCCTGGGCTTCTGGCAGCAGGAGTGAAAAGAGAGGAGCAGAGCACTGGGACGCGTTTGACAAAAACCGGCTTCCCACGGGAAAGTCTTTCTCCACGTGCAGACATGCTCCCAGGTGCCTGTGGCAAGGGGAAGGAAATGCCATACACTGACCTGGAAGAGACCACAGGGCCCAGGCACAGTCTGAACCCTTCCCTCATCCCGGCGGTTTTGCTAGCAGGAGTTCAACCCCAACGAACACAGCCCGGAGACCCCTGAGGCAAAAACGGCTTCTGACGAACAATAGGTGCTTGCTGTGGAAAACGTATCTCAAGTGGGGGTCGCCAGGTCAACAACATGCCACACACCCAGGTGTAAGAAACAACATTGCCCAGGCATGGTCTAAGCCCCTCACCTCGTCCCTGTGCTTTGGGGAGCCGGAAGGACAGCCGAGGCCCACGGCCCTGAGACCCCTTTGCAAAAAGCCGGCTTCCCACGGAAACAGCTTTCCTGAGGTGCAGACCCTATCCCAAGTGGTTGTGGCAAGGTAAAGCAAATGCCCTCCACTTCTCTGGAAGAAACCACAGCGCCCAGCCATGTTCTAAGCCCTCCCATCCTCCCTGGGCTTCTGGCAGCAGGAGTGAAAAGAGAGGAGCAGAGCACTGGGACCCGTTTGACAAAAACCGGCTTCCCACGGGAAAGTCTTTCTCCACGTGCAGACATGCTCCCAGGTGCCTGTGGCAAGGGGAAGGAAATGCCATACACTGACCTGGAAGAGACCACAGGGCCCAGGCACAGTCTGAACCCTTCCCTCATCCCGGCGGTTTTGCTAGCAAGAGTTCAACCCCAACGAACAAAGCCCGGAGACCCCTGGGGCAAAAACGGCTTCCAACGAACAATAGGTGCTTGCTGTGGAAAACGTATCTCAAGTGGGGGTAGCCAGGTCAACAAAGTGCCACACACCCAGGTATAAGAAACAACATTGCCCAGCCATGGTCTAAGCCCCTCACCTCGTCCCTGTGCTTTGGGGAGCCGGAGGGACAGCCGAGGCCCACGGCCCTGAGACCCCTTTGCAAAAAGCCGGCTTCCCACGGAAACAGCTTTCCTGAGGTGCAGACCCTCTCACAAGTGGTTGTGGCAAGGTAAAGCAAATGCCCTCCACTTCTCTGGAAGAAACCACAGTGCCCAGCCATGTTCTAAGCCCTCCCATCCTCCCTGGGCTTCTGGCAGCAGGAGTGAAAAGAGAGGAGCAGAGCACTGGGACCCGTTTGACAGAAACCGGCTTCCCACGGGAAAGTCTTTCTCCACGTGCAGACATGCTCCCAGGTGCCTGTGGCAAGGGGAAGGAAATGCCATACACTGACCTGGAAGAGACCACAGGGCTCAGGCACAGTCTGAACCCTTCCCTCATCCCGGCGGTTTTGCTAGCCGGAGTTCAACCCCAACCAAAAAAGCCCGGAGACCCCTGAGGCAAAAACGGCTTCCGACGAACAAGAGGTGCTTGCTGTGAAAAACCTATCCCAAGTGGGGGTAGAAAGGTCAACAAAATGCCACACACCCAGGTGTAAGAAACAACATTGCCCAGGCATGGTCTAAGCCCCTCACCTCGTCCCTGTGCTTTGGGGAGCCGGAGGGACAGCCGAGGCCCACGGCCCTGAGATCCCTTTGCAAAAAGCCGGCTTCCCAGGGAAACAGATTTCCTGAGGTGCAGACCCTCTCACAAGTGGTTGTGGGAAGGTAAAGAAAATGCCCTCCACTTCTCTGGAAGAAACCATAGTGCCCAGCCATGTTCTAAGCCCTCCCATCCTTCCTGGGCTTCTGGCAGCAGGAGTGAAAAGAGAGGAGCAGAGCACTGGGACCCGTTTGACAAAAACCGGCTTCCCACGGGAAAGTCTTTCTCCACGTACAGACATACTCCCAGGTGCCTGTGGCAAGGGGAAGGAAATGCCATACACTGACCTGGAAGAGACCACAGGGCCCAGGCACAGTCTGAACCCTTCCCTCATCCCGGCGGTTTTGCTAGCAGGAGTTCAACCCCAACGAACACAGCCCGGAGACCCCTGAGGCAAAAACGGCTTCCGACGAACAAGAGGTGCTTGCTGTGGAAAACATATCCCAAGTGGGGGTAGTCAGCTCAACAAAATGCAATACACCCAGGTATAAGAAACAACATTGCCCAGGCATGGTCTAAGCCCCTCACCTCGTCCCTGTGCTTTGGGGAGCCGGAGGGACAGCCGAGGCCCACGGCCCTGAGACCCCTTTGCAAAAAGCCGGCTTCCCACGGAGACAGCTTTCCTGAGGTGCAGACCCTCTCCCAAGTGTTTGTGGCAAGGTAAAGCAAATGCCCTCCACTTCTCTGGAAGAAACCACAGTGCCCAGCCATGTTCTAAGCCCTCCCATCCTCCCTGGGCTTCTGGCAGCAGGAGTGAAAAGAGAGGAGCAGAGCACTGGGACGCGTTTGACAAAAACCGGCTTCCCACGGGAAAGTCTTTCTCCACGTGCAGCCATGCTCCCAGGTGCCTGTGGCCTGGGGAAGGAAATGCCATACACTGACCTGGAAGAGACCACAGGGCCCAGGCACAGTCTGAACCCTTCCCTCATCCCGGCGGTTTTGCTAGCAGGAGTTCAACCCCAACGAACACAGCCCGGAGACCCCTGGGGCAAAAACGGCTTCTGACGAACAATAGGTGCTTGCTGTGGAAAACGTATCTCAAGTGGGGGTATCCAGGTCAACAAAATGCCACACACCCAGGTGTAAGAAACAACATTGCCCAGGCATGGTCTAAGCCCCTCACCTCGTCCCTGTGCTTTGGGGAGCCGGAGGGACAGCCGAGGCCCACGGCCCTGAGACCCCTTTGCAAAAAGCCGGCTTCCCACGGAAACAGCTTTCCTGAGGTGCAGACCCTATCCCAAGTGGTTGTGGCAAGGTAAAGCAAATGCCCTCCACTTCTCTGGAAGAAACCACAGCGCCCAGCCATGTTCTAAGCCCTCCCATCCTCCCTGGGCTTCTGGCAGCAGGAGTGAAAAGAGAGGAGCAGAGCACTGGGACCCGTTTGACAAAAACCGGCTTCCCACGGGAAAGTCTTTCTCCACGTGCAGACATGCTCCCAGGTGCCTGTGGCAAGGGGAAGGAAATGCCATACACTGACCTGGAAGAGACCACAGGGCCCAGGCACAGTCTGAACCCTTCCCTCATCCCGGCGGTTTTGCTAGCAAGAGTTCAACCCCAACGAACACAGCCCGGAGACCCCTGGGGCAAAAACGGCTTCCAACGAACAATAGGTGCTTGCTGTGGAAAACGTATCTCAAGTGGGGGTAGCCAGGTCAACAAAGTGCCACACACCCAGGTATAAGAAACAACATTGCCCAGCCATGGTCTAAGCCCCTCACCTCGTCCCTGTGCTTTGGGGAGCCGGAGGGACAGCCGAGGCCCACGGCCCTGAGACCCCTTTGCAAAAAGCCGGCTTCCCACGGAAACAGCTTTCCTGAGGTGCAGACCCTCTCACAAGTGGTTGTGGCAAGGTAAAGCAAATGCCCTCCACTTCTCTGGAAGAAACCACAGTGCCCAGCCATGTTCTAAGCCCTCCCATCCTCCCTGGGCTTCTGGCAGCAGGAGTGAAAAGAGAGGAGCAGAGCACTGGGACCCGTTTGACAGAAACCGGCTTCCCACGGGAAAGTCTTTCTCCACGTGCAGACATGCTCCCAGGTGCCTGTGGCAAGGGGAAGGAAATGCCATACACTGACCTGGAAGAGACCACAGGGCTCAGGCACAGTCTGAACCCTTCCCTCATCCCGGCGGTTTTGCTAGCAGGAGTTCAACCCCAACCAAAAAAGCCCGGAGACCCCTGAGGCAAAAACGGCTTCCGACGAACAAGAGGTGCTTGCTGTGAAAAACCTATCCCAAGTGGGGGTAGAAAGGTCAACAAAATGCCACACACCCAGGTGTAAGAAACAACATTGCCCAGGCATGGTCTAAGCCCCTCACCTCGTCCCTGTGCTTTGGGGAGCCGGAGGGACAGCCGAGGCCCACGGCCCTGAGACCCCTTTGCAAAAAGCCGGCTTCCCAGGGAAACAGATTTCCTGAGGTGCAGACCCTCTCACAAGTGGTTGTGGGAAGGTAAAGAAAATGCCCTCCACTTCTCTGGAAGAAACCATAGTGCCCAGCCATGTTCTAAGCCCTCCCATCCTTCCTGGGCTTCTGGCAGCAGGAGTGAAAAGAGAGGAGCAGAGCACTGGGACCCGTTTGACAAAAACCGGCTTCCCACGGGAAAGTCTTTCTCCACGTACAGACATACTCCCAGGTGCCTGTGGCAAGGGGAAGGAAATGCCATACACTGACCTGGAAGAGACCACAGGGCCCAGGCACAGTCTGAACCCTTCCCTCATCCCGGCGGTTTTGCTAGCAGGAGTTCAACCCCAACGAACACAGCCCGGAGACCCCTGAGGCAAAAACGGCTTCCGACGAACAAGAGGTGCTTGCTGTGGAAAACATATCCCAAGTGGGGGTAGTCAGCTCAACAAAATGCAATACACCCAGGTATAAGAAACAACATTGCCCAGGCATGGTCTAAGCCCCTCACCTCGTCCCTGTGCTTTGGGGAGCCGGAGGGACAGCCGAGGCCCACGGCCCTGAGACCCCTTTGCAAAAAGCCGGCTTCCCACGGAGACAGCTTTCCTGAGGTGCAGACCCTCTCCCAAGTGTTTGTGGCAAGGTAAAGCAAATGCCCTCCACTTCTCTGGAAGAAACCACAGTGCCCAGCCATGTTCTAAGCCCTCCCATCCTCCCTGGGCTTCTGGCAGCAGGAGTGAAAAGAGAGGAGCAGAGCACTGGGACGCGTTTGACAAAAACCGGCTTCCCACGGGAAAGTCTTTCTCCACGTGCAGCCATGCTCCCAGGTGCCTGTGGCCTGGGGAAGGAAATGCCATACACTGACCTGGAAGAGACCACAGGGCCCAGGCACAGTCTGAACCCTTCCCTCATCCCGGCGGTTTTGCTAGCAGGAGTTCAACCCCAACGAACACAGCCCGGAGACCCCTGGGGCAAAAACGGCTTCCAACGAACAATAGGTGCTTGCTGTGGAAAACGTATCCCAAGTGGGGGTAGCCAGGTCAACAAAATGCCACACACCCAGGTGTAAGAAACAACATTGCCCAGGCATGGTCTAAGCCCCTCACCTCGTCCCTTTGCTTTGGGGAGCCGGAGGGACAGCCGAGGCCCACGGCCCTGAGACCCTTTTGCAAAAAGCCGGTTTCCCACGGAAACAGTTTTCCTGAGGTGCAGACCCTCTCACAAGTGGTTGTGGCAAGGTAAAGCAAATGCCCTCCACTTCTCTGGAAGAAACCACAGTGCCCAGCCATGTTCTAAGCCCTCCCATCCTCCCTGGGCTTCTGGCAGCAGGAGTGAAAAGAGAGGAGCAGAGCACTGGGACCCGTTTGACAAAAACCGGCTTCCCACGGGAAAGTCTTTCTCCACGTGCAGACATGCTCCCAGGTGCCTGTGGCAAGGGGAAGGAAATGCCATACACTGACCTGGAAGAGACCACAGGGCCCAGGCACAGTCTGAACCCTTCCCTCATCCCGGCGGTTTTGCTAGCAGGAGTTCAACCCCAACGAACACAGCCCGGAGACCCCTGAGGCAAAAACGGCTTCTGACGAACAATAGGTGCTTGCTGTGGAAAACGTATCTCAAGTGGGTGTATCCAGGTCAACAAAATGCCACACACCCAGGTGTAAGAAACAACATTGCCCAGGCATGGTCTAAGCCCCTCACCTCGTCCCTGTGCTTTGGGGAGCCGGAGGGACAGCCGAGGCCCACAGCCCTGAGACCCCTTTGCAAAAAGCCGGCTTCCCACGGAAACAGCTTTCCTGAGGTCAGACCCTCTCACAAGTGGTTGTGGCAAGGTAAAGCAAATGCCCTCCACTTCTCTGGAAGAAACCACAGTGCCCAGCCATGTTCTAAGCCCTCCCATCCTCCCTGGGCTTCTGGCAGCAGGAGTGAAAAGAGAGGAGCAGAGCACTGGAACCCGTTTGACAAAAACTGGCTTCCCACGGGAAAGTTTTTCTCCACGTGCAGACATGTTCCCAGGTGCCTGTGGCAAGGGGAAGGAAATGCCATACACTGACCTGGAAGAGACCACAGGGCCCAGGCACAGTCTGAACCCTTCCCTCATCCCGGCGGTTTTGCTAGCAGGAGTTCAACCCCAACGAACACAGCCCGGAGACCCCTGAGGCAAAAACGGTTTCCGACGAACAAGAGGTGCTTGCTGTGGAAAACCTATCCCAAGTGGGGGTAGCCAGCTCAACAAAATGCCACACACCCACGTGTAAGAAACAACATTGCCCAGGCATGGTCTAAGCCCCTCACCTCGTCCCTGTGCTTTGGGGAGCCGCAGGGACAGCCGAGGCCCACGGCCCTGAGACCCTTTTGCAAAAAGCCGGTTTCCCACGGAAACAGTTTTCCTGAGGTGCAGACCCTCTCACAAGTGGTTGTGGCAAGGTAAAGCAAATGCCCTCCACTTCTCTGGAAGAAACCACAGTGCCCAGCCATGTTCTAAGCCCTCCCATCCTCCCTGGGCTTCTGGCAGCAGGAGTGAAAAGAGAGGAGCAGAGCACTGGGACCCGTTTGACAAAAACCGTCTTCCCACGGGAAAGTCTTTCTCCACGTGCAGACATGCTCCCAGGTGCCTGTGGCAAGGGGAAGGAAATGCCATACACTGACCTGGAAGAGACCACAGGGCCCAGGCACAGTCTGAACCCTTCCCTCATCCCGGCGGTTTTGCTAGCAGGAGTTCAACCCCAACGAACACAGCCCGGAGACCCCTGAGGCAAAAACGGCTTCTGACGAACAATAGGTGCTTGCTGTGGAAAACGTATCTCAAGTGGGGGTATCCAGGTCAACAAAATGCCACACACCCAGGTGTAAGAAACAACATTGCCCAGGCATGGTCTAAGCCCCTCACCTCGTCCCTGTGCTTTGGGGAGCCGGAGGGACAGCCGAGGCCCACGGCCCTGAGACCCCTTTGCAAAAAGCCGGCTTCCCACGGAAACAGCTTTCCTGAGGTCAGACCCTCTCACAAGTGGTTGTGGCAAGGTAAAGCAAATACCCTCCACTTCTCTGGAAGAAACCACAGTGCCCAGCCATGTTCTAAGCCCTCCCATCCTCCCTGGGCTTCTGGCAGCAGGAGTGAAAAGAGAGGAGCAGAGCACTGGAACCCGTTTGACAAAAACCGGCTTCCCACGGGAAAGTCTTTCTCCACGTGCAGACATGTTCCCAGGTGCCTGTGGCAAGGGGAAGGAAATGCCATACACTGACCTGGAAGAGACCACAGGGCCCAGGCACAGTCTGAACCCTTCCCTCATCCCGGCGGTTTTGCTAGCACGAGTTCAACCC
Source organism: Ursus arctos (assembly GCF_023065955.2). Lineage (NCBI taxonomy): Eukaryota > Metazoa > Chordata > Mammalia > Carnivora > Ursidae > Ursus > Ursus arctos. The sequence goes on from NW_026622886.1 coordinate 52,498,851, forward strand.
CAAGGAACACAGCCCGGAGACCCCTAAGGCAAAAACGGTTTCCGACGAACAAGAGGTGCTTGCTTTGGAAAACCTATCCCAAGTGCGGGTAGCCAGCTCAACAAAATGCCACACACCCACGTGTAAGAAACAACATTGCCCAGGCATGGTCTAAGCCCCTCACCTCGTCCCTGTGCTTTGGGGATCCGGAGGGACAGCCGAGGCCCACGGCCCTGAGACCCCTTTGCAAAAAGCCGGCTTCCCACGGAAACAGTTTTCCTGAGGTGCAGAACCTCTCCCAAGTGGTTGTGGCAAGGTAAAGCAAATGCCCTCCACTTCTCTGGAAGAAACCACAGTGCCCAGCCATGTTCTAAGCCCTCCCATCCTCCCTGGGCTTCTGGCAGCAGGAGTGAAAAGAGAGGAGCAGAGCACTGGGACCCGTTTGACAACAACCGGCTTCCCACGGAAAAGTCTTTCTCCACGTGCAGACATGCTCCCAGGTGCCTGTGGCAAGGGGAAGGAAATGCGATACACTGACCTGGAAGAGACCACAGGGCTCAGGCACAGTCTGAACCCTTCCCTCATCCCGGCGGTTTTGCTAGCAGGAGTTCAACCCCAACCAAAAAAGCCCGGAGACCCCTGAGGCAAAAACGGCTTCCGACGAACAAGAGGTGCTTGCTGTGAAAAACCTATCCCAAGTGGGGGTAGAAAGGTCAACAAAATGCCACACACCCAGGTGTAAGAAACAACATTGCCCAGGCATGGTCTAAGCCCCTCACCTCGTCCCTGTGCTTTGGGGAGCCGGAGGGACAGCCGAGGCCCACGGCCCTGAGACCCCTTTGCAAAAAGCCGGCTTCCCAGGGAAACAGATTTCCTGAGGTGCAGACCCTCTCACAAGTGGTTGTGGGAAGGTAAAGAAAATGCCCTCCACTTCTCTGGAAGAAACCATAGTGCCCAGCCATGTTCTAAGCCCTCCCATCCTTCCTGGGCTTCTGGCAGCAGGAGTGAAAAGAGAGGAGCAGAGCACTGGGACCCGTTTGACAAAAACCGGCTTCCCACGGGAAAGTCTTTCTCCACGTACAGACATACTCCCAGGTGCCTGTGGCAAGGGGAAGGAAATGCCATACACTGACCTGGAAGAGACCACAGGGCCCAGGCACAGTCTGAACCCTTCCCTCATCCCGGCGGTTTTGCTAGCAGGAGTTCAACCCCAACGAACACAGCCCGGAGACCCCTGAGGCAAAAACGGCTTCCGACGAACAAGAGGTGCTTGCTGTGGAAAACATATCCCAAGTGGGGGTAGTCAGCTCAACAAAATGCAATACATCCAGGTATAAGAAACAACATTGCCCAGGCATGGTCTAAGCCCCTCACCTCGTCCCTGTGCTTTGGGGAGCCGGAGGGACAGCCGAGGCCCACGGCCCTGAGACCCCTTTGCAAAAAGCCGGCTTCCCACGGAGACAGCTTTCCTGAGGTGCAGACCCTCTCCCAAGTGTTTGTGGCAAGGTAAAGCAAATGCCCTCCACTTCTCTGGAAGAAACCACAGTGCCCAGCCATGTTCTAAGCCCTCCCATCCTCCCTGGGCTTCTGGCAGCAGGAGTGAAAAGAGAGGAGCAGAGCACTGGGACGCGTTTGACAAAAACCGGCTTCCCACGGGAAAGTCTTTCTCCACGTGCAGACATGCTCCCAGGTGCCTGTGGCAAGGGGAAGGAAATGCCATACACTGACCTGAAAGAGACCACAGGGCCCAGGCACAGTCTGAACCCTTCCCTCATCCCGGCGATTTTGCTAGCAGGAGTTCAACCCCAACGAACACAGCCCGGAGACCCCTGAGGCAAAAACGGCTTCCGACGAACAAGAGGTGCTTGCTGTGGAAAACGAATCTCAAGTGGGGGTAGCCAGGTCTACAAAATGCCACACACCCAGGTGTAAGAAACAACATTGCCCAGGCATGGTCTAAGCCCCTCACCTCGTCCCTGTGCTTTGGGGAGCCGGAGGGACAGCCGAGGCCCACGACCCTGAGACCCCTTTGCAAAAAGCCGGCTTCCCACAGAAACAGCTTTCCTGAGGTGCAGACCCTCTCACAAGTGGTTGTGGCAAGGTAAAGCAAATGCCCTCCACTTCTCTGGAAGAAACCACAGTGCCCAGCCATGTTCTAAGCCCTCCCATCATCCCTGGGCTTCTGGCAGCAGGAGTGAAAAGAGAGGAGCAGAGCACTGGAACCCGTTTGACAAAAACCGGCTTCCCACGGGAAAGTCTTTCTCCACGTGCAGACATGCTCCCAGGTGCCTGTGGCAAGGGGAAGGAAATGCCATACACTGACCTGGAAGAGACCACAGGGCCCAGGCACAGTCTGAGCCCTTCCCTCATCCCGGCGGTTTTGCTAGCAGGAGTTCAACTCCAACGAACCTAGCAAGGAGACCCGTGGGGCAAATACGGCTTCCGCTGAGAAATATGCTCTTGCTGTGGAATACCTACCCAAGTGGGGGTAGCCAGGTAAGCAAAATGGAACACACCCAAGTGTAAGAAAAAACATTGCCCAGGCGTGGTCTAAGCATCTCAACGCGCCGCTGTGCTTTGGGGAGCCCAAGGGACACCCGACTTCCACGGCTCTGAGACAAGTTTGGCCAAAAGCCGGCTCCCCATGGAAACAGTTTTCCTGAGGTGCAGACCCTCTCACAAGTGGTTGTGGCAAGGTAAAGCAAATGCCATCCACTTCTCGAGAACAAAAAACAGGGCCCAGCCATGTTCTAAGCCCTCCCATCCTCTCTGGGCTTCTGGCAGCAGGAGTGAAAAGAGAGGAGCACAGCACTGGGACCAGAAGGACAAAACCGGCTTCCCACGGGAAAGTCTCCACGTGCAGACATGCTCCCCAGTGCCTGTGGCAAGGTGAAGGAAATGCCATACACTGACCTGTAAGAGACCACAGGGCCCAGGCACAGTCTGAGCCATTCCCTCATCCCGGCGGTTTTCCTAGCAAGAGTTCAACCCCAACGACCCCAGCCCGGAGAACCCTGGGGCAAAAACAGCTTACAACGAGCAATATGCTCTTGCTGTGGAAAACCTATCCAAAGTGGGGGTAGCCAGGTAAACAAAATGCCACACCCCGAGGTGTAAGAAACAAAATTGCCCAGGCATAGTCTAAGCCCCTCACCTTGTCCCTGTGCTTGTGGGAGCCGGAGTGACACCCGAGGCCCACGGCCCTGAGACCCATATGGCAAAAAATGGCTTCCCACGGGCACAGTTTTCCTGAGGTACAGACCCTCTCACAAGTGGTTGTGGCAAGGTAAAGCAAATGCCATCCACTTCTCTGGAAGAAACCACAGTGCCCAGCCATGTTCTAAGCCCTCCCATCCTCCCTGGGCTTCTGGCAGCAGGAGTGAAAAGAGAGGAGCAGAGCACTGGGACCCGTTTGACAAAAACCGGCTTCCCACGGGAAAGTCTTTCTCCACGTGCAGACATGCTCCCAGGTGCCTGTGGCAAGGGGAAGGAAATGCGATACACTGACCTGGAAGAGACCACAGGGCCCAGGCACAGTCTGAACCCTACCCTCATCCCGGCGGTTTTGCTAGCAGGAGTTCAACCCCAACGAACACAGCCCGGAGACCCCTGAGGCAAAAACGGCTTCTGACGAACAATAGGTGCTTGCTGTGGAAAACGTATCTCAAGTGGGGGTAGCCAGGTCAACAACATGCCACACACCCAGGCGTAAGAAACAACATTGCCCAGGCATGGTCTAAGCCCCTCACCTCGTCCCTGTGTTTTGGGGAGCCGGAAGGACAGCCGAGGCCCACGGCCCTGAGACCCCTTTGCAAAAAGCCGGCTTCCCACGGAAACAGCTTTCCTGAGGTGCAGACCCTCTCCCAAGTGGTTGTGGCAAGGTAAAGCAAATACCCTCCACTTCTCTGGAAGAAACCACAGTGCCCAGCCATGTTCTAAGCCCTCCCATCCTCCCTGGGCTTCTGGCAGCAGGAGTGAAAAGAGAGGAGCAGAGCACTGGGACCCGTTTGACAAAAACTGGCTTCCCACGGGAAAGTCTTTCTCCACGTGCAGACATGCTCCCAGGTGCCTGTGGCAAGGGGAAGGAAATGCGATACACTGACCTGGAAGAGACCACAGGGCCCAGGCACAGTCTGAACCCTACCCTCATCCCGGCGGTTTTGCTAGCAGGAGTTCAACCCCAACGAACACAGCCCGGAGACCCCTGAGGCAAAAACGGCTTCTGACGAACAATAGGTGCTTGCTGTGGAAAACGTATCTCAAGTGGGGGTAGCCAGGTCAACAACATGCCACACACCCAGGCGTAAGAAACAACATTGCCCAGGCATGGTCTAAGCCCCTCACCTCGTCCCTGTGCTTTGGGGAGCCGGAAGGACAGCCGAGGCCCACGGCCCTGAGACCCCTTTGCAAAAAGCCGGCTTCCCACGGAAACAGTTTTCCTGAGGTGCAGACCCTCTCCCAAGTGGTTGTGGCAAGGTAAAGCAAATGCCCTCCACTTCTCTGGAAGAAACCACAGTGCCCAGCCATGTTCTAAGCCCTCCCATCCTCCCTGGGCTTCTGGCAGCAGGAGTGAAAAGAGAGGAGCAGAGCACTGGGACCCGTTTGACAAAAACCGGCTTCCCACGGGAAAGTCTTTCTCCACGTGCAGACATGCTCCCAGGTGCCTGTGGCAAGGGGAAGGAAATGCGATACACTGACCTGGAAGAGACCACAGGGCCCAGGCACAGTCTGAACCCTACCCTCATCCCGGCGGTTTGGCTAGCAGGAGTTCAACCGCAACGAACACAGCCCGGAGACCCCTGAGGCAAAAACGGTTTCCGACGAACAAGAGGTGCTTGCTGTGGAAAACCTATCCCAAGAGGGGGTAGCCAGCTCAACAAAATGCCACACACCCACGTGTAAGAAACAACATTGCCCAGGCATGGTCTAAGCCCCTCACCTCGTCCCTGTGCTTTGGGGAGCCGGAGGGACAGCCGAGGCCCACGGCCCTGAGACCCCTTTGCAAAAAGCCGGCTTTCCCCGGAAACAGTTTTCCTGAGGTGCAGACCCTCTCCCAAGTGGTTGTGTCAAGGTAAAGCAAATGCCCTCCACTTCTCTGGAAGAAACCACAGTGCCCAGCCATGTTCTAAGCCCTCCCATCCTCCCTGGGCTTCTGGCAGCAGGAGTGAAAAGAGAGGAGCAGAGCACTGGGACGCGTTTGACAAAAACCGGCTTCCCACGGGAAATATTTCTCCACGTGCAGACATGCTCCCAGGTGCCTGTGGCAAGGGGAAGGAAATGCCATACACTGACCTGGAAGAGACCACAGGGCCCAGGCACAGTCTGAACCCTTCCCTCATCCTGGCGGTTTTGCTAGCAGCAGTTCAACCCCAACGAACACAGCCCGGAGACCCCTGAGGCAAAAAAGGCTTCCGACGAACAAGAGGTGCTTGCTGTGGAAAATGTATCCCAAGTGGGGGTAGCCAGCTCAACAAAATGCCACACACCCACGTGTAAGAAACAACATTGCCCAGCCATGGTCTAAGACCCTCACCTCGTCCCTGTGCTTTGGGGATCCGGAGGGACAGCCGAGGCCCACGGCCCTGAGACCCCTTTGCAAAAAGCCGGCTTCCCACAGAAACAGTTTTCCTGAGGTGCAGACCCTCTCCCAAGTGGTTGTGTCAAGGTAAAGCAAATGCCCTCCACTTCTCTGGAAGAAACCACAGTGCCCAGCCATGTTCTAAGCCCTCCCATCCTCCCTGGGCTTCTGGCAGCAGGAGTGAAAAGAGAGGAGCAGAGCACTGGGACCCGTTTGACAAAAACTGGCTTCCCACGGGAAAGTCTTTCTCCACGTGCAGACATGCTCCCAGGTGCCTGTGGCAAGGGGAAGGAAATGCGATACATTGACCTGGAAGAGACCACAGGGCCCAGGCACAGTCTGAACCCTACCCTCATCCCGGCGGTTTTGCTAGCAGGAGTTCAACCCCAACGAACACAGCCCGGAGACCCCTGAGGCAAAAACGGCCTCTGACGAACAATAGGTGCTTGCTGTGGAAAACGTATCTCAAGTGGGGGTAGCCAGGTCAACAACATGCCACACACCCAGGCGTAAGAAACAACATTGCCCAGGCATGGTCTAAGCCCCTCACCTCGTCCCTGTGCTTTGGGGAGCCGGAAGGACAGCCGAGGCCCACGGCCCTGAGACCCCTTTGCAAAAAGCCGGCTTCCCACGGAAACAGCTTTCCTGAGGTGCAGACCCTCTCCCAAGTGGTTGTGGCAAGGTAAAGCAAATGCCCTCCACTTCTCTGGAAGAAACCACAGTGCCCAGCCATGTTCTAAGCCCTCCCATCCTCCCTGGGCTTCTGGCAGCAGGAGTGAAAAGAGAGGAGCAGAGCACTGGGACGCGTTTGACAAAAACCGGCTTCCCACGGGAAAGTCTTTCTCCACGTGCAGACATGCTCCCAGGTGCCTGTGGCAAGGGGAAGGAAATGCCATATACTGACCTGGAAGAGACCACAGGGCCCAGGCACAGTCTGAGCCCTTCCCTCATCCCGGCGGTTTTGCTAGCAGGAGTTCAACTCCAACGAACCCAGCAAGGAGACCCGTGGGGCAAATACGGCTTCCGCTGAGAAATATGCTCTTGCTGTGGAATACCTACCCAAGTGGGGGTAGCCAGGTAAGCAAAATGGAACACACCCAAGTGTAAGAAAAAACATTGCCCAGGCGTGGTCTAAGCATCTCAACGCGCCGCTGTGCTTTGGGGAGCCCAAGGGACACCCGAGTTCCACGGCTCTGAGACAAGTTTGGCCAAAAGCCGGCTCCCCATGGAAACAGTTTTCCTGAGGTGCAGACCCTCTCACAAGTGGTTGTGGCAAGGTAAAGCAAATGCCATCCACTTCTCGAGAACAAAAAACAGGGCCCAGCCATGTTCTAAGCCCTCCCATCCTCTCTGGGCTTCAGGCAGCAGGAGTGAAAAGAGAGGAGCACAGCACTGGGACCAGAAGGACAAAACCGGCTTCCCACGGGAAAGTCTCCACGTGCAGACATGCTCCCCAGTGCCTGTGGCAAGGTGAAGGAAATGCCATACACTGACCTGTAAGAGACCACAGGGCCCAGGCACAGTCTGAGCCATTCCCTCATCCCGGCGGTTTTCCTAGCAGGAGTTCAACCCCAACGACCCCAGCCCGGAGAACCCTGGGGCAAAAACAGCTTACAACGAGCAATATGCTCTTGCTGTGGAAAACCTATCCAAAGTGGGTGTAGCCAGGTAAACAAAATGCCACACCCCGAGGTGTAAGAAACAAAATTGCCCAGGCATAGTCTAAGCCCCTCACCTTGTCCCTGTGCTTGTGGGAGCCGGAGTGACACCCGAGGCCCACGGCCCTGAGACCCATATGGCAAAAAATGGCTTCCCACGGGCACAGTTTTCCTGAGGTACAGACCCTCTCACAAGTGGTTGTGGCAAGGTAAAGCAAATGCCATCCACTTCTCTGGAAGAAACCACAGTGCCCAGCCATGTTCTAAGCCCTCCCATCCTCACTGGGCTTCTGGCAGCAGGAGTGAAAAGAGAGGAGCACAGCATTGGGACCCATTTGACAAAAACCGGCTTCCCATGAAAAAGTCTTTCTCCGCATGCAGACATGCTCCCAAGTGCCTGTGGTAAGGTATAGGAAATGCCATACACTGACCTGTAAGAGACCACAGGGCCCAGGTACAGTCTGAGCCCTTCCCTCATCCCGTCGGTTTTGCTAGCAGGAGTTCAACCACAACGAACACAGCCCGGAGACCCCTGGGGCAAAAACGGCTTCCAAGGAACAACATGCTCTTGCTGTGGAAAACCTATCCAAAGTGGGGTAGCCAGGAAAAAAAAATGCCACACACCCAGGTGTAAGAAACAACATTGCCCAGGCATGGTCTAAGCCCCTCACCTCGTCCCTGTGCTTTTGGGAGCCAGAGGGACACCCGAGGCCCACAGCCCTGAGACCCGTCTGGCAAAAAGCCGGCTTCCCAAGGAAACAGTTTTCCTGAGGTGCAGACCCTCACACAAGTGGTTGTGGCAAGGTAAAGCAAATGCCATCCACTTCTCTTGAAGAAACCACAGTGCCCAGCCATGTTCTAAGCCCTCCCATCCTCACTGAGCTTCTGGCTGCAGGAGTGAAAAGAGAGGAGCACAGCACCTGGACCCGTTTGACAAAAACCGGCTTCCCACGGGAAAGTCTTCTCCACGTGCAGACATGCTCCCAAGTTCCTGTGGCAAGGTGAAGGAAATGCCATACACTGACCTGGAAGAGACCACAGGGCCCAGGCACAGTCTGAGCCCTTCCCTCATCCTGGCAGTTTTGCTAGCAGGAGTTCAACCCCAACGAACACAGCCCGGAGACCCCTGGGGCCAAAACGGCTTCCGACGAGCAATATGCTCTTGCTGTGGAAAACCTATCCCAAGTGGGGGTAGCCAGGTAAACAAAATGCCACACACCCAGGTGTAAGAAACAACATTGCCCAGGCATGTTCTAAGCCCCCCACCTCGTCCCTGTGCTTTTGGGATCCCGTGGAACACACGAGGCCTCGGGCCTGTGACCCGTCTGTCAAAAAGCCGGCTTCCCACGGAAACAGTTTTCCTGAGGTGCAGACCCTCTCACAAGTGGTTGTGGCAAGGTAAAGCAAATGCCATCCACTTCTCTGGAAGAAACCACAGTGCCCAGCCATGTTCTAAGCCCTCCCATACTCACTGGGCTTCTGGCAGCAGGAGTGAAAAGAGAGGAGCACAGCACTGGGACCCGTTTGACAAAAACCGGCTTCCCACGGGAAAGTCATTCTCCACCTGCAGACATGCTCCCAAGTGTCTTTGGCAAGGTGAAGGAAATGCCATATACTGACCTGTAAGACACCACAGGGCCCAGGCACAGTCTGAGTCCTTCCCTCATCCTGGCGGTTTTGCTAGCAGGAGTTCCACCCCAACGAACACAGCCCGGAGACCCCTGGGGCCAAAACGGCTTCCGACGAGCAATATGCTCTTGCTGTGGAAAACCTATCCCAAGTGGGGGTAGCCAGGTAAACAAAATGCCACACACCCAGGTGTAAGAAACAACATTGCCCAGCCATGGTCTAAGCCCCTCACCTCGTCCCTGTGCTTTTGGGAGCCGGAGTGACACCCGAGGCCCACGGCCCTGAGACCCTTTTGGTCAAAAGCCGGCTTCCCATGGAAACAGTTTTCCTGAGGTGCAGAACCTCTCCCAAGTGGTTGTGGCAAGGTAAAGCAAATGCCCTCCACGTCTCTGGACGAAACCACAGTGCCCAGCCATGTTCTAAACCCTCCCATACTCACTGGGCTTCTGGCAGCAGGAGTGAAAAGAAAGCACAGCAATGGGACCCGTTTGACAAAAACCGGCTTTCCACAGGAAAGTCTTTCTCCACATGCGGACATGCTCCCAAGTGCCTGTGGCAAGGTGAAGGAAATGCCATACACTGACCTGTAAGAGACCACAGGGCCCAGGCACAGTCTGAGCCCTTCCCTCATCCCGGCGGTTTTGCTAGCAGGAGTTCAACCCCAACGAACACACCCTGGAGACCCCTGGGGCAAAAACGGCTTCCGAGAAGCAATATGCTCTTTTGTGGAAAACCTATCCCAAGTGGGGGTAGCCAGGTAAAAAAAAAATGCCAAACACCCAGGTGTAAGAAACAACATTGCCCAGGCATGGTCTAAGCCCCTCACCTCTTCCCTGTGCTTTGGGGAGCCGGAGGGACACCCGAGGCCCACGGCCCTGAGACCCGTTTGGCCAAAAGCCCGCTTCCCACGGAAACAGTTTTCCTGAGGTTCAGACCCTCTCACAAGTGGTTGTGGCAAGGTAAAGCAAATGCTATCCACGACTCTGGAAGAAACCATAGTGCCCAGCCATGTTCTAAGCCCTGCCATCCTCACTGGGCTTCTGGCAGCAGGAGTGAAAAGAGAGGAGCACAGCACTGGGACCCGTTTGACAAAAACCGGCTTCCCACGAAAAAGTCTTTCTCCACGTGCAGACATGCTCCCAAGTGCTGAGGACATAGTACTGAGACATATTTGGCAGAAACGGGTTCAAATGAAAAATATTTCTTGATGTGCAAACTCTATCTTAATTTGTTGTGGCAAGGTAAAGGATGTTCATATGCTTATTTGTAAGAAATAACAGGTCCCATGGACGGTCTGAGCCCTAAGATCATCACTGTTCTTTTGGTATCATGAGTTAAAACCGAGGCAAACAGCTGAGAAAATTTGGCAAAAACCGCCTTTCAGTGAAATATATTTTCTCTTTTGCAAACTCTATCATAATTGTTTGTGCCAATGTAAAGAAAATGCCATACGCTTATCTGTAAGAAACAGAAGTTTCCAGGATCGGCCTGAGCCCTCACATCATCATAGTGATTTTGGTAGCATTAGTTAATCCCAAACAACACGATATTGAGACACATTTGACAAAAAACCGCTTCCAACGAAAAATATTTTGTTCATGTTGAAACCCTATCATATGTGGTTGTGGCAATGTAAAGAAAATGCCACACCCTTATGTGTAAGAAACAACATTACCCAGGAACAGTCTAAGCCCTAACATCATCACTGTGCTTTTGGTAGCATGAGTGAAACCCGAGGAATACAGCACTTAGACACATTTGGGAAAAACCGGCTTCCAATGAAAACTATTTTCTTAACGTGGAAACCCTATCACAAGGGGTTGTGGAAGGTAAAGTAAAAAAGCGGAGTTCCAACGAGAAATATTTTCTTCACGTAGAAACCCGTTCCTGGGCACTGTTGCTTCTTACAGATAAGTGTGTGGCATTTATTTATCTGGCCACAACCACTTACGTTTGGGTTTGAAAGGGAAGAAAATATTATTCATTGGAACGCGATTTTTGCCAAATGTGTCTTAGTGCTGTTTGCCTCCGCTTTAACTCCCGCTCCCAAAAGCACAGTGCTGATATTAAGGCTCAGACTGTTCCAGGGCACTGTTGTTTCTTACAGATAAGCGTATGGCATTTTCTTTACATTGGCACAAACAATTATGGGTTTCGGGTTCGGGTTCGGGTTAGGGGCTTGGGTTCTGGTTCTGGTTCTGGTTCGGGTAGGTTTCAGGTTCGGGTTCGGGTAGGGTTCGGGTTCGGGTAGGGTTCAGTTTCGGTTTCGGTTCGGGTTCGGTATCGGTTTCGCTTTCAGTTATGGATTCGGGTTCGGGTTCGGGTTAGGGGTTAGGGTTCGGGTTCGGGTTCTGGTTCGGGATTGGTTTCGCTTTCGAGTATGGATTCGGGTTCGGGTTCGGGTTCGGGTTAGGATTAGGGTTCGGGTTCGGGTTCAGGTTCGGGTTAGGGTTCGGGTTAGGGTAAGGGTTCGGGTTAGGGTTCGGGTTCGGGTTAGGGTTCGGGTTCAGGTTAGGGTTCGGGTTCGGGTTAGGGTTCGGGTTAGGGTTCGGGTTAGGGTTAGGGTTAGGGTTAGGGTTCAGTTTAGGGTTAGGGTTAGGGTTAGGGTTCAGGTTAGGGTTCGGGTTAGGGTTCGGGTTCGGGTTAGGGTTCGGGTTCGGGTTCGGTTTAGGGTTCGGGTTCGGGTTAGGGTTCGGGTTCGGGTTAGGGTTCGGTTTAGGGTTAGGGTTCGGATTAGGGTTAGGGTTCGGATTAGGGTTCGTTTTCGGGTTAGGGTTCGGGTTCAGGTTAGGGTTAGGGTTCGGGTTAGGGTTAGGGTTAGGGTTCGGGTTCGGGTTAGGGTTCGGGTTCGGGTTCGGGTTAGGGTTAGGGTTCGGGTTAGGGATCGGGTTCGGGTTAGGGTTCGGGTTAGGGTTCGGGTTAGGGTTAGGGTTAGAGTTCGGGTTAGGGTTTGGGTTAGGGTTAGGGTTTGGAATCGGGTTCGGGTTCAGGCTAGGGTTAGGGTTAGGGTTCGGTTAGGGTTAGGGTTCGGGTTCGGGTTATGGTTAGGGTTAGGGTTAGGGTTTCGGTTAGGGTTAGGTTTAGGGTTCGGTTTAGTGTTTGGGTTCAGGTTAGGGTTCGGGTTCGGGTTCGGGTTCGGGTTCGGGATTGGGTTCGGTTTCAGGTTAGGGTTAGGGTTATGGTTAGGGTTCGGGTTAGCGTTATGGTTAGGGTTAGGGTTACTGTTTGGTTTAGGGTTAGGGTTAGGGTTAGGGTTAGGGTGCAGGTTAGGGTTAGGGTTCGGGTTAGGGTTAAGGTTACTGTTAGGGTTAGGTTTTGGGTTAGGGTTAGGTTTGCGGTTATATTTCGGGTATGGTTAGGGTTAGGGTTAGAGTTCCGGTTAGGATTCGTGTTCGGGTTAGGGTTTGGGTTAGGGCTAGGGTTCGGTTAGGGTTAGGGTTAGGGTTAGGGTTAGGGTTCGGGTTAGGATTAGAGTGAGGTTTAGGGTTTGGGTTCGGGTTAGGTTTTGGGTTAGGGTTACGGTTAGGGTTAGGGTTACGATTCAGTTTCGGGTCGGATTAGGGGTAGGGTTTGGGTTCGGGTTAGGGTTCGGGGTAGGGTTAGGGTTCGGGTTCGGGTTCAGAGTAGGGTTAGGGTTAGGGTAAAGATTTGGGATAGGGTTCGTGTTAGGGTTAGGGTTAGGGTTAGGGTTAGGGTTAGGTTTCGGGTTAGGGTTAGGGTGCGGGATCGGTTTTGGTTTAGGGTTCGGGTTCGGGTATCGTTTGGGTTATGGTTAGTGTTTGGCTTCGGGTTCGGGTTAGGTTTAGAGTTAGGGTTCGTGTTAGGGTTCGGGTTAGGGTTCGGATCAGGGTTAGGGTTATGGTTAGGGTTACGTTTCGGGTTCGGTTTAGTGTTAGGGTTAGGGTTAGTGTTCAGGTTAGGGATAGCGTTAAGGTTAGGGTCGGGTTAGGGTTAGGTTTCGGGTTCGGGTTCGGGTTAGGGTTAGGGTTAGGTTTCCGGTTAGGGATAGGGTTAGGGTTAGGGTCGGGTTAGGGTTAGGGTTTGGATTCGGGTTCGGTTTCAGGTTAGGGTTAGGGTTATAGTTCGGGTAGGGTTAGGGTTAGGGTTAGGGTTACGGTTAGGTTTAGGGTTAGGGATCGGGTTAGGGTTAGGGTTAGAGTTCGGGTTAGGGTTTGGGTTCGGGTTCGGGATTGGGTTCGGTTTCAGGTTAGGGTTAGGGTTAGTGTTATGGTTAGGTTTCGGGTTAGCGTTAGGGTTAGGGTTACTGTTTGGTTTAGGGTTAGGGTTAGGGTTAGGGTTAGGATGCAGGTTAGGTTTAGGGTTCGGGTTAAGGTTAAGGTTACTCTTAGGGTTAGGTTTTGGGTTAGGGTTCATTTTAGGGTACGGTTTAGGTTTAGGGTTTGGGTTAGGGTTAGGTTTACGGTTATATTTCGACTATGGTTAGGGTTAGGGTTAGAGTTCCGGTTAGGATTCGGGTTCGGGTTAGGGTTCGGGTTAGGGCTAGGGTTCGGGTTCGGGTTAGGGTTCGGGTTAGGGGTTCGGGTTTGGCTTCGGGTTAGGGATTCGCTTTAGGGCTAGGGTTCGGGTTAGGGTTAGGGTTCGGGTTATCGGTTCGGGTTTGGGTTCGTGTTAGGGATTCGGGTTCGGGTTCGGGTTAGAGTTCGGGTTCAGATTCATGTCAGGGTTAGGGTTCGGGTTCCGGTCAGGGTTCTGGTTAGGGCAGGGTCAGGGTCAGGGTCAGGGTTTAGGGTTTAGGGTTAGGATTAGGATCAGGGTCACGGTCAGGATCAGGGTCAGCGTCAGTGTCAGGGTTAGGGTTCGTGTTCGGTTGACGGTTCGGGTCGGGTTCCGGTTCGGGTTATGGATGGGGTTACGGTTAGGGTTCGGGTTAGGGTTAGGATTAGGGTTAGGTTTCGGGCTAGGTTAGGGTTCGGGGTAGGGTTAGAGTTCGGGTTAGGGTTAGATTTTGGGTTCGGGTTCGGTTTTGGGTTCGTGTTAGGGTTAGGGTTCGGTTTAGGGTTAGGGGTCGGATTAGGGTTAGGGTTGGGTTCGGGTTAGGGTTCGGGGTAGGGTTAGGGTTCGGGTTCGGGTTCGAAGTAGGGTTAGGGTTAGGGTAAAGATTTGGGTTAGGGTTCGTGTTAGGGTTAGGGTTAGGGTTAGGGTTAGGGTTAGGTTTCGGATTAGGGCTCGGCTTTGGGTTCGGGTTAGGGTTAGTGTTAGGGTTAGGGTTCAGTTTAGGGTTAGGGTGAGGTTTAGGGTTTGTGTTAGGGTTAGGGTTAGGGTTCGGGTTAGGGTTAGGGTTCAGGTTCGGATTATGGTTAGGGTTAGGTTTAGGGTTACCGTTAGGGTTAGGGTTAGGGTTCGGGTTAGGGTTAGGGTTAGGATTAGAGTGAGGTTTAGGGTTTGGGTTCGGGTTAGGTTTTGGGTTAGGGTTACGGTTAGGGTTAGGGTTACGATTCAGTTTCGGGTCGGATTAGGGGTAGGGTTTGGGTTCGGGTTAGGGTTCGGGGTAGGGTTAGGGTTCGGGTTCGGGTTCAGAGTAGGGTTAGGGTTAGGGTAAAGATTTGGGATAGGGTTCGTGTTAGGGTTAGGGTTAGGGTTAGGGTTAGGGTTAGGTTTCGGGTTAGGGTTAGGGTGCAGGATCGGTTTTGGTTTAGGGTTCGGGTTCGGGTATCGTTTGGGTTATGGTTAGTGTTTGGCTTCGGGTTCGGGTTAGGTTTAGAGTTAGGGTTCGTGTTAGGGTTCGGGTTAGGGTTCGGATCAGGGTTAGGGTTATGGTTAGGGTTACGTTTCGGGTTCGGTTTAGTGTTAGGGTTAGGGTTAGTGTTCAGGTTAGGGATAGCGTTAAGGTTAGGGTCGGGTTAGGGTTAGGTTTCGGGTTCGGGTTCGGGTTAGGGTTAGGGTTAGGTTTCCGGTTAGGGATAGGGTTAGGGTTAGGGTCGGGTTAGGGTTAGGGTTTGGATTCGGGTTCGGTTTCAGGTTAGGGTTAGGGTTATAGTTCGGGTAGGGTTAGGGTTAGGGTTAGGGTTACGGTTAGGTTTAGGGTTAGGGATCGGGTTAGGGTTAGGGTTAGAGTTCGGGTTAGGGTTTGGGTTCGGGTTCGGGATTGGGTTCGGTTTCAGGTTAGGGTTAGGGTTAGTGTTATGGTTAGGTTTCGGGTTAGCGTTAGGGTTAGGGTTACTGTTTGGTTTAGGGTTAGGGTTAGGGTTAGGGTTAGGATGCAGGTTAGGTTTAGGGTTCGGGTTAAGGTTAAGGTTACTCTTAGGGTTAGGTTTTGGGTTAGGGTTCATTTTAGGGTACGGTTTAGGTTTAGGGTTTGGGTTAGGGTTAGGTTTACGGTTATATTTCGACTATGGTTAGGGTTAGGGTTAGAGTTCCGGTTAGGATTCGGGTTCGGGTTAGGGTTCGGGTTAGGGCTAGGGTTCGGGTTCGGGTTAGGGTTCGGGTTAGGGGTTCGGGTTTGGCTTCGGGTTAGGGATTCGCTTTAGGGCTAGGGTTCGGGTTAGGGTTAGGGTTCGGGTTATCGGTTCGGGTTTGGGTTCGTGTTAGGGATTCGGGTTCGGGTTCGGGTTAGAGTTCGGGTTCAGATTCATGTCAGGGTTAGGGTTCGGGTTCCGGTCAGGGTTCTGGTTAGGGCAGGGTCAGGGTCAGGGTCAGGGTTTAGGGTTTAGGGTTAGGATTAGGATCAGGGTCACGGTCAGGATCAGGGTCAGCGTCAGTGTCAGGGTTAGGGTTCGTGTTCGGTTGACGGTTCGGGTCGGGTTCCGGTTCGGGTTATGGATGGGGTTACGGTTAGGGTTCGGGTTAGGGTTAGGATTAGGGTTAGGTTTCGGGCTAGGTTAGGGTTCGGGGTAGGGTTAGAGTTCGGGTTAGGGTTAGATTTTGGGTTCGGGTTCGGTTTTGGGTTCGTGTTAGGGTTAGGGTTCGGTTTAGGGTTAGGGGTCGGATTAGGGTTAGGGTTGGGTTCGGGTTAGGGTTCGGGGTAGGGTTAGGGTTCGGGTTCGGGTTCGAAGTAGGGTTAGGGTTAGGGTAAAGATTTGGGTTAGGGTTCGTGTTAGGGTTAGGGTTAGGGTTAGGGTTAGGGTTAGGTTTCGGATTAGGGCTCGGCTTTGGGTTCGGGTTAGGGTTAGTGTTAGGGTTAGGGTTCAGTTTAGGGTTAGGGTGAGGTTTAGGGTTTGTGTTAGGGTTAGGGTTAGGGTTCGGGTTAGGGTTAGGGTTCAGGTTCGGATTATGGTTAGGGTTAGGTTTAGGGTTACCGTTAGGGTTAGGGTTAGGGTTCGGGTTAGGGTTAGGGTTCGGGTTAGGTTTTGCGTTAGGGTTAGGGTTTGGATTCGGGTTCGGGTTCAGGTTAGGGTTAGGGTTAGGGTTCGGGTAGGGTTAGGGTTCGGGTTCGGGTTATGGTTAGGGTTAGGGTTAGGGTTACTGTTTGTTTTAGGGTTAGGGTTAGGGTTAGGGTTAGGGTTCAGGTTAGGGTTAGGGTTAGGGTTAGGGTTAGGGTTCAGTTTAGGGTGTTGGTTCGGGTTAGGGTTAAGGTTACTGTTAGGGTTAGGTTTTGGGTTAGGGTTCGTGTTAGGACACGGGTTAGGGTTAGGGTTCGGGTTAGGGTTAGGTTTAGGTTTATATTTCGGGTATGGTTAAGTTTAGGGTTAGAGTTCCGGTTAGTATTCGGGTTCGGGTTAGTGTTCGGGTTAGGGCTAGTGTTCGGTTTTGGGTTAGGGTTCGGGTTATGGGTTCGGGTTTGGGTTCGTGTTAGGGATTCGGGTTCGGGTTCGGGTTAGGGTTCGGGTTCAGAATCATATCAGGGTTAGGGTTCGGGTTCCGTTCAGGGTTCGGGTTAGGGTAGGGTCAGGGTCAGGGTCAGGGTTTAGGGTTTAGAGTCAGGGTCAGGGTCAGGGTTAGGTTGGGGTCAGGGTCAGGTATTAGGGTTTAGGGTTAGGATTAGGGTCAGCGTCATGGTCAGGATCAGGGTCAGGGTCAGTGTCAGTATTAGGGTTCGTGTTCGGTTGACGGTTCGCGTCGGGTTCCGGTTCGGGTTAGGGATGCGGTTAGGGTTAGTGTTCGGGTTAGGGTTCGGCTTAGGGTTAGGTTTCAGGTAAGTGTTCGGGTTCGGGTTCGGGTTACGGTACGGGTTATGGTTAGGGTTCGGGTTAGGGTTAGGGTTAGGGTCGGGTTAGTTTTAGGGTTAGGGTTAGGGTTAGGGTTACGGTTAGGGTTCGGGTTTGTGTTAGGTTTCAGCTTAGGGTTAGGGTTCTGCTTAGGGTTAGGGTTCGGGTTAGGGTTAGGATCAGGGTCAGGGTTTAGGGATTAGGGTCAGTGTCAGGGTCAGCGTTAGGTTTAGGGTGAGGGTCATGGTTAGGGTTAGGGTCAGGGTCAGGTTTTAGGGTTTGGGGTTAGGGTTAGGTTCAAGGTTAGGATTAGGGTTAGGGTTAGGGTTAGGGTTCGGGTTCGGTTTAGGCTTAGGGTTAGGGTTTGTGTTCGGGTTAGGGTTAGGTTTAGGGTTAGGGTTCGGCTGAGGTTTAGGGTTAGGGTTATGGTTAGGGTTAGGGTTCGGGTTAGGCTGAGGGTTAGTGTTAGGGTTAGGGTTTGGTTTAAGGTTAGGGTTCGGGTTCAAGTTCACATCAGGGTTAGTGTTCGGGTTAGGGTTAGGGTAAGGGTTAAGTTAGGGTTAGAATTCGGATTCGGGTTAGGCTGAGGGTTAGGGTTAGGTTTAGGTTTAGGGTCCTTTTAGGGTTCGGGTTAGGGTTAGCGTTCGGTTTAGGACTAGGGTTCGGGTTAGGGTTACGGTTCAGTTTAGGGTTAGGGTTCGGGTAAGGGTTCGGGTTCGGGTTAGGGTACGGGTTAGGGTTAGGGTTAGGGTTAGGGTTCGGGTTAGGTTTCGGGTTGAAGTTCGCGTCAGGGTTAGTGTTCAGGTTCGGGTCAGGATTCGGGTTAGGGTGAGGGTCAGGGTCAGTCAGGGTTTAGGGTTTAGGGTCAGTGTCAGGGTCAGGTTTAAGGTTAGGTTCAGGATCAGGTTTAAGGGTTTAGGGTGAGGGTTAGGGTCAGGGTCATGGTCAGGGTCAGGGTTAGGTTTCGGGTTAGGGTTCGGGTCAGGTTCGCGTTCGGTTTAGGGTTAGGGTTCGGGTTAGGGTTCGGGTGAGGGTTCGCATTAGGGTTTGGGTTCATGTAAGGGTTCGGGTTAGGGTTAGGCTTAGGGTTAGGGGTTTGGTTTCGGGTTCAGGTTCGGGGTTTGGGTTCGGGTTCAGGTTCGCGTCAGGGTTAGGCTTCAGGTTCCGGTCAGGGTTCGGGTTAGGGTCAGGGTCAGTGTCAGGGTTAGGGTTAGGGTCAAGGTCAGTGTTTAGGGATTAGGGTTAGGGTGAGGGTACGGGTTAGGGTTAGGGTTACGGTTAGGGTTCGGGTTAGGGTTAGGGTTTGGGTATGGGTTAGGGTTAGGGAAGGTTTCGGGTTCGGGTTAGGGTTAGGGTTCGGGTTAGGGTTTGAGTTAGGGTTAGGGTTAGGGTTAGGGTTCGGGTTAGGGTTTGAGTTAGGGCTAGGGTTCGGGTTAGGGTTCGGGTTAGTTTTAGGGTTAGGGTTAGGGTTCTTGTAGGGTTAGGGTTAGGGGTTCGGGTTCGGGTTCGGGGTTCGGGTTCGGGTTAGGTTTTGGGTTCAAATTCGCGTCAGGTTTAGTGTTCTGGTTCGGGTCAGGTTTCGGTTAGCGTTCGGTTTCGGGTTAAGATTAGGGTTAGGGTTATGGTTACGGTTCGGGTTAGGGTTAGGGTTAGGTTTAGGGTTAGGATTTGGTTTAGGATTAGGGTTCAGGTAGGGTTAGCGTTAGGGTTCAGGTTCGGGTTAGGCTGAGGATTAGCGTTAGGGTTAGTGTTCGGGTTAGGGTTAGGTTTCGGGTTAGGGTTACTGTTAGGGTTAGGTTTCGGGTTAGGGTTATGGTTAGGGTTAGAGTTCGGGTTGGGGTGAGGGTTCGGGTTAGGGTTAGGGTTCGGGTTAGGGTTAGGGTTAGGGTTAGGGTTCATGTTAGGGTTAGTTTTAGGGTTAGGTTTAGTGTTCGTGTTAGGGTTAGGGTTAGGGTTAGGTTTCAGGTTTGTGTTCATGTTAGGGTTAGGGTTTGGGTTAGGATTCGGGTGAGGGTTAGGGTTAGGATTCGGGTTAGGTTTAGGGTTAGTGTTTTGTTTAGGGCTAGGGTTCGGGTAGGGTTAGGGTTAAGGTTAGGGTTCACGTTAGGGTTAGGGTTAGGGTCAGGTTTAGTGTTCGTGTTTGTGTTAGGGTTAGGGTTAGGATTAGGTTTCGGGTTCGGGTTCATATTAGGGTTAGGGTTAGGGTTAGGTTTAGGGTTAGGGTTCGGGTTAGGGTTCGGGTGAGGTTTAGGGTTATGGTTAGGGTTAGGGTTAGGGTTAGGGTTCAGTTTCGGGTTAGGATCAGGGTTTGGGTTAAGGTTCAGGTTAGGGCTAGTGTTCGGGTTAGGGTTAGGGTTGGGGTTAGTTTTCGGGTTAGGGTTAGGGTTCTGGTAGGATTAGGGTTAGGGTTATGGTTAGAGGTTCGTGTTCGGGGTTCGGGTTCTTGTTAGGTTTCGGGTTCAAGTTTACGTCAGTGTTAGTGTTCGGGTTCGGGTCAGGTTTCGGGTTTGGGTTAGGGTCAGGGTCAGGGTCAGTGTTTAGGGTCTAGGGTCAGGGTCAGGTTCATGGTCAGGATCAGGGTTAGTGTTAGGGTCAGGGTGAGGTTTTAGGGTTTAAGTTTAGGGTTAGGGATAGGGTTCGGGTTAGGGTTAGGTTTAGGGTTAGGGTTCGCGTTTGGGTTATGGTTCGGGTTCGGGTTCGTTTTCGGTTAGGTTTAGGCTTAGGGTTAGGGTTAGAATTGGTGTTCGGGTTAGGGTTTGGGTTAGGGTTAGGTTTAGGGTTAGGGTTAGGGTTAGGGGTTCGGGTTTGGGGTCAGGTTAGGGGTTCGCGTTCAGGTTCGGGTTCAAGTTCGCATCACGGTTAGTGTTCAGGTTCGGGTCAGGGTTCGGTTTAGGGTTAGGGTCAGGGTCAGGGTCAGGGTTTAGGGTTTAGGGTCAGGGTAAGGGTCAGGGTCAGGTTTAGGGTTAGGGTTAGGGTTAGGGTTATGGTTCGGGTTCGGTTCGGGTTAGGGTTAGGGTTCGGGTTAGGGTTCGGTTTCGGGTTAAGGTTAGGGTTAGGGTTATGGTTAGGGTTCGGGTTAGCGTTAGGGTTAGGGTTAGGGTTAGGGTTAGGGTTTGGTTTAGGGTTAGGGTTAGGGTTAGGGTTCACGTTAGGGTTAGGGTTAGGGTTAGGGTTAGTTTTCGTGTTAGGGTTAGGGTTAGGGTTAGGTTTCGGGTTCAGGTTCATATTAAGGTTAGGGTTCGGGTTAGGGTTAGGGTTAGGTTTCGTGTTAGGGTTAGGATTAAGGTTAGGGTTCGGGTTAGGGCTAGGGTTCTGGTTAGGGTTTAGGTTCGGTTTAGGGTTAGAGTTTGGGTTAGGGTTCGGTTTCGGGTAGGGTTATGGTTAGGGTTCGGGTTCAGGTTCGTGTTAGGCTGAGGGTTAGGGTTAGGGTTAGTTTTAGGGTTCAGGTTACGTTTCAGGTTCGGGTTTGAGTAAGGGTTAGGGTAAGGGTTAGGGTTAGGATAGGGTTAGGGTTAGGGTTAGGGATAGGGTTAGTGTTCGGGTTAGGATTCGGTATAGGGTTAGGGTTCGGGTTAGGGTTCGGATTCTGGTTAAGGTTAGGTTTAGGTTTATGGTTAGGTTTCGGGTTAGCGTTAGGGTTAGGGTTAGGGTTAGGGTTAGGGTTTGGTTTAGGGTTAGCGTTAGGGTTAGGGTTCACGTTACGGTTAGGGTTTGGTTTGGGGTTAGGGTTAGTTTTCGTGGTAGGGTTAGGGTTAGGGTTAGGGTTAGGGTTAGGTTTCGGGTTAGGGTTAGGATTCGAGTTAGGGTTTGGGTTAGAGTTCGGGTAGGGTTAGGGTTAGGGTTAGGGTTCCGTTTAGGGTTCGGGTTAGGGTTAGGGTTTGGGTTAGGGCTAGGGTTCGGTTTAGGATTAGGGTTCGTGTTAGGGTTATGGTTAGGGATCAGGTTAGGGTTAGGGTTAGGGTTAGGGGTTACGGTTAGCGTTAGTGTTCGGGTTCGTGTCAGGGTAATGGTCAGGATCAGGCTCAGGGTCTGGGTCAGGGTATAGGGTTTGGGTTCCAGTTAGGGTACGGGTCGGTAAGAGACCACAGTGCCCAGGCACCGTCTGAGCCCTTCCCTCATCCCGGCGGTTTTGCAGCAGGACTTCAACCCGAACGAACCCAGCCCGGAGACCCCCTGGGGCAAAAACGGCTTCCGACGAGCAATATGCTCTTGCTGTGGAAAGCCAATCCCAAGTGGGGGTAGCCAAGTAAACAAAATGCCACACACCCAGGTGTAAGAGACAACATTGCCCAGGCATGGTCTAAGCCCCTCACCTCGTCCCTGTGCTTTTGGGAGCCTGAGGGACACCCGAGGCCCACGGCCCTGAGACCTGTTTGGCAAAAAGCCGGCTTCCAACGGAAACAGTTTTCCTGAGGTGCGGACCCTATCACAAGTGGTTGTGGCAAGGTAAAGCAAATGCCATCCACTTCTCTGGAAGAAACCACAGTGCCCAGCTATGTTCTAAGCCCTCCCATCGTCACTGGGCTTCTGGCAGCAGGAGTGAAAAGAGAGGAGCAGAGCACTGGGACCGGATTGACAAAAACCGGCTTCCCACGAAAAAGTCTTTCTTCACGTGCAGACATGCTCCCAAGTGCCTGTGGCAAGGGGAAGGAAATGCCATACACTGACCTGTAAGAGACCACAGGGCCCAGGCACCGTCTGAGCCCTTCCCTCATCCCGGCGATTTTGCTAGCAGGAGTTCAACCCCAACGAACACAGCCCGGAGACCCCCTGGGGCAAAAACGGCTTCCGAGGAGCAATATGCCCTTGCTGTGGAAAACCTATCCCAAGTGGGGTAGCCAGGTAAACAAAATGCCACACACCCAGGTGTAAGAGACAACATTGCCCAGGCATGGTCTAAGCCCCTCACCTCGTCCCTGTGCTTTTGGGAGCCTGAGGGACACCCGAGGCCCACGGCCCTGAGACCCGTTTGGCAAATAGCCGGCTTCCAACAGCAACAGTTTTCCTGAGGTGCAGACCCACCTAGGGTTTGCGTTAGCCCCCAGGAGGCCGTCAGGCCCAATCCCCTGGCTGTGTGGCGCGCGGTGGGGCGGGCCGAGGGGACTGAGCTGGCGAGTGGAACCATGGGCCCACAGGTTTTGGCGTGGGGGACTTTGAAGATCCTCAGGGGCTAGGCGGGCCCTGCCCCTTCTCCTGCCTCGTATGACCGGTGGGCCCCCTAGAGTCCCAGGTGGCGTGGGGCTGCAGGGTGAGTATGGCGCTGGGTCTTGGGTCCCCAACCTCGGTCGCTGTGGCACCAGGCACCTTGGGTGGGGCCCCTCAGGAGCCCACTTAGAGTTAGTGTTAGCCCCCGGGAGGCCGGCAAGCCCGACCTGCTGGATGTGCGGCGAGCAGAGGGGCAGCCCAAGATGAGGGCGCTGAGGACTGGGAGCGTGGGCCCAAGCGTTTTGGCGCTGTGGGCCTTCAAAAGTCGTCAGGGGCTCAGAGTGCCCTGCATGTTCTCCTGCTCTGAATGACGGGCGGGGCCAATAACGGCCTGTGTGGCTGTGGGGCGAAGGGTGAGTCCAGCGCTGGGGCTCGGGGTTCCCAATCCCCCCGGCGTTGGGGTGCCAGGCTCCTTGGGAGGGGCCCTTCGGGGCAGAACAAGGGTTAGGATTATCCTCCAGGAGGCCGGCAGGAAGGATCCACCGGCGGTGTGGCTAGCGGGCGGGGGGGGGGGGGGTGCGGTGGGGGGGGTGGGCGACCGGAGGGGAGGGCGGTGCAGAGCGGAGCGTGGCCCCAAGTGTTTTGGTGCAGGGGGCCTTCGAAGCTCCCCGGGAGCTCGGAGGGCCCTAACCTTTCACCCCCGCTGAATGACCGGCGGCGCCCCTAGCGGCCCGGGTGGCGGGGGGCTGCAGGGTGAGTCCAGCGCTGGGGATTGGAGGTTCCCAATCCCTGGCGTTGGGGCGCCAGGCACCTTGGGATGGGCGCCTCGGGGACCCACCTAGGGTTTGGGTTAGCCCCCAGGAGGCCTTCAGGCCCAATCCCCTGGCTGTGTGGCTCACAGTGGGGCGGACCGAGGGGAGGGAGCTGGCGAGCGGGACCGTGGGCCCACAGGTTTTGGCGCGGGGCCTTCTAAGGAGGTCGGGGGCTCAGAGGGCCCTGCCCCTTTCCCGCCTGAATGACCGGCAGCGCCCCTAGCAGCCCGGGTGCCAGGGGGCTGCAGGGTGAGTCCGGCCCTGGGACTAGGACGTCCAGGATCCCTGGCATGGCCGCGCAAGACCCTTTGGGAGGGGCCCCTCCGGGACCGCCCTAGGGTTAAGGTTACCCCCAGGTGGCCGGCAGGTCCGATCCGCCTGCTGTCTTTCGAGCGGAGGGGCCAGTTGAGGTCAGGGCGCTGACTAGTGGGAACGTGGGCCCAAGAGCTTTGGGGCGGGGGCCATCGAAGGTCGGCGGGGGCTCAGAGGGCCCTGCCCTTTCTCCAGCCCTGAATGAGCGGCAGCCCCCCTAGTGGCCCAGGTGGTGGAGGGGCAGCAGTGTTAGTCTTGCCCTGGGGCTCGGGGGTCCCCAATGCCCGGAGTTGCAGTGCCAGGACCCTTGGGAGGGGCCCCTCGGGGGCCCACCTAGGGTTAGGATTAGCCCCCAGGACGCCGGCAGGCAGGATCCACCGGCGGTGTGGCGAGCCGGGGGGGGGGGGGCTGCCGGAGGGGAGGGCGATGGAGAGCGGAGCGTGGGCCCAAGTGTTTTGGCGCAGGGGGCCTTCGAAGGTCCCTGGGAATTCGGAGGGCCCTACCCATTCACCCACCCTGAATGATGGGCGGCGCTCCTAGCGGCCCAGGTGGCAGGGGCTGCAGGGTGAGTCCAGCGCTGGGGTTTGGAGGTTCCCAATCCCCAGCGTTGGGGCGCCAAGCCCCTTGGAATGGTCCCCTTGGGGACCCACCTAGGGTTTGCGTTAGCCCCCAGGAGGCCGTCAGGCCCAATCCCCTGGCTGCGTGGCGCGCAGTGGGGCGGGCAGAGGGGACGGAGCTGGCGAGCGGGACCCTGGGCAGACAGGTTTTGGCGTGGGGGCCTTCGAAGATCCTCAGGGGCTAATAGGGCCCTGCCCGTTCTCCCGCCTGAATGACGGGCGGCGCCCCTAGCGGCCCCGGTGGCGGGAGCTGCAGGGTGTGTCCGGCCCTGGGGCTAGGACGTCCAGGATCCCGGGGCGTGGCTGCACAAGGCCCCTTGGGAGGGGCCCCTCGGGGACCGACGAGGGTTAGGGTTAGCCCCCAGGAGGCTGGCAGGTCCGATCCGCCTGCTGTGTTTCCAGCGGAGGGGCAGGTTGAGGTGACGGTGCTGACTAGAGGATACGTGGGCCCAAGTGCTTTGGGGCGGGGGGGCCATCGAAGGTCGGCGGGGGCTCGGAGGGCCCTGCCCGTTCTCCCGCCCTGTATGACCGGTGGGCCCTAGAGGCCCAGGTGGCCAGGGGCTGCAGGGTGAGTCCGGCGTTGGGTCTCGGGTCCCCAATCTCCGGCACTGAGGCGCCAGGCCCCTTGGGTGGGGCCCCTCAGGAGCCCACCTAGACTTAGTGTTAGCCCCCGGGAGAGCGGCAGGTCCAATCCGCCTGCTGTGTTTCGAGCGGAGGGGCAGGTTGAGGTGTGGGCGCTGACTAGTGGGAACGTGGGCCCAAGCGCTTTGGGGCGGGGGGCCATCGAAGGTCCGCGGGGGCTCGGAGGGCCCTGCCCCTTCTCCAGGCCTGAATGAGAGACAGTGCCCCTAGTGGCCTAGGTGGTGGACGGCAGCAGTGTTAGTCTTGCCCTGGGGCTCGGGGGTCCCCAATCCCCAGCATTGCAGCCCCAGGCCCCTTGTCAGGGGCCTCTCGGGGACCGACCTAGGGTCAGGGTTAGCAAGAAGGATGCCGGCAGGCCCGAAATGCCTGCTGTGCAGCGAGTGGAGGGGCGGGCGGAGTGAGGGCGCTGGCGAGCTGGAGCCTTGGCCCAAACATTTTGGAGCGGGGGGGCCTTCAAAAGTTACCTGGGGCACAGAGGGCCCTGCCCGTTCTCACGCCCTGAATGACCGGCGGGCCCCCTAGCGGCCCAGGTGGCGGGGGGCTGCAGGGTGAGTCCGGCGCTGGGTCTCGGGTCCCCAATCCCCGGCGTTGGGGCACCAGGCCCCTTGGGAGGGGCCCCTCAGTAGCCCACCTAGAGTTAGGGTTAGCCCCCAGGATGCCGGCAAGCCCTATCTGCTGGATGTGCAGCGAGCAGAGGGGCAGGCCGAGCTGAGGGCGCTGAGGAGTGGGAACGTGGGCCCAAGCGCTTTGGGGCTGGGGGCTATCAAAGGTCCGCGGGGGCTCAGAGGGCCCTGCCCCTTCTCCAGCCCTGAATGAGAGACAGCGCCCCTAGTGGCCCAGGTGGTGGACGGCAGCAGTGTTAGTCTGGCCTTGGGGCTCGGGAGTCCCCAATCCCCAGCGTTGCAGCCCCAGGCCCCTTGTCAGGGGCCTCTCGGGGACTGATCTAGGGTTAGGTTTACCAGGAAGGATGCCGGCAGGGCCGAAATGCCCGCTGTGCAGCGAGTGGAGGGGCGGGCGGAGTGAGGACACTGGAAAGCTGGAGCCTGGGCCCAAACATTTTGGAGCGGGGCGGGGGCCTTCAAAGGTTGCCTGGGGCACAGAGGGCCCTGCCCGTTCTCACGCCCTGAATGACCGGCGGGCCCCCTAGCGGCCCAGGTGGCGGGGGGCTGCAGGGTGAGTCCGGCGCTGGGTCTCCGGTCCCCAATCCCCTGCGTTGGGGCGCCAGGCCCCTGGGGAGGGGCCCCTCAGGAGCCCACCTAGAGTTAGGGTTAGCCCCCAGGAGGCTGGCAAGCCCTATCTGCTGGATGTGCCGCGAGCGGAGGGGCAGGCTGAGCTGAGGGGGCTGAGGAGTGGGAGCGTGGGCCCAAGCGTTTTGGCGCGGGGGGCCTTCCAAAGTCATCAGGGGCTCGGAATGCCCTGCACGTTCTCCCGCTCTGAATGACCGGCAGCGCCAATAATGGCCTGGGTGGCGGTGGGGCGGAGGGTGAGTCCAGCGCTGGGGCTCGGGGGTCCCAATCCCCAGCGTTGCAGTGCCAGGCCCCTTGGGAGGGGCCCCTTGGAGGCCGAACTAGGGTTAGGATTAGCCCCCAGGAGGCCGGCAGGTAAGATCCACCGGCGGTGTGGCGAGCGGGGGGGTGGCCGAGGAGAGGGCGCTGGAGAGCGGAGCTTGCGCCCAAGTGTTTTGGCGCGGGGGCCTTGGAAGGTCGGAGGGGGCTCGGAGGGCCCTACCCGTTCTCCAGCCTGAATGACCGGCGGCGCCCCTAGCGGCCCGGGTGGTGGGGGCCTGCAGGGTGATTCCAGCACTGGGGTTTGGAGGTTCCCAATCCCCGGCGTTGGGGCGCCAAGCCCCTTGGGATGGGCCCCTCAGGGACCCACCTGGGATTGCGTTAGCCCCCAGGAGGCCTTCAGGCCCAATCCCCTGGCTGTGTGGTGCACGGTGGGGCGGGCCGAGGGGACGGAGCTGGCGAGCGGGACCTTGGGACCACAGGTTTTGGCGTGGGGGCCTTCGACGATCCTTAGGGGCTAGGAGGGCCCTGCCCCTTCTCCCGCCTGAATGACCAGCGGCGCCCCTAGCGGCCCCGGTGGCTGGGGCTGCAGGGTGTGTCCGGCCCTGTGGCTAGGAGGTACAGGATCCCCGGCGTGCCTCGCAAGGCCCCTTGGGAGGGGCCCCTCAGGGACCGACCTAGGGTTAGGGTTAGCCCCCAGGAGGCCAGCAGGTCTGATCCGCCTGCTGTTTTTTGAGTGGAGCGGCATGTTGAGGTGAGGGCGCTGACTAGTGGGAACGTGAGCCCAAGCGCGTTGGGGCGGGGGGGCCATCGAAGGTCGGCGGGGGCTCGGAGGGCCCTACCCCTTCTCCCGCCTAAATGACCGGCGGCGCCCCTGCGGCCCAGGTGGCGGGGGGCTGCGGGTAAAGTCCGGCGCTCGGTCTCGGGTCCCCAATCCCAGGCGTTGGGGCGCCAGGCCCCTTGGGTGGGGCCCCTCAGGAACCCACCTAGAGTTCGGGTTAGCCCCCAGTAGTCCCGCAAGCCCGATCTGCTGGATGTGCGGCGAGCGGAGGGGCAGGCCGAGCTGAGGGCGCTGAGGACTGGGAGCGTTGGCCCAAGCGTTTTGGCGCGGGGGGCCTTCAAAAGTCGTCAGGGGCTCGGAGTGCCCTGCACGTTCTCCCACTCTGAATGATCGGCAGCGCCAATAAGGGCCTGGGTGGCGGTGGGGCGAAGGGTGAGTCCAGCGCTGGGGCTCGGGGGTCCCAATCCCCGGCGTTGCGGTGCTAGGCCCCTTGGGAGGGGCCCCTCGGGGCCGAACAAAGGTTAGGATTAGCCCCAGGAGGCCGGCAGGCAGGATCCACGGGCGGTGTGGCGAGCGGAGGGGGGGGGGCGGCCGGAGGGGAGGGCGCTGGAGAGCGGAGCGTAGCCCCAAGTGTTTTGGCGCAGGGGGCCTTCGAAGCTCCCCGGGGGCTCAGAGGGCCCTACCCGTTCTCCCCCCCTGAATGACCGGCGGCGCCCCTAGCGGCCCGGGTGCCGGGGGGCTGCAGGGTGAGTCCAGCGCTGGGGTTTGGAGGTTCCCAATCCCCGCCATTGGGGCGCCAAGCCCCTTGGGATGGGCCCCTCGGGGACCCACCTAGGGTTTGGGTTAGCCCCCAGGAGGCCTTCAGGCCCAATCCCCTGGCTGTGTGGCGCGCGGTGGGGCGGACCGAGGGGAGGGAGCTCGCTAGCGGGACCGTGGGCCCACAGGTTTTGGCGCGGGGCCTTCTAAGGAGGTCGGGGGCTCGGAGGGCCCTGCCCCTTCTCCCGCCTGAATAACCTGCGGCGCCCCTAGCAGCCCGGGTGCCAGGGGGCTGCAGGGTGAGTCCGGCCCTGGGGCTAGGACGTCCAGGATCCCTAGCATGGCCGCGCAAGACCCTTTGGGAGGGGCCCCTCCGGGACCGCCCTAGGGTTAAGGTTACCCCCAGGTGGCCGGCAGGTCCGATCCGCCTGCTGTCTTTCGAGCGGAGGGGCCGGTTGAGGTGAGGGCGCTGACTAGTGGGAACAAGGGCCCAAGCGCTTTGGGCCGGGGGGCCATCGAAGCTCAGCGGGGGCTCAGAGGGCCCTGCTAGTTCTCCAGCCCTGAATGAGCGGCAGCGCCCCTAGTGGCCCAGGTGGTGAAGGGGCAGCAGTGTTAGTCTTGCCCTGGGGCTCGGGGGTCCCCAATGCCCGGAGTTGCGGTGCCAGGACCCTTGGGAGGGGCCCCTCGGGGGCCCACCTAGGGTTAGGATTAGCCCCCAGGACGCCGGCAGGCAGGATCCACCGGCGGTGTGGCGAGCCGAGGGGCGGGCCGAGGGGAGGGCGCTGGAGAGTGGAGCGTGGGCCCAAGTGTTTTGGCGCAGGGGGTCTTCGAAGCTCCCCGGGGGCTCAGAGGGCCCTACCCGTTCTCCCCCCCTGAATGACCGGTGGCGCCCCTAGCGGCCCCGTTGGCGGGGGGCTGCAGGGTGAGTCCAGCGCTGGGGTTTGGAGGTTCCCAATCCCCAGCGTTGGGGTGCCAAGATCCTTGGGATGGGCCCCTCCGGGACCCACCTAGGGTTTGCGTTAGCCCCCAGGAGGCCGTCAGGCCCAATCCCCTGGCTGTGTGGCGCGCGGTGGGGCGGGCCGAGTGGACGGAGCTGGCGAGCGGGACCGTGGGCCCACAGGTTTTGGCGTGGGGGACTTCGAAGATCCTCAGGGGCTAGGAAGGCCCTGTCCCTTCTCCCGCCTGAATGACCGGCAGCGCCCCTAGCGGCCCGGGTGGCGGGGGCTTCAGGGTGTGTCCGGCCCTGGGGCTAGGACGTCCAGGATCCCGGGCGTGGCAGCGCAAGGCCCCTTGGGAGGGGCCCCTCGGGGACCAACGAGGGTTAGGGTTAGCCCCCAGGAGCCCGTCAGGCCCAATCCCCTGGCTGTGTGGCACGCGGTGGGGCGGGCCGAGGGGACGCAGCTGGCGAGCGGGACCGTGGGCCCACAGGTTTTGGCGTGGGGGACTTCGAAGATCCTCAGGGGCTAGGAGGGCCCTGCCCCTTCTCCCACCCCGTATGACCGGTGGGCCCCCTGGAGGCCCAGGTGGCAGGGGGCTGCAGGGTGAGTCCAGCGCTGGGTCTCGGGTCCCCAACCTCCGCCGCTGTGGCGCCAGGCACCTTGTGTGGGGCCCCTCAGGAGCCCACCTAGAGTTATTGTTAGCCCCCGGGAGGCCGGCAAGCCCGACCTGCTGGATGTGCGGCGAGCAGAGGGGTAGGCCGAGCTGAGGGCGCTGAGGAGTGGGAGCGTAGGCCCAACCGTTTTGGCGCGGGGGGGGGGGGGGGCCTTCGAAGGTTGCCTGGGGCACAGAGGGCCCTGCCCATTCTCACGCCCTGAATGACTGGTGGGCCCCCTAGCGGCCCAGGTGGTGGGGGGCTGCGGGTAAAGTCCGGCCCTTGGTCTCGGGTCCCCAATCCCCGGCGTTGGGGCGCCAGGCCCCTTGGGTGGGGCCCCTCAGGAGCCCACCTAGAGTTAAGGTTAGCCCCCAGGACTCCCGCAAGCCCGATCTGCTGGAGGTACGGCGAACGGAGGGGCAGGCCGAGCTGAGGGCGCTGAGGAGTGGGAACGTGGGCCCAAGCGTTTTGGCGCGGGGGGCCTTCGAAAGTCTCAGGGGCTCGGAGTGCCCTGCACGTTCTCCCACTCTGAATGACCGGCGGCGCCAATAACGGCCTGGGTGGCGGTGGGGCAGAGGGTGAGTCCAGTGCTGGGGCTCGGGGGTCCCAATCCCCGGCGTTGCGGTGCCAGGCCCCTTGGGAGTGGCCCCTCGGGTGCCGAACAAGGGTTAGGATTAGCCCCCAGGAGGCCGGCAGGCAGGATCCAGGGGCGGTGTGGCGAGCGGGGGGGGGGGGCGGAGGGGAGGGCACTGGAGAGCGGAGCGTGGGCCCAAGTGTTTTGGCGCAGGGGGCCTTCGAAGCTCCCCGGGAATTCGGAGGGCCTTACCCGTTCTCCCCCCCTTAATGACCCGCGGCGCCCCTAGCGGCCCAGGTGGTGGCGGGGTGGCAGTGTGAGTGCGGCAATGGGGCTCGGGGGTCCCCAATCCCTGGCGTTGCGGCGCCAGACCCCTTGGGAGGGGCCCCTTGGTGGCCGATCTAGGGTTACGGTTAGCGCTCCATTCTAGTCGGCAGTCAGTGACCCTAGGTATGATGAGAGGGAGGGGGTAACAGGGCATTTCATCTGATCGCCCCCCCACCCCTCTGGCCTCCTCTAGCTACGGATGCGTCCTCTCTTCCTGGGACGAGATCGGCGGAGCCCGCGAGCAGCGGGGCATGTGAGTGAGCTTTGGCTAATGCAGAGGGCCCTTCCTTCTTCGAGAGGGCAGTGAGGGGACTGTGTTCTGGGGGCTGCTGGACCCTCATCCCACACATCTGCAATTCCTGTGAGAGGGTCCAGGTCTGAGGGCTGCTTCTGCAGAAGAGGAAAGGGGTCCTGAGGAGCCCTGGGTGGGCTGTGGGCACTGTGGGAGAGCAGAGGGGGCTGGAGGGCAGCCTCAGCCCCTAACAGAGTCATTCCCCATCCCCGCCGCCTCCCAGCCCTGTCTCTACCCCAATCCTGGGACCCAGAACAAAGGGCATGGCTTCCACACATCTGGTGGAACGTCGACACTGGGTGCTCAGCAGGTACTCAGGAGACCCAGGGAGAGCTCGGGGACTGGACGTCCCCCACCCAGTGGGAGATTAGCGTCCACGGAAGGAAACCGTCTCCTGGCACCTACTGAACGAGGCAGCACGTAGGCACGGGAGGGGAAGTGGGAGGTATCGGGAGGGTCCTGGGAAGGCCAGGGATGGGACAGAGTCCCTTTGTTCCCTCCTTGGTTGGACAGTCACAGAGCACTAGTGTGCCCTGAGGGCAAAGACCACGGCAGACACGCCACCCCTCCCTGCCCACATGCAGTGGAAGTCACGCGGCAAGTGGGCAGGGAGACTGAGCAGGGCGTCCAGCTTCCGCTTGGAGGACAAAAATGGTCACACCAGGGGTCAAGGGCTCCCACTCACAGAGGCTTTGGGTCAGCCCAAAGGTGGACATGGAGTAGGAATGGGCTCTGACAGCCGGGAGCCGGGGACCCAGGGGCCCAGGTTCCCACAGGGGTTCCCTGGGGCATCCGTGTGGGAGGTGCCCTGTCCTCTGACTCCTCTGCCCACCTGTCTGTCCCCAGGGCCATCTCCTCCATCCTGGGCACCTGGCTGGGCCACTACCCTGAAGATTTCTTCCAGCCCCCAGAATTTCCCTGCCTAAAGACACTACTGGCATACGTAGGGCTCAACGTGCCAGGCTCAGACCTGGAGCAACGTGCCTGGCTCCTCCTCTCTCGGCTGCGACACCTCGAGCCCGCTGAGCCGGAGGCTGGGGGTGAGGAGGACTGGGGGTGACTGATGGAGGGCTGTGGAGGGGAGAGAGTGGGCCACACAGAGCAAGCCTCCACAGACTGCAGTGTGGCTGGGAGCAAGGAGTGGTCTCAGATCACTGTCCCCATGGGCTACAGTTTGGGGAGACCACCCAGGGACAGATTCTTAGACTCAAACAATATTGAGTGGTGGGCAAAGTTGCCTTCATTTGGAAGGGACATGGAAAGACAATCATGATGACCGTACTTTCTCTTCTTGGAGAGACAGCAGCAGCCCCAGAGCGAGATCCAGAACCGCGCCGAAAGCTAGTCCCAGCTCCCACTGTGGTGCCTGCTGCAGCTTCAGAGCCTGAGCTGGAAAATCCCAACACTGTTGCTGGAGCTCAGCAAATCAAAAGAGCAGGGACGTCACCTGCCATGTCGGGCCCAGTGCAGCTGGTGGTCAGAGCTCTGATCCACCGTGAGGACGTGCAAGAGTCACCTGCGCCTTTGGAAAGCCAGGAGCCTCAGCAGGCCCCAGCACCAGCCATGGAGGTCCCTGAAGAACCCGTGACGACACCTCCCATTTCAGAGACACGGCAGGATATACTCACAGCTCTGACTCCCTGTCGGGAGCTTGAAGACCCCCCTGCACCTTGTGCAGCCTCGGTGCCCGCGCACACTGCAGCACTAGCTATGGAGGTCCCTGAAGGGCCCCCGATGCCACCTGTCCTGTCAGAGCCAACGGAGGTTACACTCACAGCCCTGACGAACGGTCATGAGCTGCAAGAGCCACTGGCATCTATGGCAGCCTGGGCGCCCGCGCACGCTGCAGCACTAGCTATGGAGGTCCCTGAAGGGCCCCTGATGCCACCTGCCCTGTCAGAGCCAACGGAGGTTACACTCACAGCCCTGATGAACGGTCATGCGCTGCAAGAGCCACTGGCATCTATGGCAGCCTGGGCGCCCGCGCACGCTGCAGCACTAGCTATGGAGGTCCCTGAAGGGCCCCTGATGCCCCTTGCCCTGTCAGAGCCAGCGGAGGATATACACAGAGCTCTCACTCCCTGTCAGCAGCTTCAAGAGCCACCTGCACCTTTGGCAGCCCCGGAGTCCAAGCAGGCTACAGCACCAATTATCGGGGTTGCCGGAGGGTGCTGGCAACCATTTCTCTCAGTGGAGCAACTGGCCTCGGCCCCGGAGCAGCAGTTCCTGCTCGCTGAATCCCCAAAGGATGGCTTTCCCTCCCCTGTCATTCCAGTGTTTCTAATTTTTGCGTTGTTCATGCACCTATTTCATAGCTTAATATATTCTGGTCTATAAATAAAGATAAATTGAGTTTTCATGGAATTTTACTCTGATCCTTTTAAATTGTACATCCAGGTGTCATTTGATACAGAGTGTTTCACAACCTTGTCCTTCTACAATATTTCCCTCCAAGAGACTCCCGTGCCACTCGTCAGATACTGCTCATTCTCTCAGCACAGTCCCTGCAGCCACAGCTCCCCTCTCTGCCTCTGTGAGTTACTTCTTCTGGGTTTTCATGTGTGTGGGATCAGACAGTGTGGCCTTTTTCTATCTAGCTACGTAACCTATGAGTGATTCATTTATTTTTTTCAGGTTTCTTTCTCTTAACAAACAAACAAACACACAAAAACAGAAACAAAAAAAACCCACCATTTTACTACAAAGGAATATTCCTGATACAATACCGCGCAGGTGAAGCCCCAAAATGAAATGTTTTCATGATCTGGGATAGGCTTCCCTTTTGTAAGTGTGACCCAAGAGCCAGAAATACCTGGGTCCATGAGACACCTGCAAAATCTTTCATTTTCCAGGATAGGCCAGGTTTCAATGATTCTAATGTGCATATTATAAAAATATTGAGACTGCATATTAAATCTTCCTCTTTATTACAAACATATCAGGTAATTAAAAGGTTCTCTAAGGTTTTAGCCAGATTACGTTTTGTTAGTAAAATAGTGATGTAAATATGAAGAAAGGAAGACACATTCCTTCTACCTTCTACCATGATAGCCCATAACGCATGGCGTCCCTCTTCCAGTCCTTTCTCTCGGAGTGTATGGGTGAGTGTGTGCGGGGGAGGGGGTTTGCCTGTGTGTGGGACAGGGTGGGGCAGGGAGGGTTTCACAGCTGGGCTCTTGTTCGGCCTGAGGTCCCCACAGTGGACAGGCACTGCTACTCCTCTCCTGTCCCCTTCTGCATTTTCAGGGGCTACACATCATTTACTCAGCAGCACCACCTGCCGAACAATTGAGACCTCTCCAATTCTTTGAGTCTCATCCTTAAAGTGAAGGGTACAATGTGCCGTAAATCTCTTTGGCTTAAGACTGTTTCCTAAAAGCACAATTTCTGGAACACACTTTAGTCCCATTGTTGCAGTATTGGCTGCAGGGTCCTCTATCTATACTCTCTTTCTTTCCGTGGAGCCTTGCTCGGGAAAGGAGGGTCCCCGGAGACTAGAGAGGAACCCTGAAATCATGAGGAAGACAAGCCAGCAGTGAGGCCATCAGGCTACCTGGGCGGGACCCGTGAAGCAGGGAAGAGCCTGTCCATACCGCCCTCATGGATCCTCCCTCCACAAGCATCCCTGCCCCACCACACACACACACACACACACACACACACACACACACACACACACACCCCGCCCTGGAACACCCCTCATCCAGACCCCGTCCCAGGACACACCCCAGCCACTCCAGCCCCTCCTGCTCTAGAACTCGGCTTCTAAGTAGAGCAACCAGGTCCTGCTTCCAGGCCAGCAGAGGGGCATCGGCCGGGCCACACTTGTCTGCTTGCTCCGGGTCCATCCTTTTTGGGCCCTCTCCTCCCAGGAAGGAACCAACCTCTCATGACAGCTCAGGTCAGTGAGTCACAGACATGACCTGAATGTGTTCATCCATATGTCCACTAGGTGGCAACAGCAAGAACTGCTTGAACCTCTGTGAACAGGAGGGACCTTTACTGAGGAGGGAAGAGAAGGCTAGCTGAGGACAAAGCCAGAACTGACACCCCACACCCACCCCCCCACCATGGGGTGTACGTGACATTCCTCAGGCACTCCTGGCTGCCCTAAAGGACAAAGAAAGAGTTAACCTATAGACACCACAATCCTGCAAGACTTAAGTCTCCCTCAGTTTCCCAATGTCTTAGCAGTTTACAAGAACCAAGCATTTCTATCAATAACTTAGCTTCCTGAAGGGAAAGCAGATACAACGAAATGTCCTTATAATCTGCAGCCTCCAGGAAGTTCCCAACCGTCTTAATGTTCATGCCTTGCTAGAGGGCAAAACCACCTTCCCTAGACAATGGCAGGGCCTCTGTACCTTGTGAGTCTTCTTTAACATATGCAAGTATTATCTCAACCTCCCTTTTTCCTTACCTTCCCCCAACCCCATAGTCTATCATCAGCCAGCCCTCACAAGCCAGGGCAGCAGCTCTTTCTGCCACCTGTCCTGTCATAAACCACCAATTTTGCACCAAAGACGTCTCGAGAATTCCTTCCTGGTCATCGGCTGCGGATTCCACCCCACTGAACCTCACCTATATTCCACAACCTCCTCATTTCCAAAGCACACTGGGTGCTCATGGAAGCTGCAGGATGGACAGAGCCTCAACCGGCGGCTTTGGCACTGGGCATAGCCCCTCCACACCACTCAGGCTCCTCCAGCAGTGACCCCCTGCCCCTGCCAGCCCCAATTCTTAATAACCCTCCAGTTCAGTTGTTGTGACAGCAGTGCCTACGCTTCCTGCTGCAGACACAAGTGAGGAGAAGGGAGAGATCCCTCTCCTTGCACGAAGTCACTTGATGGGGAGTCCACTTGATCAGAAGCTCTCCATCTGGGAGCCCTGCAAAGGACAGGAATGCTGTGACCCTCCGCCTTCCCCAAGGAGCTTTGGTGTGGGGAGCACCGCAGAAGTCTACAGAACTTGGCGCACAACAGCATCACACCTCCACGCCTACAGATGCGGGTGGCAGTTTTTATTCTCACCCTCTCAAGAGGTGAGGAAAGCCCTCTGGGCACACAAGGCACACAGAACAACCAGCTGACCCTGAGCCCCACCGGGCCCCCTGACGGGGGCAGTGCATCCCCGTCCAGGCAAAACCACCTGAGAATCAGCGCACTGGGCCCCTGCCCCCCGAAAACGAGGTGAAAGAACAAGTGAACAGCAAGTTTACAGACCAAAGAGGACGGCCAAACTCCAGCGCTAGGGGAAAATAGCACCTAGAGCTCGAGGCTTTTTCTCATGATTCATTTCTCTCTCCATTCAAAATTTTCCATTTCGTTTTTTTTTCTTTTTTCCCTTTCCAACTACCTTTTTTAATTTTAGCAACACTTCAATTTTCAATCTTTTCTTAACTTTCATTTTTTACATTGACATTTTATACATATATTCTTCATTTTTGGATTCCTGTTGCTACATTCAATTTGATTTCTGTATAATATGAGTTTGGCTTTCTTTACAATTTTGGGATTTAGTGACTTCCAACACACAGACCAAAAGATACTCGGGACCATGTGGCTCACCCTGTTTTGTCCACCCTGTGAGATCCTAATCTCTCTCTCCCCCAACCATTCTTCTCTGGGAAAAGTGACTAGAGGGAGGGATTCACAGCAAAAAAAAAAAAAAAAAAAAAAAAAAAAAAAAAAAAAAAAGAGCCAGAGGTAACACTCTCTGCCACTGATCTAATGCATAGGGTTTTAAGTAAGAAGTCACAGCTGGAACTCAGGATGACAATTACAAAGTTGCTAGCTGGGCTTGAAAAAAGTATAAATGACACGAGAGACTCTCATAGTGCAGAAATGAAATCGAATCAGGCCCAAATTCCAAAGGCTCTGAGATGCAGTCTACATTGGATGTGCATGCTCTAACGGCTAGGGTCAATGAGGAGAAGACAGAGTCAGTGACACCAAAGACAAGCTGATGGAAAGGAAGGAAGCTGAGGAAAAGAGAGAAAGCCAACGAATGGACCATGGGTGGAGGAATCGAAAAATCAGTGATGCCACAAAAGGAAACAATATTGGAATTACTTCTGGCCCCAAGGGAGAAGACACAGAGGGACAGAAGATCTATCTGTGTAGATCGTAGCTGAGAACTTCCCTAATCTGGGAGGGAAACAGGCATTCAAGTCCAAGAGGTAGAGAGGACTCTTCCCCAAATCCATAAGAATAGAGGAATACCCTAACATATACTAGTGATGTTTGCAATTTCAGACAGAAAGAGAAAATCCTGAAAGCAGTTTGAGACAAGAGGATCTTCACCGACAGGGGTAAGCACGTTAGACTAGCCACATACCTATCCACAGAGTCCTGGCACACCAGAAAGGGCTGGTGTGATTGAGTCATGGTACTAAGTGAGAAAAACATGGAGCCAAGAACGCTTTACCCAGCAAGGAGTCATTCCGAATAGGAGCAGAGATAAAGAGCTTCCAGGACAGAAAGAAACTCAAAGGATTTGGCCGCTAAACCACCCTGCAAGAATAGGAAGGGGGATCCTGTAAGTGAAGACAGACTCCAAGAGTAACACAGACCAGAAAGAAACAGAGACCATCTACAGAATTAGGGACGTGACAGGTAATGCAATGGACTCATCTCCATCTGCTTTTTAGATTTTTTCTTTATCATTGGTCTTAAGCAATTTTATTGGGATGTAGGTTGATAAGGAGGTTTTTTTTCATGATCCTTATGTTTGGGGTTTTTGTTGCCTGGATTCCTGAATTCTTAAAAATATGGGTGTAGAGGGTTCATACAATTCAGATAACAATCAGAATTACTTCTTCAAACAGTTTTTTTCTGTACCTCAGCCAATTTCGTATCTACCAGGCCACTTGAAATTGCTACAAAGCTCACACATACTCTAGTGTTTGTGTGCAGGGCGTGGTTTGCACCCTTCCTTTTCTCTGCTTTATTCTGGACAACTGCTATGATCATACATTCAAGTTCTCTCTCTCTCTCTGTCTCTCGCTCTCTTTTTGCTATTTAGTGTCTAACGGGAAAGAAAGCCCATCTACTACATTTTTCATCTTAGACGTGCCACTGTTCAGCTCCAGAAGTTGGGTTTTCCTTGTTTTCATATTTCCTATATCTGTTTCACTTCATCCTTTGTGTACATTCTTACGTATATAAAACGTCTTTCTAACAGTTGTTTGAATGTCCATGTGCAATACTTCCATCGTCTTTTTCATTTCTGGGTAGGTTTCTATTGTTTAATCTTTCTCCTCAGTACGAGGTGAACTCTTCTCCTTCTTTGCATCCTGGTAATCTTTTGTTGGAAGACAGGTATTGTAAATTTTAATTGTTAGATATTAACTATGGCTTATATTTCTACACATACTCTTGAGGATTGTTCTGATGGTGAGGTAGGTTCCTGGAAGACGATTTTATCCTTCCAGACTAGCTTTCCAAAGGTTTGTTAGGTGGTATCACAGTAGTCTTCAATGTATTTTGCTATTGTTCTGTTGGTATTCTGAGTTCTCTTTGCAATGTCCCACGAATTACGAGGTTTTCCACTCTGCCTGCTGCTGGTAGCACAGACTTTTCCTGATTGTGTGTGAAGGCTAGTGACATTTTCCTCTCTGCTTCCCCTGGGCTATTATTTTCCCCACACCACATAGGTTCCTCACACACGTGCCCTACTGAGGAATCCCATGAAAACTCAAAAGTGATCCTAGATGGCTTTCTGAGGTCCTATTTCTCTGTGCAGCTCTCCTCAGTATTCTGTACTGTAAACCACAGCTATATTGACTTCTCCAAACTTCCATCTTTCTGTCTCCAACTCATGGAAATGGCTAAGCTTCACCTGTATTCTTCATCCCTGACCCGTAGACTAGAAATGAAATCTCTTTAGGCAGTAAGTTAGGGAAATACAGAGTCCCCCATGTTTGTCTTCCCTCTTGCACTAGTCACTTCCCTGCATTGCCTGGAAATATATCGACAGTGTTCTTTTGCCAGGGTGCCTGGGTGGCTCAGTTGCTTAAGCCTCCTACTCGTGATCTGG
Source organism: Ursus arctos (assembly GCF_023065955.2). NCBI lineage: Eukaryota > Metazoa > Chordata > Mammalia > Carnivora > Ursidae > Ursus > Ursus arctos. The sequence continues at coordinate 52,537,191 of NW_026622886.1, forward strand.
ACTCAGGTCACGAACTCAGGGTCTTGGGATCAAGACCAGCATTGGGCATCACACTCAGCACAGAGTCGGCTTGAGATTCTGTCTCCCCTCTCCCTCTATCCTCCCCACCCCCCACATTCTGTCTCTCAAACCAACATAGAAAATCTTTCAAATGAAATAAAATCAGTTACGTAACAGGCAGCCTCTGCAACGAGGGGAAGACCCCAGCAGGGTCCGTGCCTTGCCCAGAATCACAGACTGGTAAGAAGGCAGAACCAGGCCTGAACCCAGCTCTCCGAGTGTCCTCAACGTTGGGGCCCTGGCTGAACCTAGCTACTCACTGGGAGCTCGGGAAGAAGTTGTGTTTTGGAACTGGCTGTAGACCTGGAGGTGGTATGGGGGTGAGAAGGAGCATCGACATCCCAGGCAGGAGGCTTCCCAGCACGTACCTCTCTGAGGAGGAGCCCAGGCCAGGGCAACCCACTGACGGCACCCCTGCCCGCATGACACCCAGAGGAAAGGAGGGATGGCTCGTGACACACAACTGGCAGCGTCTAGGGGTAAGGGTGGGCTCAGCCCCTCTAAGCCAAGGTTCCAATGCCTTCTGCAGGATTGGCCTTGGAAATCAGAAAGCCTAAGACCTGGGAAAGCTATTTCCCATAAACCCTAGGTGGGACTGTCATCTTCTGGGCCTGCACAATAGGAGTATTGGGGCACACACATGTGCACAGTTACACACACAACACAATAGGGACTGTGGGTGGGATCGGAAGAGCTACAGACTCAGAGAAGGTGAGAAAGGAAGAAAATGTGGTGGCAGTTATTCCCTACGTACGACACCACTCCCCCAATTTCTTAGATGGTATCCCACCTATGCCTGTGGACTTCTGCAAGAAGTACATGCTGGAATAATCCCTATCGCACAGGCAAGACACAGACCATCCCTGACAGGCACAACGCCTTCTCTGGGATCCAAAACAGGGAAGATGGAGACTTGCGTCAGAGCCCGGGGTGTTTCTAAGCTGGGGCCCTGGCTGCACCCAGACCTTCCGTGGGGCTTGTGGAGAGGGGTGTGTTGGTGTCACTGGGTACGCATGTGGCATGGCATGCAGAAAGGGGATGAGCAGTCGGCAGCCCAGAGCACTGTTTGTGTAGGTGCTAGTCCAGGTGTGGACTCAGGGAGGGGATCCCAGGAAATGAAGTCACTTCCCTGATAACTGACCCCAACAGAACTTGGAACCCCGGTCACCAGGCAACCACATCATAGTGCAGTCCCGTATCAGGCTCACTTGGCTGGAGACAGTCGATAGTGAAAGATGTTCTCTTGCTGCGTGCCCATTGTCCGGGGCTCTGGCTTCCAGAAACCCCAGGGTGAGGGACTTTTCACATGCTGCAGACACTGGCTCAACCCGCGCCCCCGACGCCGCAGGGCCTTTGCCAGGAGGGGCCGGAAGGTAATACCGAGCGACCTAGGCCAGGCCAGGCCACCTCTCCGAGCCATCCCTGGACAGCCCCATTCCCCCAGTTTCAGGGAAAGAGGGGTATGTGGGGGAGGTCCCGCCCTGGGCTGGAGGAGGTTGCAGGGCAGTGGATACCCTGGGGATGCCTTCATGTTCACACCGATGCCACGGTGGGCAGGGTGGAAAGAGGATTCCTGAGGTGCCTCTCACCAGGGCCAGAGTGAATCCAAGGCCCTCGAGCTGGGTCACTTTTCTCTCCATGGTGGAGCTGCGTGCATCCTGGCCTGTGGTGTGTCTGCAAGGGTGTCCCCTGGGTCTGAGGATCAGCAAAGGCAGCCAGACAGACCTCTGAGGCCTCCCGCCTGGCTGCCAGGCACTGTCTTTACAGAGCTCCACATGGGAGACAGGGCAGGAGCTGAACGATGGGATCCCCTGCCCCACCTCCTTGAAGGACAGGAAGGAGTTCCCTACTGCCAACAAAGTCCAGCGCTGTCTCAGGGTGAGCGCAGGTGCCACAGGGACCCAGCACCCAGGGCACCGATGTGGCACAAAGGGACCCAGATCCCAGAAACCAGCCTCTGGGCTCCTCGGGGCTCCCTCCTAGACTCCTGCTCCCATGTGAACCTGGATCCCCATCTCCTCCCCAAAACTGCCCTCAGGGCCCTGCCAACGGCCTTGGCCCGATGCACAGTCCCTATCCACATATCTGTATGAATATCAGAAAAGCGACCTTAAACCACCTCTCATCCATTGCTCGAAATCCTGGTGAGCTGGGAGACTTTTCCCCAAAGGGGTATGGGGCTTATGGTACTATGCCTATTGCTCTGCCCTTTGGTTGTGAAGGAACACATCCCTGGGGCCCCTCCAGGGTCTGGAGCAGGCGCCTCCTTGTGCTGCACAACATTCCAGAAGGCCCATTGAGCCCTTCACAGATGCAGGACGTTCATGTGATTCCCTTCTGTTGCCAACTCACAGCGCTGCATGGAACATTATTACAAAGTAATAATAGTAATATGAATAATAAAACCACATATTTTAATTTGAAACAGTACTTTTTCATGAATTAATTTCTATTGAAATTATATGATTTCATAGATACTCAACATTATTATACTAAGATTCAAATACTGGTCTAGCTCTGTATTTTTGTTTGTTTTGGGCATTTCTACCCTGGGAAAATAAGGAAACAGGTTTATAATTGGCTCCAAATTCACAGATTATAAGAAATATAAATTTATCTGTTAAGTTATTTTTTTAGTAAAATATTTCAAGTGAAAGAATGTTGTCATCTAAAAATGGTAAGATTTATCACTTTTATTACTTACATATTAACCAAATTAAGTCACATCTGCTTTTTAAATAGAAGTGATCTAAATATTAATATATCCTTGTTTAATCAACGTTTGACATCAGATTAAAAATTATGAATGTGAAAGATGACAATTTTTAATGATGCCTTCTCAAAATTTTTTAAGAACATGAAATATAAAGAGAATTGAGTGCTGGAAATATTCTTGAACAGAATAGAGAAATACTGAATGAAAAAAAAAAGCCCCCTTCATGATAAAAATCCTCAAACAAACTAAGTTTAGTGGAAATATATTTCAACATAATAAAGGCTATACATGAAAACCCCACTGCTAATATCATACTCAATGGTGAAAAATGGTGAGAGCTTTCCCCCTAGTTCAGGAACAAGATGAGAATGTCCACTCTCACCATTTTTATTCATTCTAGTATTGCAAGTCTTAGCCACAACAATCAGGCAAGAAATAAAAAAACTTCCAGATTGGTAAGGAAGAAGTAAAACTTTCACTATTTGTAGATGGCATATTATGTATAGAAAACCTAAGATGCTACCAAAATACTACTAATACTGATAAACAGATTCAGAAAGGTTGCAGGATACAAAAAAAAAAAAAAAGTACAGAAATCTGTGGCATTTTTCTATACTGATAATGAAGTAGCAGAAAGAGAAATTAAGACAAAAATCCCATTTACACGTGCACCAAAAATAATAAAATACCTAGGAATAAATGTAAACAAAGTGAAAGACCTGACTGAAAATCATACAATTTTGATGAAAAAAGTCACAGACAACACAAATGGAAAGATACTCCATTCTCTTGGACTGGAAGAATAAATATTGTTAAAATGTCCATACTACCCAAAGCAATCTACATATTTAATGCAATCCCCATCAAAATAGCAACAGTATTTCTCACTAGAACAAATAATCCTAAAATTTGTATGGAACCACAAAAGATCCAGAATAACTAAAGAGATCTTGAAAAAGAATGACAACCTAGAGGCATCACAATCCCAGATTTCAAGATCTACTACAAAGTTGTAGTAATCAAAACAGTATGGTACTGATACAAAAAAAGACATATAGATTAATAGAACAGAATAGACGGCCCAGAAATAAACCCTTGAGGAGCTGAGTTTTCAAAAGGGATGTTCTCCACTTCTCCCAGGACATTCAAATACTCCCTAGACCTCGCTCGTCTAATTAGAGATTTTTCTTTAGGCTCTCAGGACATTGTAATTCTTAGAGAAATTCTTCTCAGGGTCTGGAAGGTAATGTTTTTGCTCATTGTACTTCTTTAATTTAGCTAGATGCCCTTGTATTTGGAAGATATTCTTATAACATCTCCAAGATTATTTTTTAATAGATTTTCTTGTCTGTTTCTTTAAATTACTTTTGCTTACATAAGGGATATCAGAGAAGATATAAATATTTTATTCTTCCAGGAGACTCTGTGTGTGTGTGTGTGTGTGTGTGTGTGTGTGTGTGTATTTAGGCCATATATTTAGTTCATTAAGATTTGTACAGATTTCTAGAAGAAAAATAATCACATGATCACATGATTTAGGATTACTTATAATCATAAATAGATTTTTAAATTGGAGAGGAAAACGGATAGCTAGTAAAGCATGAAACCCTGATAGGAAACATACATACTGTGTGCTGGTTAATTGGTTATAGTCACTTCATGTATTATTATGACAGCTTCTGCCTGTGAACTTAGAAGATGCTGAGCTTCTCAATAATCAAAGAAGAGAACAAGTGTTCATTCAAAATGCTGACCCAAGCAGTGCCTGCTTTTCTGTTTTTCTATCTGAAGCCATCATTTAGAATTTGTACTCTTTCAACAGTAGGAAAGTCCATAGACCTCTAAAGCATGAGTAAAATTCAAATAGGGTCAAATTCCCGAGGGCAAAGCATTATTTTTCCTCCCAGCCCTGTTACATTTGGCCATACATGCTTATTTCAACCCATGCAGCAGAGAATAAGGGCTGTGATTTTCATTATGATCACTAATTCCTTAAAAGTGCATCTAGGGCCTTCCAGAGTCATGAATTCAGCAGAATAACAGAAGGTAGCATGTCAAAAGACCATATGCAGGGCCTAGGCTGTATTTGCAGTACTAGTTCTGCATAATGTTTCCAGTTGGTATGCAATCATGCATGAACTCAAGCTTAAAAAAAACAAAAAGCTAGAATTTTTCATGCAGTGCTGTTACCTTTCAACGCACACCCAATTCAGCAAACTTAAATATTATCAAATATCCTTCCATAGTGATTGCAGTCTCCAGGGCTATCTACTGGTAATGCATAGCTTGGTTTTTAGATAATAAATAATAAAACTCTTCTAACAGGTGAATTTGATAATCAGTGTGCATCCAGAAGCATTGAATGTTTCCCATTAAATGACTGTAATCTTTCAGTTTGGTTTGCACCACCATATGCTATTGGCCTTGCATTTTGTATGTTAACTTTGCAGAGCTCATGCTCACTACAAACACACTCGGGACCTCTAAATACTTGTTTCTTGTGCATACCATGAATTTGTATTCACATTTTTGGAGAAAGGAGACAATGCTGATGTTTACTTGTATTTCAGAAAAATCAATCAGGTCAGCCTTGAGAGGTCACAATGACCAATACAGCTGATACACTGAGAGTTCACTAAATATTTTCTGAGACTTCGGTATCATTGTTGCAAGTATTCAATTTTCTGGATCACATGCCCGTGACAGAGGGTTCCCTTACATTCACAATTCTGGAAGAAAACTCTTCATATTGCCATCCCAGAAATCCAGAAATCCTGCCAGGGAGTGAACATTTACTGTAAAATAATCTGTGCCACATTGCTCCTCTTTTTATACAGCACCATGACCCACTAAGGAATAAGAAAAATCCCTGAGCTGTCTCTGTATGTTTTTAGCATTATGATTTCATACACATTTAACGGAATTAATTTAAAAAAGACAACCCTAGTTCTAAGATTAAAAAATCTTCATAAAATAGTCAAATCGAGCCAATGTGCTAAATATTTTTTTTCTGAGGGACCTTAAATTTCCAAGTCTTATACTTTAAATATGGGCTTAATTTGAGAACAGTCATTTTAAAGTAGGCCTAACTCATTTGTCCAAACTCAATTTAAAAATTCACAATTCCTGAGGAGTTAAGATGGCGGAGGAGTAGGGGACCCCTTTTTCAGCCAGTCCCCTGAGTCGAGCTGGATAGGTAACAGACCAGCCTAAATAACCACAGAATCAGCCTGAGACGCAGGAAGATACATCTGGATCTCTACAAATGAACATCTCCAGCACTGAGTATTGAGGTACCAAGAGGGGTGCCGTAAAACCGCGCAGATATCGGAAGATAAACGGAAGGGGGAGGGAGCCGCCGAGTTTGGGCGCCGGGAAGCAGCAGCCACCTGCACGGGGGAGCGGGCAGACTCAGGGACCGCAACCGCAAGAGAGCAGACTGAGACCGGTGAGCCGTGAACGCGCGCCACAAGGCATCTCCTGGAACACCGGAATCCCGGTGTGCTCACGGGATCCAGACTGAGACCGGGAGCTCCCGGAGCGCGCGCGGGGCGGCTGGCGGCTGGCGGGCCACCTGCACGGGGGAGCGGGCGGACTCGCGGTCGGCACCCGTGAAACAGCAGACTGAGACCCTGAACCGGGTGCGCGCGTCACCAGGCTTCTCACGGAACACCGGAATCGCGGTGTGCTCACCGGGCATAGACTGAGACCAGGAGACCCGGGAGCGCGCGGGGCGGCGGTGGCTGGCGGCATTAGAAACACAAAGGACAGAGACGCGCCGGCCCTGGAAGTGAGGGCAGGGACGCCGGGTTGGTGCGCACATCCCGGGTCGCTGCAGGGTTGAGCAGCACCAACAGTAACAGAGTTAAAGTGGCCAGAACATCAGTGGAGAATGGGCCGCAATCCCTCTGTTCTGTGACAATGCAGCCTCTGCTGCTCTGACTCTCAGAAGAGGCATAGCCGACCGCCAGGGAAAGCCGCCAGAGAACAAAAGCCTGGAAATACCAGCTCACAGCATGCCCATCCCCATCCCCCCTCGCGGGGGACACAGAGACTCTACCCAAACAGGGTTGCCTGAGTATCGGTGCGGCAGGCCCCTCCCCCAGAACACAGAAGGCAGGCTGAAAAATCAAGAAGCCCACAACCCGGGCGCCTGGGTGGCGCAGTCATTGAGTGCCTGTCTCCGGCTTAGGGCGTGATCCCAGCGTTCCGGAAAGGAGTCCCTCATCCGGCTCCTCCGCTGGGAGCGTGCTTCTTCCTCTCCCACTCCCCTGCTTCTGTTCCTGTTCTTGCTGACTGTCTACCTCCCTCTCTCAGATAAATAAATAAATAAAATCTTTAAAGAAGAAGCCCACATCTCTAAGATCCCTATAAAACAAGGGGCACAGCCTGGGACCCAGTCAATAATTTGGGCTCTGGACAACCCCGCAACCTCTCCTCATCAGAATGACAAGAAGAAGAAGCCCCCCCCCCAGCAAAAAAAAGACAGTGAGTCTGTGGCCTCTGCCACAGAAATAATGGATATGGATGTAACCAAATTATCAGAAATGGAATTCAGAGTAACGATGGTCAAATTGATGAGCAGAATTGAAAAAAGTATTAACGAAAAGGTTTCTGAGAATATAGAATCCCTAAAGTCAGAAATGAGAGCGAATTTGACAGAAATTAAAAATTCTATGAGCCAAATGCAGGCAAAACTAGAGGCTCTGAGGGCCAGGGTCACAGAAGCAGAGGAACGGGTTAGTGAATTGGAGGATGGGTTAATAGAGGAAAAAATGAAAATAGAAGATGCTTTTAAAAAAATCTAAGCCCACGATTGTTGGCTACGGGAGATTACTGACTCAATGAAATGATCCAATGTTAGAATCATCGGCATCCCCGAGGGGGTGGAGAAAAACAGAGGTCTAGAAGAGATATTTGAACAAATCGTAGCTGAAAAGTTCCCTAATCTAGCAAGGGAAACTAACATTCGTGTCCAAGAGGCATAGAGGACCCCTCCGAAGCTCAACCACGACAAACCTACGCCACGTCACGTCATAGTGCATTTCGCAAATATTAGATCCAAGGATACAGTATTGAAAGCGGCCAAGGCAAAGAAATTTCTCACGTACCAAGGCAAAGGCATCAAAATTATGACAGACCTGTCTACACAGACCTGGAATGAGAGAAAGGGTTGGGGGAGCATTTTTAAAGCTCTTTCAGAGAAAAACATGCAGCCAAGGATCCTTTATCCAGCAAGGCTGTCATTCAGAATTGATGGAGAAATAAAGACATTTCAGAATCGACAGTCACTAACCAATTTCGTAACCACGAAACCAGCCCTACAGGAGATATTACGGGGGGTTCTATAAAAGTAAAAAGGCCCCAAGAGTAATACAGAACAGAAAGTCACAGCCAATACAAACAAAGACTTTACTGGCAACATGGCATCATTAAAAGCATATCTCTCAGTACTCAGTCTTAATATTAATGGCTTAAATTCTCCCTTACAACACCACAGGGTTGCAGATTGGATAAAAAGAAATGACCCATCCATTTGCTGTCTACAAGAGACTCATTTCGAACCCAAAGATGCATTCAGACTGAGAGTAAGGGGATGGAGTACCATCTTTCACGCAAATGGACCTCAAAAGAAAGCTGGGGTAGCAATTCTCATATCAGATAAATTGGATTTTAAACTACAGACTATAGTTAGAGACGCAGAAGGGCACTATATTATTCTTAAAGGAAGTATTCAACAAGTGGATATGACAATTATAAATATATATGCCCCCAACAGGGGAGCAGCAAGATACAGAAGCAACTCTTAACCAGAATAAAGAGACATATAAATAAAATACATTAATAGTAGGGGACCTCAACACTCCACTCTCAGAAATAGACAGAACACCCTGGCAAAAACTAAGCAAAGAATCAAAGGCTTTGAATGCCATACTCGACGAGTTGGACCTCATAGATATATAGAGAACACTACACCCCAGAACCAAAGAATACTCATTCTATTCTAATGCCCATGGAAAATTCTCAAGAATAGACCATGTTCTGGGACACAAAACAGGTCTCAGCCGATACCAAAAGATTGAAATTATCCCGTGCATATTCTCAGACCACACGCTTTGAAATTGGAACTCAACCACAAGGAAAAATTTGGAAGAAACTCAAACACTTGGAGACTAAGAACCATCCTGCTCAGGAATGACTCGATAAACCAGGAAATCAAAAATCAAATTAAACAATTTATGGAGACCAATGAGAATGAAAATACAACAGTCCAAAACCTATGGGATACTGCAAAGGCAGTCCTAAGGAGGAAATACATAGCCATCCAAGCCTCACTCAAAAGAATAGAAAAATCTAAAATGCAGTTTTTATATTCTCACCTCAAGAAGCTGGAACAGCAACATAGGGACAGGCCTAATCCATGCACGAGGAAGCAGTTGACCAAAATTAGAGCTGAAATCAATCAAGCAGAAACCAGAAGTACAGTAGAGCAGATCAACAGGACTAGAAGCTGGTTCTTTGAGAGAATCAATAAAATTGACAGACCACTGGCAACGCTCATCCAAAAGAAAAGAGAAAGGACCCGAATATTAAAATTATGAATGAAAAAGGAGAGGTCACGACGAACACCATTGAAATTGGAAGGATTATTAGAAATTTTTATCAACAGCTATATGCCAATAAACTAAGCAATCTGGAAGAGATGGAATCCTACCTGGAAACCTATAAACTACCAAGATTGAAACAGGAAGAAATTGATTTCTTAAACAGGCCAATTAATGATGAAGAAATTGAGTCCGTGATAAACAACCTTCCAAATAACAAAACTCCAGGCCCGGACGGTTTTCCTGGGGAATTCTACCAAACCTTCAAAGAAGAAATAATACCTATTCTCCTAAAGCTATTTCAAAAAATAGAAACAGAAGGAAAGCTACCAAACTCATTCTATGAGGCCAATATTACCTTGATCCCCAAACCAGGCAAAGACCCCCTCAAAAAGGAGAATTACAGACCGATTTCCCTAATGAATATGGACGCCAAAATCCTCAAGAAGATACTTGCTAATAGAATCCAACAGTTCATTAAAAGGATTATCCATCACGATCAAGTGGGATTCATACCTGGGATGCAAGCGTGGTTCAATATTTGCAAATCAATCAGCGTGATATATCATATCAACAAGAAAAGACTCAGGAACCATATGATCCTCTCAATCGATGCCGAAAAAGCATTTGACAAAATACAGCATCCTTTCCTGATTAAAACCCTTCAGAGTGTAGGAATAGAAGGTACATTTCTCAATCTCATAAAAGCCATCTATGAAAAGCCTACTGCAAATATTATTCTCAATGGGGAAAAGCTGGAAGCCTTTCCCTTAAGATCAGGAACACGACAAGGATGCCCACTCTCGCCACTATTATTCAACATAGTACTAGAAGTCCTTGCAACAGCAATCAGACGACAAAAAGGGATCAAAGGTATTCAAATTGGCAAAGAAGAAGTCAAAATGTCTCTCTTCGCAGATGACATGATACTCTATATGGAAAACCCAAAAGAAGCCACTCCCAAATTATTAGAAGTTATAGAGCAACTCAGTAACGTGGCAGGATAAAAAATCAATGCTCAGAAATCAGTTGCATTTCTGTACACGAATAGCGAGACCGAAGAAAGAGAAATTAGGGAATCCATCCCATTTACAATAGCACCAAAAACCATACGTTACCTTGGATTTAACTTAACCAGAGACGTAAAGGACCTATATTCTAGAAACTATAAATCCCTCTTGAAAGACATTGAGGAAGACATAAAAAGATGGAAAGATATTCCATGCTCATGGATCGGAAGAATTAACATAGTTAAAATGTCCATGCTACCCAGAGCAATCTACACTTTCAATGCTATCCCGATCAAAATACCGAGGACATTTTTCAAAGAACTGGAACAAATAGTCCTTAAATTTGTATGGAACCAGAAAAGGCCCTGAATCTCCAAGGAACTGTTGAAAAGGAAAAACAAAGCTGGGGGCATCACAATGCTGGATTTTGAGCTGTACTACAAAGCTGTGATCACAAAGACAGCATGGTACTGGCACAAAAACAGACACATAGACCAATGGAACAGAATAGAGAGCCCAGAAATGGACTCTTTGGGCAACTAATATTTGATAAAGCAGGAAAAAACATCCGGTGGGAAAAAGACAGTCTCTTCAATAAATGGTGCTGGGAAAATTGGACAGCTACATGCAAAAGAATGAAACTTGACCACTCTCTCACACCATACACAAAAATAAACTCCAAATGGATGAAAGACCTCAATGTGAGACAGGAATCCATCAAAATTCTAGAGGAGAACATAGGCAGCAACCTCTACGACATCGACCAAAGCAACCTTTTTCATGACACATCCCCAAAGGCAAGAGAAACAAAAGATAAAATGAATTTATGGGACTTCATCAAGATTAAAAGTTTCTGCACAGCCAAGGAAACAGTCAGAAAAACTAAGAGGCAGCCCACGGAATGGGAGAAGATATTTGCAAATGACACTACAGATAAAGGACTGGTATCCAAGATCTACAAAGAACTTCTCAAACTCAATACACGAGAAACAAATAAACTAATCAAAAAATGGGCAGAAGATATGAACAGACACTTTTCCAATGAAGACATACAAATGGCTAACAGACACATGAAAAAATGTTCAAAATCATTAGCCATCAAGGAAATTCAAATCAAAACCACACTGAGATACCACCTTACGCCAGTTAGAATGGCAAAAATAGACAAGGCAAGAAACAACAAATGTTGGAGAGGATGTGGAGAAAGGGGATCCCTCCTACATTGTTGGTGGGAATGCAAGTTGGTACAGCCACTCTGGAAAACCGTGTGGAGGTCCCTTAGAAAGTTAAAAATTGAGCTACCCTATGATCCAGCCATTGCACTACTGGGTGTTTACCCCAAAGATACAGACGTGGTGAAGAGAAGGGCCATATGCACCCCAATGTTCATAGCAGCAATGTCCACAATAGCTAAATCGTGGAAGGAGCCGAGATGCCCTTCAACAGATGACTGGATTAAGAAGTTGTGGTCCATATATACAATGGAATATTACTCAGCTATCAGAAAGAACGAGTTCTCAACATTTGCTACAACATGGACGGCACTGGAGGAGGTAATGCTAAGTGAAATAAGTCAAGCAGAGAAAGACAAGTATCATATGATTTCTCTCATCTATGGAACATAAGCACTAGGATGATCAGTAGGGGAAGAAAGGGATAAAGAAAAGGGGGGTAATCAGAAGGGGGAATGAAACATGAGAGACTATGGACTATGAGAAACAAACTGAGGGCCATAGAGGGGAGGGGGGTGGGGGAATGGGATAGGCCCGTGATGGGTAGTAAGGAGGGCACGTATTGCATGGTGCACTGGGTGTTATACACAACTAATGAGTCATCGAGCCTTACATCGGAAACCGGGGATGTACTGTATGGTGACTAACATAATATAATAAAAATCATTATAAAAAAGAAAAATAATAATAATAAAAAAAATTTAAAAAGGTAGTAAGGAGGGCACGTATTGCATGGTGCACTGGGTGTTATATGCAACTAATGAATCATCGAACTTTACATCAGAAACCAGGGATGTACTGTACGGTGACTAACATAATATAATAAAAAACATTAAAAAAAATAAAAAAATAAAAATTCACAATTCCTTATCAGTCACCTTTAGGACAATTTCTCATACTCTCTTCTCTCCAAATATATCCATATTTTAACTTAATGCAAATAAATTTCAACTTACAATTGCTATAACATCTTTAATTTCCAATGTTTTCCTTTTGGATATAATCTATATAAAGGAATGAATTTTTTATCTCTGTCTTAAATTGCAAAAACCCACAAAGCTTTTGACAGAACTTTTTGGCATTCAAGACCATTTCTAGTGCTGTGCAAAGCAGTCAGTGCTTTCTGGGGAGCAACTACTTAAAATTCATATGGACATATTAGATGTAATATGTATATTTGGAATAACCATTGAAATATTTCTCTATTTAATTAGAGTAGTCTATGCTAACTCACAGGGTGGACACTGTCAGCTATTTTCAATCTACCAATTATTTCTTTGGGGGACATGGTAAAATCTCTGCTTCAGTAAATGTTTTCACTTTCTTCATGCACTAGTTTTCCCTTCTTCTTCTTCTAGCTCTGTCTCAGTGGGAAGAGAGAGCAAGAAATGCTAGCTATCATAATGCAAGCACGGCAGAAGGGGACACAAAATTTTCCCTTGCAACAAAGCAAGCTTTGATACTCAATTCCAATATTTGTTGAATGGTTATAAATGCACCCATTATCTTTTTTTCTGGTGTCCTATAGAGTATGTGCCCTCAAACAGTCAGGAAATGAAGGCATTACTGACTTTCTGTTCATGGTGCTAGGAATACAGGATTGCACTCTGTGGACAACCACTTATGTCTGCCCCCCTCAGCTCCTAGGAATCTGCAGATTTACCCCTTTCTTGATGCACTCAGTACTTCTACAGACTCCTGGACAGGATCTTAGATGAAACTCAGACCAGCACACTATCTCTCTTCCCCTCTCCTCTGCCACATCTTGAGTCAAGATGAAGTGGTGATCACTGGTGAGGACTTCAAAAGCAAATCAAAGAACAAGGGCTATGATCAGAAAGAACGATTACCCAACATTTGCAACAACATGGACGGAACTGGAGGAGATAATGCTAAGTGCAATAAGTCAAGCAGAGAAAGACAATTATCATATGGTTTCACTCATTTGTAGAACATAAGGAATAGCAGGGAGATCGGTAGGAGAAGGAAGGGAAGAATGAAGGGGGGTTAAACAGAGAGGGAATGAACCACGAGAGACTATGAACTCTGGGAAACAAACTGAGGGCTTTAGAGGGGAGGGGGGTGGGGCATTGGGCTAGGTCGGTGATGGGTATTAAGGAGGGCACATATTGCATGGAGCACCGGGTGTTATACACAAACAATGAATCATGGAACATTACATCAAAAACTAAGGATGTACTGTATGGTGATTAACATAATAAATTTAAAAAATATATTAAAAAATTTAAAAAATTAAAAATAACCCCCCCAAAAAAACAAAAGCAAAAATAAACAAACAAAAAGAACAATGGCTATGGGCTCTAGGGACAGATGTCAGCAAGTTACAGCCAAGGATTAAATGTGACCAGTGGACATCCTCCAGAGTAGGTACTGACTATGCACAAATATTCATGACCTCCCAAAATTCATATGTTGAAGTCTTAATCCACAATACGATGATTTTTGGAGATGGGGACTTTGGGCGATAACTAGGTTTGGATGAGGGTCTAGGAGTGGTACCTCCATGATAGGATTGGTATAAGAGATTTTCATCTCTTAAGAGATGAAAAGACCTCAGTTCCTTTCCCTCTCACTCTACCATGTGAAGATTCAGCAAGAAGGCACTGTCTGTAAACCAGGAAGGATGTCCTCCCCAGACATCAAATCTGCTCACACCTTGATCTCAGATTTCCCAGCTTCTAGTTTCCTGTATAAGCCACCCAGTCTCCAGTACCTTGTTAAAGCAGCTCAAAGAGAACATCCAGGACTCTGGACTAATCCAAGGAGCCACCTACCTCCTGACATAGACGTCGAGTGGATCCATCCAATGTATCTTTGGCCCTCAAAAAATTCCTCAAAGCACAGTAGTGAGACAAGAGCATTCCAACATCTCTTCTTAAAAAAAAAATCCTTTCTAATATTCTCTCCAACATTTTTAAAAGAATAGAGGCAGGTAGTCTTCTAAAGTTCATGAAAATTATGACAAGGTCTGCTTCAGTGAACTCATATCCTCTTTTGCAATGTGGGCATGACTGACCGTTACTAGCTTGAGGCCTCAGCTAAAACTGAGAAAAGGGATACTCATGTTAACATACACTACAACTAAGGTATCCGCAGAAAACACAGTTGTTACTCTCTAGCATGGCCATGCTCTGCTTATGAGACCACCTTTCAGCAGGTGGCTAGATTTAGAATTGCCAGTTAATAGAGTTTCTTTCAGTCTGAATTGTCTCCCTTCACTTTAAATATTGAACATTTAAAAAATACAACTCCCTATTGGATTTTAAATGATTACTGTGGAATAACTGACGTTTTTGTTTTTGCTTTCTTAGGTAAAATATTTAATAGTTTGCTTTTTTTCCTCACTTCCCTTTTCTGCCCTAGGAGGGTATCTGTGTCCATGAGGCAAACTCTATGTCCGTGGCAGGAAGCTAGTGGGTCCTGGTATACACCCAGCATCTTTGCCGGGGGGGGGGGGGGGAGGGTGTTTACTCTTGAGTTACTACATTGGTATCATTTAATCCTTTGCTGTGATGTACAGGCATCTGCCCCAGGAGCTCACGGCCATACGTTCTTTTTTTTCCACATACATTTTAAGTTATTGCCAGTAGCATCTCTTCATCTTGACCCCAGGCCTTTGCTGGTTCAACCATGTGCTCATCAGGTCTGTATCCTTCAGGAGGACATCTGCGATTTTTTGAAACATTTAATATTTACCATCTTAACCATTTTTAAATGTGCGATTCAGTAGTGTTAAGTTTATTCACAGTGTTGTGAGGCAGATCGCCAGAACTTTTTCATCTTGTAAAACCAAACCAAACCAAATGAAAAACAAAACCAAAAACCAAACAAAAATGCTCTATACTCCTTAGATAGCAACAGTTTCCCCTTTCCTCCCTGACCCCTAGCCTCTGGTAACTACCATTCTACCTTCTGTTTCTAGAACTGGACTACTTCAGATGCCCTGGATCAGCGGATCGTCCAGTAACTGTGTCGTTGTGAACAGCCTGTTTCACTCAGCATAATGCCTTCAAGGTGCATCCATGTTGTGCATGTAACAGGCTTTCTTTTTTTGAGGCTGAACAATATTCTGGTGTTATGTATACACTGCATTTTTAAAATCCATTTATCTTCTGATAGACATTTAGGTTGATTCCACCTCTTGTTTATTGTGACTAGTGCTGCAATGAATGTGGGCATGCAAATCTCTCTTCAAGATCCTGTTTTCACTTTTTGTTTTATTTCTTGGATGAATACCCAGAAGTGGCATTGCTGGATCATACTGTGTTTCTATTTTTTAATTTTCTTGAGGAACCTACGTTGTTTTCATATGCATTATTTTACATTCCCATTAACAGTACACAGAGATTCTAATTTGTCTGCAGCCGTGCTGACACTTGTAATTCCCGGGGGTTTTGTTTTTTCCTTTTTTTTTTTTTTTAATAGTAGCCATTTTATTGGGTGTGAGGTGATATCTCAGTGTGGTTTTGATTTGAATTTCTCTGATGATTAATGATGTTGAGCATTTTTTATATGCTCATTGGTCAAGTGTAAGAATTTTTTCATTGTACGACAGATACCATTGCATTGGCAAAATTCCACACTGTGTGTAATTTCCTCTAAAACCAAACCAAAACAAACTGAAATCTAACTCCAAGTTGTCAGAATTACTGGTTTACATCCCAGTTCTTTATAAATCTCTGGAATTAATTGTGTCCAAGTTTTCTTTTCCTTCAAGTTGACCACTCTCCTCACATTGGTAGCCTCTTTCTTCACTTTGTTAGAGGCTAAGGTTTCAACTGAGATATGAAATTATGTCACAGGCTTTCCCTTGGAGTTGAATTCCTTAATTCACAAATAGAAATACGAGCGGGCACCCAAGAGGTGAGAGGAAAGAATTCTATTTCTAGAGCACTAGAATGTGGAATCTGTTAATATATGAATTGGGACAACAAACATCCTGTCAATCTCAGTTGCTGTAATATTTAAAAAAGGAATAATCAAAGTCCTACAATAACAAATAAGAATAACAAATAGCAAATATATCACAAGTTTCTTTAAATCGCTGGTAAAATATGTGGAGTGCCTTCAAAATCTTGTAAAAATCCCACGGTGTTTTATAATTTACAAAGAACCTTCACATGCAGATTGCTCGTATGATTTTTACAATAATGTTTTCAGGTAGGCAGAATGAGAAATTATATTTACAAAGTACCTATGCATATATCAATAGTGGTAACTGATATCCCCATTTTACATTTAAAATTATGACTTTTCCTAGATCTCAGAGTTTGTAAGTGAGCCCATATCATCGTATAAGTGTTTTGCTTTCTTGTCTGGTGTGCCTCACTATTTCCTCGGTCTTTCTATACATTTTTTTAGTTCTTATCATTTGTTATTCAAGTAGAAAGGTACTGCTGGGGTCACAGGGAATATAAAACTTAGTTTCATCTCAAGGAAATATATATTTTTTTAAATTGTTTTAAAATAATCAGCATTATCTGAATTATTTTTGTCTTTTTTCATTTTCCTGTTACCAACTTTTTATTAAGCAATAGGTCTGTGGTAGGCAGAGTAATGGCCCCAAGGATGCCCACATCTTAATCCCTGGGATGTATGAATACGATACTCTATATGGCAGAAGGAACTTTCAGAGATAATTAAAGTTATGGACCTTGAGATAGGAAGATTATCTTGGATTATTTGGGTGAGCCCAATATAACCACATGGGCTCTTAAATGTATAAGGAGGCAGAAGACAGAGTCAGAGGGAAATGTGGCCATTTGAGAATGGCCAGAAAGATACAACATTGGTGGCTTTTAAGATGGAAAAAGAGGGCCAGGAGCCAAGGAATGTTGGTGGCCTCTAGAAACTGGAAAATGCAAGGAAATACTCAACCCTATAGTCTCCAGAAAGGAATACAGCCAAACTAACATGATGATTTTAACCCAGTGAGATCCTTGCTGACTTCTAACTTATAGAACTCTAAGATAATAAATTTTTGTTGATTTGAGCCACGAAGTTTGTGGTGATTTGTTATGGTAGCAATAGAAAACTGATAGAAGGACCACTCATGTAAATTTAATTATATACAGGAATACGTAATACATACGGGAATAATTATTTCTCTTTTGCAGTCAAATCTTACTTCTAGCTTCTCAGCACATCTTTTTGGTTTTTTTAGGGCTACTGTACCAATTCCCATACACTCATTTTTCCCCCTGTTACCTCTCTCGGGAATCTGGAAAGAATTGTATGTGCTTTGAGACACATACCCTAAATGCACAACCCATAAAGTACTAAATACTTTTTGATAAAGCTGTCTAGATGAAATATTTTACCGGTAATATGAGCTATATGAAATGCTTTCTGGAAAACACTCTAGCGAGTGGGCACCACCAGGTTAGAAGACGCTCTGGTAATCAAAACTGCTAAATGTTTACCCACCAATAAAGGAAAATATCCTCTTGGGGATTCTAGACTTGTTACCACGGATGTTGTTTGCTAACTCTGATTGTTTTCCTACGTGCTTATAGAAACTCCGTGCTGTCACCCATCTGTTCTCTCATCAAAGCAGCTTTGTGGTGGCAGTTATTTTAGACATTTTTTTTTTTATGATTTCAGATGTCTCTGCATTGAACTTGAGAACTTGATGATCAGAGCTTTAATGCAGGTAGAAACACACAGCTCCTACTTTTCTCCATTTAGTAATAGGAGAGAAAGTTATAATATCTGAATTATTTAAAAATTGTTAGAAACCTTGATTTCCCCTTTGGGATACTCATCACACCAAAGGTTTCTTATTTAAAAATGTTATTCTTCATTATTAATTCCTCAATTTTATAGGTGACCTTTTAATTGCTACTTCCAACTGGCTGACACAATGTCTAGTACACAGTAGTCAGTGAATGTTGCTTGTAAATGTTTTAATGACATGCCTCTTATCACTGTCACTTATTTTAGTTTTAAAACTTAGAAAACATTCTTTTACCCTATACTGCTAAATAGTTAATCCTCGTCCTTGAAGACTATCTCCATTCTTCCACACATCACTGCCAATTGTTCCTCTGGCCTGAGAGAGATTACCATTCTTCCCTTCGTTCTTGGCTCAATCCCAACTTCTCCAAGCTGGATATTACATCCTGCTTCCTTCAGAAACTTGACTCGTTCATTATATTCTTTCTTCCAAATCTTCTATCTTTCCTTCATTGCTAGATTATCCTACTCAATAAAGAAAGAAGATAATTTTTTAATTATAAAAATTTTGTCTTTCAACTTTTTACCTTACCAATTACAAACAAGCTGAAGAATAACCTGTAATGCCTCGCTTCCGCATTTTTCATTTAATCCAACTTCCAGTCACTTACAGGAAGTCCCCTTTCCAAGGTCACTGATATAATGTCCATCTATTCCAAAGAACATGTGGCAGTTTACATGCTACTCATTACATTTGATACTGTTTGTCACTCTTCTGAATACTCTCATCTTGTTTGACCTCTCAGATCCTTCTTTATGTTCCCTTTCCTTTGCCCATACTTGCAAAGTTTGATGTCCGGAATTTCTCCTCTGCTTATTCTGTGCAATTCATCTAAATGGTTTCATCTGTTGCCATGGTTTCAACTACTGCTAACATGTTCATTACTCCCAACTGTCTTTCCATAGCCTCAGAGATTGAGCTGCTTTTTAGGGAATTGCCATCCGGTATCCCAGAGGCACTTCCATCTCAATAGATACAAACGGGATACCTTGTCCTTAGGTTATGATGCTGGCTCCTTCTTGTATATTTTCTAAATCAATAAATGATACCATCTCCTGTTCTGTTGTTGTAGGCAGAGTTGTGGTTGATTAATCTTTTCTTACTCCTCCATGTAAAAAGCACCATCTCTCATTCACCACCCCCCCTACCTACATCATAAATATCTTTCTAATAAATCATTTTGTCTTTTCTACCTGTCATTAACCATATGGTGTCCTACCTACTCTGGGGCACTGAGTAGGACAGGACTAGCTGGAGAGCACATACACGTCATTCAGAAGATAATGCGTATGGGGCAAAGCCAAAGCCAGGAACCATGTGCAGCTAGGTCTGGGGAGAGATGCAGCAGCTGTGCATGAGCTAACAGAGAGAGATGGAGCAGGCGGGGTGTGAGGGCAGGGCAAAGCACACTTACTTACAGGTCCAGAAAGCCCATATGCGCTGCTTTCGTGAAGTGCACAGCATGGCTATCATATATATCGAGGGAGTGTGGACACTTAGATATTTTTCACCCTCCACCTAGCTCCTGGATATCTGATGATGTTTACAACTTTTCTTCCTGCCTTCCTAATTGGTCTTAGCCTTTTGATACTCTCACTGTTCTCTGAATGACATTTCAAATACATTTCACTCAGTGCTGGTTTTACAATCAGACTTTTTTTTTTATAATGATTTTTTATTATATTATGTTAGTCACCATACAGTACATCCCCAGTTTTCGATGTAAGGCTCGATGATTCATTAGTTGTGTATAACACCCAGTGCACCATGCAATATGCGCCCTCCTTACTACTCATCACCGGCCTATCCGATTCCCCCACCCCCCTCCACTCTGTAGCCCTCAGTTTGTTTCTCATAGTCCATAGTCCCTCATGTTTCATTCCCCCTTCTGATTACCCCCCTTTTCTTTATCTCTTTCTTCCCCTACTGATCATCCTAGTGCTTATGTTCCATAGATGAGAGAAATCATATGATACTTGTCTTTCTCTGCTTGACTTATTTCACTTAGCATTACCTCCTCCAGTGCCGTCCATGTTGTAGCAAATGTTGAGAACTCGTTCTTTCTGATAGCTGAGTAATATTCCATTGTATATATGGACCACAACTTCTTAATCCAGTCATCTGTTGAAGGGCATCTCGGCTCCTTCCACGATTTAGCTATTGTGGACATTGCTGCTATGAACATTGGGGTGCATATGGCCCTTCTCTTCACCACGTCTGTATCTTTGGGGTAAACACCCAGTAGTGCAATGGCTGGATCATAGGGTAGCTCAATTTTTAACTTTCTAAGGGACCTCCACACGGTTTTCCAGAGTGGCTGTACCAACTTGCATTCCCACCAACAATGTAGGAGGGATCCCCTTTCTCCACATCCTCTCCAACATTTGTTGTTTCTTGCCTTGTCTATTTTTGCCATTCTAACTGGCGTAAGGTGGTATCTCAGTGTGGTTTTGATTTGAATTTCCTTGATGGCTAATGATTTTGAACATTTTTTCATGTGTCTGTTAGCCATTTGTATGTCTTCATTGGAAAAGTGTCTGTTCATATCTTCTGCCCATTTTTTGATTAGTTTATTTGTTTCTCGTGTATTGAGTTTGAGAAGTTCTTTGTAGATCTTGGATACCAGTCCTTTATCTGTAGTGTCATTTGCAAATATCTTCTCCCATTCCGTGGGCTGCCTCTTAGTTTTTCTGACTGTTTCCTTGGCTGTGCAGAAACTTTTAATCTTGATGAAGTCCCATAAATTCATTTTATCTTTTGTTTCTCTTGCCTTTGGGGATGTGTCATGAAAAAGGTTGCTTTGGCCGATGTCGTAGAGGTTGCTGCCTATGTTCTCCTCTAGAATTTTGATGGATTCCTGTCTCACATTGAGGTCTTTCATCCATTTGGAGTTTATTTTTGTGTATGGTGTGAGAGAGTGGTCAAGTTTCATTCTTTTGCATGTAGCTGTCCAATTTTCCCAGCACCATTTATTGAAGAGACTGTCTTTTTCCCACCGGATGTTTTTTCCTGCTTTATCAAATATTAGTTGCCCAAAGAGCCGAGGGTCCATTTCTGGGCTCTCTATTCTGTTCCATTGGTCTATGTGTCTGTTTTTGTGCCAGTACCATGCTGTCTTTGTGATCACAGCTTTGTAGTACAGCTCAAAATCTGGCATTGTGATGCCCCCAGCTTTGTTTTTCCTTTTCAACAGTTCCTTGGAGATTTGGGGTCTTTTCTGGTTCCATACAAATTTAAGGACTATTTGTTCCAGTTCTTTGAAAAATGTCATCGGTATTTTGATTGGGATAGCATTGAAAGTGTAGATTGCTCTGGGTAGCATGGACATTTTAACTTTTTAAATGCCTTCAAAGGCTCTCTAATTAGGTAGAGGTTAAGTCTTAAATCTTTGCAAGTCTTGCAAGGGAGTCTAAGATTGGCCCTTGACTTCATTTCCAACATGCTTTTCTCAAATCATTTTTGGTACTACCCTGAGCAACATTAAACACCTTTCAGTGCCTCTGCTGTACTGTATTTTCTCTACGTTTTTGTAATTTCCACCCTTTCTCTCTGCAATGCTGTTATCATCCTACGAACCTTGCTGGGATCAACTCTTCTAAAAGAAAGCCATACCCCATTCTCCCCGGGTCCCACCCCAACTGGGTTAGGTTCACTCTTCTGAGTTCTCATTCCTCATTCTATAATCTAATCTATTCTCTAGCCATATTGTACATTATTTGAGGACAAAGATTATATTCTGCTACCTATTTATCATCTATTATTATTTGTATTTCTATTGCCTTGCACAGTGTGTAATGCACAAAAGGCACTCAATATATGTTGGTAAATGGTAATTAAATATCCTTAAAATTTTTCTATTTAGTTAGGTCTTCAGGGAATAGCAAGTTAAGTTTTTGGAAGGCAGGGATGGGTCTTCATTGCATTTTTCCTTCTTATAGAACTTAACAGGACTTCATGTGTAAAAATTACTAAATAAATAAAAATATTAAATGTAATGCTAGAATACGACAGCTATTAGAGTATAGGCTTCAGTGGCAGAAATCTGAGTTCAAATCCTTTTCTTCAATCTTTGGAAGATGAATCAGAGCCACAAATCCTCCATAGAATAATCTCTATCTCTTTCTTCCATATAGGCTTCATTTTTCTTCTTTACTTCTACTTAGCTAAATGCTTTTTTCTGTTTCACTGCTTTTTGTTTTTGCTTTTGTTTTCATCACTTGTCTCCCCTTTCTCTCTCTTCCTCTGAGTACATGTGCAGATTCACATGTGCACCATGTGTGTTTGGGAGTACGTTAAGTGTGGGTGGTTTGCCAACCACAAGACCCTGTGAGTGTAACAGAAAAGCTATAAGCCAAAACTAAGAGTGAATACAAATGCAGACCAACAATGCAAACATAAATAAAACCATGCAAAGCATAAGAGCTGCACAGAGACAACACTAAGATTGTTATAATTTAACTTTTTCTTCTTTTAACCTTTGCACATTCTTATTGTCCTATTTTATTCTTTGCAGTTTCCTCTGCTCCCCCTCTCTGCTTTTTCACCAAGGAGGAGGAAAAAAGGAAAATGTGAAGAGCAACTTTCTTTAAAGAGGAAATACACTAAAGCCTTTTAACCTTAGAGGGAAATTCGTTATTTAAATTGGGAACTACATGGACTCCCAATACCCTGTCTGCTCTTCAGCCAGTCACCGTATAGGTGAGACCACTATGATTACCCCTGCTCATTTACAGAGAGCGGCTACCATGGTCCTCATTCTGGGAAAGTCCTGTGAGGAAGCCAACCTCTACAGTAGCCAAGGAAACCTCTACCAGTTGCATATACTGTAGATTTTAATCACCTGGTAGTAAATGTGACCAACTGGCCAGGAAACAACAAGTGCTTGAGAAAAACCAGTGGTATTAAAGAAAGAATCAATAGTTTAAAAAATGGCACAGCACATAATCACCTAGGCTATTATTTCCTACCCTGAGTTGAAACTGAATAGTTTGATCTAAAAGCAGATTTCACATTCTAGGGAAAAATAACCACAACAGTTCAGTCAATCCCTTTTCTCTTAGGACTCCTCTGATGATTCTGATTATCAACTTAATTCCAACCAAGCCCCCAGACAAGGTGCCAGCTTCCTGGGGCACTTAATTGCATTCATAAGAGTTTATGAGCAAGGGGAATTTTCAGCCTAATGCCAAGTAATTGACAACTAAATTTTTTTCCTGGTTTCAACCCAAATATTTATTCTTAACATGGCAAAAGTTTAGGATTTGTAGTATTTCCATAGCTTCCAATTATCTCCATTGCTGCAGGACACGGACCATATATAAGTCTCATGTGGTAATCACTAACATTTATCTTTGTTATTGTCACCTGGTATCTTCCTCAATGTCAAAAGAGTCTTAGAAAATGAAGCTCTGCAGTTTTACTGGCCCAACAACAGAGGAGAAACCCTATCTCTGTATGACAGAGAATGGGCAGCAGAAACATCTCTGACAGCTGTTGCATGATGGGGTACGATAAAGGTCATTTCCTGCAAATGTTAGGGGTTTTTAAGAATCCCACAGGCACTGGAGAAATAATTGGACTCAAGCAATCAATCATACTTGAAGCATGTGAAGTATATCTAAGGACCAAAGGTCAGGATTTAATGCCCAAATTCATCCAATTGTCTGGAAATAAAAAAAAAAATTTAACTTCACAGAAGGTTATATGGAGGAATTTAATTGAAGTTAAATATAAATTAATTAAATATAGATTTTTTTCTTTCTTTGAAAATCTTTGTTAAGGACTAATATGATAAATTAGAACCTAAGTGATCTCCCTGAAACTTTATTATTCAAGTAATTAATAAAAGCATACTGAAGTTTTTAACTGATTTTTCTTAAGAAGTGTTACTTTTGTCATAAACTAAAAGTAATTTAATATATTGGTTTTAATTGACATTAATAATTTTAAGAATGAAATTTAAGAATATAACTATGGTTTAACATCCTAAGATGTTTAGCTGCAAATTTAATTTTAAATCACCTGGTTCTCTTCTAGATTCATATGTTATTAAATGCGGTTTTGCTTAAGCTATGATAGTGTTAGGATAATAACGAAATTTAAAAACTGTAATCCTGTTCAAGACCTTAAATCTTTTTATTGAGTGTGACAGACTTCTAATTGTCCCTAAATACCCAATTCCCTCTTCTTTCTTTTAAATGCAACTTTTTATTTTGAAATATGTTGGCTTCCTGAAGTTTCAAAATAGTAATGATCATTCTGGTATATTTTAAAGCAGCTTCACCCAATGATCATATCTTCCATAACCACAGTACATGGTCAAAAGCAGGAATCTCACATTGGTACAATACTCTTTTTTTTTTATTTTTCTTTTCAGAGAGAGTGCACATGCACGAGTTGGGGGAGGGGCAGAGAGAGAGAGGGAGAGAGAGAGAATCTCAAGCAGGCTCCACCCCCAGAGTGGAGCCCAATGCGGGGCTTGATCTTATGACGCTGAGATCACGACCTCAGCCTAAATCAAGAGCGAGACACTTAACCAACTGAGCCACCCGGGTGCCCCAACATTGGCACAATACCCTTAACTTGCAAATATACTTTATATAGATTTTAAATGCACTCTTCTTTTGCTCTCTTTTATGTGTATAGTTCTTTGAAATTTTATACCAAGTGTAAATTTGTTGAAGCATCACCACATGGTACATATTACCATTAGGGTACAGAACGGCTCCATCGGCACAAAGACACTCCCTTATGTTACCCATTAACAGTTCTGTCCTCCTCCCCAACCCTAACCTCCGGCAGCAACTGACTACTTATCACTATGATTTTGCCATTTCAAGAATGTTATAGAAACAGAATCATATCATATCCAATTTTTTCAGATTGGCTTTTGCACTCAGCATAAATCCTTGACATCCTTCTAAATCATTTTTTGTATCATTAGTTTGTTTCTTTGTATTTGTTGTATCACACTTTATTCACCAGTTGAATTTTGGGTGCTTTCCAGCTTTTGGCTACTATAAAGTGACTGTGAACATACTTTAGTTCGCTAGGATAGAAACCCAGGAGGGCTGGGCTGTATCGTGGTTGTTAACTTTAAGAAACAGCTGAGCTGCTTTCCAGAATGGCTATGACATTTTACGTTTTCATCAACAATGTTTGAGAAATCCAGTTGCCCTCTATCCTTGTCAACACTTGATACTGTATTTTTTAATTTTTTTGCCGTTTTAATAGGTATGCAATGGTATCTTACTGTAGCTTTAGTTTGCATTTCCCTAATGACTAATGATGGTGAACATCTTTTCTCTCGTGTGTATTTGCCATCTCTATACCCTTTTGGGAGAAATATCTGTTAAAATGATTTGCCTATTTTCTGATTTTTTTTAATTGCTGAGATTAGAGAATTCTTTATATATTCTGGATAAAAATTGTTTCTCAGATATGTGATTTGATAATATGTGTCAATGACAAACTTGATACTCTAAATAGACCTTGATCCTCTTAATAGGGATCACACAACAGAGCAAAAGTTTTTAAGTTTGATGGTCTATATTATTTTATTTCTTTTATGGATTGTACCTTTGGTGTCATGTCTAAGAGCTCCTTGTCTAACCTAAGCACAGGAAAAATTTTTCCTGTGATTTCTTCTAGAAGTTTTATAGCGTTTTTTTAAATGTCTCATTTAGATCTATGATCCATTTTGAGTTAATTTTTATATAAGATGTTAAGTTTAGGTTTGGTTCTAGAGAGTTCTGTTTGGATATTGATGGGAGAAGGACAAATTTCAGAAGGAAGAATACTGATGAGTGAAAAATGATGTCAGTGTGTACTGAACAAAGTTTCAAGATAGTGACAGAGGAATAAGGAAATTGGACAGTAGTCAAAATCAAACACACTAGAATACAGAAAGAAGAGTGAAGAGAATGACAGAGTTCTGAAAGAAAATGAAAAATTTAAGAGTCGGTTCAAAATATCAAAAAGCTTTCTAGTTCTTAGACTTGCCCACAGTTGGACTAGGCTATCTTGGTTGAGATTTTATAAAGATGTTCCTATATATATTATCAATAATACTTGAATAATAGCATTCTGGCTATAAAACCTCTTACTTGCTCAAAAGAGTCATCCCGATGGTGAAATTTTAAATCTGTTAAGGAAGTTTATTATAACTTGAAAACAGCATAATAATTTAAGGTGTATTTCTATGCTTCTGAAATTCTTTTGTATGGCTTTTTGTTCAAGTGAGTATAACTCAAAAGCTAAAGAAGGACAACATTTTTCTGATATTCCGAAGATACTTAGTAGCATCAGAAAGGCAAAGGATAGCTTACAAAATAACAACAACTCTTAAAATTGGGCTAAAAGGCAATCTTAAACAATGAAATTTAACAGAGAGGCCATGAAGAAGTCACATTTAAGAGGAAGATAAAGCACCACGTAAAACTTGGAATTTGTTAAAATAACAACAAATAGAAAAATGAAGTAAATATTTCATTTCAATTTTAAGATTTCCCAAGACCCATTAGCAACATGGCAAGTGTAAATTGAGAACTGGTTTTTATGGGAAAAATGATAATAATTTCTACTTTCACTATCTTTTCCCTAAGTAGATTTACAATGATGTGTGTATTTCCATGAAGAGTTGCTTAATCCAATAAGCTTTCCATTGACATCCCATGTCAGATAGGAACACCACTGTATCACTTACTGATTTCACTAGTATTAGCTTTTTCCTAGAAACTAAAACCAGATGTTACTGAAATTTACACACATGTACATGCACAGAGTCTATTAAAAATCAATTATTCATCTTTCTGCCTATAATTTTCAGAACGAAGAAAAGAAAGATGTGCTCAAAGACAAACTATTATTTATCAGAAAAAGCATAAAGATAACTCTCAACCTGAATATTTCCAGTAAGTGTCTTGCTGAAAATTACTGAGGTGATTCTACAAAAATATCTTAGTTTTTAGAGCACATAGAAAGCCATTTCCACAAATTTGATTTTTTTTAGTTTTATCAAGATAATTGGCATACAGAACCGTATAAATTACATAATGACTTGACCCACATATATTACAAAATGATTAGCACATAAAGCTTAGTTAACATCAGCTCACATAGATACACAAAGAAAAGAAAAAATGTTTTTATCCTTGTGATGGGGTCTTTTAGAATCTAGTCTTTTAGCAGCTTTCAAATATACCGTACAGCAGTATTAGCTATAGTCATCATGTTGTATATGTTACATTCCTAGTATTTATTTATCTTATAGCTGGAAGTTTGTTTCTTTTCATTAACTTCCTCCAATTCTCCTCATTCCAACCCCCCCATCCCCACCTCTGGTAACAGCAAATCTGATCTTTCTCTGTTTTGTTTTTGTTGTTTTTTTTTTTTTTTTGCTGTTGTTTTAGATTCCACGAGTAAATGACATCATATAGTATTTGTCTTTCTCTGACTTATTTCACTTGGCATAATGCTCTCAATATTCACCTATGTTGCCACAAATGGCAGGATTTTCTTCTTTATGGCTGAATATTCCGTGTGTGTGTGTGTGTGTGTGTGTGTACATTTTCCAGATTTTGCTCATCCATTCACCTCTGATGGACATTCCATTATTTCCATGTCTTGGCTGTTACAAACAATGCTGCAATGAACATGAGGCCGATATCGCTTCTACAGTGATGTCATTTCCTTCAGATGTATACCGACGACTGGGATTTCTGGATCACATGGTAGTTCTAGTTTTGATTTTCTGAGGACATCCATACTGTGTTCCAGTGCCTGCACCAGTTTACATTCCCACTAACAGTGCACAGAGGTTGCCTTCTTTCCACATCTTCACCAGCCTTTGTTACTCGTCTTTCTGATGATGGCCATTCTAACAAGTATGAGGAGAAGATAGTTTACTGTGGGTTTGATTTGCTTTTCCCTCATGAGGAGTGATGTTGAGCACCTTTGCATGTGTCTATGGCCATCTGAATGTCTTCTTTGGAAAAAAAGTCTATGTAGGTCTTTGGCCCTTTTTTAATTGGAGGATTTTTGTTATTATTGAATTGTATGAGTTCTTTATATACTTTGGATATAATTTGTAAATATTTTCCCCCATTCTGCAGACCGCCTTTTCATTTGGTTGATCATTTCTTTTGCTGTATGGAAACTTTTCATTTCTATTTATTTATTTTTAAATATTTATTTTAGAGAAAGAGAGAGCATGACCCCGAGTGTGGGAGGGGGTGGAGGGAGAGAGAGAGTCCTCAAGCAGACTCCCCACTGAGCATGGAGCAGATCCCAAGACCCTGAGATCATGACCCAAGCCGAAACTAAGAGCTGGCTGCTTAACCAACTGAGCCACCCAGGCACCCCAGTGTGGAAGCTTTTTAATTTGATGTAGTCCCACTTCCTTATTTTTTATTTTGTTGCTTATGCTTTTGCTACCATATCCAAAAAAAATCATTGCCAAGATCCATGTCCAGGAGCTTTTTTCCTGTTTTCTTCTAGCAGTTTTATGGTTTCAGATCTTACATTTAAGTCTTTGATACATTTTGAGTTAGTTTGTGTGAGTGGTGTCCACAACTTTTTAATGTTCGTAATAAATTTGAACATACAACATATCATCCAAATTTATTAGACAGCTTGAAGTATAGTAGTCAAATATCTAGCATAGATTAGTTGAAATGGGTAGCTCTCTTAAGACTTTAAAATTTGTCCTTCTCATAGATCTGAACTCCTAAATGTGTAAAATGAAGCATTAATTAATGTTAGCAACACTTTTCAAAATACTATTTAAGTTCCAGAACAACCACAATGCTCAGAAATGGTCCCTTTCCAGGTTATTTCATGCTCTCTGTAAGATTTCTGGATTGGGTATGAGTTATGTCAAGTATGAGTTAATATTGATATTATTTCTGTCTTTTTCACAAACCATAAGCACACTTCTAAAGTTGTCAATAGTATGAAAAAAAAGAAGCAAATTTTGGAATAGGTGACTTCCCTACATTAACTCAAGTTGACTTTGTTCTTCTGAATGATGACAAATACTATCTTGGAGTAGAATAACATGGAAATTCTGTAAACATGTTTAGTTGAAAGTATCCCAAAGATACACAATAATTCAATGGAAGATATAAAAGTAGATCTCAGAAACAGATTTTAGGTTCACTTCTATTTAATTATCTTAATTTTTCTAGTGTAATTAAGATTCTGCCTTGACTATGTAAGTGGCTTATGAAAGAGTTATAAAAGTAATATGTAGGGACATTTGAAATATTTTCTTTTTGCTCACTTTGAAAAGATTTCCAGTTTGCTTCTAAATGCATATCAAATTTGAAAGGCCAAGTGATTTAAGGCAGGTATATCATTACTTTCCTCTATGGTTTGTTCAAGCAGGTAAAAAGTATGCAAGAATCTGAATGTTCCTTGCAACAGTAGCTTCAATTTTCATCAGCCAAGACCCAATTAGTGTCAGAGGGTAAAACTTGCCTGATTAGATCTGTTCAAAAAGCCGTTAAACAACTTTCAATGTTCTTGCTCTCTCACATTTAGGACACTAAACTTTTACAGAGACAGGCTGTTTGAAGCCTTCCTAATTATTTCCATTATTATCCAAGAAGGATTACTGATGTTCAGCCTCCATTGGAATTCTCAAAAGTTCTCAGTGCAAATTATATGGCAATCTAAAATGCCTTTCTCTGGCTTTATGGCCTGATTATTATTTAGAGTCTCTCCAGCAGTGAACTTGAAGATCATGCAAATGTGCTCTTTGGGAAAGTCACTGTATAGCTGAATAATTTGTTTTGTAGGAAGCCAGCTCAAGTTTATCATCAACCACGAAAATTCTTTATCAATGCTTTTCTATAAAGTAGGCCTATTATTATACCAGTTCCACTTTAACTCTGACAGAAAGCCGATCGGGAATGCTATTATTAAGTCATAAATGCCTATTTTAAAATATGTTGCCTCATATTATTACACTGTATCGTTTCATTAATTCGTGTAATATTTCCTTTGGTTTTTAGTATCTTCTATGTCATAATCAAAACTAAAATAACTCTAAAAATGTAAAGTCTATAGCATAGATTTAAAGTCAAGAGTCCGTATGCGTCTACAACTTAATATGTATAAATACATACAAATTTAACTAGACAGAAGTGACCATGTTCACTCACTACATGCAATATTTACAATGCTGAATAACAACTGTATTTGCCAAGATATTCACAGTTCATAATATTGTGAGATAAAATGTAGCTATAAACATTAATCAATGGCATGTTTATTAAACCTATATTTCTTAGATCATAAGATATACTGATGAACAAATTTCACTGTGTAATAACAAGGAGCCTAGAGCCAAGTGGGAACAAAAATACCTAAGTAATTTTAATTTGTGAGATAAACTATCAGTATAGGGATTTATTCAGGATACCACTGGCACACCTTACACCCATTCAGGAAAGTTGTTAACAAACGATATTCAAATAGGACCTAATTAGGCATGAGGTCCTAGAATAGAGAGAGTGTGCCAGTCAGGAGAAGACATGTCTACATGGACAGTAGGAATATGTTACAACTGAGGTTTAAAGTCATATTAAATCAGACTTAAAATGGAGTTTGGTCTTCATCTTGATGTTGAGATAGATCACTGAAGGAGAGTGATATAATCACATTTCAGTTTGGAAAGATCATCCTGGCTCAAGTATAATGAATGTTTTAGAGGGAATAATGGAATTAGACCAGTTCAGATAAGAAATGATACTGTCTTACCCTGTGGTAGTGATGGAAAAGAAAGAAAAAAAAACATAAAATAAACTTACTTCTCAACTTATTCTGTTATGACTATTGTTTTGTAATAGACTTTACAGATGTTACTTTTAAAATATTCTGTTAGTCTGAGGAGCCATTTATTTATAGATCTCCTTGTATTATTTGTAACAATATTGTATTTATTTTTTTAAAGGTTTTTTATTTTTATTTATTTGACAGAGAGAGAGACAGCCAGCGAGAGAGGGAACACAAGCAGGGGGAGTAGGAGAGGAAGAAGCAGGCTCCCAGCGGAGGAGCCTGATGTGGGGCTTGATCCCAGGACCCCAGGATCATGCCCTGAGCCGAAGGCAGGCGCTCAACGACTGAGCCACCCAGGTGCCCCTGTATTTATCTCTTAAGCACAGATTCTCTACACATCATCTCAAGTTCCCAGATTGTTTTATTAAAACATTTATCTTCAATCATCCAAATGTGACTAAACACTATCTGAAAAGTCCCATAGTATTCCATACCTGTGAACACATTTACATTTTTGTGCTGAAAGATACATGAAAACAAAGGCTTAGATATTTGATCTTACTGATTTGAAGAAATGATAACATGAAAAGAGAGGTAAACGGAGGCTAAGAAAATGTAAAGTGTGTATTGTGGAAACAGACATGTTATCTGAAAAGTGAATTGTCTGAGGGAAATATAGATCTAAGAGGCATGCATGAAAAATGCAAAAGGAGAGAGACGTGATTGCATACAAATCTAAACTATTTTAACTAGTGCCTACTCATAAAAACACCATCATTTGAATCATATTATGGATTTATGATCTTCCGAAACTGAAATGTGATACCGCTCTCCTTCAGTGGTATGTCTCAGCATCACGACGAAGGCTGTATATGTAGATACACACACATACACATTTATATACATACACAGATATATGTAAACTTATGATCTCATCGCTGTAACACTATATGTATATGATGAGACTGTTATTCTAGAAAGCAATAGAACACAGACATTTTAGTCAATTAGAAAAGAGAAAATGAGGTTCAGATACCAATTTCCGGGTTTCAGGCAAGACACATAACCTCTTTGGGCATCAATGTCCTTATCTGTAAAATGACAAAACATACCCTACTATGTATCTCTTGTGTAAATGTATAAAAAGGAGATGGTAGTTTTGAAAGTGGTTTTGGAAAACATGTGCAAGGGGTTCGGTAATGATTCACCGTAGGGAGTGACATTTCTGAAGGAGTCAGAAAGATAGGGGTAACAAAATTCATTCAAACTTAATAGGAAAAGTAGTATTTACTAACTGGCAGGCTTTTAAGATTACGGAAAGAACCAATTTTACATGAATACTATATCTATTCCTCTGAAAATGCTACAAAAATATAGGAATCCATAATGTTAGATATTTTCAAGTTTTGTAGTCAAAATAACTTCCTTAATATTTCTTACACATTTCTCATACACATATGCTTCACACATGCTCCCCATTTTTCAGACAAGGTCAATGTTTTCACTACAATTCATTTACATTGTTATTAGAACTATTTTCTAGGTCTGTTGATAAAATTTGGCCTCACACATTGATAACACATTTTTCTAATTACACTGTAATTTTCACTAGTAATTCTAGCTTTTTTGAATATACAAATCATTTCAACTTATTATATCATTGCTTTAACACTTCATACACATCTTGAGACATTTAGGCCACAAAAGATTATATTTAATATTAAAAGGATCAAATGTAAATAATTCTCAATTACTTATCCAAAGTGAAAACTTGAATAACGTGTATAGTCTAAATGTGCAAATAATCAGAAGATACAGATTTTTTACCCTCCTGCTACCGAATGTTTCCCTGAGTTGCTGTCAGAGACAATGTTTACAGTGTTGTGCTTTAATTCCTACTCTCTTGTCAAGACACCAATTGAGGGGGCGCCTGGGTGGCACAGCGGTTGGGCGTCTGCCTTCGGCTCAGGGCATGATCCCGGCGTTCTGGGATCGAGTCCCACATCAGGCTCCTCCGCTATGAGCCTGCTTCTTCCTCTCCCACTCCCCTGCTGTGTTCCCTCTCTTGCTGGCTGTCTCTATCTCTGTCAAATAAATAAATAAAATCTTAAAAAAAAAAAAAAGACACCAATTGAAAGCAGAATGCTAAGAACTCAGTGAGAACTAAGAGTGATAAATGAAGTGCCAGCATAATTTGGAAATTGGAAAATGTGCCCTTGAAAACATATTAGTTCGCTCAGTTTGTAACGTGTAACAGCAGTATTGGTTTTCTCTCTTCACTGCTAGGTCAAGACACTGATGGAAGTAGGAGTCGGCCGAGCCAGAAACAGATCTTCAGCTGGGGTCCAGTAAAGAGTGTGGGAAGGCTTCCCCGAGGCTGGCAAATATCTCGCCCCAGTGGCTAACACCCCTTGCTCTGTCATTCTGCCTGAGATTTCACCCAAAATGACATTCGCTTATGTGGTTAAGCTCAAGTATTTCCAGGAAGCTTAAGCAAGCTACGGTAGCCATTCCAACTTCCAGAAAGTCTCCCTCTTTGCTGTGATTGACCAAAAAAAAAAAAAAAAAAAAAAAAAAAGAGGTAATTTTTGGTGGAAAGCAGAAATGAATTTGGAGCACTGGGACATTTTTCAGAGAAGAGAGGCCTGGTAAATTTTAGTAGCCAACAGGAAACATGAAACATAGAAGTCAGGGGAGAATGAAAAAGGTGATACCAGGACATAAATAAACACAGAAATGGGCAGAGGAATAAAATAAATAAATAAATAAATAAATAAATAAATAAATAAATAAATAAACAAATAAATAAATAAATAACAACAATAAGAACAATTATAGTAACAACTCTCATGTCTTAAACTTTGCCCAGAGCAGTCCCAAAATATTCTATGTGGAGAAAGTGTAGGAACATGTCCAATGTGTAACTAAGATCAGTGGTCCCCTTGTGCGATGCCATGATCTTGCCTGGCTCGTGGCCTAAACAACTGGGTGAATCCTGAAATCTGCTCCACTCAGGAGAAAAGCTGGAGTGGCACATCGAATGTGCACATCTTCACAGCCTGGAACCTCAGGGTGGTTCCAGAACACTTTTCTCCTTTGCTTCCACGTTGGTCCAGTTATGTAGTTCTATCAATACGGATAACAGAATGTACTCAGAGAATCAGATGAGCATGGACTCTCCACCAGGAAGGTAAGTCAACGTAACACAAAAACAGATATGGCTATCAGAGTGGAACACGTGTCTTTTCCTAGCTGGGTATTTTGTCTCTCACAACACAACCTTGCAGACTATCAAGGATATAACAATTTTTGAAAGGGTCATGTTAGGAAAAGAAAATTATACACAGATGCAGCATTTTCCAATCTCTGTGCCATAGATAAGGTAGCTCTGAGAGTAACCAGGAAGGGGCTCGAATAGCGTGAGCCACTGGATCACTGTCACACACACTATAAGAAGCATGTCCTTTTACAGTAGGCTGTCTTACAAAAATGTCCATTTTCCGGGAATGGCATAGTACCAACAAAAGATGTTTTTGTTCTCCATTCCCACACTGTTTAAGAAAAGGCGAAAAAACATGGGTTACTTAAATTATAGCACATCCATAGCACACCATGGAATACAAACAAGGACGAAAACATCCTTGAGGGGGCTTAACTAAAATATGTGTGCCAACAATGCTGCCATGCCTGTACAATAAGCACATAAAAATACCAAAACTAATTTATTAAATTAAAACACACAGAACTGTACACAGTACAGAACTTTTGCCAAAGTTCAAGGGTAACACACGTGAAGAGTTAACACCTTCCAGAGAGTCTTTCAGTAAATCCTGAAAATTCCTATCCTCAAGTCCCCTGCCTTTGAGAGTGCTTACTTCTAACTTCTGCCTTAGAATCTCCAGCCACCATTAGCACAATCTCCTCCTTACTAGCGAGGTTAGACCTTCCCTGACACAAATCCCTCTTGTCTTTAGGATGTAACACTAGGTCTGCATTATCAGTCTAGAAGGACCCTCTGGTGGCAGTTGTGGTGCAGGCTCCTAGTGGGTCATTTTGTGGTTATCTCTGGTCCTTCGCGTACCTCCAAATAATATTAGCCGTGAGGCGATGGGTTTGACACTGCTAATTTCACAGAAGCATCTAAGGCATGAAAGGCTTCTCTTTGAGTATAAGGGTAAGTTACAGACCTTTATCTTTTATTTATTGGTAACGGTTGAATCAGATGTACATGCATATATATTTACATACACACACACACACACACACACACACTCCTCTATGTCCCAAAGATTAACGCTGAGCCTTATCTTATCCTGAAGTCTCCAAACTGCTTACTGAAATCAGGCAGATGAGATGAGAAGAGATGAGAAGGGGAGGGGAGGGGAAAGAGAGGACAGGAGAGAGTGGAAAGGGAGAGAAGAGAAAGAGGAGAGGAGAGGAGAGAAAGAACACCACAAATCTCAGTGGAACAGGCCATGCGTAAGAAGCAAGCTATGTGGTGAGAATGAAGAAGTGAGCACTAAAATTCCATCAAGAAACGACTCTTCAGCTCCACTGCCTGCCGCCACATGGGAACGAGGACCAGGTTTCCAGAGCTTCCAGTTCTTACACAGAAGCCAGGAATCCTCATGTACAATTTCTTATATGTTGACTTAAAATAGTTAAGTCTTGTGCAGACCAAACAAAAAATTTCCGTGAGAAGGATTTAGTCAATGAGCAGTGAGCATGACCCTCAGTCTAAACAAATAAGAAGATAGGGAAACATCTGCCTAACTTCTTGATCACTGGCCGTTATTTCTCAACACCCGAGTTAGTACTTCTGGATTCTAGAGCATTGTTTCTTCCCCTTCTTCAATCAGACACTTTCAAATCATGCTGCCTCCCCTACACACACACCCCAACACACAAAGTGAGACTAAGAAAGGAGTCTACTGCTGAGCCAGGAACATATCTCTAAAAGTTACCCTATCCCAGTTACAAAGAACCCTGGAGGAAACTTCCTCCACCTGACCTGTTCGGACTTTTTATCTTATCCAAGACCCATTTCCCTGCCAGGCTCACTGGGGAAGTAGAAGGAGGATTCCTCTATTAAGTGTGTACTAAAACTATTGTCTCCTCCCTCGATCTACTCTTTCGATATGAGTTCAAGCTCTCATCACTTCTCATCCGGCCCACTTGTCAATTTACATGAAGTTCATCGCCGCCCTCTAATCCAAACTTCCCACTGTTGACAATATCCTTGCTTATGCCTTAGACACCATCAAAGACACACCAAAGTCACTCTGCATTGCCTTGGACTTTCTTATGGTTACCAACTGTGACCACAGGCTCTCATGTACGTTCTGTCCTCCTATTATACTCATCCCCAGACTTAAATCCCCCTTAACACTGATCCTTGAAATTGGTGTTTCAATCAAAATCCATTCAACCACAGTCAGGATTATTTAAATTGAAAATAATGTAATAATGACAATTTAGTAAAACATGTTAGAATCAGAGACTTGATGAAAGACAGAAGGTAAGATTTTTAAAATGAGAGATTACTCAACATTCTTCAAGCCACATTTCTTTATTTTTTATTCTCATTCACATAGGATTGATGTTATACCTAAGATAGTTGTAAAGATTAGAACTTAGAAGGAGGAATATATGCATGTATTCTTTTAGAAGTTATCTTCTGAAACCTTAGACTATCACCAATATTGAAGATAAAGAAATGTTTTGACAGGCTCTTGGATTTCTCATGTTGTATTTCTATCAAGAATTATGCTTAACTTGTATGCTCATGCTACAAGTTAACTGCCTTTTCAACATTCTTTACAGTCTTCTGCATGACAAAAGATACCATAAAGGAAATCAAAGACAAGCAAATTAATAAGGAAATGACAAAACAGTAAATAAGGTTAAATGGATAAAGATACAAATAGCAAATTCACAGAAAAACCTATACAATGGGACACAAAATTATGAAAAAATCCTTATGAAAACATGTGCAGTCCCATTAATAATCAGGATTGTACCATAAAACAGCAATGGGATTTTTTTAAAAAATCAACTAAATATTATTTATTGTTGGATAATTTTAAGTGTAAGTGAGAGTATAAAGAAATGGACATTCCTAAACTGGGGATGAAAATGCAAATTGGTATACAACCTGTTTGGAAGGAAAATTAATTAGGGAAATTAAATATGCACATACTTTGTGATGCAAGATTCCATTTGCCAGCATGTACACCAGAGAAAAGTGTGTTACATCTTCAAATAGGCAGACACTGAGTGCTCTGCATGGCTGTCTGTAGGAGGATAGTGCATTTAGAAAAAAATGGGGCAGAAACAGATAGGGAGTGATAATGTCAAAAATCCAGATACAAACTATGGGTGATTTGCTGCCATTTATGTCACCAATATTTAGTGGAAGAACAAAGACTTAGGGTCACCTTAGAAACCATGAAATGTATGTAAATATCAATCTTAAAGCTTTGGGAATATTTATCGATCTTTATAATTTATAGGTAATGGGCACTGGATGCTTGATCATCTGATGATGTTAGTTCATCAGATTCTCAAACAGTTCATGACTCAGAAGATGAACAACGTTTTTAGAGTTAATAAAAAAGGATTACTGAATCTATTATATATATTTTGATTTTAGGATTTAAAATGCTTTTTGTACTTCTCACAGTCAACACCGAGGTCTATGATACAAAATACATTGATAATAATATTTACAATATAGGATTGTTATAGGGGTTTCTTGAGGTAATGTATGTAAGTACCCTACGGATATGCGAACCGCAAGGCTGGTCTGTGGGAGGGACTCATTATGTTGGTCAGTCATGCTAGTATTCCACTGACTCAGCATCTCTCTCTAAAATAACGGTATTTATGAATTCAAGACATACCTTTCATGAATAGCAAGAACTTGCTCTATGACAAAAATAAACATAACAATTTTGTTTCTGTTGAACACCAAGCCAACTCTTTCCTTTCAAACCATGTTTACAAGGGAAATACTCATAAAGCTGAGATGGCTGGTGGTTCTAGGGATCACCTAGAAAATGGATTGTCAGAGATTGATTAGACACTGACTGGAGACACCAAGTAAGACAACAGTAACAAAGTAAGCAAGCTATCTGTGATTCAGAAACTGATAATCAAAAGTGCACTGATCAGCTACTATTACAGCAACCAAGTGATTTCCTCCAGTTCGGGCTCTATTTCTGATATAGCGTCATATGTTATCAATGAAAAAAATAATAACTAAATCTCCCTTCTCCTAATTTCCAGTTCCCTTCAAGGGAAACAATAATTTTATCGCCCCATTGCTAAAATGAAGTTGCATTAAATACATCTGCTCTCTAAACTTTCTGATGTGGTACTGTAAAAGTAGTTAGGTTTCCACTGTAAGACTGAATGAAATCAGTGGCCGTAATTAGGACCCAACTTACGTCATAACAGTACCTGAGGGCGGGGGGGGAGTATTTATCTCAGTGTTCCTGCTTTTCCATTCTTGGAAGCCGGTTTGGATGGATCCCAATGCCCTATAAGTCCTCCTGCGTTTGACTATTATCGGTCTCCTCCCCAGGAATCATTCTGCCCAAACCAAAACTCCACTCAATAGATAAATGCTACCAATCACGGAAAGGGAAAATTGAAAACTTGTAAGTATTCCCCAATATTAATGTGCCTGAACAATCATATTTAATTGGTTCTCGGGTCTATTATTTGTTCTGTCTACCCAAAGAAAGTTCTATTGTAGTTATTTCAATGATGAACTTGCTTCTTCTCAAAAAGTTTTATTATTCTGAGAAATTGCTTGAAAATAGCAGAAGTTGTAGTGGGGTAGTGAAGGCCTGATAATACATTCTAAAGGTTTTTTTAATAGTGTAATTTATGTTAAAACTTGTCCTAATACATTGCAAGATCACTTAGATATTTTATTTTAAATACTGTATGTAGCTTTCTCACAGCTCTAGTGCCATTTCCAGTAAAATGAGATTTTCATGAAAGACATTAAAAATCATGTTGCACTTAAATGGTGATATTGTTTCAATCTTTCATCAGGCGAGGTCATTTTCGTTCAGAAATTTGACATTCATTTAGAACATTCTGTATCTAAGAAAAATGAAATGCCTACAGTTGCTTCAATTTCCAGACTTAACTACTTTTACATAAGAGTCGAGTTCCTCTTCAGCCCACTAAGGTACTCACACATCTTCTTTATTCTTTAAGGCCAAACTGTCCTGAAACAGCTCCCCTGGAAATCTGACATAGTTACAGAAAAGAGCCATAAAATGTCTTATTAAGGGATTCAAGCTCGCAATCATTAACATGTAGATATGTATTTCACTTGGGTATAGAAATTAACCTACTATGCTTTATTTATTTTTAAATTTTATACATTGATACCCCTTGTACATTAATAGCCCTAATCTGGGATTCAGGGGAGCTAATAAACACACATTTCCTCCTGTTCCTTTTCTTCCTCCTCCTCACTCATTAGTTTTCTTCTCTAAGAATACACATTAAGAAGTTAAATGCTAAAAACTGAAATTCAACAGGAGACTTTTGCATGTTTGCAAAGACCTCTGATGTTTCTAGTTAAACACATACCTTATCTCCTTACTCTCACCTAATTTCTTTTTTTTTTTTAATTTTTTTTATTATATGTTAGTCACCATACAATACATCATTAGTTTTTGATGTAGTGTTCCATGGTTCATTGTTTGCGTGTAACGCCCAGTGCTCCATGCAATACGTGGCCTCCTTAATACTATGCTTTTTTTAATACAAAAGGAGGCAGTCTGGAGAGATTTGAAGGAAACACAAAGGCACAATTAAATTATTAACAGTTCTTGATAGATACAGAAAGAGAAGCAGGTACAGTTAAACTTTCATCTGATACAGGCTGGGATGAGGATATCTGTGCCTAGAGGCAAAAGTAAGGAAATAGGAAAATGTACCGATTTTGCTGATGATGTATCCTAAATACATGCTTTATTTTGGTTTCCTTCTGAAAAAATTTACTTTTCCTATAATTTACACTTGTATTCCTTGTTTGATTACAAAACAATTTTACATATGTTATGTCTTTGGACTTTTACAGTATTGTATGTTAGAGCAAGTTTTGGCTATTTAACAATGAGGAAATGGAACTTAAGTGACCTCCCATAGGTATATATGTAATAAGTTGAAGAGCAGGGTCATATACCCTATGTCTTGTGTTTCACTAAGTTTTTTAGGCATCATGTTATTGTCTTAGGGGAAAAAAACCCTGCTTTATGAGCCTATAAAGAACATTTTGACACCCTTTGATTTATAAGATTTGTTAGTTGGGCATGCATCAGATTTTCTTTAGTGCACAACAAAATAAATTTAGAAGAGTAAGAATAATTCAAATTCCTAAAGACAACATTGAGTAAATATTTTTAAAAATCAAAATACTATCAAAGTTAACACACACACACACCCACACACATACGCACACAGCACAAATTTCAAGATACACAGCACAAGAATTTAAAGTCTATCTCCCTTCTGTCTCTTGCTGCCAGAAGTATCCCAGCCAAACAATTATATCTCCCAAGCGAAGATATTGAAGCATGATTTCTTTTTGCTTCCCTGCCCTTTATTTTTAACACAATGATTCTGTCCTACAAATTAGTTTCAACTTTTATCACTTAGCTCCATGGACAAGTGTGCTTGCACGCACACACACACACCTGGGGACGCACACACTCTTCGTTCCATATCAGCACAGGATCTTCCTTATTTTAATGGCTATAGAAATGTGTTATAATTTATTTGACCAGTTGGACATTTAAGTTATTTCCAAATAAATCTTGCACAGATGTCATTTAGATAGCATGTATGTCACTGGATAAATTCCTAGAAGGGGAATTATTAAGCAAAATGAATTATACATTTCAATTTTGAGAAATATTGCCAAACTGCCTGTTGTATTGTATTAATCTCTATTTCCACCAGCAACGCATGAGAATGCATGCTTTCCTGACACCCCATTGACACATTGTGTCAGTAATTTTTTTTTTTTTAACTATAGGAATAGGATAGGTATGTTACATAGCTGAGTTTCAATTTGTATAAGTGAGGATGAGATTTTTCCCCACATGCATGTCATCTTCCCAATCCTTCATTGGACATTGGTCTTTTCCCAACTGATTCACATGGATGCTGGACATGTTAAGAATATGAATTCCTTAACTGTTAAAGGAATTATAATTTTTTCCAGTTTTATCTTTTGTTTGTAGAAGTTTATATGCAGTTTTACTTTAATGTAATTAAACACAGCTATTTATATATTTTTGAGCTTTTTGTCATTTTAAAAAAGCTTTCTCCAATCCAACACCATAGCATTTGAGTTGAGCTTTGCCTTGATAAGTTAACTAGTGGTATGTTTTATATAAAATGTATCATGCAGATGAAGGAATTATCCTATTGGAAAAAAATATCTCCTATTTAAATTTTGGAGTTTGAGATAGTCAACATTTTGCTTTTTGCATGGTTAATATTCAAATGCACAGGCATTGGAAAACAGGCCTAATTGTTTCTAAAGCTATTTCTGGTTCTAAATGATAAAACCACATCTTTGACACAAACAAAGATACTTTGTTCTCATTTCCAGTAGAAACTGACAGCCTCCAAGTCATCTAGTAGTTACCCTAAAGGATCCAACTATAATTAAGATGTAGGAGATGTAGTTTACATCC
Organism: Ursus arctos; assembly: GCF_023065955.2. Lineage (NCBI taxonomy): Eukaryota > Metazoa > Chordata > Mammalia > Carnivora > Ursidae > Ursus > Ursus arctos. The sequence continues at coordinate 52,579,081 of NW_026622886.1, forward strand.
CTTTGACCAGAATTAGAATTGTATTTGTCAAAATATTTTTCTTATGTTTATTCTAGCTGAAACTAGAAGCTACTTCTCATGAAGTAGATGGTGTAAAAGCATTTGTGGTTTTGTATCTTTACTGAGATTTTACAGTTTTCTGGTGATATTTCTATCTGTGGACTCAAAGCCTCGTAATTAATCATATATGTTGAAAACGCCTTTGTTCTTCATGACATGAAACTGTATTTTTTGAGTGACTTAAATGGGAGTATCTACACATAAACCTATATGCTCTTTTTATATTGATATATACATTTAGTCCAAAAAGTATACAAGTATACTGTTGGATAACAGTAATATTTTGAAGGGATATTCTATAGATTCATGGCTTTGTTCTTTTGTGAGAAAAGATTTTCCCTTTTTAAAAAAGAAAACTATACTCACATTTCTCGGTAAGGCAATTCTGTGTAGTTAAATCAGAGAAAGAACGTTTTGTAAGGTTTAGAGAACTCTTTCAGGAGAGACTACAACATAGACTTGCAGTTAGTATACATGAGTTAGTATAAGTGAAGTAATTATTTAAAGTCCAAGGACTTCATGTGAATCTCCAGAGCAAGTCAAAGCATACCAAGAATTCTCAACATAAAAGAGAGGAGTTGGGTTTGTACATGAATAAGATAATCAGATTTTAAAATTCCAATGTAGTTATCTAAACAGTCCACCCGTACCAATTGTAAATTGTATTCACTTACTTAAAATGTGTAATTCTACCCAAAAGTTCATTTGTCCCGACAATTTACTTAAATGATGTCCCTATAATAACGTGGAAAGTAAAATGGAAAATTCGAACATTTATCCCACATGGAGCAATATGGAAGACTCTAAATAAGAGACTTCAAATAAATACCTTTTTATACAATGAATTGCTTTGAATGAACCAAATTTCCAGTGTTAGTGACATATAAATGGAGATGAAGGAAAATCTTGTCTTTTACTTCTATTTTTATTATTACATACAGAAATAAGATTTTAAACAACAGAAGGAATAAAATCAAATATTTCAGAAAAATAGAAAGTTTTGAGGAGTAATTGTATATGGTATTGTTTATCCATGAGTATGATTTGGTAGGTCTTTCAACCCAGGTGGGAAAAGCAGGAGAGCAGCCCTGTGGGTGGGAGTGTGGGGTAGAGTGGGTGGGTGATTGGCACCTACAACTCCCAGACATATCCTGTGCAGGATTTAATACTGTAAGTGTGATGGAACTTCACTTTAACATTCCATAGCAGAGTGTAGCTTTGACATAAAGTGACTCTACCTTCGATCCACAGCAAGATGGTTAATTGCAAGTACAGAAGAACCCTATTAGGCAGTACTTCCTTAGATGATGACTACGGAGTAGTTTACCTGCCTCTTGGCCACAACTTTTGTAAGCGAAAGGCCGCCTAAATCCCTAAAGTTGGCTAGTATCCATTGCTTGCTTCTAAGCCAGTGCATTTCTTCTGCTCAATTTCCCAATTAAATCTGATCTTTCTTTGGGATCAAGTAAGTGAGCTGTAAGTAATAAATAAAAATACTAGCTAGAGAACAGGTGGATAGGTAGTGAAGGTAAGAGTTTGCCTGGAAGGAAGAGAAAGAAAATACAAACATATTAAGAGTCTCTAAAAAGTTAATACACATTGAATGTGAATGTAACTACTCATTTTTTTAAAACTGTGACTCTGTCTAAAATAAAAGAGATGCTTTTCTGTGTGACTTTGGGATAATTATCTTTTATTAAAAAAAAAATCAAAATCTGTCCATGCGTTCCCAAGAACATGTACTTTGGCAATTAAATGCAGCAGTAGGGCTATCAGAATGGGAAGTATTTTAGCAATTATTAGTTCATAAAATAACCTTGATTTCTTTTTGAGTCAAGTTCATATGTTTTAAGTGGGATATGCATGGAGCACTTTACTGTGGTTTACAAAAAAACTATTTCATATGGGAATCTGATCTCCATCAAAGCATTAAATCCTAGTCAATCACTAAAACCACTAGATCTCAATCACGACATCACCTTTTAGGTTTACAGTTCTTCCTCCTATGTTGGAGGTTCTCAGAATAACAAAGTTTTTCAACTAGATCCAGGAGAACTATGGAGGTCCTCATGTCAGACAGGTAGGTAGCAGAATTTCAAAGATCACATTTGGACAGTCAGGTGCCTTTCTCAGTTTGCTACATAAATTTGCCACAGCCTAACAAGTCTACCATTTTATGTTGCAACCATGTAAGTTATATACTATTTTCCAAACTGAACTTTTAAGAGTAAAAGGGACACCGATAATAAGGATACCAGGAAAACAAACATAATCTGGGCCTATTCCAGGCTAACTGGAACTTAATGGCCACCTTACCAGGGAAGTGTTAGGGTCCTTTGTCTGCTTCTATTTCAAGAATGCAAATATTGACTTTGATATTTATATTGATTAAAGCAGGAAAAACATTACATCTCAATTTCTTCTGATGAAATGTGGATACACCATTTAGAATGATGGCTCACCCTTTCACATCCTATGATCTACCAATCTCGTTACCACTTTTTAAAGCTGGTTCGTACAGAGAAAACCCAAAACACCACTTGTTTTAATATTGTAAATAAAAGACTTGAAACAGGGTAACAGGATCTCTGAAAAGCCAGGCCTTAAAAGGCATAAAATTGCAAGTCATTGTAATGTTGATCTTTATCCCCAAGATGATTTTGATGATGATAAGGTTTGTTATCATTCCTTGGATGAGTGCTGTATGCCAGGTGTTTTGCTATGTGCTTTTCATATATTAACTTTCCTCGCCTATCCAACATCACTCTCAATCTGTCCAGATTTGTTTTATTCTAAGAACAAGAAAAATCAGTCATAGATAAGTTTGATTGATTTGTTTAAAGAAGCCCAGCTAGTCACCCAATGGAAGCTTCTGTGTTCAAACTGGGATACAATTCCAATCCCCATGCTCTTCTTGAATAAGCTACAATACCTTTATGTCATCTTTCTTAGGAATTTTAGGATTCCTCCTGACATAGTACTGTGGTCAGCCTTGTTCCCACTGCTGACTTTTACATTAAGGAATTAGTGGAGACATTTGAGGCCATCAGGAAACAGAACATGATGTACATTTGCCAATGTGTAAAGAAGGAAAATGTCCACATTACTAGCAAAATAATAAAAGCCACGTATACCTAATCCGCAGCAAATAATATTGACCGGAGACAATAAACCGTGGGAACTGACATGGGATTGGAAGATAAGAAATTCTTAGTAACTGCTTTGTCAACACCAAATTCCCCATGAACTCCTCTTTGCAGCCCAGTAATAAGGGGCTCCTCTACCCTGCCACCTACCAGGCAGTCACATGAGGAGAGATGGGAGGTCTACCCAGTACACGTTCCATAGCAGGCACCAGAACACCTACGTGCTGGTAAATATCTGTTAATTGCAAGAAGGACCTAGAATTAACTAAATCAGGGCATTAGTCAAATGGATAGGAGTATTTCCCATCTGCAAGGCCTCTTTTTTCATTAAGTTAGTATTAATATATGACTATTATCATTTCCATCTCTCAAATCAGAAAACCAGGCACAGCAACGTTACTAATTAGATCACACCCTTTCTAAGTGATATAATCAATTAAAAGATCTGGGTATTTTAATTTGAATAAGACTGTAGGCTTAAGTACTATGCCCCACTCTGCTTTTACTAAATTCTACAAATAAAAATTTAATTTGCAATACTGAAGAAAAATCATTAAAGTACAGATATGTTCGATTTTTAAAATGAAGTGCTTCTATTATTTCAATCCACATTATTATAAAGCTATATTTAAAAAAAAATTATCTTCAAAATGTTAACAAGGTTGCCCAAGGTCTACTCCTTAAATGATCTGAGCTAATCATCCTGCTTGGCCACTCCCTGACATCTCGATTTCAAGAAATAAAAGTTCTAGATGAAAACACATATTGAAAACATGTGCTGAAGTGGTGATTGGAAATCAGGCATATTTCACTTCATCAGCTACACGAAGTATCAGGGATTATGTGATGTTTCTACGTACAATTTGTCCTGATAGAAATAAAGTTGCATTTTTACCTATATTGTGATTTTACGAAAGGATCACTATTTGTCTTCCTCTCTACTCTCAGCTTCATTCTAGCAACTAATACTAATTACAGGAAGGTTGAATCGCCATCACGTGTGATTAACTTCAATGGCGTCCCTTTCTCCTCCACTTCAGACATCCTCTCCTTTCATGGAGTTCTTCTCAAGGCCACTTAGGACATCGGTGACACCTACAGAGAATACTAAAACCAAACTCATTATGAAAAGTAGTAGGGAGAGCCACTTGTAGACAGGAGGAGGCATCTGGGGAAACCCAACAATAACAACAAAGGTAGAGCTGGAGCAAATGAAGATTGCAGCTGTGTCCCTACATCCCTTAGCACTATGGGAAAGATGAAGTAGGAAATGCTTTAAAAAAAAATTACACCGAATTTTAAAAAATTGTTTAACACTGTTTAATCCTGTTTAAAGCATACAAGAGAGTATCATTAAAAACTTCTCGAGAAACAGCTGTGTTTTGATGCTTTGCTACTTAGAAATGTAACAATGGAAGATGTAGGGTTGGAAGGGTTTAGATTTCATGTGAGCATTCAGGGTAAAGAGAGCGGAGCACTGGGATAAGGCACAAAGAGAAGCTGGAGAGAGAGACAGCAAGAAGATGGCGGACTTGGTATGACATGCCAACCTTAGTGGGCTCAGCTACCACCCTGAAGGGCAGCTTCTGAGTCAGACGACAGGAGAAGAAGGAGACACAGCTCAGTCCCTACAGATTCAGTGAAGACTTGGTCTCAGTTCTGAGATTCAGAGGTAAAACCGGTACTGCTGTGCTCTCTGTGGGTGGGTTCTGGCACTTGGCTAACAGCAGAAGAACTACTGTATAGGGGAGAGAGACAAGACTTGCCCCAGGGCTGTATATAGCCAAGGTGTACTTGAAAGTAAATCTGTCTTCATAAACCAGTAAGAAAAAACAAACTTCGGGGCGCCTGGGTGGCACAGCGGTTAAGCACCTGCCTTCAGCTCAGGGCGTGATCCCGGCGTTATGGGATCGAGCCCCACATCAGGCTCCTCCGCTATGAGCCTGCTTCTTCCTCTCCCACTCCCCCTGCTTGTGTTCCGTCTCTAGCTGGCTGTCTCTGTCAAATAAATAAATAAATTCTTTAAAAAAAAAAAAAAAACAAACTTCACTCATAGTGGGCAAGTTAAAACTAGACTTATATCTTTTTATTTTCACATCTTGCTTTCTTTTATTTTTAAAAGACTATTTGAGAGACAGAGAGAGAGTGAGCAGGAGGGGCAACGGGAGAGGGGGAGAAGCAGACTCCCCACCGAGCATGCAGCCTGATGTGGGGGCTCGATCCCAGGACTCAGAGATTGTGCCCGGAGCCAGTCAGATGCTTAACCAACTGCGGGGTGAGGCGCCCCTCACATTTTGCTTTAACGTCATTTTGTCTTGTAATGGAAATGTATATATGTTTTATCCATATTTGCCTTTTTATTTAATAAGCAGCTATTTTTATATAGGTAAAACACTTTGAATTTTAGTAAACTATGACCATATAAAGGACGCTTTCTCAGAGCACTGCTTTTGTCTGTCAAGCAGCTACGTCATTTAGTGGAAACTAAGCCAAACTGTAGCCATAAGCACAAGCATGGTACTCCAATATATATGCTCTTTGAATGCATATTAATCACATATTACACTCTCAAATGGCTACTTGGACCAAGCAAGTAATACATGAATGAAACGAGCCAAGATAAGAAAAATCATAATTGTTGAAATCTATGGTAAACTGATGTGTACTTGCCATGGCTAAAAGGACTCGACTCCAGAAGATTTCTTCCCTGTAGAAAGTGAACTCCATGTTGGCAAATCCCACAATTTTCAAAAGCCAGGTTACATGAAATTTCCCGATTTTTAAAAGTTATTCAATTAAAAAATACTACAGAGGTAAAAACAAAACAATACCACTCACAACAGTCATTGCAATAGAAATACATCTGCTGAATGAATTTGGCTTACAGGCTGCCAGTTTATGACTTCTGATCAAATTTTTGAAATTATCTTTGGGAGGTTGGGGAGGGGAAGACTCAATTTGAAAGGAGCCACATGTAGTTTTGCAAGAGAATTTTTAGACGTCAAGTATGCACTCAGAACATTGCCCAAGGGAAAACGAAAACTAAAATAAGACACATTAAGGTTAATACTCAAAGGAAGGAAAAGTCACTCCTTTGCTATCATGCAGACGTACATTCACACATGATTGCTGGCTGTAAGACCAAATCAGTCTGTGAGACTAAACCAGAAAAAGTAAAAAGAATATAAACAAGCAAAAATAAAAGAAATATAAAAATCTTTCAATTTCTCATAGACAAGGACTAGAAATCCAGTGTCAATAAAAACAAACAAACAACCCCACCAAACAACTTCCCTAGGTATTACCTGGCAAACATGGGCATTAATCACAGTTTCACACTAAACTGCAGATTTTATAGCAGTATTTGCTGCAATAAAACTTGCTTAGTCTTAGCGCTAGTTGTAATTTATGTTTTGTTTAGATGAATTCATGAGTTCTCTGTACCTAAATTTAATTAATGAATGAAAATAAATAGTTTAGCTTATGTGCTTGCTTTGAAAAATAGATATAAATAAAAGGTAATAGTACATGGGTGATGGACACTGGGGAGGGTATGTGTTGTAATGAGCACTGCGTATTATATAAGACTGATGAATCACAGACTGTATCCCTGAAACAAATAATACATTACATGTTAATTAATTGAATTTAAATTAAAAATGTTTTAATAAAAAAATAAAATGTAATAGTACATTTAAAACCACATTTTGCATGGTAAGTATGTCCTATCTACTGGTGAGTTGATTACCAGAAAACATAGCAGGTGCCAATGGGGAATGTAAATATAGTTATTGACCTACTGTGTCAGTGACAAGAGATTAGTCTTTTTTTCCAGGAGGTTGTAATTAGCCTTGCAGAAAATATTCATTCCATACCAAATTAGACTACACATTGTATTTCTGTCACTGAATGTTTTCCTTGATGGTTGTCTGAGTAAAACAAATTGGATGTAGGTTGAAGGTATATCATTCAGGCACCTTCTTTCAAAAGTAATTAGGGTCTTACTCACTTGAAACCAGATAACTACATTTAATGTAATCTTAAAAGGACCCCTAAGGATTGTTTTCCATTGGTAAATGAATGAGAAGTGGAACAAATTGACTTTCATGATCACTAAAGTTTAGAAGAACTAGGAAAAGAAAATAATGCTGAATCGAAAATTTAGTCTCATAAGACTAATAAAGGTAAAATACTTTTTTCCATTTATTCTCATGTAACCCCCAAGGGATTTTTGTCCAGTGAAAGTGGCACATGGAAGGATGTTCCACAAAGACTCATTCAGTGATCAGCTCAGCATGCTTCCACACTAGACCTCCAACCAAATGAGAGCTAGACACTCATCCCCTTGGCTTCAATTCATTTAGGAAAAAAAGTGTATCTTTGGATAACTCACTGTACTCCATGCTAGCACACCAGGATGATAAGACTTCATTCCTGACTCAAAATATAGGTGGAGACCCATCACTGTCTGACCTAAACCAGGCCACCTGTAATTAGAAAATAAATTCACTACCAGACCAAGAACTAGGTTAGTAGATACACAAAGATTTTAGGAGTAACATCATAAAATTAGAACAGAGGAGATCTTGAAGGGAAAAAAAGGGTTTGGTAATTATTAATGGGCAGAAATGCTAATGATTTTAAAAATTCAGCAAGTTTCAGAAGAAATCTTTCCCCAATTTCAAGTACTTCTAGAAAATGAATCTAGATGCAGTTTTGAATAGGTTTGTATACCAGAAAACAATTATATTTGATTTTTCTTATTTTTCTATGTCCAGTGTAAGAAAAAAATTGTACTAAATCACTGCAGGTACTGTCTAATTAAGTCATATTCAACAATATATTTTAGTCTTCGAATGTACCCTACTAAAAGAAATACAATTTTTGAATCAAATAAAAGCTATTTTAAATTTCACTCTGCCAATTTCTAAAATGTATTCAGAAATTTATATGAAAATTATTTCAATGGCCACCGTGCTTAAATCTCTTATTTTAAAATATACATTTTCTTATTAAATCTATTTATTTGAATTTTAATTAACATTTGAATATGTTAATTTGTAAAGATACTTAAATATGCCAATGCTCCTATTTCCTTCCTCTGGGTGGGTATTTGAAACACATTTCTGTAAATTTAAAGGACCCTTTAAACTTTGAAAACATAGCTATTATTTTGTACTTTCAAAACTTGGTGTTGCCTATGACCCTTTTTAACTGAATGTCTTCTAAGCAGTAAGCCTGCCACACTTCACCCATGTAATGGACACCCTGTGGATAAAATCATGATGCTTCATCTTCCTGACAGCATTCTCTTCTCTCCTGAGGGAACTTCTAATGGGATGACTCCAGTGTCTTGAATGTTTCTTTCAATTTCCTTCATATGATACACAGCCTATTCTTATTATGCTGTTTTTTGGTTTTTTTTTGTAAAAATTCTGATCTAGAATTTGGCCTACTGTAGTGTATTGCTTATAGGACTCTCTTTTCAGCAACTTTGAACAGATTATTGAGGTTTAATTGACATACAATTAACCACACATGTTGAAGGATACAATTTGATAAGTTCTGAGTATGTAAATAAACATATATTGGTCAAATTCTAAAAAGATATGTTGAAATATTTGTTTCTTCAGGATGTGACCTTATTTGGAAATAGGGTAACTGCAGATGTAATTAGTTAATATGAGGTCGTATTGGAATTCCAATATGACTAGTGTTTTTTTTTTTTTTTTATGTTAGTCACCATACAGTACACCATTAGTTTTTGATGTACTGTTCCATGATTCATTGTGTATAACACCCGGTGCTCCATGCAATACCTGCCCTCCTTGATACCCATCACCGGGCTAACCCATCCCCCACCCCCCTCCCTTCTGAAACCCTCAGATTGTTTCCCGGAATTCATAGTCTCTCATGGTTCGTCTCCCCTCTGATGCCCCCCCCCTTCATTTTCCCCTTCCTTTAAGAAGTGGGAACTTTGGAAAAAGACACAGATGCAGGGAAGATGGCCATATGAAGATGGAGGCAGAGACTGCAGGGATGTTGCCCCAAAGCCAGAAACACCCAGGACTATTACAGACTGGAAGAAGCAAGGAAGGATCCTCCCGTAGAGACCTCAGAGGAAGCATGACCCTGGAACACATTGAGTTTGAACTCCTAGTCTCCAGAACTGACGTCATAAAATTCTGTTACTTTAAGCCAACCAGTTTGTGGTAATTTATTATAGTTGCCCTAGGAAACTAATAAAATTTGCAATCAGGAAATTGACAAAAAAATAGCAAACAAATGCATCACCTCAAAGAGTTACATGATCCCCTTGCCATTGACATTTCCCTAACACTCACCCCATCCCCATGAAACCACTGAACATTTTTCTGTCATCCTAGATTGCATTTTCTACAATTTTACATATATTTTACATAAATTTATAAGAATTCTAGAATTATATGAAATATAGACATATGGCATGCACTGGATTCTTTCAGCGTAATTATTCTGAGACTCATTCATGGTGTTGTTCATTCACGTGCACATTCACTTGTTGCTCCTTTGTGTTAACAAACAGTATTCCATTACATGACTTTACCACCATCAGTTCATTCACTCACCTGCTGACATACATTGAGATGGTTTACAAAATCCTGGCTATCCGAAATACACCAGCTATATACATCATACGAGTGTACAAATATCTGTATGGAGTTACACTTTCACTTCCCTTGGGCAGAGAGACCCCTAACTGTGGAATCACTGGGTCACAAAGCAGGTAAATGTTTACATTGTAAAGCAACTACCAAACTGTCTTCCCAAATGTATGAGAATTCCAGTTCCTCCACACCCTTGTCAACACTCGGTATGTGTATTAATTGTTCTTGGTTATTTTCTGTATATTATGACGTTCTGACCTCTCTTGGGAGCCTTCAGACCCGGGAAGAGACTGCCCTTCCCGGAGCTAGAGGATATCTGAAGATAATGACAACTTTCCCACAAGCACATTTTCACGTACACACCAAGCAGTGCACTGTCCGTGCCCCAACTATGTCTTACCCAGCTCTCCCTCCCACGCCCGTACGGTCATGTCCCCTTGCTGGGGAGCACACGTGCCAGGACCGCAGCGGTGCCGGAAACCGTGGAGAGTACTGAATCCTGTGGACATGACGCCTTTCCTATGCCTAAGCCCCTCTGACAAAGCTTAATGCCTACAGGAGGCACCGGAAGAGACACAGCAGTACCCAGTAATAAAATAGCATCATTATAGCAATATATGTTCACAAAAGCTCATGAACGAACGTGGTCCCCCTCTCCCCAAATCCCTTATTACAACGCACTCACCCTTGTCTCTGTGACGTGCTACGAAACATCCACAGCAGGACAGGAAGTGGGACGAAGGAGACGGGCGCACCATGTGACGCAGCTTCGGCAACCGGCTATTTACGCTCCGACCGGAAGGAGGCAGAGCCACAGCTGCTCCCCAGTGCAGGTGCAAGTGCGGAGCTGAAGATGCGGAGTCCGGTGCTTTCTCTGCCCTGAATGGGTTTCAGGCAACTAGAGACCACCTCTGTGGCCCCAGACGCACCAGAGTAATTCGAACCAGCTGAGCCTAAAGTGTTGACTCCTTCTTGCCTTGTCTTTCCTGGGGGAATTCCAAGGCGGCTCTGGCACAACTGCCTTCCTGGTTGGATTTACACTCTACTATTAAAGAAAGTCTTTCGTATTGATTTGTTTTTTCAAAAGACTTCCCTAATTCATCTGTCTGTTCTGCCTCATCATTCCTTTTTGATAGGCATCGAGCATTCTCGCATCTGCAAGGATGAAAATACGGTAGCTATTTATGAGACCGCCATGAAATTGGAAAGGTTGAAAATCAGTTTTTGATACAGATTTCCATAAATAATTTTATTATTATATTCCTAATCTCTAACTGCTGAATGCTAGATGAATCTCTTACTTTGTTTTCTTGAAACAGAACATAATTTAAACTATTTTCGGGTTTTTTTGGTTTTTGGGGTTTTTTTGTTTTTGTTTTTTGTTTTTTTTGTAGCTGGTCTGTGATGTCTTTTAGCTTGAACGAAGTTTTGTTTAGAGAAAACATTTCTTCCTTTATCTGTATAGTCACACAGATTATAGTTTTAAGGGTGGGGGAGGGGCATAGGAAGAGGGAGACCGAGAATCTCAAGCGGACTCCATGCTGAGCACAGACCTGTCACAGAGCTTGATCTCACAAGCTTCAGGTCATGACCTGAGCCCAGATTAAGAGTAGGACGCTTAACTGACCGAGCCACACAGATGCCCCTCTTAGTAGATCTTATTAGGAGTGTATCAAATCTATTAGTCTATAATTTATAGAGAAATCAACTTTTGGCTGTTTAATACTTTTATTGACTATTTAGTGTTCCATAGATTTTAAATTTTAATTTCTGCTCTTTATGTTTTTTTTCCATTTTCTTAGAATTGATATTATCTAACTCCTTTAGAATAATCATTTTTAGCCTTTCTTTTTTTGTATATATACATTTAATGTAATACCTTCTGTCTAAACAATTTTGCCTGCCTCTGCAGGCAATACTAGATTTTTAAAAAATTGTAATTCAGTTCAAAATATTGTCTGTGGATTATTTAGTAATATATAGCTTTACTGTATAACGCTTGATCTGTGGATTATTTAGTAATATATAGTTTTATTTTCAAATATAAGGACATATTCTAGTCATCTTTTATGACTGAATTCCAGTTTAACTACATTGTGATCAAAGGACTTTCTGAATTATCTAGTACTTTAACATTTGTTGAGATTTTCTTTTTACTCCAGTCTATATAAAATTTTTTTACAATACTCTTTGATAAATGTTCATGTGAATGTCAAGAGAATCTGTGCATTCATCTATTTTGTTCTGCAGCACTTCATATATATCAATTAGGTAAATATCTTAATAACTTCTATAGATCTTCTATGTGCTTATTGAATTTTTTTCCTGCTTGGACTTAGTTATGAGAAATGTGTGTTAAAATCTTCTTCATTGTGGGTTTTTGCACTCCACCTTTTACTTTTGCCACTTTGTTCTGTATATATTTGGAACTTATATTGTTGGATGCACACAATTTTAGAATTATTAAATCTTCTTGGCAGATTGACCTTTTTCATTATGAAATGTTTTTCTTCTATTTATTTTTTTGCTCTCTCTTTATTTCTAGTGATACTTCTTGCCTTAAAATATTCCCTATTTGACATTGGCATAACTACATAAGACTTCTTTTGGATACTGCTGAAATAACATGTTTTTCCATTCTTTAGTTTTTTTAGCACTTTTACTCTTTTCTGTATTTATTTCTAGGAGTATTTTCCTTCTTGAAGACTTCCTTTTAGTATCTATCTACTACTAGTGAATTCTCTTCACTATAATTTTGTGGACATGTCTTTATTTCACCTTTACTTTGAAGGATATTCTCAGTGGGCATAGAATTATATATTTTAAATTATTTTGTTTAAAATGATAATTGCCATTTTTAAAAAAAATTTCTATTAAGAATTCCACTGTCAGTCTTATTTTTAGTCTTTTGGGTTGCAGTTAAGAAATACACCCTTCCTATAACACTAACTTGACTACTAAGATAAGGAAAAACTGAAAAGCGGGGAAAGTTCATAGTGAGGAAAAAAAAACAACTATAAGGGGAAGAAACACCATAGAAAATAATTTATTAGACAATTAAGTGACACTTACTTTTGACCAAAGTTTGTAGACTGGCTGGAATTTGATTATTAGCAGTCAGATGAAAACAAGTAATGCTCCACTCTTTGTCAGAATACCTTCCAGAATGTCCTTTAGTAGAACCTGGATGTTACATGAAACTAATTGCCACAAATGAGGTTATAGTTTTAGTAAAATCCAGCATGGATGTAAATTTTGACTCGTACTCCAAACCTAAAATGAAAGTAGAACTATGTTAATAACAGTCATATTTGATGAAAATAATTAATTCACTTATTCATTGATCAATATCATATACCAATGAGGTGACAAAAGTTAATTTTCTTTCATTATAATTCACTTGATATATTTTGTTAAAGATATTTATAATATCAGTCAATAAAAATAAATACTGACTTTCAGTGAAGACACGATGCAGACATGGGTATTACATGAGAACATAAACCCTATGAGACTGTGAACTTTGTGTATCTTGTTCTCTGTGGTATCTCTTGCACTGAGATTAAGGTTTATTTCATAGTGCTCAAAAATATGTGTTGAGGGTGCAGGAATGCATTACACAGGTGATGGGGATTAAGACATGCCCTGGGGATAAGCACCAGGTGTTGTATGTAAGTGTTGACTCACTAAATTGTACACCTGAAACTAATATTACACCGTATGTTAACTGGAATTTCAATAAAAATTTAAAAAATATATATGTGTTGAACAAATGGATCAGTTTTTCTCTAAAAGTTGACTTAAAAACATCTTAAGGGTGATGATAATAAGCAGTATAATCTAGTTGGAGAGGCATCTAACAGAAGTCTGTAAACATCAATCTCTTATTCACTCTAAACACATAGTCCAGATAGTATTTACAAATGAGGCAAATCTTGAATGTCCCCTGAGATTGGCTCCATCACTATTTTTAGGGGATACTGAAGTTACCACGTAGTGTGATCTGAGATGTCTTCAGGCCTAGTTTGCTCTAAAAATTATTAACACCTTTCAATGGTATAAACCACCTCTTGAAACTTTGAACTCTTCATCGTTTGCAGCACTTCTGGCGAGGCTACCAAGCTCTGTATATATTCAGTATGTTTTGATGGTAACAATAGTTTGAAAAGAAAAATATGGAAAATAACTACATATATTTGGGTGAGAAAGATAACTCCAAGTTTAGACATATGAGACAGGCCTACGTTTCTCACCAATAGCATTTCATGATTGTCTACAGTTCCTGCCTGGCTTGAAGATCTTTAATGTAAAATACTTATTTGGTTAGATAGTGGTGAGGCTCTTGCCTCCAGACTTATTTAGCAACCACCATAACTTTTACTCTCTTAGCATATTATTAGATTCTATGAGTGGAATAAAAAGTGCATAACGCAGTCTGTTTTTATGACCATCACAATTTTGTTTTCTGCAAGGAAAAAATAGAGATATCTGCGTTTGCTTGAACATGTATTAGAAATTCTGAAACCTCATATTAGAAGTCTGAAACTTCATAGTGGGATTATATATTTGAGGTCTAAATCTTGACTTAACTTTCCTAAAGATATCCATGGTTGGCAAAGCTGGGAAGTTGTGTTGTGTAAAACCTTCCTGGTCTACTACTTCTGGGTTAAATTGAGAGTGTTATCACCCATCCTTGGAAAGAGAAAAGTTTCCTCCCCCCCCCCCCCCCGCCCCGGAAAAACCGGATTACTTTAACCTTTACAAATGTAAAATAATGCCACCTAAAGGAGCTCCACTGATACAAAACAGAATTAGCATGCAGAATCTACTTTCATGTGAAAAACAGAGCAAAGAAACTATAGTCTACGTCCTTCACCACTACTTCCCTGGAATAATGGAAAGATCACAGGCTTTTGAATGAGATAAATCTGGATTTGAGTCATGTTTGTGAATTAGCACAGGTTTCTTAGTTTCTCACCTACAAAATGGCCTTAATAATGTCGCCACAGAGCATTCTTGTGAAGATTAAATAAGAGAATGCATGTGAAAGCTCTCAGCAATTAGATTTTCAGTAAAAATGAAGTCTAGTCTTCTGTTGTTCTTATAGTTGTTTCCACAGAGTTTAACAGAAATTGTCTTTCATTTCATACATTAGCTTTGTCTTTCTATTGGGTTAACATATAATTGAGGAAATGGCCAAGAGTTACGTGGAAAAAAATCACTAATCATCAGGGAAATGCAAATCAAAACCACAATGAGATATTACTTCACATCTGTTAGAATGGCTGTCATCAAAAAGAAAAGAGGTAACAAGTGTTGGTGAGGATGTGAAGGAAAGGGAAGCCCCCCATACACTGTTGGCAGGAATGTAAATCGGTTCAAACACTATGGGAAACAGTTTAGAGTTTCCTCAAAAAACTAGAAATAGAACTACCATATGATCCAGCAATTCCACTTCTGGCATGCAGCCAAAGGAAATGAAATCTCTATCTTAAAGAGATATTTGCACTCCTGTGTTCATAGCATCCTTATTTACAATAACCAAGATATAGAAACAGCCTAGAGCAATGAGAGATGAATGGATAGAAAAATAGCAAATATACATATATATATTTATATATTCCATATATATTCCATATAAATAGATGAATGGATAGAAAAATAGCAAATATACATATATATGGAATATATATATATACATATATATGGAATATATATATATTCCATATAAATTGATCAATGTGGAATATTATGCAAACATAAAAAGGAAAGAAATCTGGCCATGTATGACAACCTATATGGACTTTGAGGACATTATGCTAAGTAAAATAAATCAGACAGGGAAAAACAAATACTCATATGTGTAATCTGAAAAAGCCAAATTCAGAATCAGAGAATAGAATGGTGGTTGCCACAGGATGGGAAATGGGAAGAGTTGGTCAAGGAGTACAGACTTCTAGTTATAAGATTAATAAATTCTGGGCATCTAATGATGACTACAGTTAGCAATACTGTGTTATACACTTCAAAGTTGCTAAGAGAGTAGATCTTAAGTGTTCTCACCACAAAAACAAAATGGTAATTATGTGAGATAATGGAGGTGTTAACTAACTTTATTATAGTAGTCGTTTCACAAAATATGTGTTCAAATAATCACCTTGTACATCTTAACCTTATACAATGTTATATGTCAATTATATCTCAATACAGTTGGAAAAAATACAATAATAAGGTCTTAGTCTTCTCCTTAGTACCAGTTTTCAGTCAGTTATAACACTGTGGTCTGGAAATACTACTTACCAGTTTGAGAAATAGACTGGTTCTCTCATTGTTTCATTTATGCCTATCTGCCTATCTATCTATCATCTATCTATCTATCCATCCACCCCAGATCTTCTATACCTGATATGGATACAAGTGAACTTCAATATTTCTGTATTTATTGTTAAATTTGGTATTTTATTCCTTAAATACTTGAACAAAATTATCGTAAGTGCTATATAAATAGTAGATGCCATTATTATAGCTCAATCAGTAAATACTTCATTTTACAATAATTCATTCAAAAAATTATAGGAGAAAAGATATAAATTGCTTCTGAAAACATGGTTAAAATCAAAATTCAAGTTCTAAGCTGATAAAATTCTTAGTAGTAACAATAAAGCTGACAATACTTACTCAACCAGAAAAGTAGTTGACTTATCCCAATCTTACTCAAAGATTTCTGTTAGGTGACTTTAAATATCTCTTCTCATATACAAAAATGTGTACCTCATTTAATTGAGATAAAGATGCTTTCAATTTCCATTTATAAAATAATGGCCCTAAAGACTTTAAAACAAATAGTTAACACCAGTATGATTTATGGTGGGGATTTCAACAAAACTCCATCACAGATAAAGGTCAAAGTGATAAACTTATATTCCTAATGACAGAGAGTTCCAGAAACAGAGGTAAATCTAAGGTCTGTATACATAATCATGGAATGATAATGTGCTAGAGAACACCTGCATTATAACTCTGGCAGAAACCCTGCATCCTAAATGGCTAAGCAGGGAGCAGAGAATGAAAAGATGTTGATCACAACATAGTTACCAACACTCCCTTCACTGCCCCCCCCCAACCAAAAAAAGGAGTAATCCAGATTTATCAGGCAGTCATGGACATTTTTTTAAAAGGAAGTTTTTTTGTTTTTTGTTTTTAATTTATTTATATTGCATTTTCTTTTAATTTCTGGAAGGATGAATGCACTTACAATAAGTTTTAGCAAACGTATATGATATTTGTAATTCTGTCTTCTTTGTGTAGACCACTCATTATACACATTGGCATTGCCCAGGTGTGTCTTCTTTCCTTGACTACTTGTTTTTCCCATTCTGTGGATTTAACTATCACTTTAGCCATATGTGTGTGTGTGTGTGTGTGTGTGTGTGTGTGTGTGTGTGTGTGTATGTCTATACATACAGATATAGAATATATCAGAATCCAGTGTCTCTGTAAGGTATCATTCACAATGTTGGATATAATCCCATATTATTAGCTATACAAAGAAACCTTAAAATGTAACTAATACTCAGAATAAAAGGCAATCAATGAACAACTCTATAAATATACTAAAAACCACTAAATTATAGACTTTAAATGATAAATTCTATCATATGAGTAATTTCTCAAACTATTTCAGCAATAACAAGCAATCACTGGGGTTTCTGAGATGATCCATATGTAATTAGCAGACAAGATTTTAAAAGCATTTATAATAACTAGGCTCAGTATGTAAATTAAAATACACACATAATGATTAAACACATAAATCTTAGCAGATAAACTGAAATGTTCGTTGAAGAACCAAATGGAAATTCTAGAAAAAAGTATAGATACATAGATCTTATGTATATGTATACTCCATGTACTTATATCTACATTTATAACTATCTATAGTAAAGTTTTCAACCATAATCATTCTCTACTTGAGACTTCTGTAATAGATACAAGGGTCCAATGGCCATCTTCACTTTGTCTCATATGCACCTTGAAGTCAACACATTTAAAACTGAGCTTAACATCTTGTCTAAAACTCCACCTTCTGTATACCTCCACAGAAACAACAGATTCCACCCATCCCATCCAATATGGAAACTGAGATTTACCTTTGAACTCACATTTTTCTTCTCCACTCACATCTAAACAATCACCCAGTGAACACAGATTTTACTTTCTTAGTTTCCCTTTTCTTTCTTCTGCATCACTACTAGATCTATCATGGGTAATTGGGGGGAAAATCTCCTTTGTTCTCTTCTTCCTCTGGTCTTATTTCTTTAAATCCATTCTTTTTAGAGAAAAGCATAGTTACAAACTGAAATATAACTATACTAAGATCAGGTATTTTCAATGACTCTACATATCCTTTGAGTTAACTCCAATCTTCCTATATTATGTGCAAAAGAGAAGATACTTCCACATCCCCTTCTTCAACTGGAAGAAAAAGATGGGAAAGGGAAATTTTAACTTTAAATCAACTAGTAATCTTGACTATTTTATGGGACTGGGCATTTTAATAATTGACTGAAGGAACTGACTGGAAAAATCATGAGGGAAACTCCATCTGAGTTTCAGCTGGAGAAAAGAGAAATGATTAGCTTCATCAAATGAATATAAAGAATAATAAGAGGAGGATCAGGGTCATGTATACTTTCACTCCAAGGAGGATGGATTTGATACACTAGTTATATGTGCAATTTTTTATACTCGATACAAGCTCTGTACTTCATGTTCATTAAAAAAAAGAGAAAGAAAAGCTTTATCCTTAGTTTAGAATGCCCTATCTCCTCCTTCTGCCTTACTTGAATAATTACTCTTCATTCTTTAAAACACAACTGGTGATTTTACTTAGCAATTCCTGATTATTCAAATCTTAGTTTGTATTCTGCATCCTTGTTCCCATCATACCCCTTGATCTACACATGCCATCATCCTTACAGTATTGGATTTTGACCATGTGTTTTGGTTCTGACTATTCCATGAATTCCTTAAAGTCAGAGAATATGGCCCATTCATCTTTGTGTTTTCAAAACTGCAAACTGGACCTGAAATATTAGGTTATCGATAAATAAATGAAATGATGTTGCAGAGAAGGAGAGACAAATGGAACTATCAACAACAATAGAGAAGTAAGTATGATTATTTTTGAGAGGGGATGAAGAACTCCATCTGGGGAAGTTCATACTGGAATGGCAAAAGGTCGTTTTTAAAAATAGAGCTTCCTACAGACCTAATAAGCACTAGTTGAAGTTAAAACAGCACAAAAAGCTAGTTAGCACAATATCATTGGGATGCTTTGAAATTGCACTCTCTTTAGATACAGGAATCTGAACTGGAAATTCTGGGAGTTACAAAAAATAGAAGGTATGGTCCCTTCACTCCTTAACATCTCTGTAACCATGCACCACCTTTGGGGAATAATCATCTTCTGAGAAGATCCATCTGATGACTGAGATACAGAGAATACAAGTGATTCTCTCAATTGCTTAATAATGAAACTAAGACAAAACAAAAAACCTATCTTCTCGAAGGAAAATAACCCAATGCTTTGTGTGAGAGAAAATAGAACTAAGGAATGATTTAGCTATAGAAAACACAAGTATGATGATTATTTCAGTTCCTCTCAGAAGAAAGGAATGTCTTATGATACCACATACAGAAAACCCAAAAGACTACCAAAAATCTATTGGACTAATAAAGGAATTCAGTAAGATCACAGGATATAAAAATCAATATACAAAAATCCATTACATTTCTATACACAATAAAGCAGCAGAAAGAGAGATTGAGAAAATAATCCCATTTACAATTGCACCAAAAATAATAAAATATCTAGAACTAGGGACCCCTGGGTGGCTCAGTCAGTTAAGTGTCTGTCTTTGGCTCAGGTCATGATCCCAGGGTCCTGGGATGGAGGCCCACATCGGGCTTCTTGCTCAGTGAGGAGCCTGCTTCTCCCTCTACCTCTGCTCCTCCCCCTTGTTTGTGCTCTCTCTCTTGCAAATAAATAAGTAAATCTTTAAAAAATATATCTAGGAATAAACTTAACCAAAGTGATGAAAGTCTATACTCTGAAAACTAGAAAACATTGATAAAAGATATCAAAGACAACACAAACGGAAAGATATTCCATGTTCATGAATTGGAAGGACAAATATTGTTTAAATGTCCATACTACCCAAAGAAATCTACACATTAAATGCAAACCCTATAAAAATACCAACAGCATTTTTTACAGAAGTAGAACAAACCAACCTAAAATTTGTATGGAACCACAAAAGACCCTGAATAGCCAAAGCAATCATGAAAAAGAAAAACAAAGAGGAAGTATCACAATCCCAGATTTCAAGTTATACTACAAAATTGTAGTAGTCAAAACAGTATGGTATCAGCATAAAAATAAACACATAGATCAATGGAACAGAATAGAGAGCCCAGAAATAAACCTGTAATTATATGGTCAATTAATCTTTGACAAAGGAGGCAAGAATATGCAAAGGGTAAAAGAGAGTCTCTTCAACAAATGATGTCGGGAAATCTCTATGCAAAAGAATGAAACTGGACCACTTTTTTACTTGGTACACAAAAATAAACTCAAAATGGGTTAAAGACCTAAATGTGAAACCTGAAACATAAAAATTCTAGAAGAAAGCACAAGCAGTGATTTCTCTAACACTGGCCATAGCAACATTTTCTAGATATTTCTCCTAAGGCAAGGGAAATAAAAGCAAAAATAAACTATTGGAACTACATCAAAATGAAATGCAAAGGAAATGACCAACAAAACTAAAAGACAATCTAATGACTGGGAGAAGATATTTACAAATGACATAATCAACAACGGGCTAGTATCCAAAATATATAAAGAACTGATACAACTCAACACCAAAAAAACAAATAATCCAATTAAAAATGGGCAGAAGACATGGGAGGTTACTCAAAAAATTAAAAATAGAAGTACCATATGATGCAGTAATACAAAACCACCAATTCGGCTAGATATATGTACCCCTATGTTTACTGCAGCATTATTTACAATAGCCAAATATCGTAAAGTGTCCAACACTAGATGAATAGATAAAGAAGTGGGATATATATACAATGGAATATTACTCAGCCATAGAAAAGAATGAAATCTTGCCATTTGCAACATGAATGGATCTAGAGAGTATAATGCTAAGTGCAATAAGTCAGACAGAGAAAGACAAATACCATATGATTTCACCCATATGTGGAATTTAAGAAACAAAACAAAGGAAAAAAGTAACTAACCAAAAACAGACTCTTAACTACAGGGAACAAACTGATGGTTATCAGAAGGGAGTTGGGTGGGGGGATGGGTGAAATAGGTGACAAGGATTAAGAGTACATTTATCACAATGAGCACTGAGTAATGTATGGAATTGTTGAATCACTATATTGTACACCTGAAACTAATATAACACTGTATGTTAACTATATTGAATTAAAATAGAATAAAATAAAAAGTCACTTTCATATTAAAAGAAAGGGGATTTCTTAACATGGGTTTTAACTATTTTTTTTACTTTATTTTTATTTTTTAAAAGATTTTATTTATTTGAGAGAGAGTGAGAGAGAGAGAAAGAGAGAACATGAGCAGCGGGAGTGGGAGAGGGTGAAGCAGACTCCCTGATGAGCAGAGAGACTGATGCAGGGCTCGATCCTGGGACTCCAGGATCATGACCTGAGCTTAAAGCAGATGTTTAACCAACTGAGCCACCCAGGTGCCCCTTAACTATTTCTTTTGAAAAAACTCTACAAAAAAAAAACCTATTACCTTTCACCTAATATAAAAAAGTGAAAAATTACCATATAAATAAAATTAGGTGCATATGTTTCTATTTTCTTTTGAAAATATATCCCAGGGTAGAAAATGTTGCTTTAATAATGTTATGACTATCTATCATCTATCTATCTATCATCTTTGTGTATGTATGCACACACATTATATATCAAGGATTATCCCTTTTTTAAAAATTTTCTTATGCTACCCTTTAGTTACTTATTTTGAACATTAAGATACTAAATTTTTAAGAACTTCTTTTAATGAAAAGTTTCAAGTTTATTAATTTAGTTTTTCTAATAAAAATGAAGAAAACAAGGCATTTTACAGAACTGACTATAATCACTGTTATATAGCCAATGGAAGGGAAAGGGGATAAAAAAAATATCTTATGGAGTTAACAATGGTTAATTTGTATTTCATGTTAAAGTAAAGGCATTCAATTTAAAATAATATTAAATGGCTCAAGTGGCATAAAAATGCTCCCAAGTTTGAGTAACAAAATCTAACAGATTGATTAGAGTTGGTTTGGGTCTTCAGAGTTCAACTCTAGAGGCCTTGTCTCTGCCACCTTACTTTTACAATGACATTTTCAGTGCACAGTGATTACTCATTGGGTTTTCCTTTCCCTCTGAATGGTTTATGGCAACAGGAGTCATCAGCCATGAAATTGCAGGAGGTCTCCGAATAAATACTATCATTGACTGAAGGGAAACAGCTGCACACATTTGTAAAGATTTCTATAACACTTAATGTAAAACAAGGCATCACACTGGACCTGGCGAGGTGGTTCTCCTCCTTCTTCTTCCCCTCCTCCTCCTTCTTCTAATGGAAATATCCTGATTTAGGCAGGCAAAGGCTGGATATGTTTTCTTAAGTGAAAAGCAATGGAGACATCCTGGAACTCCTGCAAAGATTAAGCCCCATTCATATAAACACCCATTTCCTATTCCTTAAAGTAAAAAAAAAAAAAGCTATAAATTAACTTACTGAAGAAAACCACAGGCAAGTATATGCATATACATATATGCACATATATCTGCATATTTAATTTACCTATTGGAAATCTTTTCCCCATTTAAATTCAAACAAGTCCCTTAATGAGTCTTCATCTGTCCCTTCATTTGTTCATTTGTCATGAGTCCCCAGAAATGAAAGACTCCATTTTATGAATGAAGATAAAATGTTCCTTGAATAGTGAATCTTTCTTAATAAAAGGAGAATTCAGGTTAAAGCAAGGGGGATAATCAGTACTTGAGGGCCTTGGGTTATTTTTTCTAAAGTTTTAATTCATTTATATCTTCACTAAAAAGAAAAATGTAAATTAATCTCTGGGTTACCATTTAGCACACAAGTGAGTTCTAAGATATTATCTGAGGGAATTAAGACAGCCGAAATTATCCTGATATAAGAGAAAATCAATAGTATTCAGTAATGTGTAATAGCATTTTATTTTAGTGAATGTTAGAATAACGACATATACGTGTTAAACCACAAGCATCTTATGGGCTTTAAAATATGTGGTTAGGGGATTTTCCAGCTGCCACATATCCTGCCAGATGCTTCGGGTTTTTGGTCTATTCCACAGATTTGGAATGAAGAAACTTGCTCTGCAGAAGTGCCAGGGCCTGCATTCAGATGCTTTCCTCCAGCCACGGAGCTGCCTGCAGTTCCCGCCCTCAGGATCTCTGCCCATCAACAACTTTGCCTCGAGTTTCAATGTGCTGATCATAATAACAAAGACGAGGAGAGCTACTTTCAGTCACATGAATTTAGAGCTGAAGAGCTCTAATTTTTTTTTTTTTTTTGGCGTGGTTATTCAGATGAAATTGTATAACACGGTAATGAAACTTACAAGGTTAAAAATTAAAGGCCAAAATAACATTTAAATAGGATGTGAAACACACAGCATAATCATAAAGCGGTAGACTAGTTTCCAAAAGTCACTACAGAACACTAATCTCATAAACTTATAATGAGTACTATGTATATAAAGATATGTGTGCATAATAAAAGCTTAGATATCTTTGACGCAAACATTTGTAATATAAATAACCTTCTCAGCAAACATGTGCACAGGGATATTTTGAAACTCACAACACTTGTCAAGGGGAAATTAATTTCCACTTGAAATAAGGTAATGTGAATGTCAAAAATGCCCTTTGGAAGTTTAATCACAAAACAAAAGATCATGCCTAAGGAGTAAATTTACATACAAAAAAATGATCTATCACACGGCCTAAATGTTGCTTTATTGCAACCCAGTTTAGTAAGTAATCTAGCTGTGTGATCTTGGGTGAGTCAGTTTCAGTGTGCGCATATAAATAACTGACTTGTGAGGGTACAGTGAGGCATGTATTCAACAATCATAAAAATAACAAAGCAAGTCCATGATACCTTATTTTAAAAATTGTAAGATATCTTTATATCCATACATCTATATGTATAGACAGGAGTTATTTACATAACTAATGATGGCTATACTTTCCTATTTCCATCTTAAACACAAGTATACATGTACTTATAAAAATTTAATTTTTAGATTTGATAATAGTTTATAATATTATGAAATATTCTTCATATCAAAGGAAGAAAAGTCCTATAGGATCATCTCTTCCAAGAGTAATAACAAGAGGCAGATTTGTTCAAAATTTTAAAATGACTGTTGAAAAATGTTGAAAAGCTATCAGAGAATTTTTTTTAATGATTTTTTATTATATTATGTTAGTCACCATACAGTACATCCCCGGTTTCCGATGTAAGGCTCAATGATTCATTAGTTGTGTATAACACTCAGTGCACCATACAATACGTGCCCTCCTTATTACCCATCACCGGTCTATCCCATTCCCCCACGCCCCCTCCCCTCTGAGGCCCTCAGTTTCTTTCTCGAAGTCCATAGTCTCTCATGTTTCATTCCCCCTTCTGGTTACCCCCCCTTTCTTTATCCCTTTCTTCTCCTACCGATCTTCCTAGTTCTTTTGTTCCATAGATGAGAGAAATCATATGATAGTTGTCTTTCTCTGCTTGACTTATTTCACTTAGCATTATCTCCTCCAGTGCCATCCATGTTGTAGCAAATGTTGAGAACTCGTTCTTTCTGATAGCTGAGTAATATTCCATTGTATATATGGACCACAACTTCTTAATCCAGTCATCTGTTGAAGGGCATCTCGGCTCCTTCCACGATTTAGCTATTGTGGACATTGCTGCTATGAACATTGGGGTGCATATGGCCCTTCTCTTCACCACGTCTGTATCTTTGGGGTAAACACCCAGTAGTGCAATGGCTGGATCATAGGGAAGCTCAATTTTTAACATTTTAAGGGACCTCCACACTGTTTTCCAGAGTGGCTGTACCAACTTGCATTCCCACCAACAGTGTGGGAGGGATCCCCTTTCTCCACATCCTCTCCAACAGTTGTTGTTTCTTGCCTTGTCTATTTTTGCCATTCTAACTGGCGTAAGGTGGTATCTCAGTGAAGTTTTGATTTGAATTTCCTTGATGGCTAATGATTTTGAGCATTTTTTCATGTGTCTGTTAGCCATTTGTATGTCTTCATTGGAAAAGTGTCTGTTCATATCTTCTGCCCATTTTTTGATTTATTTGTTTCTCATGTATTGAGTTTGAGAAGTTCTTTGTAGATCTTGGATACCAGTCCTTTATCTGTAGTGTCATTTGCAAATATCTTCTCCCATTCCGTGGGCTGCCTCTTGGTTTTTCTGACTGTTTCCTTGCTGTGCAGAAACTTTTAATCTTTTTTTTTTTTAAGATTTTATTTATTTATTCGACAGAGATACAGCCAGCGAGAGAGGGAACACAAGCAGGGGGAGTGGGAGAGGAAGAAGCAGGCTCATAGCGGAGGAGCCTGATGTGGGGCTCCATCCCATAATGCCGGGATCACGCCCTGAGCCGAAGGCAGACGCTTAACCGCTGTGCCACCCAGGTGCCCCCTGCCTTGTTAATTTTAACCATTCTAACTGGTGTAAGGTGGTATCTCATTGTAGTTTTGATTTGTATTTGCCTGATGGCAAGTGATGTGGAGCATTTTTTCATGTGTCTGTTGGCCATTCGTATGTCTTCTCTGGACAAGTATCTCTTTGTGTCTTCTGCCCATTTTTTGGGTGTCGAGTTTGAGGAGTTCTTTATAGATCTTGGATACCAGCCCTTTATCTGTAATATCATTTGCAGATATCTTCTTCGATTCCATAGGTTGCCTTTTTGTTGATCGTTTGCTTTGCCGTGCAGAAACTTTTTATCTTGATGAAGTGCCAATAGTTCATTTTTGCTTTTATTTCCTTTGCCTTTAGAGACGTGGCTTGCAAGAAGTTGTTGTGTCCAAGGTTGAAGAGTTCTTTTGATTTTGATATGAGACAGGAATCCATTATCTTTCTTTCCTGATTGCATTCGAGTCCTCTGTCTTTCTTGGTGAGTCTAGCTAAGTTTGTCAGTTTTGTTTATCTTTCCAAAAAAGGCAGCTCTCATTTTCATTGTGTGTTTTTTTTTTGTCTTTTTAGTCTCTGTTGGATTTATTTATGCATTCCTTTTTGTTATTTCCTTATTTCTACTAATTTGGGGCTTTGTTTGCTGTTTTTTTTTTCTACTTCTTTACCACAGAAATCAGGCTGTTTATTGGAGAGCATTCTCATGGATTGATGAAGACTTGAATTTCTATGAACGTCCCCCCCGTAGAGCTACTTTTGCTGCATCCCATAAGTTTTTGTAGGTTGTCTTTTTCATCAGTGTCAAGGTATTTCTAAAAATTTTTTTGATTTCTTCTTTGACTGTTGTTTGTTCAGTAGCATGTTGTTAAATCTCCACATATTTTTTTAAGATTATTTAAGTATCTGGCAGAGAGTGAGACAGCGAGAGAGGGAACGCAAGCAGGGGGGTGGGAGAGGGAGAAGCGGGCTTCCCACTGAGCAAGGAGCCTGATTCGGGGCTAGATCCCAGGCTCCTGGGATCACGACCTGAGCTGAAGGCAGATCCTTAATGACTGAGCCACCCAGGCCCCCCAATCTCCACCTGTTTTTGACTGTCCCATTTTTTTCTTGAGACTGATTTCTAGTTTCATATCATTGTGGTTGGACAAGATTTGTAGCAGAAGGTGAAGAGAGCATTCAGATGAAAGGTTTGTTTCCTGGAGGGTTTTCTGAGGGCAGACCATGAGTTCCGTGGGGACGGAGGAAGGTTTTGTGAGACGGGGGGTGGGGTTAACCCTTGTTAGAATTACTGACTACTACCATGCAGGCTGTGTGCTACCGTTCACACCGTAGTCCTGATGGGCTTGTACTTCATTAGAAATATTTTCTAGGAGGTGTAGGCATAGGCTTCTCTAAAAGAAAGGTGCCATGTGGGTTCATGGCATGACCCCAGGTCAGCAACCAGGATGTATGGTATTGTGGGGGATCAGAACCAGGCTTTCTGTGGGAAGTGACGGAAATAGGGTATGGTGAGCTCCATGACCTCATAGGTGAGGTCCCGAGTGACCCACTGGGTGTTGGGTTCCGTGGATCTGTTTCATCAGGTGCTGTGGAATTCAGGGACACCCTCCTGTCTGTGGATTTGTGTGGAGACAGGTAGACATCAGTGTCTGGCCAGGCACGAGGGTCGCACTGGACCACCACCAGAGGTGCAGCACGCGGGGGAGCCACTGCTTGGTTTCCACGAAAGCTGACCAGGGTCTGTGACCATGATTCCTAGCAGCTGCAAGGGGAGAGGAGGCCGGGGGTGGTGCACACTTCCTAGACTTGTGGTCAGGACTAGTCTGGAGCCCACTGAAGTCAGCCACTCCTGGCACAGAAGGCCCCCAGTCAGTGTAGCTGTGGGCACTGCTCCCATGGCACTTTCGGGCCGGCTCCATGCTGCCACCTCCTGCTTTTCATCATCATCTTCAAGGTCGTGTGCCTCTGCTCTTGCCCCACGGCCTCCGGGGTATTGTCCGTCCTCCATCTGGCCCTCGTCCCTGGTGCCCTGTGCAGTCCGATGCCAGGGTAGCCTTCTCGAGACAAACATCTGGCCCTGATGGAACACTTCCATGGATCTCGTGTGATGCGAGGATGATGTCCTGCCCTGGAAGGGGGCTGCAGGTCCCCAATCAGGAGAGCCATGTCTCCCTTTTCAGCATGGCCTGCCCTCCCCTCAGTCTTCTTCAGGGAAGCTCTCCCCACTTCCTGAGATGACAGCTCTGAACTTAAAAGTGGATGTTATTTTACATATCTCTATGCCTTAGTTCATCCATGGCATGTCTTTCAACGCCGTTAGTGGGTTTTTTTTTTTTTTTTTTTTTAGCAGTTCTGAAGGGCTGTCTGCTCAAGGAGGGGATGACCTGGGTGGGGCAGCTTTCCCTCTCATCTCCCTCAGCCTGTCTCTGAGCCCTGGGGCCAGCTGTCCCACTGAGGATTGAGGGACCCGAGCCAGCCCATCCTGAGCCCAGGCTGTGTGTCAGCTGTGTAGACGGATGCGTGTCGGAGCGGTGGGCAGCTGGCATAGGCCAGGGGCAGGCAGTGTCTCCCCATTCCTTCCCTCCCTTCCTCCCAGAGGTAGCTCAGAGCAGCCTTCAACCCCTGCATCTCCAGATCCCTTGACCTATGCCTCCTGTGTTCAGCTGGTGACCTTGGAGTTTCGCTTGGATTCTACCTCCCATACCCTCTCCTGTAGCAGTTCCTGGATCAGGGGAGGGGTCGGACCCTTGTCTGATTTTGGTCTTCTTCCTGTCCCGCACCAAGCCCACTCACCTTTGCATCTTCCATGTATGTGCTTGGAAGCAAGTCCATCCACAGGGAACCTATTAGCCAAATGGATCCAGGTAATGAACATTGAAGTAGAGATCCAGGATCCATAATAAACCTGCTCTGAAACCTGTCCCAAAGTCTGTGACTCTCTCACACTGAAACAGAAACAATAATAGCTTTCTGGACTGTGAAGTGACATGTGTCTCTACTTCCAATCTTGAAGGCATAGGTGCTGAGCCTGGACAGAAAAGGACCATGGCTCCCGTGGGCTGGGATCCACAGTAAGAACTCAGTGAAATCTGAATTCGAGGCATAGAATGAATAATTATTGTAGAGTGAATCCTCCCAAGTAGGGCTTATGCACATTGCAGAGGAAAAGCTTTTTCAAAGAGGTTCCTGAAAGAAAAATCTTTTTAAAAAATTTATTTTAATTCCAGTAGAGCTAACATACAGTGTTACATTCGTTTCAGGTGTACAAGAGAGTGATTCAGTAATTCTATATATTACTCAGTGGTCATCCAGAAAAGTGTCCTCTTAATCCGCTTCATCTATTTCACTCATCCCTCTATGCACCTCCTCCTCTCTGGTAACCATCCGTTTGTTCTCTATTGTTAAGAGTTTGTATTTTGCCAGGCCCATACTCAGGCAACCCTGTTTGGGTAGAGTTTCCGTGTTCCCTGCGAGGGGGGATGGGGGTGGGCACGCTGTGAGCCGGTATTTCCAGGCTTTTGTTCCCTGGCGGCTTTCTCTGGCGGTCTGCTGTGCCTCTTCTGAGAGTCAGAGCAGCAGAGGCTGAATTGTCACAGAACAGAGGGATTGCGGCCCATTCTCCACCGATGTTCTGGCCACTTTAACTCCGTTACTGTTGGTGCTGCTCAACCCTGTAGCATCCCGGGATGTGCGCCCCACACCCGGCGTCCCTGCCCTCACTTCCAGGGCAGGCGTGTCTCTGTCCTTTGTGTTTCTAATGCCGCCAGCCGCCAGCCGCCCCCCGCGCGCTCCCGGATCTCCAGGTCTCAGTCTGGATCCCGTGAGCACACCAGGATTCCGGAGTTCCGTGAGAAGCCTGGTGGCGCGCGCACCCGGTTCAGGGTCTCAGTCTGCTGTTTCGTGGGTGCCGACCGTGAGTCCGCCCGCTCCCCAGTGCAGGTGGCCCGCCAACCGCCAGCCGCCCTGCGCGCGCTCCAGAAGCTCCTGGTCTCAGTCTGGATCCCGTGAGCACACCGGGATTCAGGAATTCCGTGAGAAGCCTGGTGGCGCGCGCACCCGGTTCAGGGTCTCAGTCTGCTGTTTCGCGGGTGCCGACCGTGAGTCCGCCCGCTCCCCCGTGCAGGTGGCCTGCCAGCTGCCAGCTGCCCCGCATGCGCTCCGGGAGCTCCCGGTCTCAGTCTGGATCCCGTGAGCACACGGGATTCCCGGGTTCCGCGAGATGCCTGGTGGCGCGCGCTCCCGGCTCACCGGTCTCAGTCCGCTCTCTCGCGGGTGCCCTCTGTGAGTCCGCCCGCTCCCCCCCCCCTGCAGGTGGCTGCCGCTTCCCGGCGCCCGAACGCGGCGGCTCCCTCCCCCTTCCGTTTATCTTCCGATATCTGTGCCCGGTTTCACGGCTCCCCGCTTCGTACCTCAATACTCAGCGCTGGAGATGTTCATTTGTAGAGATCCAGATGTATCTTCCTGCGTCTCAGGCTGATTCCCTGGTTGTTTAGGCTGGTCTGGTACCTATCCAGCTCGACTCAGGGGACCTGTGAAAAAGGGGTCCCCTACTCCTCCGCCATCTTAACTCCTCTCTTGTACCTGAAATAGTATTTAAAAACACTCAGCTCAGCCTCTTCTACAAAGTGAGCCAATGCTTATAAACACGGCTAAAATATTCCCTTACCGACGATGACTTCCCAGCCATCGTAGTGTTTAACTGGTATGACTGTGACTTACATTAGTCAACATTTGCAGAGAAAGAACTTAGTGCATCCAGGGGGCACTTCATGTTGAAATTAGTTTGTGACAATGAGCTACTGTGTTTTATACTGTAGTCCAAGGGAATGGTGCCAGACATCTCTAAGGTGTCTAGCAGTTCTACAATTCTGATTTTAAGTGGTCTGTGTGCTTCAGAGATTTGGGCAGGAGAAGGGCAGGAGTCCAGAGACTGTGAACACTTCTGTTACCTGTGCTGACCATGGAGCAGGTAGCCTTCTGTGGGCATCATTTTGATTTCTTGGTACTCTTGTGAAAGGTGCTTTTGTCTCAAATTCCTCCATTTAGGAGCAATTATAATGATAAAAGTAATGTTTATCTTATATCATCTGTGGGCCCTGATCCTGGGCTCCCAGGGAAGTTATCCTTTAACATTTTACCCGGCTCAAAATGACTGGGCAAAACCTCAAAGCATGGGCCCTATTTCTGCCCCAAGCACATGTTGTACATCTGTTTCGAGAAGAAAACAATAACCAAAAATGCCAACATGAAGATAAGAAAAAATAAAGAACCTCTTTGGCTCCCATAAGATTAAAGTCATACTGACATGTACATACTGAAAATGCATGAAATCATTGCATGTCCTAAAGCCCAAGCCTTGGAGGGTCTGAGAGCCACTGACCTTGCCCAGAACCAGGCACACCCCAGCAGGGAGGGCTGGTGCAGAAAGGGAAGGGGCAGGACGCTGAGGGTGGTCTGCAGCTAGAGGGGTCCCTGGAAGGGGCCAGGTGTGCGGGGGGAGCCCGGCCCACGACCCCACCCATGCCTGTGCTGGGTGTTGAGTAGAGGAGGCGCCTCTTGGACCCCCTGCACTTTCAGGGTTCCAGGGGCTTGAGGGCGGGTTGCCCGGCATCCAAGGGGCTAGGGCACCACCCTCCCCGACCAATCACCGCTTGGGGGTGGAGCTACGTCTCTGTGGGCGGTCCCAGAGTTGCAGCGGGTTGCAGACCTGGGGCAGAAGAAGGGGCACTGGGAGAGAGAGAGTTGCCCTGCGGAGGTCCGGGCTGGTGAGTGAGCAGCATGCCCCGGGGTGGGGGTCGGGGCGTAGGGTGCGCCCCAGGTGGGAGGCAGGGTTCTGGAAGGGCACGTGGAGAGGGTTCATTGTGGGGACTCTGGTGAGTTTTCTTTTTCCCTTTAAAGTCTCTTCCGCCCCATGTCCTCAACTGGCCTTATTCCCCATACCCGTGAACTCCAGGGCGCCCACTCACCTGAGCTTTTGTGGGATGGGTTGCAGAATTTCAGGGTTTCCCCTGTTCCCCGGGAAGAGTGCGGGTAAGGACCTCACAGAATCCCCACCTTCAGTGGGGTGTCCCCCGGTTCTCTGACACAGTGCAGGTGATGCATCTTGAGCAGTACCCCGAGTTCAGCAGGGTGTGCCCTGGTCCCCCAGGCACAGGTGTGGCAGTAGCAAGCCCCAGAGCCATCCCCCAACTTCAGCATTATGCCCCGTGTGCCCCCGAGTTAGTGGTAATTGGCTGTTAGAATCATGCAGGAAAATCCTCCAGGTGGGGGCCTGGAGGCGGGCGTAAACCAGACCCCACTCTAGTTGCATTGGGAATAGACGAATTGAGGGTTTCTTTAGAAGAGTAAGTCTGCTTTCCAGAAAAGGCAAGGTCATTGGTCTATTGAGAATGAAGATAATTACTGCTAAACAACAAGTATGTGTTGCCCCTTCGTCCAGAAACCGAAGCAGGTGTGCAGGCTTTAGGTCAGAGGTGCCTTCTTCTCCCCAGCTGACAGCACTTCTCTGCTCTGGCTCCATGAGACCCGAGGTTTTGAACGTCAGCATCTGAGTCAGGGAGGCAGCTTGTCACAGGACGCCAGTGTTCAGAGAAAACACAGCTATTTTGGCATAATGTCCTATCTATGTCAGGACTGGAGGTAAAACCTCTCATTATCTCAAAACCTCCTGGGCTTTTCTCTTTTCTCTAGTTGAGCCACAAAGTAAAATTGAAGTAGCTGTCAGCATTCTGGGTTTGGTGCAAGAATTACTTAGTTTCCCTGCAGGTAGAACTTTGCAGGGGATCACAATTTCTCTGTCCATTTATTGCTTACAAATGTATTTTGACTATCTGTTTCCTAGGAACCCTCTTTTATTAGAAAGGGAAGGTGAGATTCACTCTGTGCCTGTTTGTAACATCTAATTTGTTCCTTCATCTAACAATGTTTATTCAATTGGGCCTAAGATATGGTTGAGTGGCCAGCATCTAGAGTTAGATGGCTTTTTTTCATCTGATACAGACTTGGATGATGTCATTTGACAAAGGTGATGTTTCATCATTGATTAGTTTATTCATCAGAAGAGTTAAAATTAGGGTGGAGGGAAAATTCAAAATTATCCAAATGGGCCTGTTCCTGTTTAAAAGTTGAGCTTGACTTTCTAGTTTTACTGTTATCTCGATATTTTGAGGTGCCATATTCTGTCTGTAGTTTCTTTGGTGGTGGAGTCAGAAGGAGAGTCTGGGAATTCTTTTGGATAGTGGCATGCTGGTGGCTTCAAGGGGCTTGGCGTCAGGAGCCTTGGGGTGAATTCTGCAACTGCTTGCCTGACCCTGGGTGCACCTCGCAGAGGTTTTGTTTCCTCTTATGAAATTGCCAGCAGATAATGTTCTGCTTAAAGGGGGACCCTCCCATCCTGTTGGTGGGAATGCAGAGTGGTGCAGACAGTCTGGGAAACAGTGTGGGGGTTCCTCAAAAAGTTAAACATTGAACAACCACATGATCCAGCAATTGCTCTCCTAGGTGCTTACCCAAAAGATACAAAAATGCACATTCGAAGGGGGTACATGCACCATGATGTTTATAGCAACAATGTCCACAGTAGCCAAACTATGGAGAGAATCCCAAAGTCCATGCACTGATGAATGGATAAAGCAGATGTGGGATACGTATATATATATATATATATGGGAATATGACCCAGCTTCAAAAAGAATGAAATCTTACCATTTGCAAGGATGTGGATGGATCTAGAGTGTATTAAGCTAAGCAAAATTAGTGAGGAAAGACAAATATCCTATGCTCTCACGCTTGTGGAATTTCAGAAAGAAAACAGATGAACAGAGTTGAGGGGTGATGAGAAAGGCAAACAAGGAAATAGACTCAACCTTGGAGAACAAACTGAGTGTTGCTGCAGGACAGGGGCGTGGGGGGAAGAGTTAAATGGGTGAGGGGTATTAAGGAGGGCGCTTGTGATGAGCACTGGGTACTGTATGCAGGTGAGGAATCACTAAATCCTACCCCTGAAGCGAATATTCCATGGCATGTGAACTAACTGGAATTTAAGTAAAAGAAGAAAGGAAAAAGTGTTCTGCTTCATGAAGAGTGAGGTAAAATTGTAGTGATTTGGGCTGTACTGGTCTATAGATGATAGTTGTAAAACACCCTGTTGTAAGATACACTAGTTTCTTATCACATAAGGAGTCCTCAGAAAGCTGCAAGGAAAGATTCAGATCTCAGAGCATGTTCATGTTCCACTGATATGTTACAGTTTGCACAGGTAGGACAGAAGGAGAGAAAGGCAACAGAAGGGGAAAGTAGGTGTGAACCTTTCATTAGTTAGCATTATAGCTTTCTCATGAAAGCCTTGCGCCAGTGTGATTTTGCAAGAAGAGGGGGTATCCGGGAGCTTTGCAGGAGACGGGGGAGTTCCAGGTCTGGGTAAAGCTGACAGGGGTCCCAGAGGAGAGCTGAATGCATTCTGCAGCAGGGTGTGGGCAGGGTGGGCTCCAGGGGTGGCTGTGGGTCTCCTGTGTGAGAGTTGTGACAGGTGAGGGCTGTGTGCAAGTTCCTGGCTGAGGACAAGTGAGGCACAGGTGGAGAGCTGGCAGAAAACCTTTTTCTGGGCCACCAGCCTCACCCAACACACACAGCCTCACCTTCTGTCCCTGTCACTCCAATTCAGACTTCTCAGAAGGCGAGTGAGAACACATCAAGAGCATTCTAAACAGAAGGGAAAGCATGTGCAAAGGCTCTGGGGCAGGAGAATTCCAGATATGTCCAGGAGCAGCAAGAAGGCCCTGTGGCCACAGGGGACAGCTTAGGACATGACCTCAGGGAGGTGACAGAGGGCGACAGAAAGCCATTCCAGGGCTATAACCCCATGAGACCCTGTTTCACCAGGCCATCGTGGCTACAGCGTTGAGAACAGATGACAGAGGGTTGAAGATGGCAAGGCAGGTCAATGACGAAGCTTTTCCAGGAACTCAGGCACTGTGGACCAGACAGGTGGCCTTGGATGGAGTGGTTAGACCTATTCTGGGTCCATTTTGAAGATGGAGCTCACAGGATTTGCTGATGAGTTAGATATTAGGAGCAGGAGAACGGAGGAATTGGGGTAACTCCCAGCTGTTGTGGGTTGTCCTGATCGAGGGGAAGGAGAGGGTTTCTGGGGTAAGGAGGTAGTCCGTGTTCCGCATGCTGAGGAAGGTGCCTTTCCCGGTGGATCTGCTGAGGTTTGTGTCTGGGAGAACCTTTCACATCTCCTCCCTCAGCAATGCTCAAGTACAAGTATCCCCCAGCTTTTTTTTTTTTTTTTTTTTTTTTTTTTTTTTTTTTTTTTTTTTTTTTTTTAGGTATACAAGGCTGGGCACTTGGTTTTATTACAGGGAAATATTCAAGTTGTTTTTTTTTTTTTTTTTTTTTTAATGATTTTTTATTATATTATGTTAGTCACCATACAGTACATCCCCGGTTTCCAATGTAAGGCTCAATGATTCATTAGTTCTGTATAACACCCAGTGCACCATGCAATACGTGCCCTCTTTACTACCCATCACCGGTCTATCCCATTCCCCCACCCCCCTCCCCTCTGAAGTCCTCAGTTTGTTTCTCATAGTCCATAGTCTCTCATGTTTCATTCCCCCTTCTGATTACCCCCCCTTTCTTTATCCCTTTCTTCCCCTACTGATCATCCTAGTTCTTATGTTCCATAGATGAGAGAAATCATATGATAGTTGTCTTTCTCTGCTTGACTTATTTCACTTAGCATTATCTCCTCCAGTGCCGTCCATGTTGTAGCAAATGTTGAGAACTCGTTCTTTCTGATAGCTGAGTAATATTCCATCGTATATATGGACCACAACTTCTTAATCCAGTCATCTGTTGAAGGGCATCTCGGCTCCTTCCACGATTTAGCTATTGTGGACATTGCTGCTATGAACATTGGGGTGCATATGGCCCTTCTCTTCACTACGTCTGTATCTTTGGGGTAAATACCCAGTAGTGCAATGGCTGGATCATAGGGTAGCTCAATTTTTAACTTTTTAAGGGACCTCCACACTGTTTTCCAGAGTGGCTGTACCAACTTGCATTCCCACCAACAATGTAGGAGGGATCCCCTTTCTCCACATCCTCTCCAACAATTGTTGTTTCTTGCCTTGTCTATTTTTGCCATTCTAACTGGCGTAAGGTGGTATCTCAGTGTGGTTTTGATTTGAATTTCCTTGATGGCTAATGATTTTGAACATTTTTTCATGTGTCTGTTAGCCATTTGTATGTCTTCATTGGAAAAGTGTCTGTTCATATCTTCTGCCCATTTTTTGATTTGTTTATTTGTTTCTCGTGTATTGAGTTTGAGTCCCCCAGCTTTTAAACGTTCACAGTAAGACACTTGGCTTTCTTGAAAGAACTACGTTATTACCCAGCTTCAGTGAGAGGAAGAGACCTAAAGAGGATTTCCCTCTTATGAAAAAAGGTGAACAGTGAGAATCGCGTTCAGCATCTGTTTTGGGGAGAAGCACGACAGAGGCGGCGTGCACCCCAACCAGCTCCTTCCGCTGGGAACCGCTCTCCGCATCCAGCCACCAGCACTTTGAATTGTGTCTGTGAGCCTCTGCTGTGCTTTATCTTCATTTATGCTGGGCCTCCGTTAGAAACTTGTGTCCTGAGGCCTAAGAAAAGCCAAAGAGAAGGAATCTTGGAGTCTGAGCACACTGTCCAATTTTTCCGTGTAAATGAATGGTCATTCCTTCTTTACACCATTTCTGCTGTGCAAGGTTTCTCAGAAGCCCTGTACTTTCAAAGAGCAGGGAAACCTATACCCCATGCTGCGGGGTTAGTTTTAGTCTCCATGCTGGACAGAACATTTCATGACTGTCGGATTTTCTCACTCAAACATTGAGACTTGGACCACCGTCACCCGTTTCTACCACCCCATCCCCGAATCTGGCACCTACCAATCTGCTCTCAGTATCTATGCGTTCAGTATTTGTTTATTCCACGTGGAATGTACATGAGAGCATCTGGTATTTGTCTTTCTGTGTCTGAGTTACTTGGCATAAGGCCCCCAAGGTCTGTGTTTCCATGTCTGGTTATTGTGAATAATGCTGCAGTGAACGTGGGAGTGCATCTGTCTTTTTGAGGCAGTATTTTTGTGTTCTCCAAATCAATACTCAGTAGAGCCATTACTGGGTCATGTGGTAGTTGTATTTATTTTTTCAGGAACCTCCATACCGTTTGTCACAGTGGCTGCACCAATTTCCATTCCCACCAACAGCGCACAGTGTCTCCTCGTCTGCACACCCTTGACCCCACCTGGTGTCTGTCTCTGGGACAATTGCTGTTCCAACAGTTGTGAGGGGATAGCCGATTGTGGGTTTGACTGATGTTTCCCTGACGATGATTAGTGATGTCGAACAACTTTTTCTGTCTGTTGGCACCTGTGTGCCATCTTTGGACAGTATCTATTCACATATTCACCCCATTTTTTATACAGTTTGTTTTGTTTTGATTTGTATGAGTGTTGTGTGCATTTTGGATATTAGCCTCTTCTCACACATATGATTCGCAGATACTTTTTTCTTATTGGGTCAGTGGCCTTTTAAGTTTTTGATGGTTTCTTTTGCCGTGTGGAAGATTTCAGTTTGATGTTGTTCCACTTGTTTATTTTTGCTTTTGTTGCCTTTGCATTTGGTGTCCGATCTGAAGACTCCTTGCCAAAACCAATGTCGAGAGACTTAGTACCTGTGTCTTCTTGGAGGTTTATGGATTCGGGTCTTATGTTCAAATCATTCATCCGTTAAAAATTTTGTGTGTGGTGTAAGAAAGTGACCCAGTTATATTCTTCTGCATTTAGTGTCCAGTTGGCCTGTTACCGCTCACTGAAGACACAGTCCTTTCCTCATGGCATATCTTCTGCTGCTGTGTCGTAAGTTAGGGTCATCTACGTGTGGGTAAGTTTCTGAGCTTTCTGTTCTGTTCCACTGACCTGGTGTCTGTGTTTCTGCCAGTACCATCCTGTTTTGATGACAACAGCTTTGTAATCTAGCTTGAAATCCAGGAGTGTGTTGACTGCACCTTTCTTTCTCCAGGTTGCTTTGGGTATTTGGGGTCTTTTGTGATTCCATACAAGTTTGAGGACTGTTTTCTATTTCCTCGAATAATGCCACTGGAATTCAGATGGGGATTTCATCACATCTGTCGATTGCTTTGGGTACGATGGACATGTTCACATAATTAACTCTTCCAGTTAAGGAGCATGGCGTATGCTTCCATTTGTTTGTGTTGCCTTCCAAATCTTTGACCCATACATTCTGCCCCCCCTCGACACACATGTTTTTCATTTCTTTTCTGCCATGTGTTGAGTGTACTATGTCTTTCTCATTGTTGGTTACTTTTATTCCTAGATTTTTTTTTTTTGATGCAATTGTAAATGGCATTGCTTTTTTAATTTCTCTTTGCGAAAGTGTGTCATCAGTATACAGAAATGCAAGAAGTTGGGTCATCTGGGTGGCTCCATAGGTGAAGCGTCTGCCTTCTGCTCAGGTCATGATCCCAGAGTTCTGGGATCGAGCCCCGTGTTGGGCTCCCCGCTTAGCGAGGGCCTGCTTCTCCGTCTTTCTGACACTCCCCCGGCTCGTGCTTTTTCTCTTCCTGTCAAATAAATAAATAAAATCTGAAAAAAAATAAAGACAACAGGTCTCTGTATATTGACTTTATATCCTGCAGCTTTCTTGAATTTGTTTATTCTAACAGTTTTTTTTTTTTTTTTTTTTTGGTGGAATCCTTTGGGATTTCATGTCATTTGCAAATAGTGACAGTTTTCCTGTATGGATTTCATATCTTTCTCTTTTTTTAAAATTATGTTAGTCACCCTACAGTACTTCATTTGTTTTTGATGTAGTGTTCCAGGATTCATTGTTTGCATATAACACCTAGTGCTCATTATGACACGTGCCCTCCTTAATACCCATCACCAGGATAACCCATTCCCCTACCCCTCCCTTTCTGCAACCTTCAGTTTGTTTCCCAGTGTCAATAGTCTCTCATGGTTCATCTCCCCCTCTCATTCCCCACCTTCACTTTTCCCTTCCTTCTCCTAATGTCCTCCATGCTATTCCTTCCATTCCACATAGGAGTGAAACGATATGATAATTGTCTTTCTCTGCTTGACTTAATTTCACTTAGCATAATCCCCTCCTGGTCCATCCACGTTGGTGCAAATGGTGGGTATTCATCCTTTCTGATGACTGAGTAATATTCCATTGTATAGATGAACCACATCTTCTTTGTCCATTCATCTGCTGAAGGACATCTTGGCTCCTTCCACAGTTTGGCTATTAGGGACATTGCTGCTATGAACATTGGGATACAGGTGCCCCTTCTTTTCATTACTCTGTGTCTATGGGGTAAATACCCAGTAGTGCAGTTGGTGGGTTGTAGGATAGCTCTGTGTTCAACGTCTTGAGGAATCTCCATATTGTTTTCAAAAGTGGCTGTACCAGCTTGAATTCTCACGAGTAGTGTTAGAGGGCTCCCCTTTCTCCACATCCTCTCTGACTTTTTTTTATTTCCTGTCTTGTTAATTTCTTCTCAAGATTTTATTTATTTATTCCACAGAGATAGAGACAGCCAGCGAGAGAGGGAACACAAGCAGGGGGAGTGGGAGAGGAAGAAGCAGGCTCATAGCGGAGGAGCCTGATGTGGGGCTCCATCCCATAATGCCGGGATCACGCCCTGAGCCGAAGGCAGACGCTTAACCGCTGTGCCACCCAGGTGCCCCCTGCCTTGTTAATTTTAACCATTTTAACTGGTGTAAGGTGGTATCTCATTGTAGTTTTGATTTGTATTTGCCTGATGGCAAGTGATGTGGAGCATTTTTTCATGTGTCTGTTGGCCATTTGTATGTCTTCTCTGGACAAGTATCTCTTTGTGTCTTCTGCCCATTTTTTGGGTGTCGAGTTTGAGGAGTTCTTTATAGATCTTGGATACCAGCCCTTTATCTGTAATATCATTTGCAGATATCTTCTTCGATTCCATAGGTTGCCTTTTTGTTTTGTTGATCGTTTGCTTTGCCGTGCAGAAACTTTTTATCTTGATGAAGTGCCAATAGTTCATTTTTGCTTTTATTTCCTTTGCCTTTAGAGACGTGGCTTGCAAGAAGTTGTTGTGTCCAAGGTGGAAGAGTTCTTTTGATTTTGATATGAGACAGGAATCCATTATCTTTCTTTCCTGATTGCATTCGAGTCCTCTGTCTTTCTTGGTGAGTCTAGCTAAGTTTGTCAGTTTTGTTTATCTTTCCAAAAAAGGCAGCTCTCATTTTCATTGTGTGTTTTTTTTTTTTTTTGTCTTTTTAGTCTCTGTTGGATTTATTTATGCATTCCTTTTTGTTATTTCCTTATTTCTACTAATTTGGGGCTTTGTTTGCTGGTTTTTTTTTTTTCTACTTCTTTACCACAGAAATCAGGTTGTTTATTGGAGAGCATTCTCATGGATTGATGAAGACTTGAATTTCTATGAACGTCCCCCCCGTAGAGCTACTTTTGCTGCATCCCATAAGTTTTTGTAGGTTGTCTTTTTCATCAGTGTCAAGGTACTTCTAAATTTTTTTTGATTTCTTCTTTGACTGTTGGTTGTTCAGTAGCATGTTGTTAAATCTCCACATATTTTTTTAAGATTATTTAAGTATCTGGCAGAGAGTGAGACAGCGAGAGAGGGAACGCAAGCAGGGGGGTGGGAGAGGGAGAAGCGGGCTTCCCACTGAGCAAGGAGCCTGATTCGGGGCTAGATCCCAGGCTCCTGGGATCACGACCTGAGCTGAAGGCAGATCCTTAATGACTGAGCCACCCAGGCCCCCCAATCTCCACCTGTTTTTGACTGTCCCATTTTTTTCTTGAGACTGATTTCTAGTTTCATATCATTGTGGTTGGACAAGATTTGTAGCAGAAGGTGAAGAGAGCATTCAGATGAAAGGTTTGTTTCCTGGAGGGTTTTCTGAGGGCAGACCATGAGTTCCGTGGGGACGGAGGAAGGTTTTGTGAGACGGGGGGTGGGGTTAACCCTTGTTAGAATTACTGACTACTACCATGCAGGCTGTGTGCTACCGTTCACACCGTAGTCCTGATGGGCTTGTACTTCATTAGAAATATTTTCTAGGAGGTGTAGGCATAGGCTTCTCTAAAAGAAAGGTGCCATGTGGGTTCATGGCATGACCCCAGGTCAGCAACCAGGATGTATGGTATTGTGGGGGATCAGAACCAGGCTTTCTGTGGGAAGTGACGGAAATAGGGTATGGTGAGCTCCATGACCTCATAGGTGAGGTCCCGAGTGACCCACTGGGTGTTGGGTTCCGTGGATCTGTTTCATCAGGTGCTGTGGAATTCAGGGACACCCTCCTGTCTGTGGATTTGTGTGGAGACAGGTAGACATCAGTGTCTGGCCAGGCACGAGGGTCGCACTGGACCACCACCAGAGGTGCAGCATGCGGGGGAGCCACTGCTTGGTTTCCACGAAAGCCGACCAGGGTCTGTGACCGTGATTCCTAGCAGCTGCAAGGGGAGAGGAGGCCGGGGGTGGTGCACACTTCCTAGACTTGTGGTCAGGACTAGTCTGGAGCCCACTGATGTCAGCCACTCCTGGCACAGAAGGCCCCCAGTCAGTGTAGCTGTGGGCACTGCTCCCATGGCACTTTCGGGCCGGCTCCATGCTGCCACCTCCTGCTTTTCATCATCATCTTCAAGGTCGTGTGCCTCTGCTCTTGCCCCATGACCTCCGGGGTATTGTCCGTCCTCCATCTGACCCTCGTCCCTGGTGCCCTGTGCAGTCCGATGCCAGGGTAGCCTTCTCGAGACAAACATCTGGCCCTGATGGAACACTTCCATGGATCTCGTGTGATGCGAGGATGATGTCCTGCCCTGGAAGGGGGCTGCAGGTCCCCAATCAGGAGAGCCATGTCTCCCTTTTCAGCATGGCCTGCCCTCCCCTCAGTCTTCTTCAGGGAAGCTCTCCCCACTTCCTGAGATGACAGCTCTGAACTTAAAAGTGGATGTTATTTTACATATCTCTATGCCTTAGTTCATCCATGGCAGGTCTTTCAACGCCGTTAGTGGGTTTTTTTTTTTAGCAGTTCTGAAGGGCTGTCTGCTCAAGGAGGGGATGACCTGGGTGGGGCAGCTTTCCCTCTCATCTCCCTCAGCCTGTCTCTGAGCCCTGGGGCCAGCTGTCCCACTGAGGATTGAGGGACCCGAGCCAGCCCATCCTGAGCCCAGGCTGTGTGTCAGCTGTGTAGACTGATGCGTGTCGGAGCAGTGGGCAGCTGGCATAGGCCAGGGGCAGGCAGTGTCTCCCCATTCCTTCCCTCCCTTCCTCCCAGAGGTAGCTCAGAGCAGCCTTCAACCCCTGCATCTCCAGATCCCTTGACCTATGCCTCCTGTGTTCAGCTGGTGACCTTGGAGTTTCGCTTGGATTCTACCTCCCATACCCTCTCCTGTAGCAGTTCCTGGATCAGGGGAGGGGTCGGACCCTTGTCTGATTTTGGTCTTCTTCCTGTCCCGCACCAAGCCCACTCACCTTTGCATCTTCCATGTATGTGCTTGGAAGCAAGTCCATCCACAGGGAACCTATTAGCCAAATGGATCCAGGTAATGAACATTGAAGTAGAGATCCAGGATCCATAATAAACCTGCTCTGAAACCTGTCCCAAAGTCTGTGACTCTCTCACACTGAAACAGAAACAATAATAGCTTTCTGGACTGTGAAGTGACATGTGTCTCTACTTCCAATCTTGAAGGCATAGGTGCTGAGCCTGGACAGAAAAGGACCGTGGCTCCCGTGGGCTGGGATCCACAGTAAGAACTCAGTGAAATTTGAATTCGAGGCATAGAATGAATAATTATTGTAGAGTGAATCCTCCCAAGTAGGGCTTATGCACATTGCAGAGGAAAAGCTTTTTCAAAGAGGTTCCTGAAAGAAATATCTTTTTAAAAAATTTATTTTAATTCCA
The DNA here is from genome assembly GCF_023065955.2 of Ursus arctos. Classification (NCBI taxonomy): domain Eukaryota; kingdom Metazoa; phylum Chordata; class Mammalia; order Carnivora; family Ursidae; genus Ursus; species Ursus arctos. The sequence continues at coordinate 52,621,702 of NW_026622886.1, forward strand.
GTAGAGCTAACATACAGTGTTACATTTGTTTCAGGTGTACAAGAGAGTGATTCAGTAATTCTATATATTACTCAGTGGTCATCCAGAAAAGTGTCCTCTTAATCTGCTTCATCTATTCCACTCATCCCTCTATCCACCTCCTCCTCTCTGGTAACCATCCGTTTGTTCTCTCTTGTTAAGAGTTTGTATTTTGGTGTGTCTCCTTTTTCTCTTTTATTTATTTAGTTTTGTTTGTTTTCTAAGTTCCCTATAAGAGTGACATCATATGGGATTTGTCTTTCCCTGACTGACTGATTTCAGTTAGGATAATACTCTCTAACTCCATCCATGTGGCTGCAAATGGCAAGGTTTCTTTCAAGCCTAGTAATACTCCATTGTGTGTGTGTGTGTGTGTGTGTGTGTGTGTGTGTGTATGTGTGTGTGAATACACACATCTATCATCTCATTTGTCAATTTTTCTACAGACACTTGGGTTGCTTCCATATTGTGATATTGTAAATAATGGTGCAAGAAACATAGGGGTGCGCGTATCCTTTTAAGTTGCTGTTTTCATAGTCTTTGGGCAAATACCAGTAGTGTGATTGTTGGATCGTAGGGTAGTTCTATATTTAATTTTTTGAGGAACCTTCATACTGTTTTCCACGGTGGCCACCACAGTTTGCATTCCCACCCACAGTTCGCGAGGATTCCCCTTTATCCACATCCTCCCAACGCATGCTCTTTCTTGTGCTTTTGATGTTAGCCATTCTGACAGGTGTGAGGTAATACCTCATTGTCCTTTGGATTTACATTTTCCTGATGATGGGTGATGGTGAACATCTTTTCACGGGACTGTTGGCCATTTGTATTTCTTCTTTGGAGAAATGTCTGTTCATGTCTTCTGCCTATTTTTTAACTGAATTATTTGTTTTTTGGGGGTCGAGTAGTATCATTTCTATGTTTTGGACACTATCCTTTTATTGCATATGATCTTTGCAAACATCTTCTCCCTTTGAGTAGGATGTCTTATTATTTTTACGTTTTCATTGTTCTTCTGCCATGTGGAAACTTTTTATTTTGCTCTATTCCCAATAGTTTATTTTTGCTTTCATTTCCTTTGCCTCAGGAGACAGTCTAGAAAAACGTTGGTATGGTCCATGTCAAGAAGTTACTGTCTTCCCTCCTGTAGAATTTTTGTGGATTTAGGTCTCATATTGAGGTCTTGAAACTGTTTTGTGTTTGTCTGTATTGTGTAAGAAAGCAGTCTAATTTCATTCTTTTGTGCATAGCTGTCTAGTTTTCCCAACACCATTTGTTGTAGAGACTGTCCTTTTCCCTTTTGATATCGTTGCTTGCTTTGTGGAAGATTCATGGACCACATAATTGTGGGTTTCTGTCTGAACTTGTATCCTGTTCCTTTGGTCGCTGTGTCTATTTTTGTGCCGTACTCTCTTGTTAGGATGACTGCAGCTTTGTCGTATAACCTGAAATCTGAAATTGTGAGTCCTCCAGCTTTGTTTTTCTTTTCCACATTGCACTGGCTGTTCAGTATCTTTAGTGGTTCCATACAAATGTTTAGGATTGTTTATTCGAGGTCTTTTATTCTTTAATTTAAATTCAATTAGCCAACTTACAGTACATCATTAGTTTCAGATGTAGTCTTCAATAAATTACCAGTCGTGTGGAACACCCAGTGCTCATTGTATCGTGTGACCTCCTTAATGCCACTCACCCAGTTACCCCCCCCCCCCAACTTCTCCTCCAGCAATCATCAGTTTGTTGCGATAGTTAAGAGTCTATCATGGGTTTTCTCCCTCTGATGACTTCCCTTTCTATTTTCCCTCCCTATGGTCTTCTTCCCCGTTTCTGATATTCCACATAGGAGTGAAAGCATATGATCATTGTCTTTCTTTCATTGGCTTATTCCACTCAGCATAATACCCTCCAGCTCCACCCAGGTCGGTGTGATGGTAAGTATTCATCCTTTCTGATGGCTGAGTAATATTCCATTATATATATGATCCACATCTTCTTTATCCATTCATCTGTCCATGGTCATCTGCACTCTTTCCACAGCTTGTCTATTATGGATATTGCTGCTATGAACACTGGGGTGCATGTGTCCCGTCTTCACTACCTCTGTCTCTTTGGGGTAAATCCCCAGTAGTGCAATTGCTGGGACATAGGGTAGCTTTATTTATAACGTCTCGAGGAAACTCTGTACCATTTTCCAGAGTGGCTGTACCGGACTGCATTCGCACAGGGATGTAAGAGGGTTCCCGTTTCTCCACATCCTCTCCAACATGTATAGTTTCATGTCTTCTTATTTTTAGATATTCGGCCTCGTGTGATATGGCATCTATAGGGGTTTAGATTTGCATTTCCCTGAAGCCAAGTGATATGAAGCATTTATGCATGTATCTTTTGGTCACCAGTACATCGTCATCAGTGAAATGACTTCCCATTTTAATCCATCTCAAGACCTAAAGCTGGGTAAGGCACTGAAGCTGGATGATGCCATCGGTTGGAATTGTGGAGAATTTCAAAAGATCTCCATGGAGAGCAAGTTTAAAGGTCAGTGTGAAGCTACTAATTGGATCCGGGGAGATCTCTGAAAGTGGGGGTTCCCTGGGATGGGCTGAGGGGGGCCCTCCGATTTTCCTGCTATGAATCCTTTCTGCAGCCCCAAACGGACAGTTTCCTGCAGTGGGGCAGGCTGAGTCCTCTAGTCGTGCAGAGGTGAGCCCAATGCCTGGTACCTTGGAGGCAGGCAAACGGGGAGGGGACCCTCAGCAGAAGACCCAGGGTTAGGTTAGGCCTCAAGAGACAGCAGGTGCGAACTGCCCAGTGCTCAGAGAACTCCCAGGCCGACTGAGATGAGGGCACAAGGGCGGGTGAGTGTGAGCCTTGGGGTTTGATCCGGAAGGGCTCACAAAGGTCGGGGTTCACCAGCAGGGGCTCTGAGGGGGTGTCCCAGTTCTCTTGCCCTGAATGCTCTATTGTGCCCCAAAACGGTACAGTTTCCTGTGGGCTGCAGGCTGAGTCCTACGGTGGGGCTTGGGTGTCCCCAATCCCCCGGAGTTGGGCGCCAGGATCCTGGGGAGGGGCCCCTCTGTGGCCAAACTAGGGTAAGGGTTAGGGTCCAGGGGCCCGGCAGGGCCAATCTAGCAAGCTGTGCGGCGAGCTCCGTGGAGGGCTGAGATGAGGCCATGGGGGAGGGTGAGCATGGGCCTCAGGGTTGGGGCACGGGGGTTGCCAAAGGTGGGGACGGGCTCCGGGGGCCTCCCCAAGTTCTCGTGCCCTGTATGCTCTGTAGCGCCCCAAGGGGCACGGTTTCCTGTGGACTGGCAAGCTGAGTCCTGAGGCGGGGCACAGGTATCCCAATTCCCCGGGGCTGCGGTGTAAGGCTCCTGGGGAGGCCGCCAAACCCGCGGCTGACCTAGGGTTAGGGTTAGGCCCCAGGAGCCCCGCAGGCCCGATCTGCTGGCTGTATGGTGAGCTACACAGGCTGAGGTGAGGGTGTGGGGAGGGTGAGCGTGGGCCTCAGGGTTGGGGTGCGGGAGGCCGCCAAAGTTCGCTGGGGGCTCAGGGGGGCCCTCCTGGTTCTCCCGCCCTGAATGCTCTATGGCCTCCCAAGGGGCACGGTTTCCTGCAAGGTGGCAGACTGAGTCCTGCGGTGGGGCTCAGGTGTCCCGACTCCCCGCGGCTGCGGCTCCAGGCTCCTGGGGAGGGGCCCCTCCACAGATGAACTAGGGTTAGGGTTGGGGCCCAGGAACCCCGCAGGCCAGATCTGCCTGCTATGTGGCGAGCTCTGCCACGGGTTGAGGTGAGGGTACGGGGTGGGGTGAGCATGGGCATCAAGGTTGGGGCTTAGGGATCGCTGAAGTTCTCCGGGGGCTCTGGGGGCCCTCCCGGTTCTCCCACCCTGAATGCTCTACAGCCTCCCAAGGGGCACGGTTTCCTGCGGGGTCGCAGGCTTTGTCCTGCTGTGGGGCTCAGGTGTCCCCAGTCCCCGGGGCTGCGGCACCAGGCCCCGGGGGAGGGGCCCTCCCTAGCCGACCTAGGGTCAGGACTAGGCCCCAGGAACCGGGCAGGACTGATCTGCCAGCTCTGCGACGAGCTTGGTGGCAGGCTGAAGGGAAGGCGCGGGGCGGGATGAGCGTGGGCCTCAGAGTTGGGGTGTAGGGGGCCGCCGAGGATCGCTGGGGGCTCAGGGGGGCCCTACTAATTCTGCACGGGATGCTCTGCGGCGTCCCAAGGGGCATGGTTTCCTGAGGGGTGGCAGGCTGAGTCCCGTGGTGGGGCTCAGGTGTACCCAATCCCCGGGGTTAGGGTACAGATTAGGGTACGGGTTAGGGTTAGTGTACGGGTTACAGTTAGTGTTCGGGTGAGGGTAGGGGTTAGGGTTAGGGTAAGGTGAGGTTACGGGTTAGGGTTGGCTTTAGGGGTTACAGGTTAGGGGTTATGGGTTACGGTACGGATTAGGGTTTAGGGTACGGGTTAGGGTTTAGGGTTTGGGTTTAGTGTACGGGTTAGGGTTAGGGTACGGGTTAGGGTATGGGTTAGGGTTTGGGTACAGGTTAGGGTACGCGTTAGGGTACAGTTTAGGGACGGGTTAGGGTACGGTTTAGGGTGCAGGTTAGGATTAGGATATGGGTTAAGGTTAGGGTATGGGTTAGGGTTACGGTACGGGTTAGGTTACGGTTTAGGATTAGGGTTAGGGTACAGGTTAGGGTGAGGGTATGGATTAGGGTATGGGTTAGGGTTAGGGTTATCGTTAGGGTTACGTTTTGTGTTAGGGATAGGGTACGGGTTTGGGTTTGGGTGTGGTTTAGGGTATGGGTTAGGATACGGGTTAGGTTTAGGTTAGGGTTAGGGTTAGGGTACGGTTTAGGGAACGGGTTAGGTTTAGGGTACGGTTTAGGGTTAGGGTATGGGTTAGGGTACAGGTTAAGTTACTAGTTAGGGTTAGGGTTCGGGTTAGGGTATGGGTTAGGGTCCGGGTTAGGGTTAGGGTACGGGTTAGGGTAAGGGTTAAGGTACGGGATAGGCTGCAGGTTAGTGTTAAGGCAGGGTACTGGTTAGGGTTAGGGTTTAGGGTTAGGGTTAGTATATGGGTAGTGTTAGGCTACAGGTTAGCGTACGGGTTAGGGTTAGGGTACGGGTTAGGTTCAGGGTTTAGGGTTTAGGGTTAGGGTACGAATTAGGGGACGGTTTAGGGATAGTGTTAGGGTATGGGTTAGGGTTAGGGTACGGATTAGGGTACGTGTTAGGGTTAGGGTACAGGATAGGGTATGTGTTACGGTTAGAATACGGGTTAGGGTACAGGTTAGGGTACGGTTTAGGGTTAGGGTAAGGGTTAGGGTACGGGTTAGGGTTAGGGTACGGGTTATGGGTAGGTTTAGGGGAAGGTGTAGGGTTGAGGGTAGGGTTAGGTTTAGGGGTTAGGGTTAAGGTTAGGGTTTAGGGTTTAGGTTTAGAGTTAGGGTTAGGGTTAGACCCCAGGAGGCCAGCAGGCCTGATCTGCCAGCTCTGCGGTGAACGGTGGGAAGGGCTGAGGTGAGGGCGCTGGCGATGGGAGCGTGGGTCTCAGCGTTTTGGCGTGGGGGGGCTTCGAAGGTCATCGGTGGCTCGGAGGGCCCTGCCCGTTCTCCCACCCTGAATGAATGGCAGTACCCCTAGCGGCTCGGGTGTCAGCGGGGCAGCAGGGTGAGTTCGGTGCTGAGGCTCGGGGGTCCCCAATCCCCAGCGTTCAGCGCCAGTCCCCTTGAGAGGGGCCCCTCGGGGGCCAAACTAGGGTTAGGGATTGCCCCCAGGAGGATGACAGGCACGATCCGCCAGCTGTGCAGTGAGCGGAGGGGCGGGCCGAGGTGAGGGCGCTGGCGAGTGGGAGCATGGGCCAAAGCATTTTGACTCAGGGGCATTCAGAGTTTGCCAGCGTCTCGGAGGGCCCTGCCTGTTTCTCCGCCCTGAATGACTGGTGGCGCCCCTAGCGGCCCAGGTGGCAGCAGGGCGGCAGGGTGAGTCTGGTGCTGGGGCGCGGGGGTCGCCAATCCCCGGCTTTGTGGTGCAGGCCCTTTGGGAGGGGCCCCTCGGGGGCTGACCTAGGGTTAGGTTTAGCCCCCAGAAGGCCGGCAGGCCCTATCTGCCCACTGTGCGTCGAGCGGAGGGGCGGGCCCTGGTGAGGGCGCTGGTGAGCGGGAGCCTGGGCCCAAGCGTTTTGGCGTGGGGGCCCTTTGAAGGACGCTGGGGGCTCGGATCGCCCTGCACGGTCCTCCACCCTGAATGACCAGTGGCGCCACTGGCGGCCCGGGTGGTTGCGGGGCGGCAGGGTAAGTCCGGCACTGGGGCTTGGGGGTCGCAAATCCCCAGCGTTGTGGCGCCAGGCCCCTTGGAAGGGGCCACTTGGGGGCCGACCTAGGGTTAGGGTTAGCCCCCAGAAGGCCGGCAGGCCCGATCCGCTGCTGTGCGGCGAGCGGATGGGCGGGCCGAGGTGAGGGCGCTGGCGAGCGGGAGCGTGGGCCCCAGCGTTTTGGCACAGGCTGCTATCGAAAGTCACCGAGGGCTCAGAGGGCCCTGCCCATTCTCCCGCCCTGAACGATCAGCGGCACCCTAGGGGCCCGGGTGTCGGCGGGGCATAAGAGTGAGTCCAGCGTTGCGACTCGGTGGTCCCCAATCCCCGGCGTTGCGGCGCCAGGCCCCTTGGGAGGGACCCCTCGTGGGCCGATCGAGGGTTAGGGTTAGCCCCCAGGAGGCTGGCAGGCCCGATCCGCTGCTGTGCGGGGAGCGGAGGGGTGGGCCGAGGTGAGGGCGCTGGCGAGCAGGAGCGTGGGCCCCAGCGTTTTAGCGCGGCTGCTATCGAAGTTCACCGAGGGCTCGGAGGGCCCTGCCCATTTTCCCACCCTGAATGAACGACGGCAGCCCTAGCAGCCTGGGTGGCGGCGGGGCGGCAGGGTAATTCCGGTGCTGAGGCTTGGGGGTCCCCAATCCCCGGCGTTGTGGCGGCAGGCCCCTTCAGATGGGCCCCTCTGGGGCCAACGTAGGGTTAGAGTTACCCCCAGGATGCCGGTAGGCCGGATCCACCAACTCTGCAGTGAGCGGAGGGGCGGGCCGAGTTGAGGGCACTGGTGAGCGCGAGCTTGGGACCCAGCGTTTTGGTGCGGATGACCTTCGAAAGTCGCCAGAGTCTCGAGGGCCCTGCCTGTTTACCAACCCTGAATGACCGGCGACGCCCCAGCGGGCCCGGTGTGGGCTTGGAGGCAGGGTGATTCCCGCGCTGCAGCTCGGGGGTCCCCAATCCCCTGAGTTCGGTGCCAGGCCCCTTGGGAGGGGCCCCTCGGGGGCTGACCAAGGGTTAGAGTTAGTTCCCAGGAGGCCGTCAGGCCCAATACTCCGGCTAGGCCGCGAACGGAGGGGCGGGCCGAGGTTAAGGCGCTGGCGAGCGAAAGCGTGGGCCCTGGCGTTTTGGCACAACGGGCCTTTGAAGATCACCGGGGCCTCGGAGGGCCCTGCCTGTTCTCCCGCACTGAATGAAAGGCAGCACCCCTAGCGGCCTGAGTGGCGGCGGGGCTGCAGGGTGAGTCCGACGCTGGGGCTCGGTCGTCCCCAATCCCCGGCGTTGTGGCGCCAGGTCCCTTGGGAGGGACGCCTCGGGGGCCGACCTAGGGTTAGGGTTAGCCCCCAGGAGGTTGGCAGGCCTGATCTGCCGGCTGTGCAGCAAGCGGAGGGGCGGGCCAAGGTGAGGGCGCTAGCGAGAGGGAGTGTGGGCCCAAGCGTTTTGAAGTGGGAGGCCTTCAAACGTCGCTGGGGGCTCGAAGGGCCCTGCCCCTCCTCCCGCCCTGAATGACTGGAGGCGCCCCTAGCGGCCTGAGTGGCGGCGGGGCAGCAGGGTGAATCTGGCGCTGAGGCTCAGGGGTCCCCAATGCCCGGCGTTGCGTCTCCAGGCCCCTTGGGAGGGGCCCTTCCGGGGCCGACCTAAGGTAAAAGTTAGCCCCTGGAGCCTGGCAGGCACGATCTGCCATCTGTGGCGAGCGGAGGCGCGGTCGAAGATCAGGGAGCTGACGAGCGGGAGAGTGGGCCCCAGCGTTTTGGCGCTGGGGGCCTTCGAAGGTCACCGGGGCAGGGAGGGCCCTGCCTCTTCTCCCACCCTGAATGATCGGTGGTGCCCTAGCGGCCCGGTGTTGGCGGGGTGGAAGGGTGAGTCCAGCGTTGCGACTCGGGGGTCCCCAACCCCTGGCGTTCCGTGGCAGTCCCTTTGGGAGGGGCCCCTCGGGGGCCAACCTAGGGTTAGGGTTAGCCCCCAGGAGGCCGGCAGGCTCAATCCACCGGCTCTGCGGCGAATGGAGGGGTGAGCCAAGATGAGGTCGCTGGCGAGTGGGAGCGTGGGCCCCAACATTTTGGCTTGGGGGGCCTTCGAAGGTCACAGGGGGCTCGGAGGGCCCTGCCCGTTCTCCCGCCATGAAGGACCGGCGACGCCCCCAGCGCCCCGGGTGGCGGCGGGGTGGCAGGGTCAGTCCGGCGCTGGGGCTCGGGGGTCCCCAATCCCCAGCGTTGCAGCGCCAGGCCCTTTGGGAGGGGCCCCTTGGGGACTGTCCTAAGGTTAGGTTAGCCCCCAGGAGGCCGGCAGACCCGATCCGCCGGCTGTGCGGTGAGCGGAGGGATGGACCGTGGTAGGGCGCAGTCGAACCGTAGCGTGGTATCCAGTATTTTGGCGTGGGGGGCCTTCGTATTTCACCAGGGGCTCGGAGGGCCCTACCGGTTATCCCGCCCGGAATGACCGGCGGCGCCCCTAGCGGCCCGCGTGGCGGCGGGGCGGCAGGGTGAGCCCGGCGCTGCGGCTTGCGGGTCCCCAATCCCTGGCGTTGCGGCACCAGGCCTCTTGGGAGAGGCCACTCTGGGGCCCACCTAGGGTTAGGGTTATCCCTGAGGAGCCTGGCAGGCTGGATCAGCCGGCTGTGCAGCTGGGGGGGGGGGGCGGAGGTGAGGGCGCTGGAGAGCGGGAGCGTGGGCCTCAGCGTTTTGGTGCGGGGGACCTACGAACGTCGCCGGGGGCTCGGAGGGCCCTGCCCGTTCCCCCACCCTAAATGACCGGCGGCGCCCCAAGTGGCCTGGGTGGTGGCGGAGCGGCAGGTTGAGTACATTGCTGGGGCTCAGGGGTCCCCATCCCGGGCCTTGCGGGGCCACGCCCCTTGGGAGTGGACCCTCAGGGACTGACCTAGGGTATGTGTTAGCACCCAGGAAGCCAGCAGGCCCGATCTGCCGCTGTGCAGCGAGCGGAGGGGTGGGCTGAGGTGAGAGCGCTGGCGAGCGGGAGCATAGTACCCAGCGTTTTGGCATGGGGGGCCTTGGAAGGTCTCCAGGGCCTAGTTGGGCCTTACCCGTTCTCCTGCCCTGAATGACCGGTGGCGCCCCTAAGGGCCCAGGTGGCGGTGGGGCGGCATGGTGAGTCCAGCGCTGTGGCTCCGGAATCCCCAATCCCAGGCGTTGCGGCGCCAGGCCCCTAGGATGGGCCCCTCGGGGGGAAAACCTAGGGTTAGGGTTACCCTCCAGGAGGCGGCAGGCTCAATCCGCCGCCTGTGCGGCGAGTGGAGGGGTGGGCCGAGGTCAGGTCGCTGGAGAGCAGGAGCGTGGGCCCCAGCGTTTTGGCTGTGGGGGCCTTCGAAGGTCACTGGGGGCTCGGAGGGCCCTGCCCGTTCTCCTGACCTGAATGACTGACGGCGCCCCTAGCGGCCCGGGTGGCAGCGGGGCAGCAGGGTGAGTCCGGCGTTATGGTTCGGGGATCCCCAATCCCCAGCGTTGCGGCGCCAGGCCCCTTGGAGGGAACCCTCTGGGGCCGACCTAGGGTTAGAGTTAGCCCCCAGGAGGCCAGAAGTCCCGATCCGCCGGCTGTGCGGTGAGCGGAGAGGCGGGCCGAGTTGAGGGCGCTGTCGAGCGTGAGCATCGGCCCCGGCGTTTTGGCGCGGATGGCATTCGAAAGACGCCGGAGTCTTGAGGGCCCTGCCGGATCTCCCACCGTGAATGACCGGCGACGCCCCAGCAGGCCCGGTGTCGGCTTGGCGGCAGGGTGAGTCCGGCGCTGCAGCTCAGGGGTCCCCAATCCCCTGCGTTTGGCGCCAAGCCACTTGGGAAGGGCCCCTTGGGGGCCGACCTAGGGTCAGGCTTAGCCCCCAGGAGGCCGGCAGGCCCAATCCCTCTGCTGTTCCACGAGCGGAGGGGCAAGCCGATGTGAGGGCGCTGGCGAGGGAAGCATAGGCCCAAGCATTTGGCAGGGGGGGCCTTAGAAGGTCGCCGGGCCTCGGAGGGCCCTGCCAGTTCTCCCGCCATGAATGATCAGCGCCCCTAGAGGCCCGGGTGACGGCGGGGCGGCAAGATGAGTCCGGCGCTGGGGCTCGGGGGTCCCCAATCCCCAGCGTTGCAGCGCCAGGCTCCTTGGGATGGGTCCCTCTGGGGCTGGCCTAGGGTTAGGGTTAGCCTCCAGGAGGCCAGCAGGCCCGATCCGCGGCTGTGCGGCTCCCGGAGTGTTGGGCTGAGGTGAGGGCGCTGGGGAGCCTGAGCAATAGCCCAAGCTTGTTTGTGCGGGTGCCTTCGAAGGTCGGGGGCGGCTCGGAGGGCCCTGCCCTTTCTCCCGCCCTGAATGACCGGCGGCGCCCCTAGTGGCTTGGGTGGCGGAGGGGCAGCAGGGTGAGTCCCGCGCTGGGGCTCTGGGGTCCCCAATCCCTGGCATTGTGGTGCCAGGCCCCTTGGGAGGGGCCTCTCGGGGGCCAACCTAGGGTCAGGGTTAGCCCCCAGGAGGCTGGCAGGCCCGAACCGCCGGCTGTGCGCCAAGTGGAGCACAGGCCCAGGTGAACGTGCTGGCAAACCGGAGCGTGGGCCCCAGCGTTTTGGTGCCGGGGGCCTTTGAAAGTCGCCGTGGGCATGGTGAGCATTGCCCGTTCTCCCGCCCTGAATGAACGGCGGTACCCCTAGCGGCTCGTGTGCCAGCGGTGCGGCAGGGTGAGTCTGGTGCTGTGGCTCGGGGGTCCCCAATCCCTGGCGTTGTGGCAGCAGGCCCCTTTGGAGGGGCCCCTCTCTTGGGCCGACCTAGGGTTAGAGTTAGCCCCCAGGAGGCTGGCAGGCCCGATCCGCCAGCTGTGCGGAGAGCGCAGAGCGGAGGGGCGGGCCGAGGTGAGGGTGCTGGCAAGCTCCAGCGTGGGCCCCAGTGTTTTGGCGCAGATGGCCTTCAAAATTCACTGGAGTCTTGAGGGCTCTGCCCGTTCTCCCACCCTGAATGACCAGCGACGCACCAGCGGGCCCGATGTCGGTGGGGAGGCAGGGTGAGTCGTAGACATGAGTTGAAAGATGGCTTTGATACAATTTTTTTTTAAGTTTTTTTTTAATATTATGTTAGTCACCATACAGTACATCCCGGGTTTCCAATGTAAAGTTCGATGATTCATTAGTTGCGTATGACACCCAAGGCACCATGCAATACGTGCCCTCCTTACTACCCATCACCAGTCTATCCCAATCCCCCACCGCAATCCTCTCTGAAGCCCTCAGTTTGTTTCTCAGAGTCCATGGTCTCTCATGCTTCATTCCCCCTTCTGATTACCCCCCTTTCTTTATCCCTTTCTTCCCCTACCGATCTTCCGAGGTCGTATGTTCCATAGATGAGAGAAATCATATGATAATTGTCTTTCTCTGCTTGACTTATTTCACTTAGGGTTATCTCCTCCAGTGCCGTCCATGTTGCAGCAAATGTTGAGAACTCTTTCTTTCTGTTACCTGAGTAATATGCCATTGTATATATGGACCACAACTTCTTACTCCAGTCATCTCTTGAAGGGCATGTCGGTTCCTTCCACGATTTAGCTATTGTGGACATTGCTGCTATGAACATTGGGGTGCATATGGCCCTTCTCTTCACCACGTCTGTATCTTTGAGGTAAATACCCAGTAGTGCAATGGCTGGATCATAGGGTAGCTCACTTTTTAACTTTTTAAGGGACCTCCACACTGTTTTCCAGAGTGGCTATACCAACTTGCATTCCCACCAACAGAGTGGGAGGGATCCCCTTTCTCCACATCCTCTCCAACAATTGTTGTTTCTTGCCTTGTCAATTTTTGCCATTCTAACTGGCATAAGGTATTATCTCAGTGTGGTTTTGATTTGAATTTCCCTGATGGCTAATGATTTTGAACATTTTTTCATGTGTCTGTTAGCCATTTGTACATCTTCATTGGAAAAGTGTCTGTTCACATCTTCTGCCCATATTATAATTTGCTTATTTTTTCTTGTGTATTGAGTTTGAGGAGTTCTTTGTAGATCTTGAATACCAGTCTTTTATCTATAATGTCATTTACAAATAAATTCTCCCATTCCGTGGGCTGGTGCTTAGTTTTTTTTACTGTTTCCTTGGCAGTGCAGAAGCTTTTTGTCTTGATGAAGCCCCACAAATTCGTTTTATCTTCTGTCTCTCTTGCCTTTGGATATGTGTCATGAAAAAGTTTACTTGGGCTGATGTCGTGGAGGTTGCTGCCTATGTTCTCCTCTAGGATTTTGATGGATTCCTGTCTCACTTCGAGGTCTTTCATCCATTTGGAGTTTATTTTTGTGTATGGTGTGAGTGAGTGGTCATGTTTCATTCTTTTGCATGTAGCTGTCCAATTTTCCCAGCGCCATTTATTGAAGAGACTGTCTTTTTCCCACCGGATGTTTTTTTCCTGCTTTATCAAAGATTAGTTGCCCAAAGAGCTGAAGGTCCATTTCTGGGTTCTCTATTCTGTTCCATTGGTCTATGTGTCTGTTCTTGTACATGCTGTCTTTGTGATCACAGCTTTGTAGTACAGCTCGAAATCCGGCATTATGATGCCCTCAGCTTTGTTTTTCCTTATCAACAGTTCCTTGGAGATTTGGGGCCTTTTCTGGTTCCATACAAATTTAAGGACTATTTGTTCCAGTTCTTTGAAAAATGTCATCGGTATTTTGATCAGGATAGCATTGAATGTGTAGATTGCTCTGGATAGCATGGACATTTTAACTATGTTAGTTCTTCTGATCCATGAGCATGGAATATTATTCCATCTTTTCTTGTCTTCCTCAATGTCTTTCAAGAGTGATTTGTAGTTTTAGAATACAGATCCTTTAAGTCTCGGTTAACTTAATGCAAAGGTAACATATGGTTTTTGGTGCTCTTGCAAATGGGATGGATTCCCTAATTTCTCTTTCTTCAGTCGCATTATTTGTTTATAGAAATGCAACTGATTTCTGAGCATTGATTTTGTATCCTGCCACATTGTTCTTTCTTAAAGACTGGTTAATGGCCCTTTCCTTATGCTTTTATTCCCACTCGGAAACATGCATCCATCATCGTGACAGACGTTAGGATTCGGAGGACCCTTTCCATACCCTCTTCTTACTGAGAGTTACGTCTATGGCAGTTTAATTAATGTTCAACACACATACTGGGAAACACTGGTGCCTTCACTAATCGATGTTGCTGTCTCTGCACAAACTTGGTTCGCTGAATTAAATAATGGCACTTTCTTTTCCTTTTCACAAAACCTTTTCAAACGGCTTTCCTCCTCATGACAGATGTGAGTTGAGAGATGCTTTCTGTGTAGTGTTCTTAAGTAGTTAAACAAAGGGCATTATCTTGATGCTTGCAGACCCCATTTTGCACAATGCTCCCAATCCATGACACCAGATGTGAGGTGCAAGATGCTTTTATATAGAGTGTTCTCTCCTAGCGTAAAGCAGGTGACACCTTACTTATGCATTCATGGACACTTTTGAAAAACTTGCCACCTTCCTAAGAGAAGATTTGACTTGGACAATGGTGTCTATTCGGTGTTCTGACTGAGATTTGTGAAAATTGCCCTTAAGGTTCATCACACTTTTTGGAAAACTTGGGTGTGTTCATTGGTCCTGATGTTGGTTTGATGTTGCCTTCTATCAACACTGAGTTGGTTCTCACAACTACTTAGATAGGACCTCTCCTTCTGCTTTCACTTGCACTTCTGCAAGTACTTCTTCATTACAGAAGATGTGAATTGGAAGATCTTTTCCCAAGGGTGTCCTTACCTGAGCATACAGCATGTTCCTTACGTTTTCATACACACTTTTGGAACATACATCCATCCTCATGAACGTAGATATGATTTGGAATGTTGTCTCTAGATGGTGCTCTTTCACATCTATGGCAGTTCCCTTAAGGTTCAACACATGTAATGGGAAACCCTGCTCTCTTCACTGATCAATGTTGCCGTCTCTCTACCCAAACTTGGTTCTCTGAACTGACTGATGGCACTTTCTTTTCGTTTTCACACAACCTTTTCTAATGGCTTTCCTCCTTTTCTTTGGAAATTTTGTTTGGAAATTTTAATATGCCTTTCTTAATATTTGATAGAGCAGACAAAACTCGGTCACAAATGTGACCTAATTGACGTCTATGGAACATTCGATAATAAGTGCAGAATACATTATTTTCCAGCGGTCATAGACTATTTACCCAAACAGATGATATGTTGGACCATGAATCATGTCTACATTTTAAAATACTGAAAATAACTAGATTCTATTCTTAGGCCTCCAAGGAATAGAGCCCTAGTCCTCATCAAAAGAAGACCAGGCAGTCCCTCTATGTTTAAAAATTCAATGTAACTTTGCTGCATATCTTAAGGGTCAGAGAGGGGATCGCAGTGGATATTTGCCACCTTTTCTACATCAGGGCTCACACACAATGGCCCTTTGTCTCTGAAGAACACTGACTATCCTAACGTAGACAGGAGTTAAGCCTCCTATCAGAGTTCTGCATGTGCCAGCCACACCTGACAGCCTTGGCCTGGGCCCACCACCACCTCCCTCCAGCTTTCCTTCTTGGTGGCATTGAGTTAAGGGAGTCAACATAGCCATATGGAGATGGGAGCTCCCCTCTCCTAGTGATGATGGTGCTATTGTCCCCACCAGTCTATCAACATGATTTCTGAGAGAATTACGACACAATAGCAGCTTCTTGACCTTCCTTAAGGTTTAAAAATCATCTTGTGAGTCATCTTTTCAAAAAACGGTTTCACCATGTGTTCTTTTCTCTGGAAAAGAAATAGACCCAATGGTAATTATGGCTCCTGAGCACCTGCTCTTGGGAGATTGCATAGTGGCTCTGTTTAGCATTCTCCCTCTTAAACTTCTCAACTAGGGTGTATATAGAATGAGTCCCATTTCCTAGATGGATAGACAAGGGCTCAGAGATTATATGAATTACAGAGGATTTTAGTGTCAGAAACCTAAGTGGGATCTCCAAACTGACTCCAAAACCCTTGTTCTTCCATACAGGGTACCATTTCGCTCTTACCTCTGGTCTTGTTGATCTGGAAACCTAGGAAGTATTAGGATTTTCTTGTTGTGTGGCCAAATGGAACGAATTCGGCTGCCTTTTCACCTCTGCCCATCATGACCATGAAGATAATTATCTCAGTGGAGGACCTTTGAGTAAGAGACTTAAAGATCCCTTAGAATAGAGATACTATACTATTTTTCTGATATTAAAGTGCCTGAAAGAACTATCCTTTTTTAATTGATGGAAGCTCTTGGTGGAAAGGTTGGAAAGACTATTTGAAAACACTCAGCCTCTTCTACAGAGTGAGACAATGCCTCTAAAGATTGCTAAAATATTCCCTTACCTCTGATTATTTACTTCCCAACTATCGCAGTGTTTCTATGTTAGGATTACGATTTCCATGAGGCAAAAGTTGCGGAGAAAGAACTTAGTGTATCCAGGGGCACTTTCGTATTGTGACAGTGAGCTATTCTGTTGTATTCTGTAGTCCAAGGGAATGGTGCCAGACATCTCTAAGATGTCTAAAATTCTGACTGTAAATGATCTCTATGCTTCAGAGATTTGGGCAGGACAAGGGAGGAGTCCAGAGACCGTAAACGCCTCTGTTACCTGTGTTGACCATGGAGCAGGTAACCTTCTGTAGGGGTCCTTTTGATGTCTCTGAGCTATGGGGAAGGTGCTTTCATCTCAAGCTCCTCCATTTGGTAGTGGTGATAAGGATAAGAGTAATTTTTATCTCATACCATCTGTGGGCCCTGATCTTGACCTCCTAGGGAAACCCTCCTTTATCATTTCACCCAGCTCAAAATGACCGGGCAAACCCTCAAAGCATGGGCCCTATTTCTGCCCCCAGCACATATTGTCCATCTGTTTCAAAAAGAAAAAAGAGAACAAAAAAATGCCCTTGCCAACATCAAGGTGAGAACACAAAAGAACCTCTCTGTCCCCCGTAAGATTAAAGTCATACCGACTTGTACATACTGAAAAGATAAGAAAAGTCTGTCACTTTCTGGAATCTTCTGCCTCATCGTGATGGGTAACTTTACCTAACACAAAACAGAACAAATATATAACCCTGCCCTAAATGTTCCTTCCCTGGAGCACTCCCTTCTTTGTGAAGACTGTGTCTCCCAGGCATCTGACCTGACTTGGGTTTGAATAAAACTCTCATTTCTCTCTAAAATGTTTTAAAATGTTCCTTCCTTTAGTGTTGACAATAACACTATGTTTTCTTTTCAAGTGAAAAATAAATGTTCCTGGTTCACAACCGTGACAGCACAGAAGGCCGGCTGTTCCTCCTGGCCCCTACCCTGCAGAACCAAGCATGTGTATATAGATTCCAGCACAAATGGGCTCATCCTAGAAGGATGCTTTGAAGGTCTGAGAAGCACTATCCACTCCATGGGTGAGACAAGAAGGCAAAGCTATTCCCGCTTGGAGCATTCCTTTTGGGGCTTAAAATTGCCTTGGACATGCATGAAAGCATTGCCATTTCCTAAAGCCCAAAGCTGGAACAGTCTGAGAGCAGCTGACCTAGCCAGAATCCAGGCACACACCTGTAGGAAGGGTTGGTGCAGAAGGGAAGGGGCAGGGCTCTGAGGGTGTTCTGCAGCTAGAGGGGTCCGCGGAAGGGGCAGTGTGTGTGTGTGTGTGTGTGTGTGTGTGTGCGCGCGCGCGCGCTTGGGGCCCTGCCCGTGATCACAGTCATGCCTGCGCTGGGCATTGAGCCAAGGAGGCAGGTCTTGGACCCCTTGCACTCCCAGAGTTGTGAGTCATGGGGCCGGTTGCCCCGCATTCAAGGGGATGGAAACCGCACACTCCCAAACCAATCACCCCATGGGGGTGGAGCTACGTCTCTGTGGGCAAACCCAGAGCAGACCTAAGATGCAGACTGGGAACCAGGGAAGGGGAGCTCTGAGAGATTCAAAGTGTGGAGTTCCTGGCTGAGTGAATGCATGCTGTGTGCCTGTGTGGGGCATGGTCTGGGAGTAGGGGCACCCCAGGTGAGAGGTGGGGTTCTGGAAGGGCATGTGGAGGGAGTTCATTTGGAGATTCAGTTGAGTTTTCTTTTTCCCTTGATAGTCTCTTCTGCCTACTCTCTGTCAACTGGCCTTACATAGCAAACCCATGGACTCCAGGGCACCTGCTCAGCAGAGCTTTTGTGGTATTGGTCACAGACATTCCAGGGTTTCACTTGTTCCCCAGCAAGAGCGAGAGTAAGGACCGCACGGTCCCCAACTTCAGTGCGGTGCCCCTGTCCCCTGACACAGTGCAGGTAATGGACCTTGAGCAGTTCCCCAAGTTCAGCAGTGTGTTCCCTGTTCCTTCAGGCACATGTGTGGCACTAGGAAACCCCAGAGCCGTTACCCAACTTCAGCATTGTGCTGCCTGTTCCCTGGGAATGGTGGCAATGGGCTGGAAGATAATTACTACTAAAAGACAAGTCTGTGTTTCCCTTCTCCCAGAAACTGCAGCAGGCATGCTGGCTTTAGGTCCGAGGAGCCGCCTTCTCCCCACCTGACAACACTTCTCTTCTCTGGCTCCGTGAGACCCGAGGTTTTGAACATCTGCATCTGAGTCAGTGAGGCAGCTTGACACAGGACACCAGCATTCAGAGAAAGCGGCAGTTCCATTTGGAGAAATGTCATATCCACGTCAGGACTGGAGGTAACACCTCTCATTAAGCCACTATCTCCTGGGCTTTTCTCTTTTCTCTAGTTGAGCCATGAAGTAAAACTTTAGTAATAGTGTCAGTGTTCTGAATTTGGTGAAGGAGGTACTTAGTTTCTGAACTTAGAGCACTTTGCAGGGGATCCCATTTTCTCTGTTCATTGACTGCTTATGAATGTATTTTGAACAGCTGTTTCCTAGAAACACTCTTTCATTAGAAAGGGAAGGTTAGATTTACTCTTTGTGTATTTTTAAGATATACATCTAACAGTGTTTATTCAGTTGGGCCTACGATATGGGTGAGTGGCCACCATTTAGGGTTAGATGGCTTTTTGTCGTCAGATACAGATATGGATGATGTCTTGTCATTTGTCAAAGGTGATGTTTCATCACTGATTAGTCTTTTCATCCCAAGAATTACAATGAGGGTCGAGGGAAAATTCAAAATTATTTAAAGCAGCCTTTTCCTGTTTAAAAGTTAAGCTTGACTATCTAGCTTTACTAGATGTATCAACTCAATATTTTGAGGTGCCATATTCTCTCTGTCATTTCTTTGGTGGTGCAGTCAGAAGGAGAGTCTTTGGGAATTCTTTTGGATAGAGTCATGTTGGTGGCTTCAAGGGGCCTGGTGACGGGAGCCCTGGGCTGAGTTCTGGAACTACTTGCTTGACGCCGGTGAGTCAGGTTATCCCACAGAGTTTCTGTTTCCTCCTTATGAGATTGCTGGAAGGTGAAATAAGTCAAGCAGAGAAAGGCAATTTTGATACGGATTCACTCATTCATGGAACAGGAGAAATAGCAGGGAGCTCAGTAGGAGAAGGAAGGGAAGAATGAAGGGTGGGGTAAACAGAAGGGGGAATGAACCACGACAGACTATGGACTCTGGGAAACAAACTGAGGGCTTCAGAGGGGTTTGGTGGGGGATTGGGATAGGCCGGTGATGGGTATTAAGGAGGGCACGTATTGCATGGAGCCCTGGGTGTTGTACGCAAACAATGAATCATGGAACACTACATCAAAAACTAAGGATGTAGTGTATGGTGACTAACATAACATAATAAAAAAAAATTTAAAAAAGAAAATAAAGAAATTGATGGGAGGTCATATCTGTGGAAAGTCTTTTTACACAGAAACTGTTCTGCCTATTGAAGAGCAACTAAAAACGAGGTGATTTGGGCTCTATTATTCTGTAAATAATAATTTTAAAACTCCCTGTCCTAGGGATATGGTATTTTATTGCATAAGGAGGCCTGAGAAGGCTGCAATGAAAGATTGAGATCTCAGAACACGTTCATGTTCCATGCATACATCACTTAACAGTTTGCACAGGTAGGAAGGTAAGTGGAGATAAATATGAAAGAAAGGGAAAGAAGGTGTGAACCATTCATTAGGTAGCCTTCTCCCTTTCTCAGGAAAGCCTTGGGCCAGTGTAATTGTGGAAGAAGAGGGGGAATCCTGGAGCTTTGCAGCAGATGGGGGTTCCAGGTCTGGGTAGAGGTGACGGGTCCCAGAGGAGAGCTGAGTGCATTCTGCAGCAGGGTATGGGCAGGGCGCGCTCCTGGGGTGGCTGTGGTCTCCCATGTGAACGTTGTGACAGGTGAGGGCTGTGAGCTGGTTCCTGGCTGAGGACAGTTGAGGCACAGGTGGAGAGCTGGCCGAGTCCCTTCTTCAGGGCCACCAGCCTCAGCCAGCACACACAGAATCATCGTTTGTCCCTGTCACTCCAATTCAGGCAGTCAGAGTTGCCAGGCCGAGATGTTTGCTGGAGCTTCTTTCCTTGCATGTGTGTGAAGTTTCAAACCTGAAGTGGTGGACATGATGGGTCCTCAGAAAATCCGTAACTCTTTTATTTCCTGCTCTTATATCGACCAGTGAAGTGAATCGGACCGGCTAGTAGAAGGGGCTATCTGTGCGTTTTTATTTCCCAGTTTAATTAAAGAATGGGAAAACAGTCTTGTGAAATATTAAAAGAATCCTTTGTTGGTGTTCATGTCCCCCCCCCCCCCCGGGGTGGGGGTGCTTACCTGGAGACCCATCCAGGGCTCTGGAAGCTTGACCCGGTGAGTCACTTGCGACTTGAGCTGGGGAATTAATGAAGAAAACAGAATGAATGCTGGAGTTTGCCTGTATCATTTGGACTCAGACACGTCCATGTAGCATCGGAACTCTTCACCCATGAGGCGTGTTGGGATCCCTGAGGTTGTGGGCTTTGCTTTATGGGCTGAGGTTTTGTCTTCATCCTTATCTGGACAAGAGCCATGCCATCGGGCAATGGAGATCCAAATCCTTAGGTGACCATATCATCATCATCATTATCATGATTATTAATTATTATTATTATTTTAAGAAGCAAGAGAGACATTGACTTTGAAATAAAATTATCAAAAGAAAGAACACAAGGTCAAATATATACGTGATGATTGAACTTGTGGTATCTCTCATTGGTGTGGGTCTTGTAGGGCTGCCCGAATGAGAAAGACCAAGGAATTCTATGTGGATAAAAGTGTGCTGTACACAGGGAGTGTTTTATTCCATCATTTGACCTCTCTCTCTGAAGGGAAAATAGAGTGGTGACTGGAGCTTGGTTCTGATTGGAAGGCCTGGGAGGTCAGTGAATCGAAAGAGCAGTATTCATGCTTACATGGTTCTCAGTGCCCAGTGAGCGAAGTTTGGACGCTTGGACTCGGAAGCATTGGTGTTCAGGGAGGATGTTGTCCGAGTTTGCAGCACATCGAGACACTTGGCTGGTCTGCCTAATTGGGCCAGTTTCTGCCTTTCTAAGGGCAGCTTGAAAGTGGCTTGTAAACCTAGGACATTTGTGGAGTGTTCTGCATGGGACAACTGTGTGGGCCAGTGTAGACACAACCCAGGGAATTCCAGAGCTAATGATGAGCACGTTTGTGAGGCTGGAGTTTGCTTCTCTGTGAGAAGGATTGAGCTGGAGTGGAAAGAAGTCTCTGGGTCTTAGGACTCACTGAGCGGATCCAAGCCTGGCAGGGTGCTGAGATCAGATGTCTGTTTCCCAGGATTTTGGCCAGAGGGATATTTGGGCTCTGGGCAGCATCTCTGCTCAGGTTTCTTGGATGAGCACCTCAGGGAAGAGGAGTGAATGTGTGTGCTCACCTGTCATCGAGGAAGGTTTCTGGTTTCAGGTTTCGTGTACAGGTGAATTCCTCATATGGCTCCCTTACCTGATGGTGTTCAGGGTGCAGGAGGTGGATGGACCCCCTCGTCCCGGGCATCCTGGCTGTGTAAGAGTCCTGGGGCACCTTTTCCCCTGGACTTTGGACCAGGAAATTGGGAGCAGTAGGTGATGAAGCCATCAGTTGATGCCTCAGTTTCTTCCCTGCCAAGATGAACTGGAGATTAAAATAAGTGCTATGGAAATATAAAGGAGGAGACAGGACTGGGGGTGCTGAAGGGAAGGTGGGGATGGTGTTTGGTATTCACATAGGGGTCAGGTGGTACTTCACTAGGAGGGTGATGCTTGAGTCAAGATCTAGGGAAGGTCAGTGATATCACATGAAGAGCATTCTAAACAGAATGGAAAGCATGTGCAAAGGCCCCAGGGAAGGAGCATACCAGGTGCATCCATGAGCTACAAGATGGCCCTGTGACCACAGGCGACAGCTTAGGACTTGCATCATCAAGGTGACAGAGTGACAGAAAGCCATAGCAGGGCTGTGACCCCATGGGACCCTGTTTCACTGGGTCATCCTGGCTGCAGGGTTGAGAGCAGATGACAGAGGGTTGAGGTTGGGCAAGGGAGGTCAATGATGACTCTTTTCCAGGAACTCAGGCAAGAGATGGGCTCCAGTGTGGTCCAGACAGGCGGCCTTGAAAGGAGTGGTGAGTCCTACGGTGGGTACGTCTTGAAGATGGAGCTCACAGGATTTGCCGACAGCTTAGATATTGAGGATGGGAGAAAGGAGGAACTGGGGTAGCTCCCAGCTGTTGTGGGTTGTCCTGAGCGAGGGGAAGGAGAAGGTATCTGGGGGTAGGAGGTAGTCCGCGTTCGGCATGCTGAGGAAGGTGCCTTTCTGGGTGGATCTGCTGAGGTTTGTTTCCAGGAGAAGCTTTCACATCTCCTCCCTCAGCAACGGTGAAGTATAAGTATTCCCCATTTTTTAAAAGTTCATGGGAAGACACTTGGCTTTTTGGAAAGATCTCCGTTATCACCTGGTTTCACTAATGGGAAGAAACCTGAAGAGGATGTTCCTTATGAAAATAGTTGAACGGTGAGCTTTGCATTCAGCATCTGTTTGGGGAGAAGCACGACAGACGCAGTGTGCACCGTAACCAGCTCCTTCCTGTAAACCGCTCTCCGTGTCCAGCCACCAGCGCTTTGAATTCTGTTTGTGAGCATCTGCTGTGCTTTCTCTCCATTTATTTTCGGCATCCATTAGGAATTGTGTCCTGGGTCCTGAGAAATGCCAACAATAAGTAAATTTAGGAGTCTGAGCATGGTCACTAATTTTTCCATATTAATTAATGGTCATTCCTTCTTTACACCCTTTCTGCTCTGAAAGGTTTCCTAGGAGTACTGTACTTTCAAAGAGCTGGGGAACCTGTACCCCATCCTGCGGGGTTCACTTTAGTCTCCATGCTGCACAGAACATTCCATGGCTGTCGGATTTTAACACACAAACCTGTATCTTTGACCACCTTCACCCTTCCCATCCTCCTCTGAATCAGGCACCCACAAATCTATTCTCCATATCTATGTGTTCAGTAATTTCTTTCCCCATGTTGTATGTACATGTGAGCATCTGTAATTGCCTTTCTGTGTCTGAGTTCTTCAGGAGGGAGCCCCATCAGTCATCTGATAGAGCACTTTCATGGATCCCCTGTGAGGCAAGGATGATGCCCGGCCTTGGAGGGGGGCCACAGGTCCGCCCTCAGGATCCATGTCTCCCACTCCAGCCTTTTCAGAATGGACCTCTCACACCAAATCTAGGGTTAGGGGTAAGGCATAGGAGAATGAGAGTTCCAATAGGGTGGATGTGTCCAGAATTTCCACGGTGGGGGCGGGGATTGATGGCATGGATTGGGGTGAGTGTGAAGCAGTGGGTTTGTGCCCATGAGCCAGTGAATGTGGGGGATCGAGGTAATCAAGTACAGAAGTAATTAGGATTTCTCCCCCTCGACCTCCTTTCTGGAGTCCCAAATAAAACGGTTTCGCTTTGGGTGGCATACTGAGGCCTTAGGTATGACTCAGGCTTCTTCATCTCCGTATCTTTGGAGGCAGACCTCTGGGAGTGGACTACTCAGAATCCAACCTATGATTACTGTCATGGAGGGGAGGATGGAAAGCCCGATTGACCGGCTCTAAACAAACTGACCTGGGGGCTGAGGAGAGTGCCAGTGTCACGGATGAGGGCCTAGAGTTCCGCTGAAAGTGGAGATTCGCTGGGCTTAGGTCAGGTGTTCACTTAGGTTTCTTCTCGCAAAACTTTCTGGAGTCCCAAATGGCATATTTTAGTTCTGTGTGGCAGGCTACTGCCTAACATTGCTCAGTGGTACCTGATCCCTGTGCTTTGGAGTCAGGCGTATGGGAATAAACCTAACAGACCCCAAACTAGAATTAAGGCGTGGGTCTAGGGGCATGACCCTAAAGATCAGCCAGCAGATGCGACCTTCCAGGGGCCAAGAGTAGGGCATGATTTGGGTTGCATCTGAAACACAGCAGTTGCAGGCAGGGGGGCTTTGAATGTGGGGTTCGTTGGGTTTGGAACAGCTGGGAATTCATAACTTCTGCTCTGCATTCCTTCTGTGGGTCCAAATGGCACAGTTTCCATCTGCATGGCATGCTGATTTGCAGGTATGACTCAGGTTTCCCCAGTCGCTGTGTGTTTGCCTCCTGGAAAGACCTCTTGGAAGCCAACGGAACATTTGGCTTAGGGCTCAGGAGCCTGGGAGGGACCATCTCCTGGTTTTGAGCTCACCATTGCTGTGTCCTGATTTGAGTAGGTGGGTTGTGGAGAAGGGAAGGCTCAGGGTTTTGGTCCAAGGGGACCCTGAATGCGGGAGCCAGCTAGAATTGATTCAGTGGGATATGCAGATTTTTCAGCCCCCGAATACCTCTGCATCCCAGATGGTACGTTTTCTTTCTGTGTGGCATGCTGAGGCCTCAGATAGGGCTCAGGTTTCCCAAATCCCTATCTTTGTGCCATCTCTCTAGGAGTGGACCCCTGAGTACCCAAGCTATGGTGAGTGTCACGCCCTAGGAGGCTGCAAAGCCCAATCGACTGGCTCTGCCACCCTGTTGAGGCTCAGGAGAGTGGGCTGGAGAGACTGTCGGCACAGTGTTTAGGGGTCAGGAATCCACTGGAAGTGATTTTCTCTTTGCTTTGGTCAGGTGTTCCCTGAGGTTTCTCCTTCTCAGAGTGCTTTCTGGAGTCCCAGATGACAACCTTTCCTTCTGTGTGGCAGGCTTTGTGTCCTGACATTGCTCAGCAGTCCCCATTCCCTGGTCCTTGGAGCTAGATGTCTCGGAATGGACCTCACACTTCTCAACGTGTAGTAAGGGCACGGGTCTAGGTGTATGGCTGTTCAGATGAGCCATCCGATGTGAGATTCCAGGGGCCTAAGAGGAGGGTGTGCTTTGGGTTGAATGTCAGACACAGGAGTTGCCCACAGGGGGTCTGTGGAAGTGGTGTCTCGCTGGGATTGGATCAGGTAGGCATTCTTATTTCTCTTCCTCTGCAGGTCCAAATGGTACGGTTTCCCTCTCTGTGGCATGCTGATTCACCAATGTGGCTCAGGTTTCCCCAGTCCCTGTGTGTTTGGTGCTTGGCTCCTGGAATGGTCTCTGGGAACCCAACGGAGCATTTGGCTTAGGGCTCAGGAGCATGGGAAAGACCATATCTTGGTTTTGAACTCAGCATTGCCGTGTCCTGATTTGAGTAGGTGGGTTGTGGAGAAAGGAAGGCTCAGGGTTTTCATCCAAGGGTCTCCTGAATGCGGGAGCTGGACGGGATTGACTGTGTGGGATATGCAGATTTCTCCTGCTCCTAATAGCCTCTAGAGTCCCAGATGGCACTCTTTCTTTCTGTGTGGCATGCTTTGGCCCCAATCGGGCTCAGGCTTCCCCAATACCTATATCTTTGTGCTGTGTCTCTAGGAGTGAAACCCTGAGAACCCAACCTAATGTTAATGTCAGGCCCTAGGAGGATGGAAATCTCAATCAGCTGGCTCTGCGACCCTATCGGGTCTGAGGAGAGTGGGTTGGGGAGACTGTTGGCACAGTGTTTAGGGGCCAGGAATCTGCTGGAATTGGTTTCGTCTGGGCTTGGGTCAGGTGTTCCCTGAGGTTTCCCCGTCTCAGAGTGCTTTCTGGAGTCCCAAATGGCAGCCATGTATAGTGTTGTGTCTTTCCTTGTATAGTGTTGTGTCTCAGAGATAAGTGTTTTTCATTTTCATCAGGCGTCCGTGACCAATTTGATGAATGCTTCCATATTCATGAATGATGATATTATGGGTAAGTGGGTTCCTGTACAATGTTCTTTCTTACCTATAAGTTTATGGCACTTTGGTTAGGTTGCTGCAATCACTTATGATAGGGAGTCCACATTAACCAAATATATTGTATGTTGTAAGATGGTTCCTGTACACTGTTGTTTCTCAGTTATATGTTCGGAGGACTTACCCAATGGAACCATAACCACCTTGATTCATGCTTCCATCTTCAGAAGGCTGATGTGATTTGAAGGGCATTATCCTCACACCATTGTTTCTTAGCTATAAGTATGGGAAAATTTCCCTAGGCCTACACACACAATGTTGAATAGGCATCAGTATTGATTAGGCTGATGTTAGTTGAAGGTGTTTTCCTGTACACGGTGGTTCATTACCAATAAGGATGGGGAATAGTCCTCAAGATTCAAGAAACTGTTCATTAATGCTTCCATATTCATGAAAGATGCTGTTAATTGTTAATGCTATTCTGTAAAGTGGTGTTGTCAAGGGATAGGTATGTGGTCCTTTTCTTCTGATTCTACCTCCTCCTTGGTTCATGTTTCCATATTCGTGAATGGTGATGTTCATTGTAAGGGGTTCTATCCTCTACACGGTTTTTTCTTAGATATATGTATGCGGTTTGGTGATTCATACACACCCTATTTTCTGAAGGATTGTATAATCATGAGGGTGATTTTAGCTGAGGGCAGTCCCTATACACTGTTGTTTCTTACAGATATGTACTTAGACCTTTCCTAAAGCTTCGACAACCACTTTGAGTCATGCTTCCCTATTTCTAATCAGTGATATTATTGGTAGACATTATCCTGACACTGTTGTTTCCTAGAGAGAAGGGTGTGGTCATTTCCCTAGGACTGCAACACAATTTTGCGAAGGGATCCCTATGCAGGAGGTTGCTTTAATTGGAGGACGGTTCAAAGACACTGCTATCTATTACGTACAAGAATGGGGCACAAATTTCATGTTTCAAGACCACTATGGTAAAATCTTCCTTACTCTTGAAAGATGATGTTCATTGGTCTTTCCTTGTATAGTGTTGCGTCTCAGAGATAAGTTTTTGGCACTCTTGTCAGGCTTCCACAACCATTTTGGTTAATGCTTCCATATTCATGAATTTTGATATTAGGGCTAAGTGGGTTCCCGTACACTGTTGTTTCTTACAGATAAGTTTATGGCCTTTTCATTACATTGCCACAACCATTTACGATAAGGATGCCACATTAACCAAAGATATTGTACGTTGTAAGATGGCTCCTGTACACTGTTGTTTCTCAGCTTTATGTTCGTAGGCCTTACCAGAGGGTACCCTAGTGACCTTGACCGATGCTTTCGTCTTTAGGAAGGCTGATGTGACTTGAAAGGCATTATCCTGACACTGTTGTTGCTTAGCTATAATTATGTGGACCTTTCCCTAGGCGTACACACCCAATCTTGAATAGGGATCAGTGTTGAGGAGGCTGATATTAGTTGAAGGTGTTTTCCTGTATACGGTGGTATATTACCAAAAGGTTGGGGCACGGTCCTCAAGATTTACAAACTTTTCATTAGGGGCGCCTGGGTAGCACAGCGGTTAAGCGTCTGCCTTCGGCTCTGGGCGTGATCCTGGCGTTATGGGATCGAGCCCCACATCAGGCTCCTCTGCTATGAGCCTGCTTCTTCCTCTCCCACTCCCCCTACTTGTGTTCCCTCTCTCGCTGGTTGTCTCTATCTCTGTCAAATAAATAAATAAAATCTTTAAAAAATAAAAATAAAAAATAAAAACTTTTCATTAATGTTTCCATATTCATGAAAGATGATGTTAATTGTTAATGCTATTCTCTAAAGTGGTATTGTCTTGGGATATGTATGTGGTCCTTTCCCTCTAATTCCACCTCCACCTTGGATCATATTTCCATATGCGTGAATGCTGATATCCATTGTAAGGGGTTCTTTCCTATACACTGTTGTTTCTTAGATATATGTATGCGTGCCTTTGGTGATTCATAACCCCCTATTTTCTTTTTTTTAGTGTTTTTTAAATTATTTTATGTTAGTCACCATACAGTATATCCCTTGTTTTTGATGTAAATTTCAATGATTCATTAGTTGCGTATAACACCCAGTGCACCATACAATACGTACCCTCCTTAATGCCCATCACCAGCCTCTCCCATTCCCTCACCCCTCACCCCTCTGAAACAATCAGTTTCTATCTCAGAGTCCATTATCTGCCATGCTTTATTCCCCCTTCTCATTACCCCCCCTTTTTATCCCTTTCTTCTCTTACCGATCTTCCTAGTTCTTATGTTCCATAATTGAGAGAAAAAATATGATAATTGTCTTTCTCTGCTTGACTTATTTCACTTAGCATTACCTCCTCCAGTACCGTCCATGTTGCAGCAAATGTTGAGAAATCATTGGTCTTTCCTTGTATACTGTTGTGTCTCAGAGATAAGTTTTTGGCACTTTCGTAAGGCTCCACGACCACGTTGGTGAATGCTTCCATACTCATTATTAATGATGTCAGGGCTAAGTGGGTTCCCGTACACTGTTGTTTCTTACAGATAAATTTTTGGCATTGTAGTTGTGTTGCCAGAACCACTTACAAAAAATTGTACGTTGTAATATATTTCCTGTACGCTGTGGTTTCTCAGGTATATTTCAGTAGGCTTTTCCTAATGGTACTATAACCACCTAGATTCCTGCTTCCATCTTCAGGAAGGCTGATGTAACTTGAAGGGCATTATCCTGACACCATTGTTTCTTAGCTATAAGTATGTGGACCTTTACCTAGGCCTACAGAGCCAAAATTGAATCGGGATCAGTGTTGAGGAGGCTGATGTGAGTTGAAGGTGTCTTCCTGTACACAGTGGTTCATTAGCAATAAGGATTGGGCAGAGTCCCCGAGATTCCAGAACCTTTTCATTAATTCTTCCTTACTTGTGAAGGATTATGTTCATTGGTCTTTCCTTGTATAGTGTTGTGTCTCAGAGATAAGTGTTTGGCACTTTAGTCAGGCTTTCACGTCCAATTTGGTTACTGCTTCCATATTCACGAAGGATGATGTTAGGGCTAAGCGGGTTCCTGTACACTGTTGTTTCATATAAAAAAGCTTAAGGATTTTCTTTACGATGCCACAACCACTTACGATAGAGATTCCACATTAACCAAAGATACTGTATGTTGTAAGAGGGTTCCTGTACACTGTTTTTTCTCAGCTTTATGTTCGAAGGCCTTTCCTAACGGTACCATAACCACTTTGATTCCTCCTTCCATCTTCAGGAAGTCTGATGTGACTTGAAGGGAATTATGCTGACACCGTTGTTTCTTATCTCTAAGTATGTGGACATTTCCCTAGGCCAACACACCCAGTGTTGAGTTGGGATCACTATTGAGGAGGTTGATATGAGTTGAAGGTGTTTTCCTGTACACGGTGGTTTATTACCTAAAGGATGGGGCAAAGTCTTGGTAATTCCAGAACCTTTTCATTCATGCTTCCATAATCATGAAAGATGGTGTTCATTGGTCTTTCCTTGTATAGTGTTGTCTCTCAGAGATACGTGTTTTGCACTTTCGTAGGCTTCCACGACCATTTTCGTTAATGCTTCCATGTTCACGAATGATGGTGTTAAGGCTAATTTGTTCTTGTACACTGTTGTTTCTTACAGATTAGTTTATGGCATGTTCTTTACGTTGCCACAACCACTTACGATAGGAATTCTACACTGAGCAAAGATACTGTACGTTATTTGTTATTTTTTTACTTAAATTTCTGCCAGATTTGGTCTCATTTCTGCCCTTAGAGATTCTATATTATCATCAATATTTTCGTTAATACTTTTTCAAGTCTACACACCATCTTCACCTTTGTTACTCTGAATTCCATTTCTGATAATTTGGTTATGTCCATATCCATTAGTTCTGTGGCAGAAGCCACAGACTCATTTTCTTTTCTTTGCTGGGGTGGATTTCTCCTTCTAGACATTCTAATGAGAAGTTGTGGGTTTGTCCAGAGCCCAAATTATTGACTGGGACCCAGGCCATGAGCCCTTGTTTTATGGGGATCTTAGGGATGTGGGCTTCTTGATTTTTCAGCCTGCCTTCTGGGGGAGGGGCCTGCCAAGCCGATATTAAGGTTAACCCTGTTTGGGTATAGTCTCTGTGTCCCCTGCAAGGGGGGATGGGGATGGGCACAGAGTAATTCGGTATTTCCAGGCTTTTGTTCTCTGGCGGCTTTCCCTGGTGTTTTGCTGTGCCTCTGCTGAGAGCCAGAGCAACAGTGGCCAAATTTCATCCTCTGTCTCAGAGGGATTGCGGACAGTTCTCCACTGATGTTCTGGCCACTTTAACTCTGTTTCTGTTGGTGCTGCTCAGCCCTGCACTGTCCGGGATGTGAGCCCCACACCTGGCATCCCAGCTCTCACCTACAGGGCCAGTGTGTCTCTGTCCTTTGTGTTTCTAACACCGCCAGCCACCAGCGGCCCCTGAATGCTCCAGGAGCATTATGTGTCTCTTTCTTACACACTTTTGCACATGCTTCCATTTTCATGACAGAGGACTGTGAGATGCCAGATGGTTTCTCTACGGTGTTCCTTCATTGATTCAGTATATGGCACTTTCCTTATGTTTTCTTAGGCACCTGTACAAATGGTTTCATCTTCACCACCGAAGACGTGACTTCAAAGATGGCTTTGGTACAATGTTCTTTCCTAAGATTGGTTCACGTCCCTTTCCTTATGCTTTTATTCCCAATCAGACACATGCTTCCATCATCACGACAGTTTATGGGACTTGGAAAACCCTTTCCATACCCTCTTCTTCCTGAGATTACGTCTATGGCTGTTTCCTTAAGTTTCAACACACGTATTGGTAAACCCTGGTGTTTTCACTGATCAACGTTGCCTTGTCTCTACAAAAACATGGTTCACTGAATTGACTGATGGCACTTTCCTTTCGTTTTCACACAACCTTTTTGAAGGGCTTTCCTCCTCATGACTGATGTGAGTTGAGAGATGCTTTCTGTGTAGTGTTCTTACGTCGTTAAATGAAGGGCATTATCTTGATGCTTGCAGACACCCTTTGGCACAATGCTCCCACTTCATGACACCAGATGTGAGGTGCAAGATGCTTTCACATAGAGTGTTCTCTCCTTGAGTAAAGTAGGTGACCCTTTCCCTATGCATTCGTAGACACTTTTTTTTTATAATGATTTTTTATTATATTATGTTAGTCACCATACAGTACATCCCCGCTTTTCGATGTAAGGCTCGATGATTCATTAGTTGTGTATAACACCCAGTGCACCATGAAATATGTGCCCTCCTTACTACCCATCACCGGCATATCCCATTCCCCCACACCCTCCCCTCTGAAGTCCTCAGTTTGTTTCTCATAGTCCATAGTCTCTCATGTTTCATTCCCCCTTCTGATTACCCCCCCTTTCTTTATCCCTTTCTTCCCCTACTGATCATTCTAGTTCTTATGTTCCATAGATGAGAGAAATCATATGATAGATGTCTTTCTCTGCTTGACTTATTTCACTTAACATTATCTCCTCCAGTGCCGTCCATGTTGTAGCAAATGTTGAGAACTCGTTCTTTCTGATAGCTGAGTAATATTCCATTGTATATATGGACCACAACTTCTTAATCCAGTCATCTGTTGAAGGGCATCTCGGCTCCTTCCACGATTTAGCTATTGTGGACGTTGCTGCTATGAACATTGGGGTGCATATGGCCCTTCTCTTCACCACGTCTGTATCTTTGGGGTAAACACCCAGTAGTGCAATGGCTGGATCATAAGGTAGCTCGATTTTTAACTTTTTAAGGGACCTCCACACTGTTTTCCAGAGTGGCTGTACCAACTTGCATTCCCACCAACAATGTAGGAGGGATCCCCTTTCTCCACATCCTCTCCAACAATTGTTGTTTCTTGCCTTGTCTATTTTTGCCATTCTAACTGGCGTAAGGTGGTATCTCAGTGAAGTTTTGATTTGAATTTCCTTGATGGCTAATGATTTTGAACATTTTTTCATGTGTCTGTTAGCCATTTGTATGTCTTCATTGAAAAAGTGTCTGTTCATATCTTCTGCCCATTTTTTGATTTATTTGTTTCTCGTGTATTGAGTTTGAGAAGTTCTTTGTAGATCTTGGATACCAGTCCTTTATCTGTAGTGTCATTTGCAAATATATTCTCCCATTCCGTGGGCTGCCTCTTAGTTTTTCTGTTTCCTTGGCTGTGCAGAAACTTTTAATCTTGATGAAGTCCCATAAATTCATTTTATCTTTTGTTTCTCTTGCCTTTTGGGATGTATCATGAAAAAGGTTGCTTTGGCCGATGTCGTGGAGGTTGCTGCCTATGTTCTCCTCTAGGATTTTGATGGATTCCTGTCTCACATCGAGGTCTTTCATCCATTTGGAGTTTATTTTTGTGTATGGTGTGAGATAGTGGTCAAGTTTCATTCTTTTGCATGTAGCTGTCCAATTTTCCCAGCACCATTTATTGAAGAGACTGTCTTTTTCCCACCGGATGTTTTTTCCTGCTTTATCAAATATTAGTTGCCCAAAGAGCCGAGGGTCATTTTCTGGGCTCTCTATTCTGTTTCATTGGTCTATGTGTCTGTTTTTGTGCCAGTACCATGCTGTCTTTGTGATCACAGCTTTGTAGTACAGCTCGAAATCCGGCATTGTGATGCCCCCAGCTTTGTTTTTCCTTTTCATCAGTTCCTTGGAGATTCGGGGTCTTTTCTGGTTCCATACAAATTTAAGGACTATTTGTTCCAGTTCTTTGAAAAATGTCTTCAGTATTTTGATCGGGATAGCATTGAAAGTGTAGATGGCTCTGGGTAGCATGGACATTTTAACTATGTTAATTCTTCCGATCCATGAGCATGGAATATCTTTCCATCTTTTTATGTCTTCCTCAATGTCTTTTAAGAATGATTTATAGTTTCTAGAATAAAGGTCCTTTACGTCTCTGGTTAAGTTAATTCCAAGGTAACGTATGGTTTTTGGTGCTATTGTAAATGGGATGGATTCCCTAATTTCTCTTTCTTCGTTCTCGTTATTCGTGTACAGAAATGCAACTGATTTCTGAGCATTGATTTTGTATCCCACCACGTTACTGAATTGCTCTATAACTTCTAATAGTTTGGGAGTGGCTTCTTTTGGGTTTTCCATATAGAGTATCATGTCATCTGCAAAGAGAGACATTTTGACTTCTTCTTTGCCGATTTGAATACCTTTGATCCCTTTTTGTCGTCTGATTGCTGTTGCAAGGACTTCTAGTACTTTGTTGAATAATAGTGGCGAGAGTGGGCATCCTTGTCGTGTTCCTGATCTTAAGGGAAAGGCTTCCAGCTTTTCCCCATTGAGAATAATATTTGCAGTAGGCTTTTCATAGATGGCTTTTATGAGATTGAGAAATGTACCTTCTATTCCTACACTCTGAAGGGTTTTAATCAGGAAAGGATGCTGTATTTTGTCAAATGCTTTTTCGGCATCGATTGAGAGGATCATATGGTTCCTGAGTCTTTTCTTGTTGATATGATGTATCACGCTGATACACCATATCGATCAATCACGCTGATTGATTTGCGAATATTGAACCACGCTTGCATCCCAGGTATGAATCCCACTTGATTGTGGTGGATAATCCTTTTAATGAACTGTTGGATTCTATTAGCAAGTATCTTGTTGAGGATTTTGGCGTCCATATTCATTAGGGAAATCGGTCTGTAATTCTCCTTTTTGAGGGGGTCTTTGCCTGGTTTGGGGATCAAGGTAATATTGGTCTCATAGAATGAGTTTGGTAGCTTTCCTTCTGTTTCTATTTTTTGAAATAGCTTTAGGAGAGTAGGTATTATTTCTTCTTTGAATGTTGGTAGAATTCCCCAGGAAAACCGTCCGGGCCTGGAGTTTTCTTATTTGGAAGGTTGTTTATCACTGACTCAATTTCTTCATCATTAATTGGCCTGTTTAAGAAATCAGTTTCTTCCTGTTTCAATCTTGGTAGTTTATAGGTTTCCAGGAAGGATTCCATCTCTTCCAGATTGCTTAGTTTATTGGCATATAGCTGTTGATAAAAATTTCTAATAATCCTTCCAATTTCAATGGTGTTCATCGTGACCTCTCCTTTTTTATTCATAATTTTAATAATCTGCGTCCTTTGTCTTTTCTTTTGGATAAGTCTTGCCAGTGGTCTGTCAATTTTATTGATTCTCTCAAAGAACCAGCTTCTAGTCCTGTTGATCTGCTCTACTGTACTTCTGGTTTCTGCTTGATTGATTTCAGCTCTAATTTTGGTCAACTGCTTCCTCGTGCGTGGATTAGGCCTGTCCCTCTGTTGCTGTTCCAGCTTCTTGAGGTGAGAATATAAAAACTGCATTTTAGATTTTTCTATT
This sequence comes from Ursus arctos, assembly GCF_023065955.2. Lineage (NCBI taxonomy): Eukaryota > Metazoa > Chordata > Mammalia > Carnivora > Ursidae > Ursus > Ursus arctos. Next base: position 52,655,527 of record NW_026622886.1, read on the forward strand.
CTTTTGAGTGAGGCTTGGATGGCTATGTATTTCCCCCTTAGGACTGCCTTTGTAGTATCCCATAGGTTTTGGACTGTTGTATTTTCATTCTCATTGGTCTCCATAAATTGTTTAATTTGATTTTTGATTTCCTGGTTTATCGAGTCATTCCTGAGCAGAATGGTTCTTAGTCTCCAAGTGTTTGAGTTTCTTCCAAATTTTTCCTTGTGGTTGAGTTTCGATTTCAGAGCGTTGTGGTCTGAGAATATGCACGGGATAATTTCAATCTTTTGGTATCGGCTGAGACCTGTTTTGTGTCCCAGAACATGGTCTATTCTTGAGAATGTTCCATGGGCATTAGAATAGAATGAGTATTCTTTGGTTCTGGGGTGTAGTGTTCTCTATATATCTAAGAGGTCCAACTCGTCGAGTATGGCATTCAAAGCCTTTGATTCTTTGCTTAGTTTTTCCCAGGGTGTTCTGTCTATTTCTGAGAGTGGAGTGTTGAGGTCCCCTACTATTAATGTATTTTATTTATATGTCTCTTTATTCTGGTTAAGAGTTGGCTTGTGTATCTTGCTGCTCCCCTGTTGGGGGCATATATATTTATAATTGTCATATCCACTTGTTGAATACTTCCTTTAAGAATAATATAGTGCCCTTCTGCGTCTCTAACTATAGTCTGTAGTTTAAAATCCAGTTTATCTGATATGAGAATTGCTACCCCAGCTTTCTTTTGAGGTCCATTTGCGAGAAAGATGGTACGCCATCCCCTTACTCTCAGTCTGAATGCATCTTTGGGTTCGAAATGAGTCTCTTGTAGACAGCAAATGGATGGGTCATTTCTTTTTAGCCAATCTGCAACCCTGTGGCGCTTTAAGCAATAATTTAAACCATTTATATTAAGACTGAGTACTGAGAGATATGCTTTTAATGCTGCCATGTTGTCAGTAAAGTCTTTGTTTGTATTGGCTGTGACTTTCTGTTTTGTATCACTCTTGGGGCCTTTTTACTTTTATAGAACCCCCCGTAATATCTCCTGTAGGGCTGGTTTCGTGGTTACGAAATTGGTTAGTGACTGTCGATTCTGAAATGTCTTTATTTCTCCATCAATTCTGAATGACAGCCTTGCTGGATAAAGGATCCTTGGCTGCATGTTTTTCTCTGAAAGAGCTTTAAAAATGCTCCCCCAACCCTTTCTCTCATTCCAGGTCTGTGTAGACAGGTCTGACGTAATTCTGATGCCTTTGCCTTGGTACGTGAGAAATTTCTTTGCCCTGGCCGCTTTCAATACTGTATCCTTGGATCTAATATTTGCGAAATGCACTATGACGTGACGTGGCGTAGGTTTGTCGTGGTTGAGCTTGGGAGGGGTCCTCTCTGCCTCTTGGACACGAATGTTTGTTTCCCTTGCTAGATTAGGGAAGTTTTCAGCTACAATTTGTTCAAATATCTCTTCTAGACCTCTGTTTTTCTCCACCCCCTCGGGGATGCCGATGATTCTAACATTGGATCGTTTCGTTGAGTCAGTAATCTCCCGTAGCCAACATTCGTGGGCGTGGATTTTTTTAAGACCATCTTCTATTTTCATTTTTTCCTCTATTAACCCATCCTCCAATTCACTAACCCTTTCCTCTGCTTTGGTGACCCTGGCCGTCAGAGCCTCTAGTTTTGCCTGCATTTGGCTCATAGAATTTTTAATTTCTGTCAAATTCGCTCTCATTTATGCCCTTAGGGATTCTATATTCTCAGTAACATTTTCCTTAATACTTTTTTCAAGTCTACTCATCTTGACCATTGTTACTCTGAATTCCATTTCTGATAATTTGGTTACATCCATATCCGTTACTTCTGTGGCACAGGCCAGAGACTCACTGTCTTTTCTTTGTTGGGGGGGGCTTCTCCTTCTTGTCATTCTGATGAGGAGAGGTTGCGGGGTTTTCCAGAGCCCAAATTATTGACTGGGTCCCAGGCCATGCCCCTTGTTTTATAGGGATCTTAGAGATGTGGGCTTCTTCTTTAAAGATTTTATTTATTTACTTATCTGAGAGAGGGAGACAGACAGTCAGCAAGAACGGAACAGAAGCAGGGGAGTGAGAGAGGAAGAAGCAGGCTCCCAGCGGAGGAGCCGGATGAGGGACTCCTTTCTGGAACGCTGGGATCACGCCCTAAGCCGGAGACAGGCGCTCAATGACTGCGCCACCCAGGCGCCTGGGGTTGTGGGCTTCTTGATTTTTCAGCCTGCCTTCTGTGTTCTGGGGGAGGGACCTGCCACGCCCATACTCAGGCAACCCTGTTTGGTTAGAGTCTCCGTGTCCCCCGCGAGGGGGGATGGGGATGGGCACTCTCTGAGCTGGTATTTCCAGGCTTTTGTTCTCTGGCGGCTTTCCCTGGCGGTCAGCTATGCCTCTTCTGAGAGTCAGAGCAGCAGAGGCTGCATTGTCACAGAACAGAGGGATTGCGGCCCGTTCTCCACTGATGTTCTGGCCACTTTATCTCTGTTACTGTTGGTGCTGCTCAACCCTGCAGCGTCCCGGGATGTGCGCACCAACCCGGCGTCCCTGCCCTCACTTCCAGGGCCGGCGCATCTCTGTCCTTTGTGTTTCTAATGCCGCCAGCCACCGGCCGCCCCTGGCGCTCCCGGGTCTCCTGGTCTCAGTCTATGCCCGGTGAGCACACCAGGATTCCGGAGTTTCGTGAGAAGCCTGGTGGCGCGCGCACCCGGTTCAGGGTCTCAGTCTGCTGTTTCGCGGGTGCCGACCGCGAGTCCGCCCGCTCCCCCGTGCAGGTGGCCTGCCAGCCGCCAGCCACCCCGCGCGCGCTCCGGGAGCTCCCGGTCTCAGTCTGGATCCCGTGAGCACACCGGGATTCCGGTGTTCCGGGAGATGCCTGGTGGAGCGCGTTCACGGTTCACCGGTCTCAGTCCACTCTCTCGCGGGTGCCCTCCATGAGTCCGCCCGCTCCCCCGTGCAGGTGGCTTCTGCTTTTCGGCGCCCAAACGCGGCGGCTCCCTCCCCCTTCCATTTATCTTCCGATATCTGTGCACGGTTTACAGCTCCCCTCTTGGTACCTCAATACTCAGCGCTGGAGATGTTCATTTGTAGAGATCCAGATATATCTTCCTGCGTCTCCGGCTGAAAATGTGGTTATTTGGGCTGGTCTGTTACCTATCCAGCTCGACTCAGGGGACCGGCTGAAAAAGGGGTCCCCTACTCCTCCGCCATCTTAACCCCTCCTGCCTGGACCACAACTTCTTAATCCAGTCATCTGTTGAAGGGCATCTTGGCTCCTTCCACGATATAGCTATTGTGAACAGCCCTGCTATGAACATTGGGGTGCATATGGCCCTTCTCCTCACTACGTCTGTATCTTTGGTTTAAATACCCAGTAGTGCAATGGCTGGACACAGGGTAGCTCTATTTTTAATCTTTTAAGGGACCTCCAGTCTTTTTCCAAAGAATACCAACTTGCATTCCCACCAACAATGTAGGAGGGATCCCCTTTCTCCACATCCTCTCTAACAATTGTTTCTTGCCTTGTCAATTTTTGTCATTCTAACTGGCTTAAGTTGGTATCTCCGTGTGATTTTGATATGAATTTCCCTGATGGCTAATGATTTTGAACATTTTTTAGAGTGTCTGTTAGCCATTTCTATGTCTTCACTGGAAAAGTGTCAGTTCATATCTTCTGCCCATTTTATGATGTTTATTTGTTTCTCACGTATTGAGTTTGAGAACTTCTTTGTAGATCTTGGATACCTGTCTTTTCTCTGTAGTATCATTTGCAAATGTATTCTCCCATTCCGTGGGCTGCCTCTTTGGTTTTCTGTTTCCTTGGCTGTGCAACAGTTTTTATATTGATGAAATCCCACAAGTTCATTTTATCTTTTGTCTCTCTTGCCTTTGGAGATGTGTCATAAAAAAGGTTGCTGTGGCTGATGTCATAGAGGTTGCTGCCTATGCTCTTCTCTCGGATTTTGATGGATTTCTGTCTCACATTGAGGTCTTTCATCCATTTAGAGTTTATCTTTGTGTATGGTGTTAGGGAGTGGTCACATTTCATTCTTTTGCATGTAGCTGTCCAATTTCCCCAGCACCATGTATTGAAGAGACTGTCTTTTTTCCACTGGATGTTGTTTCCTGCTTTGTCAAAAATCAGTTGCCCAGAGTCGAGGGCCCATTTCTGGGTTCTCTATTCTGTTCCATTGGTCTATGTGTCTGCTTTTGTGCCAGTACCATGCTGTCTTTGTGATCACAGCTTTGTAGTACAGCTTGAAATCTGGCATTGTGATGCCTCCAGCTTTGTTTTTCCTTTTCAACAATTCCTTGGCGATTCGGGGCCTTTTCTGGTTCCATACAAATTTAAGGGCTGTGTTTTCGAGTTCTTTGAAAAATGTCATCGGTATTTTGATTGGGATAGCATTGAAAGTGTAGATTGCTCTGGGTAGCATGGACATTTTAACTATGTTAATTCTTCCGATCCATGAACATGGAGTATTTTTCCATCTCTTTGTGTCTTCCTCTATGTCTTTCAAAAGTGATTTATAGTTTCTAGAATATAGGTCCTTTACGTCTCTGGTTAATTCCTAGGTAACATATGGTTTTTGGTGCTATTGTAAATGGGCTGGATTCCCTAATTTCTCTTTCTTCAGTCTCATTATTCGTGTATAGAAATGCAACTGATTTCTGAGCATTGATTTTCTATCCCACCCCATTACTGAATTGCTCTGTAACTTCTCATATTTTGCGCGTGTATTCTATTGGGTTTTCCATATAGAGTATCATGTCATCTGTGAAGAGAGACATTTTGACTTCTTTGCTGATTTGGATACCTTTTATCCCTTTTTGTTGTCTGCTGTTGCAAGGACTTCTAGTACTATGTTGAATAATAGTGGCGAGAGTGGGCATCCTTGTTGAGTTCCTGATCTTAAGGGAAAGGCTTCCAGCTTTTCCCCATTGAGAATATTTTCTGTAGCCTTTCCATAGATGGCTTTTATGAGATTGAGAAATGAACCCTCTATTCCTACACTCTGAAGGGTTTTAATCAGGAAAGGATGCTGTATTTTGTCAAATGTTTTTTCTGGATCAGTTGAGGGGATCATATGGTTCCTGAGTCTTTTCTTGTTGATATGATGTATCACGCTGATCGATTTGCGAATATTGAACCACGCTTTCATCCCAGGGATGAATCCCACTTGTTCATGATGGATAATCGTTTTAATGTACTGTTGGATTCTATTAGCCAGAATCTGGTTGAGGATTTTGGCATCTATATTCATTAGGGAAATTGGTCTGTAATTCTTCTTTTTGAGGGGGTCTTTGCCTGTTTTGCGGATCAAGGTAATATTGGCCTCATAGAATGAGTTTGGTAGCTTTCCTTCTGTTTCTATTTTTTGAAATAGCTTTAGGAGAATAGGTATTATTTCTTCTTTGAATGATTGGTAGAATTCCCCAGGAAAACCGTCCGGGCCTGGAGTTTTGTTATTTGGAAGATTGTTTATCACTGGCTCAATCTATTCACTGGCTTGGATGGCTATGTATTTCCCCATTAGGACTGCCTTTGCAGTATCCCATAGGTTTTGGACCATTGTGTTTTCATTCCCGTTGGTCTCCATAAATTGTTTAAATATATTTTTGATTTCCTGGTTCATTGGGTCATTCCTGAGCAGGATGGTTCTTAGTTTCCAAGTGTTTGAGTTTTTTTCCAAAATCTTCCTTGTTTTTGAGTTCCAATTTCAGAGTGTTGTGCTCTGAGAATATGCACGGGATAATTTCAATCTTTTGGTATCAGTTGAGACCTGATTTGTGTCCCAGAACGTGGTCTATTCTTGAGAATGTTCCATGGGCATTAGAATAGAATGAGTATTCTTTGGTTCTGGGGTACAGTGTTCTATATATATCTATGAGGTCTATCTCATCTAGCATGGCATTCAAAGCTCTTATTTCTATGTTGGTTTTCTGCTCCGGTGCTCTGTCTGTTGCTGATAGTGGAGTGTTGAGGTTCCTACTATTAATGTATTTTTATCTATATATCTCTTTATTCTGGTTAAGAGTTGGCTTGTGTATCTTGCTGCTCCCCTGTTGGGGGCATATATATTTATAATTGTCATATCCACTTGTTGGATACATCCTTTAAGAATAATATAGTGCCCTTATGTGTCTCTAACCATAGTCTTTAGTTTCAAATCCAATGTGTCTGACATGAGAATTGCTACCCCAGCTTTCTTTTCAGGTCCATTGGCGTGAAAGATGGTATTCCATCCTTTTAGTCTGAATGTATCTTTAGGTTCAAAATGAGTGTTTGTAGACAGCAAATGGATGGGTCATGTCTTTTTATCCAATCAGCAACCCTGTGGTGTTTTATGGGAGCATTTAGGCCATTTACATTGAGACGGATTATTGAGAGATGTGATTTTAATGATGCCATATTGCCAGTAAAGTCTTTGTTTCCATAGATTGTGACTTTATGTTCTGTATCACTCCTGGGGCCTTTTTACTTTTATAGAACCCCCCCCCCCTTAATATCTCCTGTAGGGCTGGTTTTGTGGTTAAAAAAAATTGGTCAATGACCACGATTCTGGAAGGTCTTTATTTCTCCATGAATTCTGAATGACAGCCTTGCTGGATAAAGGATCCTTGGCTGCATGTTTTTCTCTGAAAGAGATTTAAAAATGCCCCCCAACCCTTTATCTCATTCCAGGTCTGTGTAGAGAGGTCAGACGTAATTCTGCTATCTTTGCCTTGGTACGTGAGAAATTTCTTTGCCCTGGCCGCTTTCAATACTGTATCCTTGCATCTAATATTTGCGAAATGCACTATGACGTGACGTGGCGTGGGTTTGTCGTGGTTGAGCTTGGAAGGGGTCCTCTCTGCCTCTTGGACACGAATGTTTGTTTCCCTTGCTAGATTAGGGAAGTTTTCAGCTACAATTTGTTCAAATATCTCTTCTAGACCTCTGTTTTTCTCTACGTCCTCAGGAATGCCGATGATTCTGACACTGGAACGTTTTATTGAGTCAGTCATTTCCCGTAACCTACATTCCTGTGTGTGGATTTTTTTTGAGTCCAGATTCTCTTTTAGCTTTTTCCTCTACTAACCCATTTTCCAATTCGCTGATACGTCCTTCTGCCTCATTCACCCTGGCCAACAGAGCCTCTAGTTTTGACTGCATTTGGCTCCTAGAATTTTTAATTTCTGCCAGATTCGCTCACATTTCTGCCCTTAGAGATTCTATGTTCTCATTAACAATTTTGTCAATATTTTTTTCAAGTCTACAAATCATCTTGACCATTGTTACTCTGAATTCCATTTCTGATAATTTGGTTATATCCATATCCATAAGTTCTGTGGCAGAGGCCACAAACTCATTGTCTTTTCTTTGCTGGGGGGGGGGGGGACTTCTCCTCATCATTCAGATGAGGAGAGGTTGTGGTGTTGTCCAGAGCCCAAATTATTGACCATGACCCAGGCCATGCGCCCTTGTTTTATAGGCATCTTAGGTATGGGGGCTTCTTGATTTTTCAGCCTGCCTTCTGACGTAGGGGCCTGCCGTGCCGATACTTGGGCAACCCTGTTTGGGTAGAGTCTCTGTGTACCCTGCGAAGGGGGATGGGGGTGGGCACACTGTGAGCCGGTCTTTCCAGGCTTCTTTTCTCTGGCGGCTTTCCCTGGTGGTTTGCTGTGCTTCTTCTGAGAGTCAGAGCAGCAGTGGCCGAATCTCAGCCTCTGTCTCAGAACAGATGGATTGTGGACCATTCTCCACTGATGTTCTGGCCACTTTAACTCTGTTTCTGTTGGTGCTGCTCAACCCTGCACTGTCCAGGATGTGAGCCCCACACCTGGCTTCCCAGCTCTCACCTACAGGGCCAGTGTCTCTCTGTCTGTGTTTCTAACACCGCCAGCCGCCCCTGCATGCTCCAGGAGCTTTATGTGTCTCTTTCTTACACACATTTGCACAAGCTTCCGTTTTCATGACAGAGGACTGTGAGATGCCAGATGGTTTCTCTACGGTGTTCCTTCGTAGATTCAGTACATGGCACTTTCCTTATGTTTTCTTAGGCACTTGTACAAACGGTTTCATCTTCAAGACTGAAGACGTGACTTCAAAGATGGCTTCGGTACAATGTTCTTTCCTAAAGTTGGTTCACCTCCCTTTCCTTATGCTTTTATTCCCAATCAGACACATGCTTCCATCATCATGACAGATTATGGGACTTGGAAAACCCTTTCCATACCCTCTTCTTCCTGAGATTACGTCTATGGCTGTTTCCTTAAGGTTCAACACACGTATTGGTAAACCCTGCTGTTTTCACTGATCAATGTTGCCTTGTCTCTACAAAAACATGGTTCGCTGAATTGACTGATGGCACTTTCCTTTCGTTTTCACACAACTTTTGAAGGGCTTTCCTCCTCATGACTGATGTGAGTTGAGAGATGCTTTCCTTGTAGTGTTCTTACATGGTTCAACAAAAGGCATTATCTTGATGCTTGCAGGCACAGTTTTGTACAATGCTCCCAATTCATGACACCAGATGTGAGGTGCAAGACGCTTTTATATAGAGTGTTCTCTCCTTGAGTAAAGTAGGTGTCCCTTTCCCTATGCATTTGTAGACACTTTTGAAAATCTTGACATCTTCCTAACAGAAGATGTGACTTGGATGAGGGTGTCCATTCGGTGTTCTGACTGAGATTTGGGTATATTGTTCTTTCCTTAAGGTTCAACGCACGTATTGGACAACGCATATATATTCCTGGGTCACCACGTTACTTCGATGTTGCCTATCAACACTGACCTGGTACTCACAACTACTTAGGACCTCTCCTTATGCTTTCACTCACACTTCTGCATGTACTTCCATCTTCATTACAGAAGATGTGAGTTGGGAGATTTTTTCCAAGGGTGTTCTTACCTGAGCATACAGCATGTTCCTTAGGTTTTCATACAGTTTTGGAACATACATCCATCTTCATGAAGGTAGTTGTGATTTGGAAGGTTGTCTCTAGATGGTGCTCTTTCTTAGTGTTAAGCATATGGCACTTCTCTTACGGTTCAACAGAGATATTTGAAAATCTCTCTTCATACATCAGGATGTTTGAAATCTCTTCCTCTATACAGAACATTGGTGCTCAGAGTCGAGTAAATGGCATTTCTTTACACATTCCCTCACCCTTTAACCAATGCTTCCAGGGTCATGTGAAAAGATGTTTCAGAGGGTATTCTATGGAGTTCTCTTGTAAAGTTAAGCATACGATAATTCCCTTAAGCTGAGAAACACTCTCTTGTATATGCTTCCAGCTTCATGAAAGAACACGTGCCTTTAAAGATGGATTAGGTACTGTCCTTTTTTGGAGCCATGTCTCTGCCACTTTCCTTATGTTTTCACCACAACGTTGCAAACATTTTCGTCTTCATGACAGAAGCTGTGGTTTGTAAGATGCTATCTACTAAGTTTATGGCACTTTCCTTAAGTTTCAACACATAGGGAAGAAAACCCTGGTTGATCCATTTGTCAGGAGGTGGGTTCGATATCGTTTTCTATCTAGACAGATTTGGTTCTCAGAATTAAGTAGACAGCCCTTTCTCTACGTGCTTGCACACACTCTTGCCAAGGCTTCCATCTTCACAACAGAAGTTGTGAGTTGAGACATGATGTCTATACAGTGTTCTTCTATAGAGTGAGGCAACGCGCTTTATGCATCTCTTTTTGTACACACTTTTTCACATGCTTCCTTTTTCATGCCAGAAGACAGTGAGATGCAGGGCGCCTGGGTGGAACAGCACTTAAGCGTCTGCCTTCAGCCAGGGCGTGATCCCGGCATTGTGGGATCGAGCCCCACATCAGGCTCCTCCGCTGTGAGCCTGCTTCTTCCTCTCCTACTCCCCCTGCTTGTGTTCCCTCTCTCACTGGCTGTTTTGCTGTCAAATTAATAATTGAAATCTTAAAACAAAAGAAAAAGAAGGGTTGCAGATTGGATAAAAAGAAATGACCCATCCATTTGCTGTCTACAAGAGACTCATTTCGAACCCAAAGATGCATTCAGACTGAGAGTAAGGGGATGGAGTACCATCTTTCACGCAAATGGACTTCAAAAGCAAGCTGGGGTAGCAATTCTCATATCAGATAAATTGGATTTTAAACTACAGACTATTGTTAGAGATGCAGAAGGGCACTATATTATTCTTAAAGGAAGTATTCAACAAGTGGATATGACAATTATAAATATATATGCCCCCAACAGGGGAGCAGCAAGATACACAAGCCAACTCTTAACCAGAATAAAGAGACATATAAATAAAAATACATTAATAGTAGGGGACCTCAACACTCCACTCTCAGAAATAGACAGAACACCCTGGCAAAAACTAAGCAAAGAATCAAAGGCTTTGAATGCCATACTTGACAAGTTGGACCTCATAGATATATAAAGAACACTATACCCCAGAACCAAAGAATACTCATTCTATTCTAATGCCCATGGAACATTCTCAAGAATAGACCATGTTCTGGGACACAAAACAGGTCTCAACCGATACCAAAAGATTGAAATTATCCCGTGCATATTCTCAGACCACAACGCTCTGAAATCGAAACTCAACCACAAGGAAAAATTTGGAAGAAACTCAGACACCTGGTGACTAAGAACCATCCTGCTCAGGAATGACTCAATAAACCAGGAAATCAAAAATCAAATTAAACAATTTATGGAGACCAATGGGAATGAAAATACAACAGTCCAAAAACCTATGGGATACTGCAAAGGCAGTCCTAAGGGGGAAATACATAGCCATCGAAGCCTCACTCAAAAGAATAGAAAAATCTAAAATGCAGTTTTTATATTCTCACCTCAAGAAGCTGGAACAGCAACAGAGGGACAGGCCTAATCCATGCACGAGGAAGCAGTTGACCAAAATTAGAGCTGAAATCAATCAAGCAGAAACCAGAAGTACAGTAGAGCAGATCAACAGGACTAGAAGCTGGTTCTTTGAGAGAATCAATAAAATTGACAGACCACTGGCAACGCTCATCCAAAAGAAAAGAGAAAGGACCCGAATATTAATATTATGAATGAAAAAGGAGAGGTCACGATGAACACCATTGAAATTGGAAGGATTATTAGAAATTTTTATCAACAGCTATATGCCAATAAACTAAGCAATCTGGAAGAGATGGAATCCTTCCTGGAAACCTATAAACTACCAAGATTGAAAGAGGAAGAAATTGATTTCTTAAACAGGCCAATTAATGATGAAGAAATTGAGTCAGTGATAAACAACCTTCCAAATAAGAAAACTCCAGGCCCGGACGGTTTTCCTGGGGAATTCTACCAAACATTCAAAGAAGAAATAATACCTACTCTCCTAAAGCTATTTCAAAAAATAGAAACAGAAGGAAAGCTACCAAACTCATTCTATGAGACCAATATTACCTTGATCCCCAAACCAGGCAAAGACGCCCTCAAAAAGGAGAATTACAGACCGATTTCCCTAATGAATATGGACACCAAAATCCTCAACAAGATACTTGCTAATAAAATCCAACAGTACATTAAAAGAATTACCCATCACGATCAAGTGGGATTCATACCTGGGATGCAAGCGTGGTTCAGTATTCGCAAATCCATCAGCGTGATATATCATATCAACAAGAAAAGACTCAGGAACCATATGATCCTCTCAATCGATGCCGAAAAAGCATTTCACAAAATACAGCATCCTTTCCTGATTAAAACCCTTCAGAGTGTAGGAATAGAGGGTACATTTCTCAATCTCATAAAAGCCATCTGTGAAAAGCCTACTGCAAATATTATTCTCAATGGGGAAAAGCTGGAAGCCTTTCCCTTAAGATCAGGAACTCGACAAGGATGCCCACTCTCGCCACTATTATTCAACATCGTACTGGAAGTCTTTGCAACAGCAATCAGACGACAAAAAGGGATCAAAGGTATTCAAATCGGCAAAGAAGAAGTCAAAATGTCTCTCTTCGCAGATGACATGATACTCTATGTGGAAAACCCAAAAGAAGCCACTCCCAAACTATTAGAAGTTATAGAGCAATTCAGTAACGTGGTGGGATACAAAATCAATGCTCAGAAATCAGTTGCATTTCTGTACACGAATAACGAGAACGAAGAAAGAGAAATTAGGGAATCCATCCCATTTACAATAGCACCAAAAACCGTACGTTACCTTAGAATTAACCAGAGACGTAAAGGACCTATATTCTAGAAACTATAAATCACTCTTGAAAGAATTAAGGAAGACATAAAAAGATGGAAAGGTATTCCATGCTCAAGGATCAGAAGAATTAACATAGTTAAAATGTCCATGCTACCCAGAGCCATCTACACTTTCAATGCTATCCTGATCAAAATACTGAGGACATTTTTCAAAGAACTGGAACAAATAGTCCTTGAATTTGCATGGAAACAGAAAAAGCCATGAATCTCCAAGGAACTGTTGAAAAGGAAAAATAAAGCTGGGGGCATCACAATGCCAGATTTCGAGCTGTACTACAAAGCTGTGATCACAAAGACAGCATGGTACTGGCACAAAAGCAGACACATAGACCAATGGAACAGAATAGAGAACAGAGAAATGGACCCTCGGCTCTTTGTGCAGCTAATATTTGAGCAAGGAGGAAAAAACATCCGGTGGGGAAAAAAGTCTCTTCAATAAATGGTGCTGGGAAAATTGGACAGCTACATGCAAAAGAATGAAACTTGACCACTATCTCACACCATACACAAAAATAAACTCCAAATGGATGAAAGACCTCGATGGGAATCCATCAAAATTCTAGAGGAGAACATAGGCAGCAACCTCCACGACATCGGCCAAAACAACCTTTTTCATGATACATCCCCAAAGGCAAGAGAAACAAAAGATACAATGAATTTATGGGACTTCATCAAGATTAAAAGTTTCAGCACAGTCAAGGAAACAGAAAATCAAAGAGGCATCCCACTGAATGGGAGAATATATTTGCAAATGACACTACAGATAAAGGACTGGTATCCAAGATCTACAAAGAACTTCTCAAACTCAATACACGAGAAACAAATAAACAAATAAAAAAATGGGCAGAAGATATGAACAGACACTTTTCCAATGAAGACATACAAATGGCTAACAGACACATGAAAAAATGTTCAAAATCATTAGCCATCAAAGAAATTCAAATCAAAACCACACTGAGATTCCACCTTACACCAGTTAGAATGGCAAAAAATAGACAAGGCAAGAAACAACAATTGTTGGAGAGGATGTGGAGAAAGGGGATCCCTCCTACATTGTTGGTGGGAATGCAAGTTGGTACAGCCACTCTGGAAAACAGTGTGGAGGTCCCTTAAAAAGTTAAAAATTGAGCTACCTTATGATCCAGCCATTGCACTACTGGGTGTTTACCCCAAAGATACAGACGTAGTGAAGAGAAGGGCCATATGCACCCCAATGTTCACAGCAGCAATGTCCACAATAGCTAAATCGTGGAAGGAGCCGAGATGCCCTTCAACAGATGACTGGATTAAGAAGTTGTGGTCCATACATACAATGGAATATTACTCAGCTATCAGAAAGAACGAGTTCTCAACATTTGCTACAACATGGATGGCACTGGAGGAGCTAATGCTAAGTGAAATAAGTCAAGCAGAGAAAGACAACTATCATATGATTTCTCTCATCTATGGAACAAAAGAACTAGGAAGATCGGTAGGAGAAGAAAGGGATAAAGAAAGGGGGGGTAATCAGAAGGGGGAATGAAACATGAGAGACTATGGACTATGAGAAACAAACTGAGGGCCTCAGAAGGGAGGGGGGTGGGGGAATGGGATAGACCGGTGATGGGTGGTAAGGAGGGCACGTATTGCATGGTGCACTAGGTGTTATACGCAACTAATGAATCATCGAGCCTTACATCGGAAACCGGGGATGCACTGTATGTTGACAAACATAATAAAACATTAAAAAAAGAAAAAAAAAACTGTGAGATGCAAGATGCTTTCTCTATGGTGTTCTTTCAGAGACTTCAGTATATGGCACTTTCCTTATGTTTTCTTAGACGCCTGTTGAAATGCTTTCATCTTCATGATAGAATACGTGAGGTGAAAGATGGCTTCGATACAATATTCTGTCTTAAATATTCGTTATTGGCTCTTTCCCTATGCTTTTATTCCCACTCTGAAACATTCTTCCATCATCATGACAGACGACGGGAGTTGGAAGACTGTTTCCATGCACTCCTATTACTGAGAGTTACATCTGGGGCTGTTTCCTTAAGTGAACCTTAAGGAAACACATATAGGGAAGCCCTAGTGTCTTCACTGATCAAAGTTGCCGTCTCTCTACACAAACTCTTTAGCTAATTGACTGATTGCACTTTCTTTTTGTTTTCACACAACCTTTTCGAACGGCTTTCATCCTCATGAAAGAAGTGAGTTGAGTGATGCTTTCTGTGTAGTATTATTACAGTTTTAAACGAAGTGCATTATCTTGATGCTCGCAGGCACTGTTTTGCACAATGCTCCCACTTCATGAGAAAAGATGTGAGGTGCAAGATGCTTTTAGATAGAGTATTCTCTCCTAGTGTAAAGTAGGTGACACCTTCCTTATGCATTCGTAGACACTTGAAAAACTTGCGATCATCCTCACAGAAGCTGTGACTTGGAAGATGGTGTCCATTCGGTGTTCTGACTGAGATTTGTATATAGTGCCCTTTTCCTTAAGGTTCAAGGCACGTGCTGGACAACGGGTGTATATTCATGGGTCACCATGTTACTTCGATGTTGCCTTCTATCAACACGGAGTTGTTTCTCACAACTACTTAGATAGGACCTCTCCTTATGCTTTCACTTGCACTTCTGCAAGTACTCCCATCTTCATTACAGAAGATGTGAGTTGAAAGATTTTTTTCCAAGGGTGTTCTTACCTGAGTATACAGAATGTTCCTTAGGTTTCATGCAGATTTTGTAACATACATCCACCCTCATGAACTTGATTTGGAAAGTTGTCTCCAGATGGTGCTCTTTAATAGTGCTAAGCGTATGGCACTTCTTTTACCGTTCAACACAGATATTTGAAAAAGCTTCTCTCTTCATGCATCAGGATGTTTGAAGTTTCATTCTCTATACAGAACCTTGGTGCTCAGAGTGGAGTAAACGTCATTTCTTTACAAGTTCCTTTACCCTTGAGCCAATGCTTTCAGCCTCATGAGAAAAGATCTGAGTTTCAGACAGTGTCCTACGGATTTCCCTCATAAAGTTAAGCGTACAATAATTCCCTTATGCTGAGAAACACTTCTGAGAATGCTTCCAACTTCGTAAAAGAAGACGTGCCTTGAAGGATGGATTCGGTACGGTCGTTTCTTGAAGCTAAGTCTCTGCCACTTTCCTTATGCTTTCAGGGCAATGATGCAAACGTTTCCATCTTCATGACAGAATTTGTTGGTTGAAAGATGCTATCTACCCAGTGCTCTCACCTACTATTAAGTTTATGGCACTTTCATTAAGGTTCAACACACAGGAAAGAAACCCCGGTTGATCCATTTGTCAGGAGGTTGGTTTGATATTGTTTTCTATCTACACAGATTTGGTTCTTAGAATTAAGTAGACGGCACTTCTTTATGAGCTCACACACATTCTTACCAAGGCTTCCGTCTTCACTACAGAAGTTGTGAGTTGAGACATGGTGTCAATACAGTGTTCCTGTATAGAGTGAAACAACGCGCTTTATGCGTCTGTTTTCACAGACAGGTTTGCACATACTTCCGTTTTTATGACAGAAGACTGTGAGATGCAAGATGCTTTCTCTATGGTGTTCTTTCGTGGACTTCAGTATATGGCACTTTCCCTATGTTTTCTTAGACACCTGTGCCAATAGTTTCATCTTCACGACCGAAGATGTCAGGTGAATGATGGCTTTGATACAATGTTCTTCTTGAAGATTGGTTAGTGGCCCTTATGCTTTCATTCCCACTCTGCAACATGCTTCCATCATCATGACAGAGGATGGGAGTTGGAAGACCCTTACCATGCTCTTCTTACTGAGAGTTACGTCTATGGCAGTTTCCTTATGGTTCAACACACATATTGGAAAACCCTGGTGTCTTCAGTGATCAACGTTACCGTCTCTCTGCACAAACCTGATTCACTGAATGGAGTGATGGCACTTTCTTTTCGTTTTCACACAACATTTTTGATCGGCATCCTCTTTTTTTGGAAATTTTGTTTGGAAATTTTAATATGCCTTTCTCAATATCTGATGGAAAAAGCAGACAAAACATTGGTAACAAATGTGACCTAATTGACGTCTATGTAATATTGCATAATACGTGCAGAATACATTATTTCCAGTGGTCATAGACTATTTACCCAAACAGATGATATGTTGTTCCATGAATCATGTCTACATTTTAACATCCTGAAACTAACTAGATTCTATTCTTAGGCCACCAAGGAATAGAGCCCGAGTCCTCATGAAAAGAAGACCAGGAAATCCCTCCATGTTTAAAAATTCAATGTAACTTTGCTGCATATCCTAAGGGTCAGAGAGGGAATCGCAATGGACATTTTCCACCTTTTCTACATCAGGGCTCACACACAATGGCCCTTTGTCTCTGAAGAGCACTGACTATCCTAACATAGACAGGACTTAAGCCTCCTATCAGGGTTCTGCATGTCCCAGGCACACCTGGCAGCCTTGGCCTGTGCCCACACACACCTCCCTCCAGCTTTCCTTTCTGGTGGCATTGTGTTAAGGTAGTCAACATAGCCATATGGAGATGAGAAGCTCCCCACTCCTAGTGATGATGTTGCTATTGTCCCCACCAAGCTAATAACATGATTTCTGAGAGAATTACAACAAAATAGCAGTTTCTTGACCTTCATGAAAGTGTGAAAATCATCTTGTGAGTCATCTTTTCGAAACACGGTTTCACCATGTGTTCTTTTCTCTGGAAAAGATATAGACCCAATGGTAATTATGGCTCCTGAGCACCTGCTCTTGGGAGACTCCATACTGGCTCTGAGTAGCATTCTCCCTCGTAAACTTCTCAACTGGGGTGTAGATAGAATGAGTCCCATTTTTAGATGGATAGACAAAGGCTCAGAAATGATATGAATTACAGAGGATTTTAGTGTCAGAAACCTAAGTGGGATCTCCAAACTGACTCCAAATCCCTTGTTCTTCCATACAAGGTACCATTTCGCTCTACCCCAGGTCTTCTCAATCTGGAAACCTAGGAAGTATTAGGATTTTCTTGTTGTGTGGCCAAATGGAATGAATTCGGCTGCCTTTTCACCTCTGCCCATCATGATCATGAAGATAATTCTCTCAGTGGAGGACCTTTGAGTCGGAGACTTAAAGATCCCTAGGAATAGAGATACTATACTATTTTTCTGATATTAAAGTGACTGAAAGAACTATGCTTTTTTAATTGATGGAGGCTCTGGTCTGTAGAGTGTCCTGTAAGGTCGGAAATAGTATTTAAAGCAGTTAGCCTCTTCTATAGAGTGAGACAATGCTTCTAAAGATTTCCTAAATATTCCCTTACCTGTGATTATTTATTCCCAACCATCGTAGTGTTTCTATGTTACGATTATGATTTCATTAAGGCCAACGTTGCGGAGAAAGAACTTAGTGTATCCAGGGGCACTTTCGTGTTGTGACAGTGAGCTATTCTGTTGTATTCTGTAGTCCAAGGGAATGGTGCCAGACATCTCTAAGATGTGTAAAATTCTGACTGTAAATGATCTCTATGTTTCAGAGATTTGGGCAGGACAAGGGGAGGAGTCCAGAGACCATGAACGCCTCTGTTACCTGTGTTGACCATGGAGCAGGTAACCTTCTGTAGGGGTCCTTTGATGTCTCTTTACTATTGGAAAGGTGCTTTCATCTCACGTTCCACCATTTGGTAGTGATGATAAGGATAAGAGTAATTTTTATGTCATACCATCTGTGAGGCCTGATCTTGGCCTCCCAGGAAAGCTCTCCTTTAACATTTTACCCAGCTCAAAATGACTGGGCAAACCCTCAAAGCATGGGCCCTATTTCTGCCCCCAGCACTTATTGTCCATATGCATCAAAAAGAAAAAGAGAACCAAAAAATGCCTTTGCCAACATCAAGGTGAGAACACAAAAGAACCTTTCTTGCTCCCATAAGATTAAAGTCATACTGATTTGTACATACTGAAAACATAAGAAAAAGTCTGTCACTTTCTGGAACCTTCTTCCTCATCGTGATGTATAACTATACGTAGCACAACTCAGAACAAATATATGACCCTGCCCTAAATGTTCCTTCCCTGGAGCACTCCCTTCTTTGTGAAGATTGTGTCTCCCAGGCAGCTGTCTTTGACTTGGGTTTGAATAAAACTCTCTTCCTTCCTCTCTAAAATGTTTTAAAAGGTTCCTTCATTTAGTGTCGACAATAACACTCTGTTTTCAAGTGAAAAATAAATGTTCCTGGTTCACAACCGCGACAGAACAGAAGGCCGGCTTTTCCTTCCTTCCCTGTAGAACTAAGCATGTGTATATAGATTGCAGCACAAATGGGCTCACCCTAGAAGGATGTTTTGAAGGTCTGAGAAGCACTATCCACTCCATGGGTGAGACAAGAAGGCAAAGCTATTCCCGCTTGGAGCATTCCTTTTGGCGCTTAAAATTGCCTTGGATATGCATAAAAGCATTGCATTTCCTAAAGCCCAAGGCTGGAACAGTCTGAGAGCAGCTGACCTTGCCAGGAACCAGGCACACCCTTGCAGGAAGGGTTGGTGCAGAAGGGAAGGGGCAGGGCTCTGAGGGTGGTCTGCAGCTAGAGGGGTCCGCGAAAGGGGCCGTGTGTGTGTGTGTGTGTGTGTGTATGTGTGTATGTGTGTGATTGCAGCCCTGCCCATGATCCCCGTCATGCCTGCTCAGGGCGTTTAGCCAAGGAGGTGCCTCCTGGACCTCTGCACTCCCAGAGTTGTGAGTCATGGGGCCGGTTGCCTGGCATTCAAGGAGTTGGAAGCATCATACTCCCCAAGCAATCACCCCATGGGGGTGGAGCTACGTCTCTGTGTGCAGATCCGGAGCAGCCCAAGGACGCAGACCAGGAGCCAAGGAAGTGGAGTTTTGAGAGAGTGGACCTGTGGAGTTCCTGGCTGGGTGAGTGCATGCTGTGTGGCCATAGGTGGGCTTTCTGGGAGTAGGGGTACCCCGGGTAAGAGGCGGGGTTCTGGAAGGGCATGTTGAGAGAGTTCATCATGGAGACTCAGTTTTCTTTCCTTTTTCCCTTGAAAGTCTCTTCTGCCTAGTCTCCGTCAACTGGCCATACACCCCAGACCCAGGAACTCCAGGGCACCCGCTCAGCAAAGCTTTTGTGGGATGGTTCGCAGACATTCCAGGGTTTCCCGTGTTCCCCAGGAAGAGCGAGAGAAAGGACCGCACAGTCCCCAACTTCAGTGCGGTGCCCCTGTCCCCCGACACAGTGCAGGTAATGGACCTTGAGCAGTTCCCCGAGTTCAGCAGGGTATTCCCTGTTCCCTCAGGCACAGGTGTGGCGCTAGGAAGGCCCAGAGCCGTTACCCAACTTCAGCATTGTGCTAGCTGTTTCCTGGGAATGGTGGCAATGGGCTGGGAGATAATTACTACTAAAAGACAAGTCTATGTTTCCCCTTCTCCCAGAAACCACAGCAGGTGTGCAGGCTTTAGGTCCGAGGAGCTGCTTCTCCCCATCTGACAACACTTCTCTGCTCTGGCTCCGCGAGACCCGACGTTCTGAACGTCTGCATCTGAGTCAGTGAGGCAGCTTGACACGGGATCCAGCATTCAGAGAAAGCGGCAGGTCCATTTGGACCTTCCAC
The DNA here is from genome assembly GCF_023065955.2 of Ursus arctos. Taxonomy (NCBI): domain Eukaryota; kingdom Metazoa; phylum Chordata; class Mammalia; order Carnivora; family Ursidae; genus Ursus; species Ursus arctos. The sequence continues at coordinate 52,675,341 of NW_026622886.1, forward strand.
ATCAGGACTGGAAGTAAAACCTCTCATTAACCCACCATCTCCTGGGTTTTTCTCTTTTCTCTAGTTGAGCCATGAAGTAAAACTTAAGTAATAGTTGTCAGCGTTCTGAATTTGGTGAAGGAGGTACTTAGTTTCTGAGCTTGGAGCACTTTGCAGGGGATCCCATTTTCTCTGTTCATTGACTGCTTATGAATGTATTTTGAACAGCTGTTTCCTAGAAACACTCTTTCATTAGAAAGGGAAGGTGAGGTTTACTCTTTGTCTATTTTTAAGATATACGTTTGACAGTGTTTATACAGTTGGGCCTAAGATATGGGTGAGTGGCCACCATTTAGTGTTAGATGGCCTTTTGTCGTCACATACAAATATGGATGATGTCTTTCCAATTCTCAAAGGTGATGTTTCATCACTGATTAGTCCTTTCATCCCAAGAGTTACAATGGGGGTCGAGGGAAAATTCAAAATTATTCAGAGCAGCATTTTCCTCTTTAAAATATATGCTGGTAGTAAGGAGGGCACATATTGCATGGTGCACTGGGTGTAATATGCAACTAATGTATCATCGAAATTTACTGTACTGTATGGAGACTATAACATTATGTAATAAAAAACAATAAAAAAATAAAGGTAAACCTTGTGTATCTAACTATACCAGATGTATCATCTCGATATTTTGAAGTGCCATATTCAATCTGCTGTTTCTTTGGTGGTGGAGTCAGAGGAGAGTCTTTGGGAATTGCTTTCGATAGAGGCATGGTGGTGGCTTCAATTGGGTAGGCGACAGGGGCCCTGGGCTGAGTTCTGGAACTGCTTTACTGATGCTGGGTGAGTCAGGTTATGCCAAAGAGTTTCTGTTTCTTCCCTATGAGACTGACAAAACAGGCTTCCAACGGAAAAATTTTTCGTAACGTGCAAACATGCTCACAAGTGCCTGTGCCAAGGTGAAGCAAATGCCATACACTGATCTGTAAGAGACCACAGTTTGCTAGCAGGAGATAAACCCGAACGAAAACAACACGGGACACTTGAGGCAGAAACGGCTTCCGCCGAAAAATAAGTTCTTGATGTGGAAAACCTATCCAAAGTGGTTGTAGCAAAGTAAACAGAATGCCACACACTTATGTGTAAGAAATAACATTCCCCAGGCATGGTCTAAGCCCAGACATCGTCACTGTGCTTTTGGTAGCATGAGGGAAACCCGAGACCCACATCCCTGACCCATTTGACAAAACACCGACTTCCAACGGAAACAGTTTTCCTGAGGTGCAGACCCTATCCCAAGTGGTTGTGGCAAGGTAAAGCAAATGCCCTCCACTTCTCTGGAAGAAACCACAGTGCCCAGCCATGTTCTAAGCCCTCCCATCCTCCCTGGGCTGCTGGCAGCAGGACTGAAAAGAGAGGAGCAGAGCACTGGGACCCGTTTGACAAAAACCGGCTTCCCACGGGAAAGTCTTTCTCCACGTGCAGACATGCTCCCAGGTGCCTGTGGCAAGGGGAAGGAAATGCCATACACTGACCTGGAAGAGACCACAGGGCCCAGGCACAGTTTGAACCCTTCCCTCAACCCGGCGGTTTTGCTATCAGGAGTTCAACCCCAACGAACACAGCCCGGAGACCCCTGGGGCAAAAACGGCTTCCGACGAACAATAGGTGCTTGCTGTGGAACACCTATCCCAAGTGGGGGAAGCCAGCTCAACAAAATGCCACACACCCAGGTGTAAGAAACAACATTGCCCAGGCATGGTCTAAGCCCCTCACCTCGTCCCTGTGCTTTGGGGAGCCGGAGGGACAGCCGAGGCCCACGGCCCTGAGACCCCTTTGCAAAAAGGCGGCTTCCCACGGAGACAGTTTTCCTGAGGTGCAGACCCTATCCCAAGTGGTTGTGGCAAGGTAAAGCAAATGCCCTCCACTTCTCTGGAAGAAACCACAGTGCCCAGCCATGTTCTAAGCCCTCCCATCCTCCCTGGGCTTCTGGCAGCAGGAGTGAAAAGAGAGGAGCAGAGCACTGGGACCCGTTTGACAAAAACTGGCTTCCCACGGGAAAGTCTTTCTCCACGTGCAGACATGCTCCCAGGTGCCTGGGGCAAGGGGAAGGAAATGCCAAACACTGACCTGGAAGAGACCACAGGGCCCACGCAAAGTCTGAACACTTCCCTCAACCCGGCGGTTTTGCTAGCAGGAGTTCAACCCCTAGGAACACGGCCCGGAGACCCCTGGGGCAAAAACGGCTTCCGACGATCAATAGGTGCTTGCTGTGGAACACCTATCCCAAGTGGGGGAAGCCAGCTCAACAAAATTCCACACACCCAGGTGTAAGAAACAACATTGCCCAGGCTTGGTCTAAGCCCCTCACCTCGTCCCTGTGCTTTGGGGAGCCGGAGGGACAGCCGAGGCCAACGGCCTTGAGACCCCTTTGCAAAAAGCCGGCTTCCCACGGAGACAGATTTCCTGAGGTGCAGACCCTATCCCAAGTGGTTGTGGCAAGGTAAAGCAAATGCCCTCCACTTCTCTGGAAGAAACCACAGTGCCCAGCCATGTTCTAAGCCCTCCCATCCTCCCTTGGGCTTCTGGCAGCAGGAGTGAAAAGAGAGGAGAAGAGCACTGGGACCCGTTTGACAAAAACCGGCTTCCCACGGGAAAGTCTTTCTCCACGTGCAGACATGCTCCCAGGTTCCTGGGGCAAGGGGAAGGAAATGCCATACACTGACCTGGAAGAGACCACAGGGCCCAGGCACAGTCTGAACCCTTCCCTCAACCCGGCAGTTTTGCTAGCAGGAGTTCAACCCCAACGAACACAGCCCGGAGACCCCTGAGGCAAAAACGGCTTCCGACGAACAATAGGCGCTTGCTGTGGAAATCCAATCCCAAGTGGCGGTAGCCAGCTCAACAAAATGCCACACACCCAAGTGTAAGAACCAACATTGCCCAGGCATGGTCTAAGCCCCTCACCTCGTCCCTGTGCTTTGGGGAGCCGGAGGGACACCCGAGGCCCACGGCCCTGAGACCCCTTTGCAAAAATCCGGCTTCCCACGGAAAGAGTTTTCCTGAGGTGAAGACCCTATCCCAAGTGGTTGTGGCAAGGTAAAGCAAATGCCCTCCACTTCTCTGGAAGAAACCACAGTGCCCAGCCATGTTCTAAGCCCTCCCATCCTCCCTGGGCTTCTGGCAGCAGGAGTGAAAAGAGAGGAGCAGAGCACTGGGACCCGTTTGACAAAAACCGGCTTCCCACGGGAAAGTCTTTCTCCACGTGCAGACATGCTCCCAGGTGCCTGTGGCAAGGGGAAGGAAATGCCATACACTGACCTGGAAGAGACCACAGGGCCCAGGCACAGTCTGAACCCTTCCCTCAACCCGGCAGTTTTGCTAGCAGGAGTTCAACCCCAACGAACACAGCCCGGAGACCCCTGGGGCAAAAACGGCTTCCGACGATTAATAGGTGCTTGCTGTGGAACACCTATCCCAAGTGGGGGTAGCCAGCTCAACAAAATGCCACACACCCAGGTGTAAGAAACAATATTGCCCAGGCATGGTCTAAGCCCCTCACCTCGTCCCTGTGCTTTGCGGAGCCGGAGGGACAGCCGAGGCCCACGGCCCTGAGACCCCTTTGCAAAAAGCCGGCTTCCCACGGAGACAGTTTTCCTGAGGTGCAGACCCTATCCCAAGTGGTTGTGGCAAGGTAAAGCAAATGCCCTCCACTTCTCTGGAAGAAACCACAGTGCCCAGCCATGTTCTAAGCCCTCCCATCCTCCCTGGGCTTAAACCGGCTTCCCACGGGAAAGTCTTTCTCCAAGTGCAGACATGCACCCAGGTGCCTGCGGCAAGGGGAAGGAAATGCCATACACTGACCTGGAAGAGGCCACAGGGCCAAAACACAGTCTGAACCCTTCCCTCAACCCGGCGGTTTTGCTAGCAGGAGTTCAACCCCAAGGAACACAGCCCGGAGACCCCTGGGGCAAAAACGGCATCCTACGATTAATAGGTGCTTGCTGTGGAACACCTCTCCGAAGTGGAGGAAGCCAGCTCAACAAAATGCCACACACCCAGGTGTAAGAAACAACATTACCCAGGCTTGGTCTAAGCCCCTCACCTCGTCCCTGTGCTTTGGGGAGCCGGAGGGACAACCGAGGCCCCCGGCCCTGAGACCCCTTTGCAAAAAGCCGGCTTCCCACAGAGACAGTTTTCCTGAGGTGCAGACCCTATCCCAAGTGGTTGTGGCAAGATAAAGCAAATGCCCTCCAACTCTGGAAGAAACCACAGTGCCCAGCCATGTTCTAAGCCCTCCCATCCTCCCTGGGCTTCTGGCAGCAGGAGTGAAAAGAGAGGAGCAGAGCACAGGGACCCGTTTGACAAAACCCGGCTTCCCACGGGAAAGTCTTTCTCCACGTGCAGACATGCTCCCAGGTGCCTGGGGCAAGGGGAAGGAAATGCCATACACTGACGTGGAAGAGACCACAGGGCCCAGGCACAGTCTGAACCCTTCCCTCAACCCGGCGGTTTTGCTATCAGGAGTTCAACCCCAACGAACACAGCCCGGAGACCCCTGAGGCAAAAACGGCTTCTGACGAACAATAGCCGCTTCCTGTGGAAAAACTATCCCTAGTGGGGGTAGCCAGCTCAACAAAATGCCACACACCCAGGTGTAAGAAACAACATTGCCCAGGCATGGTCTAAGCCCCTCACCTCGTCCCTGTGCTTTGGGGAGCCGGAGGGACACCCGAGGCCCACGGCCCTGAGACCCCTTTGCAAAAAGCCGGCTTCCCACGGAAACAGTTTTCCTGAGGTGCAGACCCTCTCCCAAGTGGTTGTGGCAAGGTAAAGCAAATGCCCTCCACTTCTCTGGAAGAAACCACAGTGCCCAGCCATGTTCTAAGCCCTCCCATCCTCCCTGGGCTGCTGGCAGCAGGAGTGAAAAGAGAGGAGCAGAGCACTGGGACCCGTTTGACAAAAACCGGCTTCCCACGGGAAAGTCTTTCTCCACGTGCAGACATGCTCCCAGGTGCCTGTGGCAAGGGGAAGGAAATGCCATACACTGACCTGGAAGAGACCACAGGGCCCAGGCACAGTCTGAACCCTTCCCTCAACCCGGCGGTTTTGCTATCAGGAGTTCAACCCCAACGAACACAGCCCAGAGACCCCTGGGGCAAAAACGGCTTCCGACGAACAATAGGTGCTTGCTGTGGAACACCTATCCCAAGTGGGGGAAGCCAGCTCAACAAAATGCGACACACCCAGGTGTAAGAACCAACATTGCCCAGGCATGGTCTAAGCCCCTCACCTCGTCCCTGTGCTTTGGGGAGCCGGAGGGACAGCCGAGGCCCACGGCCCTGAGACCCCTTTGCAAAAAGGCGGCTTCCCACGGAGACAGTTTTCCTGAGGTGCAGACCCTATCCCAAGTGGTTGTGGCAAGGTAAAGCAAATGCCCTCCACTTCTCTGGAAGAAACCACAGTGCCCAGCCATGTTCTAAGCCCTCCCATCCTCCCTGGGCTTCTGGCAGCAGGAGTGAAAAGAGAGGAGCAGAGCACTGGGACCCGTTTGACAAAAACTGGCTTCCCACGGGAAAGTCTTTCTCCACGTGCAGACATGCTCCCAGGTGCCTGGGGCAAGGGGAAGGAAATGCCAAACACTGACCTGGAAGAGACCACAGGGCCCACGCAAAGTCTGAACACTTCCCTCAACCCGGCGGTTTTGCTAGCAGGAGTTCAACCCCTAGGAACACGGCCCGGAGACCCCTGGGGCAAAAACGGCTTCCGACGAACAATAGGTGCTTGCTGTGGAACACCTATCCCAAGTGGGGGAAGCCAGCTCAACAAAATGCCACACACCCAGGTGTAAGAAACAACATTGCCCAGGCATGGTCTAAGCCCCTCACCTCGTCCCTGTGCTTTGGGGAGCCGGAGGGACAGCCGAGGCCCACGGCCCTGAGACCCCTTTGCAAAAAGGCGGCTTCCCACGGAGACAGTTTTCCTGAGGTGCAGACCCTATCCCAAGTGGTTGTGGCAAGGTAAAGCAAATGCCCTCCACTTCTCTGGAAGAAACCACAGTGCCCAGCCATGTTCTAAGCCCTCCCATCCTCCCTGGGCTTCTGGCAGCAGGAGTGAAAAGAGAGGAGCAGAGCACTGGGACCCGTTTGACAAAAACTGGCTTCCCACGGGAAAGTCTTTCTCCACGTGCAGACATGCTCCCAGGTGCCTGGGGCAAGGGGAAGGAAATGCCAAACACTGACCTGGAAGAGACCACAGGGCCCACGCAAAGTCTGAACACTTCCCTCAACCCGGCGGTTTTGCTAGCAGGAGTTCAACCCCTAGGAACACGGCCCGGAGACCCCTGGGGCAAAAACGGCTTCCGACGATCAATAGGTGCTTGCTGTGGAACACCTATCCCAAGTGGGGGAAGCCAGCTCAACAAAATTCCACACACCCAGGTGTAAGAAACAACATTGCCCAGGCTTGGTCTAAGCCCCTCACCTCGTCCCTGTGCTTTGGGGAGCCGGAGGGACAGCCGAGGCCAACGGCCTTGAGACCCCTTTGCAAAAAGCCGGCTTCCCACGGAGACAGTTTTCCTGAGGTGCAGACCCTATCCCAAGTGGTTGTGGCAAGGTAAAGCAAATGCCCTCCACTTCTCTGGAAGAAACCACAGTGCCCAGCCATGTTCTAAGCCCTCCCATCCTCCCTTGGGCTTCTGGCAGCAGGAGTGAAAAGAGAGGAGAAGAGCACTGGGACCCGTTTGACAAAAACCGGCTTCCCACGGGAAAGTCTTTCTCCACGTGCAGACATGCTCCCAGGTTCCTGGGGCAAGGGGAAGGAAATGCCATACACTGACCTGGAAGAGACCACAGGGCCCAGGCACAGTCTGAACCCTTCCCTCAACCCGGCAGTTTTGCTAGCAGGAGTTCAACCCCAACGAACACAGCCCGGAGACCCCTGAGGCAAAAACGGCTTCCGACGAACAATAGGCGCTTGCTGTGGAAATCCAATCCCAAGTGGCGGTAGCCAGCTCAACAAAATGCCACACACCCAAGTGTAAGAACCAACATTGCCCAGGCATGGTCTAAGCCCCTCACCTCGTCCCTGTGCTTTGGGGAGCCGGAGGGACACCCGAGGCCCACGGCCCTGAGACCCCTTTGCAAAAATCCGGCTTCCCACGGAAAGAGTTTTCCTGAGGTGAAGACCCTATCCCAAGTGGTTGTGGCAAGGTAAAGCAAATGCCCTCCACTTCTCTGGAAGAAACCACAGTGCCCAGCCATGTTCTAAGCCCTCCCATCCTCCCTGGGCTTCTGGCAGCAGGAGTGAAAAGAGAGGAGCAGAGCACTGGGACCCGTTTGACAAAAACCGGCTTCCCACGGGAAAGTCTTTCTCCACGTGCAGACATGCTCCCAGGTGCCTGTGGCAAGGGGAAGGAAATGCCATACACTGACCTGGAAGAGACCACAGGGCCCAGGCACAGTCTGAACCCTTCCCTCAACCCGGCAGTTTTGCTAGCAGGAGTTCAACCCCAACGAACACAGCCCGGAGACCCCTGGGGCAAAAACGGCTTCCGACGATTAATAGGTGCTTGCTGTGGAACACCTATCCCAAGTGGGGGTAGCCAGCTCAACAAAATGCCACACACCCAGGTGTAAGAAACAATATTGCCCAGGCATGGTCTAAGCCCCTCACCTCGTCCCTGTGCTTTGCGGAGCCGGAGGGACAGCCGAGGCCCACGGCCCTGAGACCCCTTTGCAAAAAGCCGGCTTCCCACGGAGACAGTTTTCCTGAGGTGCAGACCCTATCCCAAGTGGTTGTGGCAAGGTAAAGCAAATGCCCTCCACTTCTCTGGAAGAAACCACAGTGCCCAGCCATGTTCTAAGCCCTCCCATCCTCCCTGGGCTTAAACCGGCTTCCCACGGGAAAGTCTTTCTCCAAGTGCAGACATGCACCCAGGTGCCTGCGGCAAGGGGAAGGAAATGCCATACACTGACCTGGAAGAGGCCACAGGGCCAAAACACAGTCTGAACCCTTCCCTCAACCCGGCGGTTTTGCTAGCAGGAGTTCAACCCCAAGGAACACAGCCCGGAGACCCCTGGGGCAAAAACGGCATCCTACGATTAATAGGTGCTTGCTGTGGAACACCTCTCCGAAGTGGAGGAAGCCAGCTCAACAAAATGCCACACACCCAGGTGTAAGAAACAACATTACCCAGGCTTGGTCTAAGCCCCTCACCTCGTCCCTGTGCTTTGGGGAGCCGGAGGGACAACCGAGGCCCCCGACCCTGAGACCCCTTTGCAAAAAGCCGGCTTCCCACAGAGACAGTTTTCCTGAGGTGCAGACCCTATCCCAAGTGGTTGTGGCAAGATAAAGCAAATGCCCTCCAACTCTGGAAGAAACCACAGTGCCCAGCCATGTTCTAAGCCCTCCCATCCTCCCTGGGCTTCTGGCAGCAGGAGTGAAAAGAGAGGAGCAGAGCACAGGGACCCGTTTGACAAAACCCGGCTTCCCACGGGAAAGTCTTTCTCCACGTGCAGACATGCTCCCAGGTGCCTGGGGCAAGGGGAAGGAAATGCCATACACTGACGTGGAAGAGACCACAGGGCCCAGGCACAGTCTGAACCCTTCCCTCAACCCGGCGGTTTTGCTATCAGGAGTTCAACCCCAACGAACACAGCCCGGAGACCCCTGAGGCAAAAACGGCTTCTGACGAACAATAGCCGCTTCCTGTGGAAAAACTATCCCTAGTGGGGGTAGCCAGCTCAACAAAATGCCACACACCCAGGTGTAAGAAACAACATTGCCCAGGCATGGTCTAAGCCCCTCACCTCGTCCCTGTGCTTTGGGGAGCCGGAGGGACACCCGAGGCCCACGGCCCTGAGACCCCTTTGCAAAAAGCCGGCTTCCCACGGAAACAGTTTTCCTGAGGTGCAGACCCTCTCCCAAGTGGTTGTGGCAAGGTAAAGCAAATGCCCTCCACTTCTCTGGAAGAAACCACAGTGCCCAGCCATGTTCTAAGCCCTCCCATCCTCCCTGGGCTGCTGGCAGCAGGAGTGAAAAGAGAGGAGCAGAGCACTGGGACCCGTTTGACAAAAACCGGCTTCCCACGGGAAAGTCTTTCTCCACGTGCAGACATGCTCCCAGGTGCCTGTGGCAAGGGGAAGGAAATGCCATACACTGACCTGGAAGAGACCACAGGGCCCAGGCACAGTCTGAACCCTTCCCTCAACCCGGCGGTTTTGCTATCAGGAGTTCAACCCCAACGAACACAGCCCAGAGACCCCTGGGGCAAAAACGGCTTCCGACGAACAATAGGTGCTTGCTGTGGAACACCTATCCCAAGTGGGGGAAGCCAGCTCAACAAAATGCGACACACCCAGGTGTAAGAACCAACATTGCCCAGGCATGGTCTAAGCCCCTCACCTCGTCCCTGTGCTTTGGGGAGCCGGAGGGACAGCCGAGGCCCACGGCCCTGAGACCCCTTTGCAAAAAGGCGGCTTCCCACGGAGACAGTTTTCCTGAGGTGCAGACCCTATCCCAAGTGGTTGTGGCAAGGTAAAGCAAATGCCCTCCACTTCTCTGGAAGAAACCACAGTGCCCAGCCATGTTCTAAGCCCTCCCATCCTCCCTGGGCTTCTGGCAGCAGGAGTGAAAAGAGAGGAGCAGAGCACTGGGACCCGTTTGACAAAAACTGGCTTCCCACGGGAAAGTCTTTCTCCACGTGCAGACATGCTCCCAGGTGCCTGGGGCAAGGGGAAGGAAATGCCAAACACTGACCTGGAAGAGACCACAGGGCCCACGCAAAGTCTGAACACTTCCCTCAACCCGGCGGTTTTGCTAGCAGGAGTTCAACCCCTAGGAACACGGCCCGGAGACCCCTGGGGCAAAAACGGCTTCCGACGATCAATAGGTGCTTGCTGTGGAACACCTATCCCAAGTGGGGGAAGCCAGCTCAACAAAATTCCACACACCCAGGTGTAAGAAACAACATTGCCCAGGCTTGGTCTAAGCCCCTCACCTCGTCCCTGTGCTTTGGGGAGCCGGAGGGACAGCCGAGGCCAACGGCCTTGAGACCCCTTTGCAAAAAGCCGGCTTCCCACGGAGACAGTTTTCCTGAGGTGCAGACCCTATCCCAAGTGGTTGTGGCAAGGTAAAGCAAATGCCCTCCACTTCTCTGGAAGAAACCACAGTGCCCAGCCATGTTCTAAGCCCTCCCATCCTCCCTTGGGCTTCTGGCAGCAGGAGTGAAAAGAGAGGAGAAGAGCACTGGGACCCGTTTGACAAAAACCGGCTTCCCACGGGAAAGTCTTTCTCCACGTGCAGACATGCTCCCAGGTTCCTGGGGCAAGGGGAAGGAAATGCCATACACTGACCTGGAAGAGACCACAGGGCCCAGGCACAGTCTGAACCCTTCCCTCAACCCGGCAGTTTTGCTAGCAGGAGTTCAACCCCAACGAACACAGCCCGGAGACCCCTGAGGCAAAAACGGCTTCCGACGAACAATAGGCGCTTGCTGTGGAAATCCAATCCCAAGTGGCGGTAGCCAGCTCAACAAAATGCCACACACCCAAGTGTAAGAACCAACATTGCCCAGGCATGGTCTAAGCCCCTCACCTCGTCCCTGTGCTTTGGGGAGCCGGAGGGACACCCGAGGCCCACGGCCCTGAGACCCCTTTGCAAAAATCCGGCTTCCCACGGAAAGAGTTTTCCTGAGGTGAAGACCCTATCCCAAGTGGTTGTGGCAAGGTAAAGCAAATGCCCTCCACTTCTCTGGAAGAAACCACAGTGCCCAGCCATGTTCTAAGCCCTCCCATCCTCCCTGGGCTTCTGGCAGCAGGAGTGAAAAGAGAGGAGCAGAGCACTGGGACCCGTTTGACAAAAACCGGCTTCCCACGGGAAAGTCTTTCTCCACGTGCAGACATGCTCCCAGGTGCCTGTGGCAAGGGGAAGGAAATGCCATACACTGACCTGGAAGAGACCACAGGGCCCAGGCACAGTCTGAACCCTTCCCTCAACCCGGCAGTTTTGCTAGCAGGAGTTCAACCCCAACGAACACAGCCCGGAGACCCCTGGGGCAAAAACGGCTTCCGACGATTAATAGGTGCTTGCTGTGGAACACCTATCCCAAGTGGGGGTAGCCAGCTCAATAAAATGCCACACACCCAGGTGTAAGAAACAATATTGCCCAGGCATGGTCTAAGCCCCTCACCTCGTCCCTGTGCTTTGGGGAGCCGGAGGGACAGCCGAGGCCCACGGCCCTGAGACCCCTTTGCAAAAAGCCGGCTTCCCACGGAGACAGTTTTCCTGAGGTGCAGACCCTATCCCAAGTGGTTGTGGCAAGGTAAAGCAAATGCCCTCCACTTCTCTGGAAGAAACCACAGTGCCCAGCCATGTTCTAAGCCCTCCCATCCTCCCTGGGCTTAAACCGGCTTCCCACGGGAAAGTCTTTCTCCAAGTGCAGACATGCACCCAGGTGCCTGCGGCAAGGGGAAGGAAATGCCATACACTGACCTGGAAGAGGCCACAGGGCCAAAACACAGTCTGAACCCTTCCCTCAACCCGGCGGTTTTGCTAGCAGGAGTTCAACCCCAAGGAACACAGCCCGGAGACCCCTGGGGCAAAAACGGCATCCTACGATTAATAGGTGCTTGCTGTGGAACACCTCTCCGAAGTGGAGGAAGCCAGCTCAACAAAATGCCACACACCCAGGTGTAAGAAACAACATTACCCAGGCTTGGTCTAAGCCCCTCACCTCGTCCCTGTGCTTTGGGGAGCCGGAGGGACAACCGAGGCCCCCGGCCCTGAGACCCCTTTGCAAAAAGCCGGCTTCCCACAGAGACAGTTTTCCTGAGGTGCAGACCCTATCCCAAGTGGTTGTGGCAAGATAAAGCAAATGCCCTCCAACTCTGGAAGAAACCACAGTGCCCAGCCATGTTCTAAGCCCTCCCATCCTCCCTGGGCTTCTGGCAGCAGGAGTGAAAAGAGAGGAGCAGAGCACAGGGACCCGTTTGACAAAACCCGGCTTCCCACGGGAAAGTCTTTCTCCACGTGCAGACATGCTCCCAGGTGCCTGGGGCAAGGGGAAGGAAATGCCATACACTGACGTGGAAGAGACCACAGGGCCCAGGCACAGTCTGAACCCTTCCCTCAACCCGGCGGTTTTGCTAGCAGGAGTTCAACCCCAACGAACACAGCCCGGAGACCCCTGAGGCAAAAACGGCTTCTGACGAACAATAGCCGCTTCCTGTGGAAAAACTATCCCTAGTGGGGGTAGCCAGCTCAACAAAATGCCACACACCCAGGTGTAAGAAACAACATTGCCCAGGCATGGTCTAAGCCCCTCACCTCGTCCCTGTGCTTTGGGGAGCCGGAGGGACACCCGAGGCCCACGGCCCTGAGACCCCTTTGCAAAAAGCCGGCTTCCCACGGAAACAGTTTTCCTGAGGTGCAGACCCTCTCACAAGTGGTTGTGGCAAGGTAAAGCAAATGCCCTCCACTTCTCTGGAAGAAACCACAGTGCCCAGCCATGTTCTAAGCCCTCCCATCCTCCCTGGGCTGCTGGCAGCAGGAGTGAAAAGAGAGGAGCAGAGCACTGGGACCCGTTTGACAAAAACCGGCTTCCCACGGGAAAGTCTTTCTCCACGTGCAGACATGCTCCCAGGTGCCTGTGGCAAGGGGAAGGAAATGCCATACACTGACCTGGAAGAGACCACAGGGCCCAGGCACAGTTTGAACCCTTCCCTCAACCCGGCGGTTTTGCTATCAGGAGTTCAACCCCAACGAACACAGCCCAGAGACCCCTGGGGCAAAAACGGCTTCCGACGAACAATAGGTGCTTGCTGTGGAACACCTATCCCAAGTGGGGGAAGCCAGCTCAACAAAATGCGACACACCCAGGTGTAAGAACCAACATTGCCCAGGCATGGTCTAAGCCCCTCACCTCGTCCCTGTGCTTTGGGGAGCCGGAGGGACAGCCGAGGCCCACGGCCCTGAGACCCCTTTGCAAAAAGGCGGCTTCCCACGGAGACAGTTTTCCTGAGGTGCAGACCCTATCCCAAGTGGTTGTGGCAAGGTAAAGCAAATGCCCTCCACTTCTCTGGAAGAAACCACAGTGCCCAGCCATGTTCTAAGCCCTCCCATCCTCCCTGGGCTTCTGGCAGCAGGAGTGAAAAGAGAGGAGCAGAGCACTGGGACCCGTTTGACAAAAACTGGCTTCCCACGGGAAAGTCTTTCTCCACGTGCAGACATGCTCCCAGGTGCCTGGGGCAAGGGGAAGGAAATGCCAAACACTGACCTGGAAGAGACCACAGGGCCCACGCAAAGTCTGAACACTTCCCTCAACCCGGCGGTTTTGCTAGCAGGAGTTCAACCCCTAGGAACACGGCCCGGAGACCCCTGGGGCAAAAACGGCTTCCGACGATCAATAGGTGCTTGCTGTGGAACACCTATCCCAAGTGGGGGAAGCCAGCTCAACAAAATTCCACACACCCAGGTGTAAGAAACAACATTGCCCAGGCTTGGTCTAAGCCCCTCACCTCGTCCCTGTGCTTTGGGGAGCCGGAGGGACAGCCGAGGCCAACGGCCTTGAGACCCCTTTGCAAAAAGCCGGCTTCCCACGGAGACAGTTTTCCTGAGGTGCAGACCCTATCCCAAGTGGTTGTGGCAAGGTAAAGCAAATGCCCTCCACTTCTCTGGAAGAAACCACAGTGCCCAGCCATGTTCTAAGCCCTCCCATCCTCCCTTGGGCTTCTGGCAGCAGGAGTGAAAAGAGAGGAGAAGAGCACTGGGACCCGTTTGACAAAAACCGGCTTCCCACGGGAAAGTCTTTCTCCACGTGCAGACATGCTCCCAGGTTCCTGGGGCAAGGGGAAGGAAATGCCATACACTGACCTGGAAGAGACCACAGGGCCCAGGCACAGTCTGAACCCTTCCCTCAACCCGGCAGTTTTGCTAGCAGGAGTTCAACCCCAACGAACACAGCCCGGAGACCCCTGAGGCAAAAACGGCTTCCGACGAACAATAGGCGCTTGCTGTGGAAATCCAATCCCAAGTGGCGGTAGCCAGCTCAACAAAATGCCACACACCCAAGTGTAAGAACCAACATTGCCCAGGCATGGTCTAAGCCCCTCACCTCGTCCCTGTGCTTTGGGGAGCCGGAGGGACACCCGAGGCCCACGGCCCTGAGACCCCTTTGCAAAAATCCGGCTTCCCACGGAAAGAGTTTTCCTGAGGTGAAGACCCTATCCCAAGTGGTTGTGGCAAGGTAAAGCAAATGCCCTCCACTTCTCTGGAAGAAACCACAGTGCCCAGCCATGTTCTAAGCCCTCCCATCCTCCCTGGGCTTCTGGCAGCAGGAGTGAAAAGAGAGGAGCAGAGCACTGGGACCCGTTTGACAAAAACCGGCTTCCCACGGGAAAGTCTTTCTCCACGTGCAGACATGCTCCCAGGTGCCTGTGGCAAGGGGAAGGAAATGCCATACACTGACCTGGAAGAGACCACAGGGCCCAGGCACAGTCTGAACCCTTCCCTCAACCCGGCAGTTTTGCTAGCAGGAGTTCAACCCCAACGAACACAGCCCGGAGACCCCTGGGGCAAAAACGGCTTCCGACGATTAATAGGTGCTTGCTGTGGAACACCTATCCCAAGTGGGGGTAGCCAGCTCAATAAAATGCCACACACCCAGGTGTAAGAAACAATATTGCCCAGGCATGGTCTAAGCCCCTCACCTCGTCCCTGTGCTTTGGGGAGCCGGAGGGACACCCGAGGCCCACGGCCCTGAGACCCCTTTGCAAAAAGCCGGCTTCCCACGGAGACAGTTTTCCTGAGGTGCAGACCCTATCCCAAGTGGTTGTGGCAAGGTAAAGCAAATGCCCTCCACTTCTCTGGAAGAAACCACAGTGCCCAGCCATGTTCTAAGCCCTCCCATCCTCCCTGGGCTTAAACCGGCTTCCCACGGGAAAGTCTTTCTCCAAGTGCAGACATGCACCCAGGTGCCTGCGGCAAGGGGAAGGAAATGCCATACACTGACCTGGAAGAGGCCACAGGGCCAAAACACAGTCTGAACCCTTCCCTCAACCCGGCGGTTTTGCTAGCAGGAGTTCAACCCCAAGGAACACAGCCCGGAGACCCCTGGGGCAAAAACGGCATCCTACGATTAATAGGTGCTTGCTGTGGAACACCTCTCCGAAGTGGAGGAAGCCAGCTCAACAAAATGCCACACACCCAGGTGTAAGAAACAACATTGCCCAGGCTTGGTCTAAGCCCCTCACATCGTCCCTGTGCTTTGGGGAGCCGGAGGGACAACCGAAGCCCACGGCCCTGAGACCCCTTTGCAAAAAGCCGGCTTCCCACAGAGACAGTTTTCCTGAGGTGCAGACCCTAACCCAAGTGGTTGTGGCAAGGTAAAGCAAATGCCCTCCACTTCTCTGGAAGAAACCACAGCGCCCAGCCATGTTCTAAGCCCTCCCATTCTCCCTGGGCTGCTGGCAGCAGGAGTGAAAAGAGAGGAGCAGAGCACTGGGACCCGTTTGACAAAAACCGGCTTCCCACGGGAAAGTCTTTCTCCACGTGCAGACATGCTCCCAGGTGCCTGGGGCAAGGGGAAGGAAATGCCATACACTGAACTGGAAAAGACCACAGGGCCCAGGCACAGTTTGAACCCTTCCCTCAACCCGGCGGTTTTGCTAGCAGGAGTTCAACCCCAAGGAACACAACCCGGAGACCCCTGGGGCAAAAACGGCTTCCGACGAACAATAGGTGCTTGCTGTGGAACACCTATCCCAAGTGGGGGTAGCCAGCTCAGCAAAATGCCACACACCCAGGTGTAAGAAACAATATTGCCCAGGCTTGGTCTAAGCCCCTCACCTCGTCCCTGTGCTTTGGGGAGCCGGAGGGACAGCCGAAGCACACGGCCCTGAGACCCCTTTGCAAAAAGCCGGCTTCCCACGGAGACAGTTTTCCTGAGGTGCAGACCCTATCCCAAGTGGTTGTGGCAAGGTAAAGCAAATGCCCTCCACTTCTCTGGCAGAAACCACAGTGCCCAGCCATGTTCTAAGCCCTCCCATCCTCCCTTGGACTTCTGGCAACAGGAGTGAAAAGAGAGGAGCAGAGCACTGGGACCCGTTTGACAAAACCGGCTTCCCACGGGAAAGTCTTTCTCCACGTGCAGACATGCTCCCAAGTGCCTGGGGCAAGGGGAAGGAAATGCCATACACTGACGTGGAAGAGACCACAGGGCCCAGGCACAGTCTGAACCCTTCCCTCAACCCGGCAGTTTTGCTAGCAGGAGTTCAACCCCAACGAACACGGCCCGGAGACCCCTGAGGCAAAAACGGCTTCCGACGAACAACAGGCGCTTGCTGTGGAACACCTATCCCAAGAGGGGGTAGCCAGGTCAACAAAATGCCACACACCCAGGTGTAAGAAACAACATTGCCCAGCCATGGTCTAAGCCCCTCACCTCGTCCCTGTGCTTTGGGGAGCCGGAGGGACAGCCGAGGCCCACGGACCTGAGACCCCTTTGCAAAAAGCCGGCTTCCCACGGAAAGAGTTTTCCTGAGGTGCAGACCCTCTCCCAAGTGGTTGTGGCAAGGTAAAGCAAATGCCCTCCACTTCTCTGGAAGAAACCACAGTGCCCAGCCATGTTCTAAGCCCTCCCATCCTCCCTGGGCTTCTGGCAGCAGGAGTGAAAAGAGAGGAGCAGAGCACTGGGACCCGTTTGACAAAAACCGGCTTCCCACGGGAAAGTCTTTCTCCACGTGCAGACATGCTCCCAGGTGCCTGTGGCAAGGGGAAGGAAATGCCATACACTGACCTGGAAGAGACCACAGGGCCCAGGCACAGTCTGAACCCTTCCCTCAACCCGGCGGTTTTGCTAGCAGGAGTTCAACCCCAACGAACACAGCCCGGAGACCCGTGAGGGAAAAACGGCTTCCGACGAACAATAGGCGCTTGCTGTGGAACACCTATCCCAAGTGGGGGTAGCCAGGTCAACAAAATGCCACACACCCAGGTGTAAGAAACAACATTGCCCAGGCATGTGCTAAGCCCCTCACCTCGTCCCTGTGCTTTGGGGAGCCGGAGGGACAGCCGAGGCCCACGGCCCTGAGACCCCTTTGCAAAAAGCCGGCTTCCCACAGAGACAGTTTTCCTGAGGTGCAGACCCTCTCCCAAGTGGTTGTGGCAAGGTAAAGCAAATGCCCTCCACTTCTCTGGAAGAAACCACAGTGCCCAGCCATGTTCTAAGCCCTCCCATCCTCCCTGGGCTGCTGGCAGCAGGAGTGAAAAGAGAGGAGCAGAGCACTGGGACCCGTTTGACAAAAACCGGCTTCCCACGGGAAAGTCTTTCTCCACGTGCAGACATGCTCCCAGGTGCCTGTGGCAAGGGGAAGGAAATGCCATACACTGACCTGGAAGAGACCACAGGGCCCAGGCACAGTTTGAACCCTTCCCTCAACCCGGCGGTTTTGCTATCAGGAGTTCAACCCCAACGAACACAGCCCAGAGACCCCTGGGGCAAAAACGGCTTCCGACGAACAATAGGTGCTTGCTGTGGAACACCTATCCCAAGTGGGGGAAGCCAGCTCAACAAAATGCGACACACCCAGGTGTAAGAACCAACATTGCCCAGGCATGGTCTAAGCCCCTCACCTCGTCCCTGTGCTTTGGGGAGCCGGAGGGACAGCCGAGGCCCACGGCCCTGAGACCCCTTTGCAAAAAGGCGGCTTCCCACGGAGACAGTTTTCCTGAGGTGCAGACCCTATCCCAAGTGGTTGTGGCAAGGTAAAGCAAATGCCCTCCACTTCTCTGGAAGAAACCACAGTGCCCAGCCATGTTCTAAGCCCTCCCATCCTCCCTGGGCTTCTGGCAGCAGGAGTGAAAAGAGAGGAGCAGAGCACTGGGACCCGTTTGACAAAAACTGGCTTCCCACGGGAAAGTCTTTCTCCACGTGCAGACATGCTCCCAGGTGCCTGGGGCAAGGGGAAGGAAATGCCAAACACTGACCTGGAAGAGACCACAGGGCCCACGCAAAGTCTGAACACTTCCCTCAACCCGGCGGTTTTGCTAGCAGGAGTTCAACCCCTAGGAACACGGCCCGGAGACCCCTGGGGCAAAAACGGCTTCCGACGATCAATAGGTGCTTGCTGTGGAACACCTATCCCAAGTGGGGGAAGCCAGCTCAACAAAATTCCACACACCCAGGTGTAAGAAACAACATTGCCCAGGCTTGGTCTAAGCCCCTCACCTCGTCCCTGTGCTTTGGGGAGCCGGAGGGACAGCCGAGGCCAACGGCCTTGAGACCCCTTTGCAAAAAGCCGGCTTCCCACGGAGACAGTTTTCCTGAGGTGCAGACCCTATCCCAAGTGGTTGTGGCAAGGTAAAGCAAATGCCCTCCACTTCTCTGGAAGAAACCACAGTGCCCAGCCATGTTCTAAGCCCTCCCATCCTCCCTTGGGCTTCTGGCAGCAGGAGTGAAAAGAGAGGAGAAGAGCACTGGGACC
The DNA here is from genome assembly GCF_023065955.2 of Ursus arctos. Lineage (NCBI taxonomy): Eukaryota > Metazoa > Chordata > Mammalia > Carnivora > Ursidae > Ursus > Ursus arctos. The sequence continues at coordinate 52,693,805 of NW_026622886.1, forward strand.
CGTTTGACAAAAACCGGCTTCCCACGGGAAAGTCTTTCTCCACGTGCAGACATGCTCCCAGGTTCCTGGGGCAAGGGGAAGGAAATGCCATACACTGACCTGGAAGAGACCACAGGGCCCAGGCACAGTCTGAACCCTTCCCTCAACCCGGCAGTTTTGCTAGCAGGAGTTCAACCCCAACGAACACAGCCCGGAGACCCCTGAGGCAAAAACGGCTTCCGACGAACAATAGGCGCTTGCTGTGGAAATCCAATCCCAAGTGGCGGTAGCCAGCTCAACAAAATGCCACACACCCAAGTGTAAGAACCAACATTGCCCAGGCATGGTCTAAGCCCCTCACCTCGTCCCTGTGCTTTGGGGAGCCGGAGGGACACCCGAGGCCCACGGCCCTGAGACCCCTTTGCAAAAATCCGGCTTCCCACGGAAAGAGTTTTCCTGAGGTGAAGACCCTATCCCAAGTGGTTGTGGCAAGGTAAAGCAAATGCCCTCCACTTCTCTGGAAGAAACCACAGTGCCCAGCCATGTTCTAAGCCCTCCCATCCTCCCTGGGCTTCTGGCAGCAGGAGTGAAAAGAGAGGAGCAGAGCACTGGGACCCGTTTGACAAAAACCGGCTTCCCACGGGAAAGTCTTTCTCCACGTGCAGACATGCTCCCAGGTGCCTGTGGCAAGGGGAAGGAAATGCCATACACTGACCTGGAAGAGACCACAGGGCCCAGGCACAGTCTGAACCCTTCCCTCAACCCGGCAGTTTTGCTAGCAGGAGTTCAACCCCAACGAACACAGCCCGGAGACCCCTGGGGCAAAAACGGCTTCCGACGATTAATAGGTGCTTGCTGTGGAACACCTATCCCAAGTGGGGGTAGCCAGCTCAATAAAATGCCACACACCCAGGTGTAAGAAACAATATTGCCCAGGCATGGTCTAAGCCCCTCACCTCGTCCCTGTGCTTTGGGGAGCCGGAGGGACACCCGAGGCCCACGGCCCTGAGACCCCTTTGCAAAAAGCCGGCTTCCCACGGAGACAGTTTTCCTGAGGTGCAGACCCTATCCCAAGTGGTTGTGGCAAGGTAAAGCAAATGCCCTCCACTTCTCTGGAAGAAACCACAGTGCCCAGCCATGTTCTAAGCCCTCCCATCCTCCCTGGGCTTAAACCGGCTTCCCACGGGAAAGTCTTTCTCCAAGTGCAGACATGCACCCAGGTGCCTGCGGCAAGGGGAAGGAAATGCCATACACTGACCTGGAAGAGGCCACAGGGCCAAAACACAGTCTGAACCCTTCCCTCAACCCGGCGGTTTTGCTAGCAGGAGTTCAACCCCAAGGAACACAGCCCGGAGACCCCTGGGGCAAAAACGGCATCCTACGATTAATAGGTGCTTGCTGTGGAACACCTCTCCGAAGTGGAGGAAGCCAGCTCAACAAAATGCCACACACCCAGGTGTAAGAAACAACATTGCCCAGGCTTGGTCTAAGCCCCTCACATCGTCCCTGTGCTTTGGGGAGCCGGAGGGACAACCGAAGCCCACGGCCCTGAGACCCCTTTGCAAAAAGCCGGCTTCCCACAGAGACAGTTTTCCTGAGGTGCAGACCCTAACCCAAGTGGTTGTGGCAAGGTAAAGCAAATGCCCTCCACTTCTCTGGAAGAAACCACAGCGCCCAGCCATGTTCTAAGCCCTCCCATTCTCCCTGGGCTGCTGGCAGCAGGAGTGAAAAGAGAGGAGCAGAGCACTGGGACCCGTTTGACAAAAACCGGCTTCCCACGGGAAAGTCTTTCTCCACGTGCAGACATGCTCCCAGGTGCCTGGGGCAAGGGGAAGGAAATGCCATACACTGAACTGGAAAAGACCACAGGGCCCAGGCACAGTTTGAACCCTTCCCTCAACCCGGCGGTTTTGCTAGCAGGAGTTCAACCCCAAGGAACACAACCCGGAGACCCCTGGGGCAAAAACGGCTTCCGACGAACAATAGGTGCTTGCTGTGGAACACCTATCCCAAGTGGGGGTAGCCAGCTCAGCAAAATGCCACACACCCAGGTGTAAGAAACAATATTGCCCAGGCTTGGTCTAAGCCCCTCACCTCGTCCCTGTGCTTTGGGGAGCCGGAGGGACAGCCGAAGCACACGGCCCTGAGACCCCTTTGCAAAAAGCCGGCTTCCCACGGAGACAGTTTTCCTGAGGTGCAGACCCTATCCCAAGTGGTTGTGGCAAGGTAAAGCAAATGCCCTCCACTTCTCTGGCAGAAACCACAGTGCCCAGCCATGTTCTAAGCCCTCCCATCCTCCCTTGGACTTCTGGCAACAGGAGTGAAAAGAGAGGAGCAGAGCACTGGGACCCGTTTGACAAAACCGGCTTCCCACGGGAAAGTCTTTCTCCACGTGCAGACATGCTCCCAAGTGCCTGGGGCAAGGGGAAGGAAATGCCATACACTGACGTGGAAGAGACCACAGGGCCCAGGCACAGTCTGAACCCTTCCCTCAACCCGGCAGTTTTGCTAGCAGGAGTTCAACCCCAACGAACACGGCCCGGAGACCCCTGAGGCAAAAACGGCTTCCGACGAACAACAGGCGCTTGCTGTGGAACACCTATCCCAAGAGGGGGTAGCCAGGTCAACAAAATGCCACACACCCAGGTGTAAGAAACAACATTGCCCAGCCATGGTCTAAGCCCCTCACCTCGTCCCTGTGCTTTGGGGAGCCGGAGGGACAGCCGAGGCCCACGGACCTGAGACCCCTTTGCAAAAAGCCGGCTTCCCACGGAAAGAGTTTTCCTGAGGTGCAGACCCTCTCCCAAGTGGTTGTGGCAAGGTAAAGCAAATGCCCTCCACTTCTCTGGAAGAAACCACAGTGCCCAGCCATGTTCTAAGCCCTCCCATCCTCCCTGGGCTTCTGGCAGCAGGAGTGAAAAGAGAGGAGCAGAGCACTGGGACCCGTTTGACAAAAACCGGCTTCCCACGGGAAAGTCTTTCTCCACGTGCAGACATGCTCCCAGGTGCCTGTGGCAAGGGGAAGGAAATGCCATACACTGACCTGGAAGAGACCACAGGGCCCAGGCACAGTCTGAACCCTTCCCTCAACCCGGCGGTTTTGCTAGCAGGAGTTCAACCCCAACGAACACAGCCCGGAGACCCGTGAGGGAAAAACGGCTTCCGACGAACAATAGGCGCTTGCTGTGGAACACCTATCCCAAGTGGGGGTAGCCAGGTCAACAAAATGCCACACACCCAGGTGTAAGAAACAACATTGCCCAGGCATGTGCTAAGCCCCTCACCTCGTCCCTGTGCTTTGGGGAGCCGGAGGGACAGCCGAGGCCCACGGCCCTGAGACCCCTTTGCAAAAAGCCGGCTTCCCACAGAGACAGTTTTCCTGAGGTGCAGACCCTCTCCCAAGTGGTTGTGGCAAGGTAAAGCAAATGCCCTCCACTTCTCTGGAAGAAACCACAGTGCCCAGCCATGTTCTAAGCCCTCCCGTCCTCCCTGGGCTTCTGGCAGCAGGAGTGAAAAGAGAGGAGCAGAGCACTGGGACCCGTTTGACAAAAACCGGCTTCCCACGGGAAAGTCTTTCTCCACGTGCAGACATGCTCCCAGGTGCCTGTGGCAAGGGGAAGGAAATGCCATACACTGACCTGGAAGAGACCACAGGGCCCAGGCACAGTCTGAACCCTTCCCTCAACCCAGCGATTTTGCTAGCAGGAGTTCAACCCCAACGAACACAGCCCGGAGACCCCTGAGGCAAAAACGGCTTCCGACGAACAATAGGCGCTTGCTGTGGAACACCTATCCCAAGTGGGGGTAGCCTGGTCAACAAAATGCCACACACCCAGGTGTAAGAAACAACATTGCCCAGCCATGGTCTAAGCCCCTCACCTCGTCCATGTGCTTTGGGGAGCCGGAGGAACAGCCGAGGCCCACGGCCCTGAGACCCCTTTGCAAAAAGCCGGCTTCCCACGGAGACAGTTTTCCTGAGGTGCAGACCCTCTCCCAAGTGGTTGTGGCAAGGTAAAGCAAATGCCCTCCACTTCTCTGGAAGAAACCACAGTGCCCAGCCATGTTCTAAGCCCTCCCATCCTCCCTGGGCTTCTGGCAGCAGCAGTGAAAAGAGAGGAGCAGAGCACTGGGACCCGTTTGACAAAAACCGGCTTCCCACGGGAAAGTCTTTCTCCACGTGCAGACATGCTCCCAGGTGCCTGTGGCAAGGGGAAGGAAATGCCATACACTGACCTGGAAGAGACCACAGGGCCCAGGCACCGTCTGAACACTTCCCTCAACCTGGCGATTTTGCTAGCAGGAGTTCAACCCCAACGAACACAGCCCGGAGACCCCTGAGGCAAAAACGTCTTCCGACGAACAATAGGCGCTTGCTGTGGAACACCTATCCCAAGTGGGGGTAGCCTGGTCAACAAAATGCCACACACCCATGTGTAAGAAACAACATTGCCCAGCCATGGTCTAAGCCCCTCACCTCGTCCCTGTGCTTTGGGGAGCCGGAGGGACAGCCGAGGCCCACGGCCCTGAGACCCGTTTGCAAAAAGCCGGCTTCCCACAGAGACAGTTTTCCTGAGGTGCAGACCCTCTCCCAAGTGGTTGTGGCAAGGTAAAGCAAATGCCCTCCACTTCTCTGGAAGAAACCACAGTGCCCAGCCATGTTCTAAGCCCTCCCGTCCTCCCAGGGCTTCTGGCAGCAGGAGTGAAAAGAGAGGAGCAGAGCACTGGGACCCATTTGACAAAAACCGGCTTCCCACGGGAAAGTCTTTCTCCACGTGCAGACATGCTCCCAGGTGCCTGTGGCAAGGGGAAGGAAATGCCATACACTGACCTGGAAGAGACCACAGGGCCCAGGCACAGTCTGAACCCTTCCCTCATCCCGGCGATTTTGCTAGCAGGAGTTCAACCCCAACGAACACAGCCCGGAGACCCCTGAGGCAAAAACGGCTTTCGAGGAACAATAGGCGCTTGCTGTGGAACACTTATCCCAAGTGGGGGTAGCCAGGTCAACAAAATGCCACACACCCAGGTGTAAGAAACAACATTGCCCAGGCATGGTCTAAGCCCCTCACCTCGTCCCTGTGCTTTGGGGAGCCGGAGGGACAGCCGAGGCCCACGGCCCTGAGACCCCTTTGCAAAAAGCCGGCTTCCCACGGAGACAGTTTTCCTGAGGTGCAGACCCTCTCCCAAGTGGTTGTGGCAAGGTAAAGCAAATGCCCTCCACTTCTCTGGAAGAAACCACAGTGCCCAGCCATGTTCTAAGCCCTCCCATCCTCCCTGGGCTTCTGGCAGCAGGAGTGAAAAGAGAGGAGCAGAGCACTGGGACCCGTTTGACAAAAACCGGCTTCTCACGGGAAAGTCATTCTCCACGTGCAGACATGCTCCCAGGTGCCTGTGGCAAGGGGAAGGAAATGCCATACACTGACCTGGAAGAGACCACAGGGCCCAGGCACCGTCTGAACCCTTCCCTCAACCCGGCGATTTTGCTAGCAGGAGTTCAACCCCAACGAACACAGCCCGGAGACCCCTGAGGCAAAAACGGCTTCCGACGAACAATAGGCGCTTGCTGTGGAACACCTATCCCAAGTGGGGGTAGCCAGGTCAACAAAATGCCACACACCCAGGTGTAAGAAACAACACTGCCCATCCATGGTCTAAGCCCCTCACCTCGTCCCTGTGCTTTGGGGAGCCGGAGGGACAGCCGAGGCCCACGGCCCTGAGACCCCTTTGCAAAAAGCCGGCTTCCCACGGAGACAGTTTTCCTGAGGTGCAGACCCTCTCCCAAGTGGTTGTGGCAAGGTAAAGCAAATGCCCTCCACTTCTCTGGAAGAAACCACAGTGCCCAGCCATGTTCTAAGCCCTCCCTTCCTCCCTGGCCTTCTGGCAGCAGGAGTGAAAAGAGAGGAGCAGAGCACTGGGACCCGTTTGACAAAAACCGGCTTCCCACGGGAAAGTCTTTCTCCACGTGCAGACATGCTCCCAGGTGCCTGTGGCAAGGGGAAGGAAATGCCATACACTGACCTTGAGGATACCACAGGGCCCAAGCACAGTCTGAACCCTTCCCTCATCCCGGCGGTTTTGCTAGCAGGAGTTCAACCCCAACGAACACAGCCCGGAGACCCCTGAGGCAAAAACGGCTTCCGACGAACAATAGGCGCTTGCTGTGGAACACCTATCCCAAGTGGGGGTAGCCAGGTCAACAAAATGCCACACACCCAGGTGTAACAAACAACATTGCCCAGGCATGGTCTAAGCCCCTCACCTCGTCCCTGTGCTTTGGGGAGCCGGAGGGACAGCCGAGGACCACGGCCCTGAGACCCCTTTGCAAAAAGCCGGCTTTCCACGGAGACAGTTTTCCTGAGGTGCAGACCCTCTCCCAAGTGGTTGTGGCAAGGTAAAGCAAATGCCCTCTACTTCTCTGGAAGAAACCACAGTGCCCAGCCATGTTCTAAGCCCTCCCATCCTCCCTGGGCTTCTGGCAGCAGGAGTGAAAAGAGAGGAGCAGAGCACTGGGACCCGTTTGACAAAAACCGGCTTCCCACGGGAAAGTCTTTCTCCACGTGCAGACATGCTCCCAGGTGCCTGTGGCAAGGGGAAGGAAAGGCCATACACTGACCTGGAAGAGACCACAGGGCCCAGGCACCGTCTGAACCCTTCCCTCATCCCGGCGGTTTTGCTAGCAGGAGTTCAAACCCAACGAACACAGCCCGGAGACCCCTGAGGCAAAAACGGCTTCCGACGAACAATAGGCGCTTGCTGTGGAACACCTATCCCAAGTGGGGGTAGCCAGGTCAACAAAATGCCACACACCCAGGTGTAAGAAACAACATTGCCCAGGCATGGTCTAAGCCCCTCACCTCGTCCCTGTGCTTTGGGGAGCCGGAGGGACAGCCGAGGCCCACGGCCCTGAGACCCCTTTGCAAAAAGCCGGCTTCCCACGGAGACAGTTTTCCTGAGGTGCAGACCCTCTCCCAAGTGGTTGTGGCAAGGTAAAGCAAATGCCCTCCACTTCTCGGGAAGAAACCACAGTGCCCAGCCATGTTCTAAGCCCTCCCGTCCTCCCTGGGCTTCTGGCAGCAGGAGTGAAAAGAGAGGAGCAGAGCACTGGGACCCGTTTGACAAAAACCGGCTTCCCACGGGAAAGTCTTTCTCCACGTGCAGACATGCTCCCAGGTGCCTGTGGCAAGGGGAAGGAAATGCCATACACTGACCTGGAAGAGACCACAGGGCCCAGGCACAGTCTGAACCCTTCCCTCAACCCAGCGATTTTGCTAGCAGGAGTTCAACCCCAACGAACACAGCCCGGAGACCCCTGAGGCAAAAACGGCTTCCAACGAACAATAGGCGCTTGCTGTGGAACACCTATCCCAAGTGGGGGTAGCCTGGTCAACAAAATGCCACACACCCAGGTGTAAGAAACAACATTGCCCAGCCATGGTCTAAGCCCCTCACCTCGTCCATGTGCTTTGGGGAGCCGGAGGAACAGCCGAGGCCCACGGCCCTGAGACCCCTTTGCAAAAAGCCGGCTTCCCACGGAGACAGTTTTCCTGAGGTGCAGACCCTCTCCCAAGTGGTTGTGGCAAGGTAAAGCAAATGCCCTCCACTTCTCTGGAAGAAACCACAGTGCCCAGCCATGTTCTAAGCCCTCCCATCCTCCCTTGGGCTTCTGGCAGCAGGAGTGAAAAGAGAGGAGAAGAGCACTGGGACCCGTTTGACAAAAACCGGCTTCCCACGGGAAAGTCTTTCTCCACGTGCAGACATGCTCCCAGGTTCCTGGGGCAAGGGGAAGGAAATGCCATACACTGACCTGGAAGAGACCACAGGGCCCAGGCACAGTCTGAACCCTTCCCTCAACCCGGCAGTTTTGCTAGCAGGAGTTCAACCCCAACGAACACAGCCCGGAGACCCCTGAGGCAAAAACGGCTTCCGACGAACAATAGGCGCTTGCTGTGGAAATCCAATCCCAAGTGGGGGTAGCCAGCTCAACAAAATGCCACACACCCAAGTGTAAGAACCAACATTGCCCAGGCATGGTCTAAGCCCCTCACCTCGTCCCTGTGCTTTGGGGAGCCGGAGGGACACCCGAGGCCCACGGCCATGAGACCCCTTTGCAAAAATCCGGCTTCCCACGGAAAGAGTTTTCCTGAGGTGAAGACCCTATCCCAAGTGGTTGTGGCAAGGTAAAGCAAATGCCCTCCACTTCTCTGGAAGAAACCACAGTGCCCAGCCATGTTCTAAGCCCTCCCATCCTCCCTGGGCTTCTGGCAGCAGGAGTGAAAAGAGAGGAGCAGAGCACTGGGACCCGTTTGACAAAAACCGGCTTCCCACGGGAAAGTCTTTCTCCAAGTGCAGACATGCACCCAGGTGCCTGCGGCAAGGGGAAGGAAATGCCATACACTGACCTGGAAGAGGCCACAGGGCCAAAACACAGTCTGAACCCTTCCCTCAACCCGGCGGTTTTGCTAGCAGGAGTTCAACCCCAAGGAACACAGCCCGGAGACCCCTGGGGCAAAAACGGCATCCTACGATTAATAGGTGCTTGCTGTGGAACACCTCTCCGAAGTGGAGGAAGCCAGCTCAACAAAATGCCACACACCCAGGTGTAAGAAACAACATTGCCCAGGCTTGGTCTAAGCCCCTCACATCGTCCCTGTGCTTTGGGGAGCCGGAGGGACAACCGAAGCCCACGGCCCTGAGACCCCTTTGCAAAAAGCCGGCTTCCCACAGAGACAGTTTTCCTGAGGTGCAGACCCTAACCCAAGTGGTTGTGGCAAGGTAAAGCAAATGCCCTCCACTTCTCTGGAAGAAACCACAGCGCCCAGCCATGTTCTAAGCCCTCCCATTCTCCCTGGGCTGCTGGCAGCAGGAGTGAAAAGAGAGGAGCAGAGCACTGGGACCCGTTTGACAAAAACCGGCTTCCCACGGGAAAGTCTTTCTCCACGTGCAGACATGCTCCCAGGTGCCTGGGGCAAGAGGAAGGAAATGCCATACACTGAACTGGAAAAGACCACAGGGCCCAGGCACAGTTTGAACCCTTCCCTCAACCCGGCGGTTTTGCTAGCAGGAGTTCAACCCCAAGGAACACAACCCGGAGACCCCTGGGGCAAAAACGGCTTCCGACGAACAATAGGTGCTTGCTGTGGAACACCTATCCCAAGTGGGGGTAGCCAGCTCAGCAAAATGCCACATACCCAGGTGTAAGAAACAATATTGCCCAGGCTTGGTCTAAGCCCCTCACCTCGTCCCTGTGCTTTGGGGAGCCGGAGGGACAGCCGAAGCACACGGCCCTGAGACCCCTTTGCAAAAAGCCGGCTTCCCACGGAGACAGTTTTCCTGAGGTGCAGACCCTATCCCAAGTGGTTGTGGCAAGGTAAAGCAAATGCCCTCCACTTCTCTGGCAGAAACCACAGTGCCCAGCCATGTTCTAAGCCCTCCCATCCTCCCTTGGACTTCTGGCAACAGGAGTGAAAAGAGAGGAGCAGAGCACTGGGACCCGTTTGACAAAACCGGCTTCCCACGGGAAAGTCTTTCTCCACGTGCAGACATGCTCCCAAGTGCCTGGGGCAAGGGGAAGGAAATGCCATACACTGACGTGGAAGAGACCACAGGGCCCAGGCACAGTCTGAACCCTTCCCTCAACCCGGCAGTTTTGCTAGCAGGAGTTCAACCCCAACGAACACGGCCCGGAGACCCCTGAGGCAAAAACGGCTTCCGACGAACAACAGGCGCTTGCTGTGGAACACCTATCCCAAGAGGGGGTAGCCAGGTCAACAAAATGCCACACACCCAGGTGTAAGAAACAACATTGCCCAGCCATGGTCTAAGCCCCTCACCTCGTCCCTGTGCTTTGGGGAGCCGGAGGGACAGCCGAGGCCCACGGACCTGAGACCCCTTTGCAAAAAGCCGGCTTCCCACGGAAAGAGTTTTCCTGAGGTGCAGACCCTCTCCCAAGTGGTTGTGGCAAGGTAAAGCAAATGCCCTCCACTTCTCTGGAAGAAACCACAGTGCCCAGCCATGTTCTAAGCCCTCCCATCCTCCCTGGGCTTCTGGCAGCAGGAGTGAAAAGAGAGGAGCAGAGCACTGGGACCCGTTTGACAAAAACCGGCTTCCCACGGGAAAGTCTTTCTCCACGTGCAGACATGCTCCCAGGTGCCTGTGGCAAGGGGAAGGAAATGCCATACACTGACCTGGAAGAGACCACAGGTCCCAGGCACAGTCTGAACCCTTCCCTCAACCCGGCGGTTTTGCTAGCAGGAGTTCAACCCCAACGAACACAGCCCGGAGACCCGTGAGGGAAAAACGGCTTCCGACGAACAATAGGCGCTTGCTGTGGAACACCTATCCCAAGTGGGGGTAGCCAGGTCAACAAAATGCCACACACCCAGGTGTAAGAAACAACATTGCCCAGGCATGTGCTAAGCCCCTCACCTCGTCCCTGTGCTTTGGGGAGCCGGAGGGACAGCCGAGGCCCACGGCCCTGAGACCCCTTTGCAAAAAGCCGGCTTCCCACAGAGACAGTTTTCCTGAGGTGCAGACCCTCTCCCAAGTGGTTGTGGCAAGGTAAAGCAAATGCCCTCCACTTCTCTGGAAGAAACCACAGTGCCCAGCCATGTTCTAAGCCCTCCCGTCCTCCCTGGGCTTCTGGCAGCAGGAGTGAAAAGAGAGGAGCAGAGCACTGGGACCCGTTTGACAAAAACCGGCTTCCCACGGGAAAGTCTTTCTCCACGTGCAGACATGCTCCCAGGTGCCTGTGGCAAGGGGAAGGAAATGCCATACACTGACCTGGAAGAGACCACAGGGCCCAGGCACAGTCTGAACCCTTCCCTCAACCCAGCGATTTTGCTAGCAGGAGTTCAACCCCAACGAACACAGCCCGGAGACCCCTGAGGCAAAAACGGCTTCCGACGAACAATAGGCGCTTGCTGTGGAACACCTATCCCAAGTGGGGGTAGCCTGGTCAACAAAATGCCACACACCCAGGTGTAAGAAACAACATTGCCCAGCCATGGTCTAAGCCCCTCACCTCGTCCATGTGCTTTGGGGAGCCGGAGGAACAGCCGAGGCCCACGGCCCTGAGACCCCTTTGCAAAAAGCCGGCTTCCCACGGAGACAGTTTTCCTGAGGTGCAGACCCTCTCCCAAGTGGTTGTGGCAAGGTAAAGCAAATGCCCTCCACTTCTCTGGAAGAAACCACAGTGCCCAGCCATGTTCTAAGCCCTCCCATCCTCCCTGGGCTTCTGGCAGCAGCAGTGAAAAGAGAGGAGCAGAGCACTGGGACCCGTTTGACAAAAACCGGCTTCCCACGGGAAAGTCTTTCTCCACGTGCAGACATGCTCCCAGGTGCCTGTGGCAAGGGGAAGGAAATGCCATACACTGACCTGGAAGAGACCACAGGGCCCAGGCACCGTCTGAACACTTCCCTCAACCTGGCGATTTTGCTAGCAGGAGTTCAACCCCAACGAACACAGCCCGGAGACCCCTGAGGCAAAAACGTCTTCCGACGAACAATAGGCGCTTGCTGTGGAACACCTATCCCAAGTGGGGGTAGCCTGGTCAACAAAATGCCACACACCCATGTGTAAGAAACAACATTGCCCAGCCATGGTCTAAGCCCCTCACCTCGTCCCTGTGCTTTGGGGAGCCGGAGGGACAGCCGAGGCCCACGGCCCTGAGACCCGTTTGCAAAAAGCCGGCTTCCCACAGAGACAGTTTTCCTGAGGTGCAGACCCTCTCCCAAGTGGTTGTGGCAAGGTAAAGCAAATGCCCTCCACTTCTCTGGAAGAAACCACAGTGCCCAGCCATGTTCTAAGCCCTCCCGTCCTCCCAGGGCTTCTGGCAGCAGGAGTGAAAAGAGAGGAGCAGAGCACTGGGACCCATTTGACAAAAACCGGCTTCCCACGGGAAAGTCTTTCTCCACGTGCAGACATGCTCCCAGGTGCCTGTGGCAAGGGGAAGGAAATGCCATACACTGACCTGGAAGAGACCACAGGGCCCAGGCACAGTCTGAACCCTTCCCTCATCCCGGCGATTTTGCTAGCAGGAGTTCAACCCCAACGAACACAGCCCGGAGACCCCTGAGGCAAAAACGGCTTTCGAGGAACAATAGGCGCTTGCTGTGGAACACTTATCCCAAGTGGGGGTAGCCAGGTCAACAAAATGCCACACACCCAGGTGTAAGAAACAACATTGCCCAGGCATGGTCTAAGCCCCTCACCTCGTCCCTGTGCTTTGGGGAGCCGGAGGGACAGCCGAGGCCCACGGCCCTGAGACCCCTTTGCAAAAAGCCGGCTTCCCACGGAGACAGTTTTCCTGAGGTGCAGACCCTCTCCCAAGTGGTTGTGGCAAGGTAAAGCAAATGCCCTCCACTTCTCTGGAAGAAACCACAGTGCCCAGCCATGTTCTAAGCCCTCCCATCCTCCCTGGGCTTCTGGCAGCAGGAGTGAAAAGAGAGGAGCAGAGCACTGGGACCCGTTTGACAAAAACCGGCTTCTCACGGGAAAGTCATTCTCCACGTGCAGACATGCTCCCAGGTGCCTGTGGCAAGGGGAAGGAAATGCCATACACTGACCTGGAAGAGACCACAGGGCCCAGGCACCGTCTGAACCCTTCCCTCAACCCGGCGATTTTGCTAGCAGGAGTTCAACCCCAACGAACACAGCCCGGAGACCCCTGAGGCAAAAACGGCTTCCGACGAACAATAGGCGCTTGCTGTGGAACACCTATCCCAAGTGGGGGTAGCCAGGTCAACAAAATGCCACACACCCAGGTGTAAGAAACAACACTGCCCATCCATGGTCTAAGCCCCTCACCTCGTCCCTGTGCTTTGGGGAGCCGGAGGGACAGCCGAGGCCCACGGCCCTGAGACCCCTTTGCAAAAAGCCGGCTTCCCACGGAGACAGTTTTCCTGAGGTGCAGACCCTCTCCCAAGTGGTTGTGGCAAGGTAAAGCAAATGCCCTCCACTTCTCTGGAAGAAACCACAGTGCCCAGCCATGTTCTAAGCCCTCCCTTCCTCCCTGGCCTTCTGGCAGCAGGAGTGAAAAGAGAGGAGCAGAGCACTGGGACCCGTTTGACAAAAACCGGCTTCCCACGGGAAAGTCTTTCTCCACGTGCAGACATGCTCCCAGGTGCCTGTGGCAAGGGGAAGGAAATGCCATACACTGACCTTGAGGATACCACAGGGCCCAAGCACAGTCTGAACCCTTCCCTCATCCCGGCGGTTTTGCTAGCAGGAGTTCAACCCCAACGAACACAGCCCGGAGACCCCTGAGGCAAAAACGGCTTCCGACGAACAATAGGCGCTTGCTGTGGAACACCTATCCCAAGTGGGGGTAGCCAGGTCAACAAAATGCCACACACCCAGGTGTAACAAACAACATTGCCCAGGCATGGTCTAAGCCCCTCACCTCGTCCCTGTGCTTTGGGGAGCCGGAGGGACAGCCGAGGACCACGGCCCTGAGACCCCTTTGCAAAAAGCCGGCTTTCCACGGAGACAGTTTTCCTGAGGTGCAGTCCCTCTCCCAAGTGGTTGTGGCAAGGTAAAGCAAATGCCCTCTACTTCTCTGGAAGAAACCACAGTGCCCAGCCATGTTCTAAGCCCTCCCATCCTCCCTGGGCTTCTGGCAGCAGGAGTGAAAAGAGAGGAGCAGAGCACTGGGACCCGTTTGACAAAAACCGGCTTCCCACGGGAAAGTCTTTCTCCACGTGCAGACATGCTCCCAGGTGCCTGTGGCAAGGGGAAGGAAAGGCCATACACTGACCTGGAAGAGACCACAGGGCCCAGGCACCGTCTGAACCCTTCCCTCATCCCGGCGGTTTTGCTAGCAGGAGTTCAAACCCAACGAACACAGCCCGGAGACCCCTGAGGCAAAAACGGCTTCCGACGAACAATAGGCGCTTGCTGTGGAACACCTATCCCAAGTGGGGGTAGCCAGGTCAACAAAATGCCACACACCCAGGTGTAAGAAACAACATTGCCCAGGCATGGTCTAAGCCCCTCACCTCGTCCCTGTGCTTTGGGGAGCCGGAGGGACAGCCGAGGCCCACGGCCCTGAGACCCCTTTGCAAAAAGCCGGCTTCCCACGGAGACAGTTTTCCTGAGGTGCAGATCCTCTCCCAAGTGGTTGTGGCAAGGTAAAGCAAATGCCCTCCACTTCTCGGGAAGAAACCACAGTGCCCAGCCATGTTCTAAGCCCTCCCGTCCTCCCTGGGCTTCTGGCAGCAGGAGTGAAAAGAGAGGAGCAGAGCACTGGGACCCGTTTGACAAAAACCGGCTTCCCACGGGAAAGTCTTTCTCCACGTGCAGACATGCTCCCAGGTGCCTGTGGCAAGGGGAAGGAAATGCCATACACTGACCTGGAAGAGACCACAGGGCCCAGGCACAGTCTGAACCCTTCCCTCAACCCAGCGATTTTGCTAGCAGGAGTTCAACCCCAACGAACACAGCCCAGAGACCCCTGAGGCAAAAACGGCTTCCAACGAACAATAGGCGCTTGCTGTGGAACACCTATCCCAAGTGGGGGTAGCCTGGTCAACAAAATGCCACACACCCAGGTGTAAGAAACAACATTGCCCAGCCATGGTCTAAGCCCCTCACCTCGTCCATGTGCTTTGGGGAGCCGGAGGAACAGCCGAGGCCCACGGCCCTGAGACCCCTTTGCAAAAAGCCGGCTTCCCACGGAGACAGTTTTCCTGAGGTGCAGACCCTCTCCCAAGTGGTTGTGGCAAGGTAAAGCAAATGCCCTCCACTTCTCTGGAAGAAACCACAGTGCCCAGCCATGTTCTAAGCCCTCCCATCCTCCCTGGGCTTCTGGCAGCAGGAGTGAAAAGAGAGGAGCAGAGCACTGGGACCCGTTTGACAAAAACCGGCTTCCCACGGGAAAGTCTTTCTCCACGTGCAGACATGCTCCCAGGTGCCTGTGGCAAGGGGAAGGAAATGCCATACACTGACCTGGAAGAGACCACAGGGCCCAGGCACAGTCTGAACCCTTCCCTCAACCCGGCGATTTTGCTAGCAGGAGTTCAACCCCAACGAACACAGCCCGGAGACCCCTGAGGCAAAAACGGCTTCCGACGAACAATAGGCGCTTGCTGTGGAACACCTATCCCAAGTGGGGGTAGCCAGGTCAACAAAATGCCACACACCCAGGTGTAAGAAACAACATTGCCCAGGCATGGGCTAAGCCCCTCACCTCGTCCCTGTGCTTTGGGGAGCCGGAGGGACAGCCGAGGCCCACGGCCCTGAGACCCCTTTGCAAAAAGCCGGCTTCCCACGGAGACAGTTTTCCTGAGGTGCAGACCCTCTCCCAAGTGGTTGTGGCAAGGTAAAGCAAATGCCCTCCACTTCTCTGGAAGAAACCACAGTGCCCAGCCATGTTCTAAGCCCTCCCGTCCTCCCTGGGCTTCTGGCAGCAGGAGTGAAAAGAGAGGAGCAGAGCACTGGGACCCGTTTGACAAAAACCGGCTTCCCACGGGAAAGTCTTTCTCCACGTGCAGACATGCTCCCAGGTGCCTGTGGCAAGGGGAAGGAAATGCCATACACTGACCTGGAGGAGACCACAGGGCCCAGGCACAGTCTGAACCCTTCCCTCATCCCGGCGGTTTTGCTAGCAGGAGTTCAACCCCAACGAACACAGCCCGGAGACCCCTGAGGCAAAAACGGCTTTCGACGAACAATAGGCGCTTGCTGTGGAACACTTATCCCAAGTGGGGGTAGCCAGGTCAACAAAATGCCACACACCCAGGTGTAAGAAACAACATTGCCCAGGCATGGTCTAAGCCCCTCACCTCGTCCCTGTGCTTTGGGGAGCCGGAGGGACAGCCGAGGCCCACGGCCCTGAGACCCCTTTGCAAAAAGCCGGCTTCCCACGGAGACAGTTTTCCTGAGGTGCAGACCCTCTCCCAAGTGGTTGTGGCAAGGTAAAGCAAATGCCCTCCACTTCTCTGGAAGAAACCACAGTGCCCAGCCATGTTCTAAGCCCTCCCATCCTCCCTGGGCTTCTGGCAGCAGGAGTGAAAAGAGAGGAGCAGAGCACTGGGACCCGTTTGACAAAAACCGGCTTCTCACGGGAAAGTCATTCTCCACGTGCAGACATGCTCCCAGGTGCCTGTGGCAAGGGGAAGGAAATGCCATACACTGACCTGGAAGAGACCACAGGGCCCAGGCACCGTCTGAACCCTTCCCTCAACCCCGCGATTTTGCTAGCAGGAGTTCAACCCCAACGAACACAGCCCGGAGACCCCTGAGGCAAAAACGGCTTCCGACGAACAATAGGCGCTTGCTGTGGAACACCTATCCCAAGTGGGGGTAGCCAGGTCAACAAAATGCCACACACCCAGGTGTAAGAAACAACATTGCCCAGGCATGTGCTAAGCCCCTCACCTCGTCCCTGTGCTTTGGGGAGCCGGAGGGACAGCCGAGGCCCACGGCCCTGAGACCCCTTTGCAAAAAGCCGGCTTCCCACGGAGACAGTTTTCCTGAGGTGCAGACCCTCTCCCAAGTGGTTGTGGCAAGGTAAAGCAAATGCCCTCCACTTCTCTGGAAGAAACCACAGTGCCCAGCCATGTTCTAAGCCCTCCCGTCCTCCCTGGGCTTCTGGCAGCAGGAGTGAAAAGAGAGGAGCAGAGCACTGGGACCCGTTTGACAAAAACCGGCTTCCCACGGGAAAGTCTTTCTCCACGTGCAGACATGCTCCCAGGTGCCTGTGGCAAGGGGAAGGAAATGCCATACACTGACCTGGAAGAGACCACAGGGCCCAGGCACAGTCTGAACCCTTCCCTCAACCCAGCGATTTTGCTAGCAGGAGTTCAACCCCAACGAACACAGCCCGGAGACCCCTGAGGCAAAAACGGCTTCCGACGAACAATAGGCGCTTGCTGTGGAACACCTATCCCAAGTGGGGGTAGCCTGGTCAACAAAATGCCACACACCCAGGTGTAAGAAACAACATTGCCCAGCCATGGTCTAAGCCCCTCACCTCGTCCATGTGCTTTGGGGAACCGGAGGAACAGCCGAGGCCCACGGCCCTGAGACCCCTTTGCAAAAAGCCGGCTTCCCACGGAGACAGTTTTCCTGAGGTGCAGACCCTCTCCCAAGTGGTTGTGGCAAGGTAAAGCAAATGCCCTCCACTTCTCTGGAAGAAACCACAGTGCCCAGCCATGTTCTAAGCCCTCCCATCCTCCCTGGGCTTCTGGCAGCAGCAGTGAAAAGAGAGGAGCAGAGCACTGGGACCCGTTTGACAAAAACCGGCTTCCCACGGGAAAGTCTTTCTCCACGTGCAGACATGCTCCCAGGTGCCTGTGGCAAGGGGAAGGAAATGCCATACACTGACCTGGAAGAGACCACAGGGCCCAGGCACAGTCTGAACCCTTCCCTCAACCCGGCGATTTTGCTAGCAGGAGTTCAACCCCAACGAACACAGCCCGGAGACCCCTGAGGCAAAAACGGCTTCCGACGAACAATAGGCGCTTGCTGTGGAACACCTATCCCAAGTGGGGGTAGCCAGGTCAACAAAATGCCACACACCCAGGTGTAAGAAACAACATTGCCCAGGCATGCGCTAAGCCCCTCACCTCGTCCCTGTGCTTTGGGGAGCCGGAGGGACAGCCGAGGCCCACGGCCCTGAGACCCCTTTGCAAAAAGCCGGCTTCCCACGGAGACAGTTTTCCTGAGGTGCAGACCCTCTCCCAAGTGGTTGTGGCAAGGTAAAGCAAATGCCCTCCACTTCTCTGGAAGAAACCACAGTGCCCAGCCATGTTCTAAGCCCTCCCGTCCTCCCTGGGCTTCTGGCAGCAGGAGTGAAAAGAGAGGAGCAGAGCACTGGGACCCGTTTGACAAAAACCGGCTTCCCACGGGAAAGTCTTTCTCCACGTGCAGACATGCTCCCAGGTGCCTGGGGCAAGGGGAAGGAAATGCCATACACTGACCTGGAGGAGACCACAGGGCCCAGGCACAGTCTGAACCCTTCCCTCATCCCGGCGGTTTTGCTAGCAGGAGTTCAACCCCAACGAACACAGCCCGGAGACCCCTGAGGCAAAAACGGCTTCCGACGAACAATAGGTGCTTGCTGTGGAAAACCTATCCCAAGTAGGGGTAGCCAGCTCAACAAAATGCCACACACCCAGGTGTAAGAAACAACATTGCCCAGCCATGGTCTAAGCCCCTCACCTCGTCCCTGTGCTTTGGGGAGCCGGAGGGACAGCCGAGGCCCACGGCCCTGAGACCCCTTTGCAAAAAGCCGGCTTCCCACGGAAAGAGTTTTCCTGTGGTGCAGACCCTCTCCCAAGTGGTTGTGGCAAGGTAAAGCAAATGCCCTCCACTACTCTGGAAGAAACCACAGTGCCCAGCCATGTTCTAAGCCCTCCCGTCCTCCCTGGGCTTCTGGCAGAAGGAGTGAAAAGAGAGGAGCAGAGCACTGGGACCCGTTTGACAAAAACCGGCTTCCCACGGGAAAGTCTTTCTCCACGTGCAGACATGCTCCCAGGTGCCTGTGGCAAGGGGAAGGAAATGCCATACACTGACCTGGAAGAGACCACAGGGCCCAGGCACCGTCTGAACCCTTCCCTCAACCCGGCGATTTTGCTAGCAGGAGTTCAACCCCAACGAACACAGCCCGGAGACCCCTGAGGCAAAAACGGCTTCCGACGAACAATAGGCGCTTGCTGTGGAACACCTATCCCAAGTGGGGGTAGCCAGGTCAACAAAATGCCACACACCCAGGTGTAAGAAACAACATTGCCCAGGCATGTGCTAAGCCCCTCACCTCGTCCCTGTGCTTTGGGGAGCCGGAGGGACAGCCGAGGCCCACGGCCCTGAGACCCCTTTGCAAAAAGCCGGCTTCCCACAGAGACAGTTTTCCTGAGGTGCAGACCCTCTCCCAAGTGGTTGTGGCAAGGTAAAGCAAATGCCCTCCACTTCTCTGGAAGAAACCACAGTGCCCAGCCATGTTCTAAGCCCTCCCGTCCTCCCTGGGCTTCTGGCAGCAGGAGTGAAAAGAGAGGAGCAGAGCACTGGGACCCGTTTGACAAAAACCGGCTTCCCACGGGAAAGTCTTTCTCCACGTGCAGACATGCTCCCAGGTGCCTGGGGCAAGGGGAAGGAAATGCCATACACTGACCTGGAGGAGACCACAGGGCCCAGGCACAGTCTGAACCCTTCCCTCATCCCGGCGGTTTTGCTAGCAGGAGTTCAACCCCAACGAACACAGCCCGGAGACCCCTGAGGCAAAAACGGCTTCCGACGAACAATAGGTGCTTGCTGTGGAAAACCTATCCCAAGTGGGGGTAGCCAGCTCAACAAAATGCCACACACCCATGTGTAAGAAACAACATTGCCCACCCATGGTCTAAGCCCCTCACCTCGTCCCTGTGCTTTGGGGAGCCGGAGGGACAGCCGAGGCCCACGGCCCTGAGACCCCTTTGCAAAAAGCCGGCTTCCCACGGAAAGAGTTTTCCTGTGGTGCAGACCCTCTCCCAAGTGGTTGTGGCAAGGTAAAGCAAATGCCCTCCACTTCTCTGGAAGAAACCACAGTGCCCAGCCATGTTCTAAGCCCTCCCATCCTCCCTGGGCTTCTGGCAGAAGGAGTGAAAAGAGAGGAGCAGAGCACTGGGACCCGTTTGACAAAAACCGGCTTCCCACGGGAAAGTCTTTCTCCACGTGCAGACATGCTCCCAGGTGCCTGTGGCAAGGGGAAGGAAATGCCATACACTGACCTGGAAGAGAACACAGGGCCCAGGCACAGTCTGAACCCTTCCCTCAACCCGGCGATTTTGCTAGCAGGAGTTCAACCCCAACGAACACAGCCCGGAGACCCGTGAGGCAAAAACGTCTTCCGACGAACAACAGGCGCTTGCTGTGGAACACCTATCCAAGTGGGGGTAGCCAGGTCAACAAAATGCCACACACCCAGGTGTAAGAAACAACACTGCCCATCCATGGTCTAAGCCCCTCACCTCGTCCCTGTGCTTTGGGGAGCCGGAGGGACAGCCGAGGCCCACGGCCCTGAGACCCCTTTGCAAAAAGCCGGCTTCCCACGGAGACAGTTTTCCTGAGGTGCAGACCCTCTCCCAAGTGGTTGTGGCAAGGTAAAGCAAATGCCCTCCACTTCTCTGGAAGAAACCACAGTGCCCAGCCATGTTCTAAGCCCTCCCTTCCTCCCTGGCCTTCTGGCAGCAGGAGTGAAAAGAGAGGAGCAGAGCACTGGGACCCGTTTGACAAAAACCGGCTTCCCACGGGAAAGTCTTTCTCCAAGTGCAGACATGCTCCCAGGTGCCTGTGGCAAGGGGAAGGAAATGCCATACACTGACCTGGAAGAGACCACAGGGCCCAGGCACCGTCTGAACCCTTCCCTCATCCCGGCGGTTTTGCTAGCAGGAGTTCAAACCCAACGAACACAGCCCGGAGACCCCTGAGGCAAAAACGGCTTCCGACGAACAATAGGCGCTTGCTGTGGAACACCTATCCCAAGTGGGGGTAGCCAGGTCAACAAAATGCCACACACCCAGGTGTAAGAAACAACATTGCCCAGGCATGTGCTAAGCCCCTCACCTCGTCCCTGTGCTTTGGGGAGCCGGAGGGACAGCCGAGGCCCACGGCCCTGAGACCCCTTTGCAAAAAGCCGGCTTCCCACGGAGACAGTTTTCCTGAGGTGCAGACCCTCTCCCAAGTGGTTGTGGCAAGGTAAAGCAAATGCCCTCCACTTCTCGGGAAGAAACCACAGTGCCCAGCCATGTTCTAAGCCCTCCCGTCCTCCCTGGGCTTCTGGCAGCAGGAGTGAAAAGAGAGGAGCAGAGCACTGGGACCCGTTTGACAAAAACCGGCTTCCCACGGGAAAGTCTTTCTCCACGTGCAGACATGCTCCCAGGTGCCTGTGGCAAGGGGAAGGAAATGCCATACACTGACCTGGAAGAGACCACAGGGCCCAGGCACAGTCTGAACCCTTCCCTCAACCCAGCGATTTTGCTAGCAGGAGTTCAACCCCAACGAACACAGCCCGGAGACCCCTGAGGCAAAAACGGCTTCCGACGAACAATAGGCGCTTGCTGTGGAACACCTATCCCAAGTGGGGGTAGCCTGGTCAACAAAATGCCACACACCCAGGTGTAAGAAACAACATTGCCCAGCCATGGTCTAAGCCCCTCACCTCGTCCATGTGCTTTGGGGAGCCGGAGGAACAGCCGAGGCCCACGGCCCTGAGACCCCTTTGCAAAAAGCCGGCTTCCCACGGAGACAGTTTTCCTGAGGTGCAGACCCTCTCCCAAGTGGTTGTGGCAAGGTAAAGCAAATGCCCTCCACTTCTCTGGAAGAAACCACAGTGCCCAGCCATGTTCTAAGCCCTCCCATCCTCCCTGGGCTTCTGGCAGCAGCAGTGAAAAGAGAGGAGCAGAGCACTGGGACCCGTTTGACAAAAACCGGCTTCCCACGGGAAAGTCTTTCTCCACGTGCAGACATGCTCCCAGGTGCCTGTGGCAAGGGGAAGGAAATGCCATACACTGACCTGGAAGAGACCACAGGGCCCAGGCACAGTCTGAACCCTTCCCTCAACCCGGCGATTTTGCTAGCAGGAGTTCAACCCCAACGAACACAGCCCGGAGACCCCTGAGGCAAAAACGGCTTCCGACGAACAATAGGCGCTTGCTGTGGAACACCTATCCCAAGTGGGGGTAGCCAGGTCAACAAAATGCCACACACCCAGGTGTAAGAAACAACATTGCCCAGGCATGGGCTAAGCCCCTCACCTCGTCCCTGTGCTTTGGGGAGCCGGAGGGACAGCCGAGGCCCACGGCCCTGAGACCCCTTTGCAAAAAGCCGGCTTCCCACGGAGACAGTTTTCCTGAGGTGCAGACCCTCTCCCAAGTGGTTGTGGCAAGGTAAAGCAAATGCCCTCGACTTCTCTGGAAGAAACCACAGTGCCCAGCCATGTTCTAAGCCCTCCCGTCCTCCCTGGGCTTCTGGCAGCAGGAGTGAAAAGAGAGGAGCAGAGCACTGGGACCCGTTTGACAAAAACCGGCTTCCCACGGGAAAGTCTTTCTCCACGTGCAGACATGCTCCCAGGTGCCTGTGGCAAGGGGAAGGAAATGCCATACACTGACCTGGAAGAGAACACAGGGCCCAGGCACAGTCTGAACCCTTCCCTCATCCCGGCGGTTTTGCTAGCAGGAGTTCAACCCCAACGAACACAGCCCGGAGACCCCTGAGGCAAAAACGGCTTCCGACGAACAATAGGCGCTTGCTGTGGAACACCTATCCCAAGTGGGGGTAGCCAGGTCAACAAAATGCCACACACCCAGGTGTAACAAACAACATTGCCCAGGCATGGTCTAAGCCCCTCACCTCGTCCCTGTGCTTTGGGGAGCCGGAGGGACAGCCGAGGCCCACGGCCCTGAGACCCCTTTGCAAAAAGCCGGCTTCCCACGGAGACAGTTTTCCTGAGGTGCAGTCCCTCTCCCAAGTGGTTGTGGCAAGGTAAAGCAAATGCCCTCCACTTCTCTGGAAGAAACCACAGTGCCCAGCCATGTTCTAAGCCCTCCCGTCCTCCCTGGGCTTCTGGCAGCAGGAGTGAAAAGAGAGGAGCAGAGCACTGGGACCCGTTTGACAAAAACCGGCTTCCCACGGGAAAGTCTTTCTCCACGTGCAGACATGCTCCCAGGTGCCTGGGGCAAGGGGAAGGAAATGCCATACACTGACCTGGAGGAGACCACAGGGCCCAGGCACAGTCTGAACCCTTCCCTCATCCCGGCGGTTTTGCTAGCAGGAGTTCAACCCCAACGAACACAGCCCGGAGACCCCTGAGGCAAAAACGGCTTCCGACGAACAATAGGTGCTTGCTGTGGAAAACCTATCCCAAGTAGGGGTAGCCAGCTCAACAAAATGCCACACACCCAGGTGTAAGAAACAACATTGCCCAGCCATGGTCTAAGCCCCTCACCTCGTCCCTGTGCTTTGGGGAGCCGGAGGGACAGCCGAGGCCCACGGCCCTGAGACCCCTTTGCAAAAAGCCGGCTTCCCACGGAAAGAGTTTTCCTGTGGTGCAGACCCTCTCCCAAGTGGTTGTGGCAAGGTAAAGCAAATGCCCTCCACTTCTCTGGAAGAAACCACAGTGCCCAGCCATGTTCTAAGCCCTCCCATCCTCCCTGGGCTTCTGGCAGAAGGAGTGAAAAGAGAGGAGCAGAGAACTGGGACCCGTTTGACAAAAACCGGCTTCCCACGGGAAAGTCTTTCTCCACGTGCAGACATGCTCCCAGGTGCCTGTGGCAAGGGGAAGGAAATGCCATACACTGACCTGGAAGAGAACACAGGGCCCAGGCACAGTCTGAACCCTTCCCTCAACCCGGCGATTTTGCTAGCAGGAGTTCAACCCCAACGAACACAGCCCGGAGACCCGTGAGGCAAAAACGTCTTCCGACGAACAACAGGCGCTTGCTGTGGAACACCTATCCCAAGTGGGGGTAGCCAGGTCAACAAAATGCCACACACCCAGGTGTAAGAAACAACACTGCCCATCCATGGTCTAAGCCCCTCACCTCGTCCCTGTGCTTTGGGGAGCCGGAGGGACAGCCGAGGCCCACGGCCCTGAGACCCCTTTGCAAAAAGCCGGCTTCCCACGGAGACAGTTTTCCTGAGGTGCAGACCCTCTCCCAAGTGGTTGTGGCAAGGTAAAGCAAATGCCCTCCACTTCTCTGGAAGAAACCACAGTGCCCAGCCATGTTCTAAGCCCTCCCTTCCTCCCTGGCCTTCTGGCAGCAGGAGTGAAAAGAGAGGAGCAGAGCACTGGGACCCGTTTGACAAAAACCGGCTTCCCACGGGAAAGTCTTTCTCCACGTGCAGACATGCTCCCAGGTGCCTGTGGCAAGGGGAAGGAAATGCCATACACTGACCTTGAGGATACCACAGGGCCCAAGCACAGTCTGAACCCTTCCCTCATCCCGGCGGTTTTGCTAGCAGGAGTTCAACCCCAACGAACACAGCCCGGAGACCCCTGAGGCAAAAACGGCTTCCGACGAACAATAGGCGCTTGCTGTGGAACACCTATCCCAAGTGGGGGTAGCCAGGTCAACAAAATGCCACACACCCAGGTGTAACAAACAACATTGCCCAGGCATGGTCTAAGCCCCTCACCTCGTCCCTGTGCTTTGGGGAGCCGGAGGGACAGCCGAGGCCCACGGCCCTGAGACCCCTTTGCAAAAAGCCGGCTTTCCACGGAGACAGTTTTCCTGAGGTGCAGTCCCTCTCCCAAGTGGTTGTGGCAAGGTAAAGCAAATGCCCTCCACTTCTCTGGAAGAAACCACAGTGCCCAGCCATGTTCTAAGCCCTCCCGTCCTCCCTGGGCTTCTGGCAGCAGGAGTGAAAAGAGAGGAGCAGAGCACTGGGACCCGTTTGACAAAAACCGGCTTCCCACGGGAAAGTCTTTCTCCACGTGCAGACATGCTCCCAGGTGCCTGTGGCAAGGGGAAGGAAAGGCATACACTGACCTGGAAGAGACCACAGGGCCCAGGCACCGTCTGTACCCTTCCCTCATCCCGGCGGTTTTGCTAGCAGGAGTTCAAACCTAACGAACACAGCCCGGAGACCAATGAGGCAAAAACGGCTTCCGACGAACAATAGGCGCTTGCTGTGGAACACCTATCCCAAGTGGGGGTAGCCAGGTCAACAAAATGCCACACACCCAGGTGTAAGAAACAACATTGCCCAGGCATGTGCTAAGCCCCTCACCTCGTCCCTGTGCTTTGGGGAGCCGGAGGGACAGCCGAGGCCCACGGCCCTGAGACCCCTTTGCAAAAAGCCGGCTTCCCACGGAGACAGTTTTCCTGAGGTGCAGACCCTCTCCCAAGTGGTTGTGGCAAGGTAAAGCAAATGCCCTCCACTTCTCGGGAAGAAACCACAGTGCCCAGCCATGTTCTAAGCCCTCCCGTCCTCCCTGGGCTTCTGGCAGCAGGAGTGAAAAGAGAGGAGCAGAGCACTGGGACCCGTTTGACAAAAACCGGCTTCCCACGGGAAAGTCTTTCTCCACGTGCAGACATGCTCCCAGGTGCCTGTGGCAAGGGGAAGGAAATGCCATACACTGACCTGGAAGAGACCACAGGGCCCAGGCACAGTCTGAACCCTTCCCTCAACCCAGCGGTTTTGCTAGCAGGAGTTCAACCCCAACGAACACAGCCCGGAGACCCCTGAGGCAAAAACGGCTTCCGAGGAACAATAGGCGCTTGCTGTGGAACACCTATCCCAAGTGGGGGTAGCCTGGTCAACAAAATGCCACACACCCAGGTGTAAGAAACAACATTGCCCAGCCATGGTCTAAGCCCCTCACCTCGTCCATGTGCTTTGGGGAGCCGGAGGAACAGCCGAGGCCCACGGCCCTGAGACCCCTTTGCAAAAAGCCGGCTTCCCACGGAGACAGTTTTCCTGAGGTGCAGACCCTCTCCCAAGTGGTTGTGGCAAGGTAAAGCAAATGCCCTCCACTTCTCTGGAAGAAACCACAGTGCCCAGCCATGTTCTAAGCCCTCCCATCCTCCCTGGGCTTCTGGCAGCAGCAGTGAAAAGAGAGGAGCAGAGCACTGGGACCCGTTTGACAAAAACCGGCTTCCCACGGGAAAGTCTTTCTCCACGTGCAGACATGCTCCCAGGTGCCTGTGGCAAGGGGAAGGAAATGCCATACACTGACCTGGAAGAGACCACAGGGCCCAGGCACAGTCTGAACCCTTCCCTCAACCCGGCGATTTTGCTAGCAGGAGTTCAACCCCAACGAACACAGCCCGGAGACCCCTGAGGCAAAAACGGCTTCCGACGAACAATAGGCGCTTGCTGTGGAACACCTATCCCAAGTGGGGGTAGCCTGGTCAACAAAATGCCACACACCCAGGTGTAAGAAACAACATTGCCCAGCCATGGTCTAAGCCCCTCACCTCGTCCATGTGCTTTGGGGAGCCGGAGGAACAGCCGAGGCCCACGGCCCTGAGACCCCTTTGCAAAAAGCCGGCTTCCCACGGAGACAGTTTTCCTGAGGTGCAGACCCTCTCCCAAGTGGTTGTGGCAAGGTAAAGCAAATGCCCTCCACTTCTCTGGAAGAAACCACAGTGCCCAGCCATGTTCTAAGCCCTCCCATCCTCCCTGGGCTTCTGGCAGCAGCACTGAAAAGAGAGGAGCAGAGCACTGGGACCCGTTTGACAAAAACCGGCTTCCCACGGGAAAGTCTTTCTCCACGTGCAGACATGCTCCCAGGTGCCTGTGGCAAGGGGAAGGAAATGCCATACACTGACCTGGAAGAGACCACAGGGCCCAGGCACAGTCTGAACCCTTCCCTCAACCCGGCGATTTTGCTAGCAGGAGTTCAACCCCAACGAACACAGCCCGGAGACCCCTGAGGCAAAAACGGCTTCCGACGAACAATAGGCGCTTGCTGTGGAACACCTATCCCAAGTGGGGGTAGCCAGGTCAACAAAATGCCACACACCCAGGTGTAAGAAACAACATTGCCCAGGCATGGGCTAAGCCCCTCACCTCGTCCCTGTGCTTTGGGGAGCCGGAGGGACAGCCGAGGCCCACGGCCCTGAGACCCCTTTGCAAAAAGCCGGCTTCCCACGGAGACAGTTTTCCTGAGGTGCAGACCCTCTCCCAAGTGGTTGTGGCAAGGTAAAGCAAATGCCCTCCACTTCTCTGGAAGAAACCACAGTGCCCAGCCATGTTCTAAGCCCTCCCGTCCTCCCTGGGCTTCTGGCAGCAGGAGTGAAAAGAGAGGAGCAGAGCACTGGGACCCGTTTGACAAAAACCGGCTTCCCACGGGAAAGTCTTTCTCCACGTGCAGACATGCTCCCAGGTGCCTGTGGCAAGGGGAAGGAAATGCCATACACTGACCTGGAGGAGACCACAGGGCCCAGGCACAGTCTGAACCCTTCCCTCATCCCGGCGGTTTTGCTAGCAGGAGTTCAACCCCAACGAACACAGCCCGGAGACCCCTGAGGCAAAAACGGCTTCCGACGAACAATAGGTGCTTGCTGTGGAAAACCTATCCCAAGTGGGGGTAGCCAGCTCAACAAAATGCCACACACCCAGGTGTAAGAAACAACATTGCCCAGCCATGGTCTAAGCCCCTCACCTCGTCCCTGTGCTTTGGGGAGCCGGAGGGACAGCCGAGGCCCACGGCCCTGAGACCCCTTTGCAAAAAGCCGGCTTCCCACGGAAAGAGTTTTCCTGTGGTGCAGACCCTCTCCCAAGTGGTTGTGGCAAGGTAAAGCAAATGCCCTCCACTTCTCTGGAAGAAACCACAGTGCCCAGCCATGTTCTAAGCCCTCCCATCCTCCCTGGGCTTCTGGCAGAAGGAGTGAAAAGAGAGGAGCAGAGCACTGGGACCAGTTTGACAAAAACCGGCTTCCCACGGGAAAGTCTTTCTCCACGTGCAGACATGCTCCCAGGTGCCTGTGGCAAGGGGAAGGAAATGCCATACACTGACCTGGAAGAGAACACAGGGCCCAGGCACAGTCTGAACCCTTCCCTCATCCCGGCGGTTTTGCTAGCAGGAGTTCAACCCCAACGAACACAGCCCGGAGACCCCTGAGGCAAAAACGGCTTCCGACGAACAATAGGCGCTTGCTGTGGAACACCTATCCCAAGTGGGGGTAGCCAGGTCAACAAAATGCCACACACCCAGGTGTAACAAACAACATTGCCCAGGCATGGTCTAAGCCCCTCACCTCGTCCCTGTGCTTTGGGGAGCCGGAGGGACAGCCGAGGCCCACGGCCCTGAGACCCCTTTGCAAAAAGCCGGCTTCCCACGGAGACAGTTTTCCTGAGGTGCCGTCCCTCTCCCAAGTGGTTGTGGCAAGGTAAAGCAAATGCCCTCCACTTCTCTGGAAGAAACCACAGTGCCCAGCCATGTTCTAAGCCCTCCCATCCTCCCTGGGCTTCTGGCAGCAGGAGTGAAAAGAGAGGAGCAGAGGACTGGGACCCGTTTGACAAAAACCGGCTTCCCACGGGAAAGTCTTTCTCCACGTGCAGACATGCTCCCAGGTGCCTGTGGCAAGGGGAAGGAAATGCCATACACTGACCTGGAAGAGACCACAGGGCCCAGGCACCGTCTGAACCCTTCCCTCAACCTGGCGATTTTGCTAGCAGGAGTTCAACCCCAAGGAACACAGCCCGGAGACCCCTGAGGCAAAAACGGCTTCCGACGAACAATAGGCGCTTGCTGTGGAACACCTATCCCAAGTGGGGGTAGCCAGGTCAACAAAATGCCACACACCCAGGTGTAAGAAACAACATTGCCCAGGCATGGTCTAAGCCCCTCACCTCGTCCCTGTGCTTTGGGGAGCCGGAGGGACAGCCGAGGCCCACGGCCCTGAGACCCCTTTGCAAAAAGCCGGCTTCCCACGGAGACAGTTTTCCTGAGGTGCAGACCCTCTCCCAAGTGGTTGTGGCAAGGTAAAGCAAATGCCCTCCACTTCTTTGGAAGAAACCACAGTGCCCAGCCATGTTCTAAGCCCTCCCATCCTCCCTGGGCTTCTGGCAGCAGGAGTGAAAAGAGAGGAGCAGAGGACTGGGACCCGTTTGACAAAAACCGGCTTCCCACGGGAAAGTTTTTCTCCACGTGCAGACATGCTCCCAGGTGCCTGTGGCAAGGGGAAGGAAATGCCATACACTGACCTGGAAGAGACCACAGGGCCCAGGCACCGTCTGAACCCTTCCCTCAACCTGGCGATTTTGCTAGCAGGAGTTCAACCCCAACGAACACAGCCCGGAGACCCCTGAGGCAAAAACGGCTTCCGACGAACAATAGGCGCTTGCTGTGGAACACCTATCCCAAGTGGGGGTAGCCAGGTCAACAAAATGCCACACACCCAGGTGTAAGAAACAACATTGCCCAGGCATGGGCTAAGCCCCTCACCTCGTCCCTGTGCTTTGGGGAGCCGGAGGGACAGCCGAGGCCCATGGTCCTGAGACCCCTTTGCAAAAAGCCGTCTTCCCACGGAGACAGTTTTCCTGAGGTGCAGACCCTCTCCCAAGTGGTTGTGGCAAGGTAAAGCAAATGCCCTCCACTTCTCTGGAAGAAACCACAGTGCCCAGCCATGTTCTAAGCCCTCCCGTCCTCCCTGGGCTTCTGGCAGCAGGAGTGAAAAGAGAGGAGCAGAGCACTGGGACCCGTTTGACAAAAACCGGCTTCCCACGGGAAAGTCTTTCTCCACGTGCAGACATGCTCCCAGGTGCCTGTGGCAAGGGGAAGGAAATGCCATACACTGACCTGGAGGAGACCACAGGGCCCAGGCACAGTCTGAACCCTTCCCTCATCCCGGCGGTTTTGCTAGCAGGAGTTCAACCCCAACGAACACAGCCCGGAGACCCCTGAGGCAAAAACGGCTTCCGACGAACAATAGGTGCTTGCTGTGGAAAACCTATCCCAAGTGGGGGTAGCCAGCTCAACAAAATGCCACACACCCATGTGTAAGAAACAACATTGCCCAGCCATGGTCTAAGCCCCTCACCTCGTCCCTGTGCTTTGGGGAGCCGGAGGGACAGCCGAGGCCCACGGCCCAGAGACCCCTTTGCAAAAAGCCGGCTTCCCACGGAAAGAGTTTTCCTGTGGTGCAGACCCTCTCCCAAGTGGTTGTGGCAAGGTAAAGCAAATGCCCTCCACTTCTCTGGAAGAAACCACAGTGCCCAGCCATGTTCTAAGCCCTCCCATCCTCCCTGGGCTTCTGGAAGAAGGAGTGAAAAGAGAGGAGCAGAGCACTGGGACCCGTTTGACAAAAACCGGCTTCCCACGGGAAAGTCTTTCTCCACGTGCAGACATGCTCCCAGGTGCCTGTGGCAAGGTGAAGGAAATGCCATACACTGACCTGGAAGAGAACACAGGGCCCAGGCACAGTCTGAACCCTTCCCTCAACCCGGCGATTTTGCTAGCAGGAGTTCAACCCCAACGAACACAGCCCGGAGACCCGAGAGGCAAAAACGTCTTCCGACGAACAACAGGCGCTTGTTGTGGAACACCTATCCCAAGTGGGGGTAGCCAGGTCAACAAAATGCCACACACCCAGGTGTAAGAAACAACATTGCCCAGGCATGGTCTAAGCCCCTCACCTCGTCCCTGTGCTTTGGGGAGCCGGAGGGACAGCCGAGGCCCACGGCCCTGAGACCCCTTTGCAAAAAGCCGGCTTCCCACGGAGACAGTTTTCCTGAGGTGCAGACCCTCTCCCAAGTGGTTGTGGCAAGGTAAAGCAAATGCCCTCCACTTCTCTGGAAGAAACCACAGTGCCCAGCCATGTTCTAAGCCCTCCCGTCCTCCCTGGGCTTCTGGCAGCAGGAGTGAAAAGAGAGGAGAAGAGCACTGGGACCCGTTTGACAAAAACAGGCTTCCCACGGGAAAGTCATTCTCTACGTGCAGACATGCTCCCAGGTGCCTGTGGCAAGGGGAAGGAAATGCCATACACTGACCTGGAAGAGACCAAAGGGCCCAGGCACAGTCTGAACCCTTCCCTCATCCCGGCGGTTTTGCTAGCAGGAGTTCAACCCCAACGAACACAGCCCGGAGACCCCTGAGGCAAAAACGGCTTCCGACGAACAATAGGCGCTTGCTGTGGAACACCTATCCCAAGTGTTGGTAGCCAGGTCAACAAAATGCCACACACCCAGGTGTAAGAAACAACACTGCCCATCCATGGTCTAAGCCCCTCACCTCGTCCCTGTGCTTTGGGGAGCCGGAGGGACAGCCGAGGCCCACGGCCCTGAGACCCCTTTGCAAAAAGCCGGCTTCCCACGGAGACACTTTTCCTGAGGTGCAGACCCTCTCCCAAGTGGTTGTGGCAAGGTAAAGCAAATGCCCTCCACTTCTCTGGAAGAAACCACAGTGCCCAGCCATGTTCTAAGCCCTCCCTTCCTCCCTGGCCTTCTGGCAGCAGGAGTGAAAAGAGAGGAGCAGAGCACTGGGACCCGTTTGACAAAAACCGGCTTCCCACGGGAAAGTCTTTCTCCACGTGCAGACATGCTCCCAGGTGCCTGTGGCAAGGGGAAGGAAATGCCATACACTGACCTTGAGGATACCACAGGGCCCAAGCACAGTCTGAACCCTTCCCTCATCCCGGCGGTTTTGCTAGCAGGAGTTCAACCCCAACGAACACAGCCCGGAGACCCCTGAGGCAAAAACGGCTTTCGACGAACAATAGGCGCTTGCTGTGGAACACCTATCCCAAGTGGGGGTAGCCAGGTCAACAAAATGCCACACACCCAGGTGTAAGAAACAACATTGCCCAGGCATGGTCTAAGCCCCTCACCTCGTCCCTGTGCTTTGGGGAGCCGGAGGGACAGCCGAGGCCCACGGCCCTGAGACCCGTTTGCAAAAAGCCGGCTTCCCACGGAGACAGTTTTCCTGAGGTGCAGTGCCTCTCCCAAGTGGTTGTGGCAAGGTAAAGCAAATGTCCTCCACTTCTCTGGAAGAAACCACAGTGCCCAGCCATGTTCTAAGCCCTCCCATCCTCCCTGGGCTTCTGGCAGCAGGAGTGAAAAGAGAGGAGCAGAGCACTGGGACCCGTTTGACAAAAACCGGCTTCCCACGGGAAAGTCTTTCTCCACGTGCAGACATGCTCCCAGGTGCCTGTGGCAAGGGGAAGGAAATGCCATACACTGACCTGGAAGAGACCACAGGGCCCAGGCACAGTCTGAACCCTTCCCTCAACCTGGCGATTTTGCTAGCAGGAGTTCAACCCCAACGAACACAGCCCGGAGACCCCTGAGGCAAAAACGGCTTCCGACGAACAATAGGCGCTTGCTGTGGAACACCTATCCCAAGTGGGGGTAGCCTGGTCAACAAAATGCCACACACCCATGTGTAAGAAACAACATTGCCCAGCCATGGTCTAAGCCCCTCACCTCGTCCCTGTGCTTTGGGGAGCCGGAGGGACAGCCGAGGCCCACGGCCCTGAGACCCGTTTGCAAAAAGCCGGCTTCCCACAGAGACAGTTTTCCTGAGGTGCAGACCCTCTCCCAAGTGGTTGTGGCAAGGTAAAGCAAATGCCCTCCACTTCTCTGGAAGAAACCACAGTGCCCAGCCATGTTCTAAGCCCTCCCGTCCTCCCAGGGCTTCTGGCAGCAGGAGTGAAAAGAGAGGAGCAGAGCACTGGGACCCATTTGACAAAAACCGGCTTCCCACGGGAAAGTCTTTCTCCACGTGCAGACATGCTCCCAGGTGCCTGTAGCAAGGGGAAGGAAATGCCATACACTGACCTGGAAGAGACCACAGGGCCCAGGCACAGTCTGAACCCTTCCCTCATCCCGACAATTTTGCTAGCAGGAGTTCAACCCCAAGGAACACAGCCCGGAGACCCCTGAGGCAAAAACGGCTTTCGACGAACAATAGGCGCTTGCTGTGGAACACTTATCCCAAGTGGGGGTAGCCAGGTCAACAAAATGCCACACACCCAGGTGTAAGAAACAACATTGCCCAGGCATGGTCTAAGCCCCTCACCTCGTCCCTGTGTTTTGGGGAGCCGGAGGGACAGCCGAGGCCCACGGCCCTGAGAACCCTTTGCAAAAAGCCGGCTTCCCACGGAGACAGTTTTCCTGAGGTGCAGACCCTCTCCCAAGTGGTTGTGGCAAGGTAAAGCAAATGCCCTCCACTTCTCTGGAAGAAACCACAGTGCCCAGCCATTTTCTAAGCCCTCCCATCCTCCCTGGGCTTCTGGCAGCAGGAGTGAAAAGAGAGGAGCAGAGCACTGGGACCCGTTTGACAAAAACCGGCTTCTCACGGGAAAGTCATTCTCCACGTGCAGACATGCTCCCAGGTGCCTGTGGCAAGGGGAAGGAAATGCCATACACTGACCTGGAAGAGACCACAGGGCCCAGGCACCGTCTGAACCCTTCCCTCAACCCGGCGATTTTGCTAGCAGGAGTTCAACCCCAACGAACACAGCCCGGAGACCCCTGAGGCAAAAACGGCTTCCGACGAACAATAGGCGCTTGCTGTGGAACACCTATCCCAAGTGGGGGTAGCCAGGTCAACAAAATGCCACACACCCAGGTGTAAGAAACAACATTGCCCAGGCATGTGCTAAGCCCCTCACCTCGTCCCTGTGCTTTGGGGAGCCGGAGGGACAGCCGAGGCCCACGGCCCTGAGACCCCTTTGCAAAAAGCCGGCTTCCCACGGAGACAGTTTTCCTGAGGTGCAGACCCTCTCCCAAGTGGTTGTGGCAAGGTAAAGCAAATGCCCTCCACTTCTCTGGAAGAAACCACAGTGCCCAGCCATGTTCTAAGCCCTCCCGTCCTCCCTGGGCTTCTGGCAGCAGGAGTGAAAAGAGAGGAGCAGAGCACTGGGACCCGTTTGACAAAAACCGGCTTCCCACGGGAAAGTCTTTCTCCACGTGCAGACATGCTCCCAGGTGCCTGTGGCAAGGGGAAGGAAATGCCCTACACTGACCTGGAAGAGACCACAGGGCCCAGGCACAGTCTGAACCCTTCCCTCAACCCAGCGATTTTGCTAGCAGGAGTTCAACCCCAACGAACACAGCCCGGAGACCCCTGAGGCAAAAACGGCTTCCGACGAACAATAGGCGCTTGCTGTGGAACACCTATCCCAAGTGGGGGTAGCCTGGTCAACAAAATGCCACACACCCAGGTGTAAGAAACAACATTGCCCAGCCATGGTCTAAGCCCCTCACCTCGTCCATGTGCTTTGGGGAGCCGGAGGAACAGCCGAGGCCCACGGCCCTGAGACCCCTTTGCAAAAAGCCGGCTTCCCACGGAGACAGTTTTCCTGAGGTGCAGACCCTCTCCCAAGTGGTTGTGGCAAGGTAAAGCAAATGCCCTCCACTTCTCTGGAAGAAACCACAGTGCCCAGCCATGTTCTAAGCCCTCCCATCCTCCCTGGGCTTCTGGCAGCAGCAGTGAAAAGAGAGGAGCAGAGCACTGGGACCCGTTTGACAAAAACCGGCTTCCCACGGGAAAGTCTTTCTCCACGTGCAGACATGCTCCCAGGTGCCTGTGGCAAGGGGAAGGAAATGCCATACACTGACCTGGAAGAGACCACAGGGCCCAGGCACAGTCTGAACCCTTCCCTCAACACGGCGATTTTGCTAGCAGGAGTTCAACCCCAACGAACACAGCCCGGAGACCCCTGAGGCAAAAACGGCTTCCGACGAACAATAGGCGCTTGCTGTGGAACACCTATCCCAAGTGGGGGTAGCCAGGTCAACAAAATGCCACACACCCAGGTGTAAGAAACAACATTGCCCAGGCATGGGCTAAGCCCCTCACCTCGTCCCTGTGCTTTGGGGAGCCGGAGGGACAGCCGAGGCCCACGGCCCTGAGACCCCTTTGCAAAAAGCCGGCTTCCCACGGAGACAGTTTTCCTGAGGTGCAGACCCTCTCCCAAGTGGTTGTGGCAAGGTAAAGCAAATGCCCTCCACTTCTCTGGAAGAAACCACAGTGCCCAGCCATGTTCTCAGCCCTCCCGTCCTCCCTGGGCTTCTGGCAGCAGGAGTGAAAAGAGAGGAGCAGAGCACTGGGACCCGTTTGACAAAAACCGGCTTCCCATGGGAAAGTCTTTCTCCACGTGCAGACATGCTCCCAGGTGCCTGTGGCAAGGGGAAGGAAATGCCATACACTGACCTGGAGGAGACCACAGGGCCCAGGCACAGTCTGAACCCTTCCCTCATCCCGGCGGTTTTGCTAGCAGGAGTTCAGCCCCAACGAACACAGCCCGGAGACCCCTGAGGCAAAAACGGCTTCCGACGAACAATAG
This sequence comes from Ursus arctos, assembly GCF_023065955.2. Lineage (NCBI taxonomy): Eukaryota > Metazoa > Chordata > Mammalia > Carnivora > Ursidae > Ursus > Ursus arctos. Next base: position 52,728,494 of record NW_026622886.1, read on the forward strand.
GTGCTTGCTGTGGAAAACCTATCCCAAGTAGGGGTAGCCAGCTCAACAAAATGCCACACACCCAGGTGTAAGAAACAACATTGCCCAGCCATGGTCTAAGCCCCTCACCTCGTCCCTGTGCTTTGGGGAGCCGGAGGGACAGCCGAGGCCCACGGCCCTGAGACCCGTTTGCAAAAAGCCGGCTTCCCACGGAGACAGTTTTCCTGAGGTGCAGTGCCTCTCCCAAGTGGTTGTGGCAAGGTAAAGCAAATGTCCTCCACTTCTCTGGAAGAAACCACAGTGCCCAGCCATGTTCTAAGCCCTCCCATCCTCCCTGGGCTTCTGGCAGCAGGAGTGAAAAGAGAGGAGCAGAGCACTGGGACCCGTTTGACAAAAACCGGCTTCCCACGGGAAAGTCTTTCTCCACGTGCAGACATGCTCCCAGGTGCCTGTGGCAAGGGGAAGGAAATGCCATACACTGACCTGGAAGAGACCACAGGGCCCAGGCACAGTCTGAACCCTTCCCTCAACCTGGCGATTTTGCTAGCAGGAGTTCAACCCCAACGAACACAGCCCGGAGACCCCTGAGGCAAAAACGGCTTCCGACGAACAATAGGCGCTTGCTGTGGAACACCTATCCCAAGTGGGGGTAGCCTGGTCAACAAAATGCCACACACCCATGTGTAAGAAACAACATTGCCCAGCCATGGTCTAAGCCCCTCACCTCGTCCCTGTGCTTTGGGGAGCCGGAGGGACAGCCGAGGCCCACGGCCCTGAGACCCGTTTGCAAAAAGCCGGCTTCCCACAGAGACAGTTTTCCTGAGGTGCAGACCCTCTCCCAAGTGGTTGTGGCAAGGTAAAGCAAATGCCCTCCACTTCTCTGGAAGAAACCACAGTGCCCAGCCATGTTCTAAGCCCTCCCGTCCTCCCAGGGCTTCTGGCAGCAGGAGTGAAAAGAGAGGAGCAGAGCACTGGGACCCATTTGACAAAAACCGGCTTCCCACGGGAAAGTCTTTCTCCACGTGCAGACATGCTCCCAGGTGCCTGTGGCAAGGGGAAGGAAATGCCATACACTGACCTGGAAGAGACCACAGGGCCCAGGCACAGTCTGAACCCTTCCCTCATCCCGACAATTTTGCTAGCAGGAGTTCAACCCCAACGAACACAGCCCGGAGACCCCTGAGGCAAAAACGGCTTCCGACGAACAATAGGCGCTTGCTGTGGAACACCTATCCCAAGTGGGGGTAGCCAGGTCAACAAAATGCCACACACCCAGGTGTAAGAAACAACATTGCCCAGGCATGGGCTAAGCCCCTCACCTCGTCCCTGTGCTTTGGGGAGCCGGAGGGACAGCCGAGGCCCACGGCCCTGAGACCCCTTTGCAAAAAGCCGGCTTCCCACGGAGACAGTTTTCCTGAGGTGCAGACCCTCTCCCAAGTGGTTGTGGCAAGGTAAAGCAAATGCCCTCCACTTCTCTGGAAGAAACCACAGTGCCCAGCCATGTTCTAAGCCCTCCCATCCTCCCTGGGCTTCTGGCAGCAGCAGTGAAAAGAGAGGAGCAGAGCACTGGGACCCGTTTGACAAAAACCGGCTTCCCATGGGAAAGTCTTTCTCCACGTGCAGACATGCTCCCAGGTGCCTGTGGCAAGGGGAAGGAAATGCCATACACTGACCTGGAGGAGACCACAGGGCCCAGGCACAGTCTGAACCCTTCCCTCATCCCGGCGGTTTTGCTAGCAGGAGTTCAGCCCCAACGAACACAGCCCGGAGACCCCTGAGGCAAAAACGGCTTCCGACGAACAATAGGTGCTTGCTGTGGAAAACCTATCCCAAGTAGGGGTAGCCAGCTCAACAAAATGCCACACACCCAGGTGTAAGAAACAACATTGCCCAGCCATGGTCTAAGCCCCTCACCTCGTCCCTGTGCTTTGGGGAGCCGGAGGGACAGCCGAGGCCCACGGCCCTGAGACCCGTTTGCAAAAAGCCGGCTTCCCACGGAGACAGTTTTCCTGAGGTGCAGTCCCTCTCCCAAGTGGTTGTGGCAAGGTAAAGCAAATGTCCTCCACTTCTCTGGAAGAAACCACAGTGCCCAGCCATGTTCTAAGCCCTCCCATCCTCCCTGGGCTTCTGGCAGCAGGAGTGAAAAGAGAGGAGCAGAGCACTGGGACCCGTTTGACAAAAACCGGCTTCCCACGGGAAAGTCTTTCTCCACGTGCAGACATGCTCCCAGCTGCCTGTGGCAAGGGGAAGGAAATGCCATACACTGACCTGGAAGAGACCACAGGGCCCAGGCACAGTCTGAACCCTTCCCTCAACCTGGCGATTTTGCTAGCAGGAGTTCAACCCCAACGAACACAGCCCGGAGACCCCTGAGGCAAAAACGGCTTCCGACGAACAATAGGCGCTTGCTGTGGAACACCTATCCCAAGTGGGGGTAGCCTGGTCAACAAAATGCCACACACCCATGTGTAAGAAACAACATTGCCCAGCCATGGTCTAAGCCCCTCACCTCGTCCCTGTGCTTTGGGGAGCCGGAGGGACAGCCGAGGCCCACGGCCCTGAGACCCGTTTGCAAAAAGCCGGCTTCCCACAGAGACAGTTTTCCTGAGGTGCAGACCCTCTCCCAAGTGGTTGTGGCAAGGTAAAGCAAATGCCCTCCACTTCTCTGGAAGAAACCACAGTGCCCAGCCATGTTCTAAGCCCTCCCGTCCTCCCAGGGCTTCTGGCAGCAGGAGTGAAAAGAGAGGAGCAGAGCACTGGGACCCATTTGACAAAAACCGGCTTCCCACGGGAAAGTCTTTCTCCACGTGCAGACATGCTCCCAGGTGCCTGTGGCAAGGGGAAGGAAATGCCATACACTGACCTGGAAGAGACCACAGGGCCCAGGCACAGTCTGAACCCTTCCCTCATCCCGACAATTTTGCTAGCAGGAGTTCAACCCCAACGAACACAGCCCGGAGACCCCTGAGGCAAAAACGGCTTTCGACGAACAATAGGCGCTTGCTGTGGAACACCTATCCCAAGTGGGGGTAGCCAGGTCAACAAAATGCCACACACCCAGGTGTAAGAAACAACATTGCCCAGGCATGTGCTAAGCCCCTCACCTCGTCCCTGTGCTTTGGGGAGCCGGAGGGACAGCCGAGGCCCACGGCCCTGAGACCCCTTTGCAAAAAGCCGGCTTCCCACGGAGACAGTTTTCCTGAGGTGCAGACCCTCTCCCAAGTGGTTGTGGCAAGGTAAAGCAAATGCCCTCCACTTCTCTGGAAGAAACCACAGTGCCCAGCCATGTTCTAAGCCCTCCCGTCCTCCCTGGGCTTCTGGCAGCAGGAGTGAAAAGAGAGGAGCAGAGCACTGGGACCCGTTTGACAAAAACCGGCTTCCCACGGGAAAGTCTTTCTCCACGTGCAGACATGCTCCCAGGTGCCTGTGGCAAGGGGAAGGAAATGCCCTACACTGACCTGGAAGAGACCACAGGGCCCAGGCACAGTCTGAACCCTTCCCTCAACCCAGCGATTTTGCTAGCAGGAGTTCAACCCCAACGAACACAGCCCGGAGACCCCTGAGGCAAAAACGGCTTCCGACGAACAATAGGCGCTTGCTGTGGAACACCTATCCCAAGTGGGGGTAGCCTGGTCAACAAAATGCCACACACCCAGGGGTAAGAAACAACATTGCCCAGCCATGGTCTAAGCCCCTCACCTCGTCCATGTGCTTTGGGGAGCCGGAGGAACAGCCGAGGCCCACGGCCCTGAGACCCCTTTGCAAAAAGCCGGCTTCCCACGGAGACAGTTTTCCTGAGGTGCAGACCCTCTCCCAAGTGGTTGTGGCAAGGTAAAGCAAATGCCCTCCACTTCTCTGGAAGAAACCACAGTGCCCAGCCATGTTCTAAGCCCTCCCATCCTCCCTGGGCTTCTGGCAGCAGCAGTGAAAAGAGAGGAGCAGAGCACTGGGACCCGTTTGACAAAAACCGGCTTCCCACGGGAAAGTCTTTCTCCACGTGCAGACATGCTCCCAGGTGCCTGTGGCAAGGGGAAGGAAATGCCATACACTGACCTGGAAGAGACCACAGGGCCCAGGCACAGTCTGAACCCTTCCCTCAACCCGGCGGTTTTGCTAGCAGGAGTTCAACCCCAACGAACACAGCCCGGAGACCCCTGAGGCAAAAACGGCTTCCGACGAACAATAGGCGCTTGCTGTGGAACACCTATCCCAAGTGGGGGTAGCCAGGTCAACAAAATGCCACACACCCAGGTGTAAGAAACAACATTGCCCAGGCATGGGCTAAGCCCCTCACCTCGTCCCTGTGCTTTGGGGAGCCGGAGGGACAGCCGAGGCCCACGGCCCTGAGACCCCTTTGCAAAAAGCCGGCTTCCCACGGAGACAGTTTTCCTGAGGTGCAGACCCTCTCCCAAGTGGTTGTGGCAAGGTAAAGCAAATGCCCTCCACTTCTCTGGAAGAAACCACAGTGCCCAGCCATGTTCTAAGCCCTCCCGTCCTCCCTGGGCTTCTGGCAGCAGGAGTGAAAAGAGAGGAGCAGAGCACTGGGACCCGTTTGACAAAAACCGGCTTCCCATGGGAAAGTCTTTCTCCACGTGCAGACATGCTCCCAGGTGCCTGTGGCAAGGGGAAGGAAATGCCATACACTGACCTGGAGGAGACCACAGGGCCCAGGCACAGTCTGAACCCTTCCCTCATCCCGGCGGTTTTGCTAGCAGGAGTTCAGCCCCAACGAACACAGCCCGGAGACCCCTGAGGCAAAAACGGCTTCCGACGAAGAATAGGTGCTTGCTGTGGAAAACCTATCCCAAGTAGGGGTAGCCAGCTCAACAAAATGCCACACACCCAGGTGTAACAAACAACATTGCCCAGGCATGGTCTAAGCCCCTCACCTCGTCCCTGTGCTTTGGGGAGCCGGAGGGACAGCCGAGGCCCACGGCCCTGAGACCCCTTTGCAAAAAGCCGGCTTCCCACGGAGACAGTTTTCCTGAGGTGCAGTCCCTCTCCCAAGTGGTTGTGGCAAGGTAAAGTAAATGCCCTCCACTTCTCTGGAAGAAACCACAGTGCCCAGCCATGTTCTAAGCCCTCCCATCCTCCCTGGGCTTCTGGCAGCAGGAGTGAAAAGAGAGGAGCAGAGGACTGGGACCCGTTTGACAAAAACCGGCTTCCCACGGGAAAGTCTTTCTCCACGTGCAGACATGCTCCCAGGTGCCTGTGGCAAGGGGAAGGAAATGCCATACACTGACCTGGAAGAGACCACAGGGCCCAGGCACCGTCTGAACCCTTCCCTCAACCTGGCGATTTTGTTAGCAGGAGTTCAACCCCAACGAACACAGCCCGGAGACCCCTGAGGCAAAAACGGCTTCCGACGAACAATAGGCGCTTGCTGTGGAACACCTATCCCAAGTGGGGGTAGCCAGGTCAACAAAATGCCACACACCCAGGTGTAAGAAACAACATTGCCCAGGCATGGTCTAAGCCCCTCACCTCGTCCCTGTGCTTTGGGGAGCCGGAGGGACAGCCGAGGCCCACGGCCCTGAGACCCCTTTGCAAAAAGCCGGCTTTCCACGGAGACAGTTTTCCTGAGGTGCAGACCCTCTCCCAAGTGGTTGTGGCAAGGTAAAGCAAATGCCCTCCACTTCTCTGGAAGAAACCACAGTGCCCAGCCATGTTCTAAGCCCTCCCATCCTCCCTGGGCTTCTGGCAGCAGGAGTGAAAAGAGAGGAGCAGAGCACTGGGACCCGTTTGACAAAAACCGGCTTCTCACGGGAAAGTCATTCTCCACGTGCAGACATGCTCCCAGGTGCCTGGGGCAAGGGGAAGGAAATGCCATACACTGACCTGGAAGAGACCACAGGGCCCAGGCACAGTCTGAACCCTTCCCTCAACCCGGCGATTTTGCTAGCAGGAGTTCAACCCCAACGAACACAGCCCGGAGACCCCTGAGGCAAAAACGGCTTCCGACGAACAATAGGCGCTTGCTGTGGAACACCTATCCCAAGTGGGGGTAGCCAGGTCAACAAAATGCCACACACCCAGGTGTAAGAAACAACATTGCCCAGGCATGTGCTAAGCCCCTCACCTCGTCCCTGTGCTTTGGGGAGCCGGAGGGACAGCCGAGGCCCACGGCCCTGAGACCCCTTTGCAAAAAGCCGGCTTCCCACGGAGACAGTTTTCCTGAGGTGCAGACCCTCTCCCAAGTGGTTGTGGCAAGGTAAAGCAAATGCCCTCCACTTCTCTGGAAGAAACCACAGTGCCCAGCCATGTTCTAAGCCCTCCCGTCCTCCCTGGGCTTCTGGCAGCAGGAGTGAAAAGAGAGGAGCAGAGCACTGGGACCCGTTTGACAAAAACCGGCTTCCCACGGGAAAGTCTTTCTCCACGTGCAGACATGCTCCCAGGTGCCTGTGGCAAGGGGAAGGAAATGCCATACACTGACCTGGAAGAGACCACAGGGCCCAGGCACAGTCTGAACCCTTCCCTCAACCCAGCGATTTTGCTAGCAGGAGTTCAACCCCAACGAACACAGCCCGGAGACCCCTGAGGCAAAAACGGCTTCCGACGAACAATAGGCGCTTGCTGTGGAACACCTATCCCAAGTGGGGGTAGCCTGGTCAACAAAATGCCACACACCCAGGTGTAAGAAACAACATTGCCCAGCCATGGTCTAAGCCCCTCACCTCGTCCATGTGCTTTGGGGAGCCGGAGGAACAGCCGAGGCCCACGGCCCTGAGACCCCTTTGCAAAAAGCCGGCTTCCCACGGAGACAGTTTTCCTGAGGTGCAGACCCTCTCCCAAGTGGTTGTGGCAAGGTAAAGCAAATGCCCTCCACTTCCTTGGAAGAAACCACAGTGCCCAGCCATGTTCTAAGCCCTCCCATCCTCCCTGGGCTTCTGGCAGCAGCAGTGAAAAGAGAGGAGCAGAGCACTGGGACCCGTTTGACAAAAACCGGCTTCCCACGGGAAAGTCTTTCTCCACGTGCAGACATGCTCCCAGGTGCCTGGGGCAAGGGGAAGGAAATGCCATACACTGACCTGGAGGAGACCACAGGGCCCAGGCACAGTCTGAACCCTTCCCTCATCCCGGCGGTTTTGCTAGCAGGAGTTCAACCCCAACGAACACAGCCCGGAGACCCCTGAGGCAAAAACGGCTTCCGACGAACAATAGGTGCTTGCTGTGGAAAACCTATCCCAAGTAGGGGTAGCCAGCTCAACAAAATGCCACACACCCAGGTGTAACAAACAACATTGCCCAGGCATGGTCTAAGCCCCTCACCTCGTCCCTGTGCTTTGGGGAGCCGGAGGGACAGCCGAGGCCCACGGCCCTGAGACCCCTTTGCAAAAAGCCGGCTTCCCACGGAGACAGTTTTCCTGAGGTGCAGTCCCTCTCCCAAGTGGTTGTGGCAAGGTAAAGTAAATGCCCTCCACTTCTCTGGAAGAAACCACAGTGCCCAGCCATGTTCTAAGCCCTCCCATCCTCCCTGGGCTTCTGGCAGCAGGAGTGAAAAGAGAGGAGCAGAGGACTGGGACCCGTTTGACAAAAACCGGCTTCCCACGGGAAAGTCTTTCTCCACGTGCAGACATGCTCCCAGGTGCCTGTGGCAAGGGGAAGGAAATGCCATACACTGACCTGGAAGAGACCACAGGGCCCAGGCACCGTCTGAACCCTTCCCTCAACCTGGCGATTTTGTTAGCAGGAGTTCAACCCCAACGAACACAGCCCGGAGACCCCTGAGGCAAAAACGGCTTCCGACGAACAATAGGCGCTTGCTGTGGAACACCTATCCCAAGTGGGGGTAGCCAGGTCAACAAAATGCCACACACCCAGGTGTAAGAAACAACATTGCCCAGGCATGGTCTAAGCCCCTCACCTCGTCCCTGTGCTTTGGGGAGCCGGAGGGACAGCCGAGGCCCACGGCCCTGAGACCCCTTTGCAAAAAGCCGGCTTCCCACGGAGACAGTTTTCCTGAGGTGCAGACCCTCTCCCAAGTGGTTGTGGCAAGGTAAAGCAAATGCCCTCCACTTCTCTGGAAGAAACCACAGTGCCCAGCCATGTTCTAAGCCCTCCCATCCTCCCTGGGCTTCTGGCAGCAGGAGTGAAAAGAGAGGAGCAGAGCACTGGGACCCGTTTGACAAAAACCGGCTTCTCACGGGAAAGTCATTCTCCACGTGCAGACATGCTCCCAGGTGCCTGTGGCAAGGGGAAGGAAATGCCATACACTGACCTGGAAGAGACCACAGGGCCCAGGCACAGTCTGAACCCTTCCCTCAACCCGGCGATTTTGCTAGCAGGAGTTCAACCCCAACGAACACAGCCCGGAGACCCCTGAGGCAAAAACGGCTTCCGACGAACAATAGGCGCTTGCTGTGGAACACCTATCCCAAGTGGGGGTAGCCAGGTCAACAAAATGCCACACACCCAGGTGTAAGAAACAACATTGCCCAGGCATGTGCTAAGCCCCTCACCTCGTCCCTGTGCTTTGGGGAGCCGGAGGGACAGCCGAGGCCCACGGCCCTGAGACCCCTTTGCAAAAAGCCGGCTTCCCACGGAGACAGTTTTCCTGAGGTGCAGACCCTCTCCCAAGTGGTTGTGGCAAGGTAAAGCAAATGCCCTCCACTTCTCTGGAAGAAACCACAGTGCCCAGCCATGTTCTAAGCCCTCCCGTCCTCCCTGGGCTTCTGGCAGCAGGAGTGAAAAGAGAGGAGCAGAGCACTGGGACCCGTTTGACAAAAACCGGCTTCCCACGGGAAAGTCTTTCTCCACGTGCAGACATGCTCCCAGGTGCCTGTGGCAAGGGGAAGGAAATGCCATACACTGACCTGGAAGAGACCACAGGGCCCAGGCACAGTCTGAACCCTTCCCTCAACCCAGCGATTTTGCTAGCAGGAGTTCAACCCCAACGAACACAGCCCGGAGACCCCTGAGGCAAAAACGGCTTCCGACGAACAATAGGCGCTTGCTGTGGAACACCTATCCCAAGTGGGGGTAGCCTGGTCAACAAAATGCCACACACCCAGGTGTAAGAAACAACATTGCCCAGCCATGGTCTAAGCCCCTCACCTCGTCCATGTGCTTTGGGGAGCCGGAGGAACAGCCGAGGCCCACGGCCCTGAGACCCCTTTGCAAAAAGCCGGCTTCCCACGGAGACAGTTTTCCTGAGGTGCAGACCCTCTCCCAAGTGGTTGTGGCAAGGTAAAGCAAATGCCCTCCACTTCCTTGGAAGAAACCACAGTGCCCAGCCATGTTCTAAGCCCTCCCATCCTCCCTGGGCTTCTGGCAGCAGCAGTGAAAAGAGAGGAGCAGAGCACTGGGACCCGTTTGACAAAAAGCGGCTTCCCACGGGAAAGTCTTTCTCCACGTGCAGACATGCTCCCAGGTGCCTGTGGCAAGGGGAAGGAAATGCCATACACTGACCTGGAAGAGACCACAGGGCCCAGGCACAGTCTGAACCCTTCCCTCAACCCGGCGATTTTGCTAGCAGGAGTTCAACCCCAACGAACACAGCCCGGAGACCCCTGAGGCAAAAACGGCTTCCGACGAACAATAGGCGCTTGCTGTGGAACACCTATCCCAAGTGGGGGTAGCCAGGTCAACAAAATGCCACACACCCAGGTGTAAGAAACAACATTGCCCAGGCATGGGCTAAGCCCCTCACCTCGTCCCTGTGCTTTGGGGAGCCGGAGGGACAGCCGAGGCCCACGGCCCTGAGACCCCTTTGCAAAAAGCCGTCTTCCCACGGAGACAGTTTTCCTGAGGTGCAGACCCTATCCCAAGTGGTTGTGGCAAGGTAAAGCAAATGCCCTCCACTTCTCTGGAAGAAACCACAGTGCCCAGCCATGTTCTAAGCCCTCCCGTCCTCCCTGGGCTTCTGGCAGCAGGAGTGAAAAGAGAGGAGCAGAGCACTGGGACCCGTTTGACAAAAACCGGCTTCCCACGGGAAAGTCTTTCTCCACGTGCAGACATGCTCCCAGGTGCCTGGGGCAAGGGGAAGGAAATGCCATACACTGACCTGGAGGAGACCACAGGGCCCAGGCACAGTCTGAACCCTTCCCTCATCCCGGCGGTTTTGCTAGCAGGAGTTCAACCCCAACGAACACAGCCCGGAGACCCCTGAGGCAAAAACGGCTTCCGACGAACAATAGGTGCTTGCTGTGGAAAACCTATCCCAAGTGGGGGTAGCCAGCTCAACAAAATGCCACACACCCATGTGTAAGAAACAACATTGCCCAGCCATGGTCTAAGCCCCTCACCTCGTCCCTGTGCTTTGGGGAGCCGGAGGGACAGCCGAGGCCCACGGCCCTGAGACACCTTTGCAAAAAGCCGGCTTCCCACGGAAAGAGTTTTCCTGTGGTGCAGACCCTCTCCCAAGTGGTTGTGGCAAGGTAAAGCAAATGCCCTCCACTTCTCTGGAAGAAACCACAGTGCCCAGCCATGTTCTAAGCCCTCCCATCCTCCCTGGGCTTCTGGCAGAAGGAGTGAAAAGAGAGGAGCAGAGCACTGGGACCCATTTGACAAAAACCGGCTTCCCACGGGAAAGTCTTTCTCCACGTGCAGACATGCTCCCAGGTGCCTGTGGCAAGGGGAAGGAAATGCCATACACTGACCTGGAAGAGAACACAGGGCCCAGGCACAGTCTGAACCCTTCCCTCAACCCGGCGATTTTGCTAGCAGGAGTTCAACCCCAACGAACACAGCCCGGAGACCCGTGAGGCAAAAACGTCTTCCGACGAACAACAGGCGCTTGCTGTGGAACACCTATCCCAAGTGGGGGTAGCCAGGTCAACAAAATGCCACACACCCAGGTGTAAGAAACAACACTGCCCATCCATGGTCTAAGCCCCTCACCTCGTCCCTGTGCTTTGGGGAGCCGGAGGGACAGCCGAGGCCCACGGCCCTGAGACCCCTTTGCAAAAAGCCGGCTTCCCACGGAGACAGTTTTCCTGAGGTGCAGACCCTCTCCCAAGTGGTTGTGGCAAGGTAAAGCAAATGCCCTCCACTTCTCTGGAAGAAACCACAGTGCCCAGCCATGTTCTAAGCCCTCCCTTCCTCCCTGGCCTTCTGGCAGCAGGAGTGAAAAGAGAGGAGCAGAGCACTGGGACCCGTTTGACAAAAACCGGCTTCCCACGGGAAAGTCTTTCTCCACGTGCAGACATGCTCCCAGGTGCCTGTGGCAAGGGGAAGGAAATGCCATACACTGACCTTGAGGATACCACAGGGCCCAAGCACAGTCTGAACCCTTCCCTCATCCCGGCGGTTTTGCTAGCAGGAGTTCAACCCCAACGAACACAGCCCGGAGACCCCTGAGGCAAAAACGGCTTCCGACGAACAATAGGCGCTTGCTGTGGAACACCTATCCCAAGTGGGGGTAGCCAGGTCAACAAAATGCCACACACCCAGGTGTAACAAACAACATTGCCCAGGCATGGTCTAAGCCCCTCACCTCGTCCCTGTGCTTTGGGGAGCCGGAGGGACAGCCGAGGCCCACGGCCCTGAGACCCCTTTGCAAAAAGCCGGCTTTCCACGGAGACAGTTTTCCTGAGGTGCAGTCCCTCTCCCAAGTGGTTGTGGCAAGGTAAAGCAAATGCCCTCCACTTCTCTGGAAGAAACCACAGTGCCCAGCCATGTTCTAAGCCCTCCCATCCTCCCTGGGCTTCTGGCAGCAGGAGTGAAAAGAGAGGAGCAGAGCACTGGGACCCGTTTGACAAAAACCGGCTTCCCACGGGAAAGTCTTTCTCCACGTGCAGACATGCTCCCAGGTGCCTGTGGCAAGGGGAAGGAAAGGCCATACACTGACCTGGAAGAGACCACAGGGCCCAGGCACCGTCTGAACCCTTCCCTCATCCCGGCGGTTTTGCTAGCAGGAGTTCAAACCCAACGAACACAGCCCGGAGACCCCTGAGGCAAAAACGGCTTCCGACGAACAATAGGCGCTTGCTGTGGAACACCTATCCCAAGTGGGGGTAGCCAGGTCAACAAAATGCCACACACCCAGGTGTAAGAAACAACATTGCCCAGGCATGTGCTAAGCCCCTCACCTCGTCCCTGTGCTTTGGGGAGCCGGAGGGACAGCCGAGGCCCACGGCCCTGAGACCCCTTTGCAAAAAGCCGGCTTCCCACGGAGACAGTTTTCCTGAGGTGCAGACCCTCTCCCAAGTGGTTGTGGCAAGGTAAAGCAAATGCCCTCCACTTCTCGGGAAGAAACCACAGTGCCCAGCAATGTTCTAAGCCCTCCCGTCCTCCCTGGGCTTCTGGCAGCAGGAGTGAAAAGAGAGGAGCAGAGCACTGGGACCCGTTTGACAAAAACCGGCTTCCCACGGGAAAGTCTTTCTCCACGTGCAGACATGCTCCCAGGTGCCTGGGGCAAGGGGAAGGAAATGCCATACACTGACCTGGAAGAGACCACAGGGCCCAGGCACAGTCTGAACCCTTCCCTCAACCCAGCGATTTTGCTAGCAGGAGTTCAACCCCAACGAACACAGCCCGGAGACCCCTGAGGCAAAAACGGCTTCCGACGAACAATAGGCGCTTGCTGTGGAACACCTATCCCAAGTGGGGGTAGCCTGGTCAACAAAATGCCACACACCCAGGTGTAAGAAACAACATTGCCCAGCCATGGTCTAAGCCCCTCACCTCGTCCATGTGCTTTGGGGAGCCGGAGGAACAGCCGAGGCCCACGGCCCTGAGACCCCTTTGCAAAAAGCCGGCTTCCCACGGAGACAGTTTTCCTGAGGTGCAGACCCTCTCCCAAGTGGTTGTGGCAAGGTAAAGCAAATGCCCTCCACTTCTCTGGAAGAAACCACAGTGCCCAGCCATGTTCTAAGCCCTCCCATCCTCCCTGGGCTTCTGGCAGCAGCAGTGAAAAGAGAGGAGCAGAGCACTGGGACCCGTTTGACAAAAACCGGCTTCCCACGGGAAAGTCTTTCTCCACGTGCAGACATGCTCCCAGGTGCCTGTGGCAAGGGGAAGGAAATGCCATACACTGACCTGGAAGAGACCACAGGGCCCAGGCACAGTCTGAACCCTTCCCTCAACCCGGCGATTTTGCTAGCAGGAGTTCAACCCCAACGAACACAGCCCGGAGACCCCTGAGGCAAAAACGGCTTCCGACGAACAATAGGCGCTTGCTGTGGAACACCTATCCCAAGTGGGGGTAGCCAGGTCAACAAAATGCCACACACCCAGGTGTAAGAAACAACATTGCCCAGGCATGGGCTAAGCCCCTCACCTCGTCCCTGTGCTTTGGGGAGCCGGAGGGACAGCCGAGGCCCACGGCCCTGAGACCCCTTTGCAAAAAGCCGGCTTCCCACGGAGACAGTTTTCCTGAGGTGCAGACCCTCTCCCAAGTGGTTGTGGCAAGGTAAAGCAAATGCCCTCCACTTCTCTGGAAGAAACCACAGTGCCCAGCCATGTTCTAAGCCCTCCCGTCCTCCCTGGGCTTCTGGCAGCAGGAGTGAAAAGAGAGGAGCAGAGCACTGGGACCCGTTTGACAAAAACCGGCTTCCCACGGGAAAGTCTTTCTCCACGTGCAGACATGCTCCCAGGTGCCTGGGGCAAGGGGAAGGAAATGCCATACACTGACCTGGAGGAGACCACAGGGCCCAGGCACAGTCTGAACCCTTCCCTCATCCCGGCGGTTTTGCTAGCAGGAGTTCAACCCCAACGAACACAGCCCGGAGACCCCTGAGGCAAAAACGGCTTCCGACGAACAATAGGTGCTTGCTGTGGAAAACCTATCCCAAGTGGGGGTAGCCAGCTCAACAAAATGCCACACACCCAGGTGTAAGAAACAACATTGCCCAGCCATGGTCTAAGCCCCTCACCTCGTCCCTGTGCTTTGGGGAGCCGGAGGGACAGCCGAGGCCCACGGCCCTGAGACCCCTTTGCAAAAAGCCGGCTTCCCACGGAAAGAGTTTTCCTGTGGTGCAGACCCTCTCCCAAGTGGTTGTGGCAAGGTAAAGCAAATGCCCTCCACTTCTCTGGAAGAAACCACAGTGCCCAGCCATGTTCTAAGCCCTCCCATCCTCCCTGGGCTTCTGGCAGCAGGACTGAAAAGAGAGGAGCAGAGCACGGGGACCCGTTTGACAAAACCCGGCTTCCCACGGGAAAGTCTTTCTCCACGTGCAGACATGCTCCCAGGTGCCTGGGGCAAGGGGAAGGAAATGCCATACACTGACCTGGAAGAGACCACAGGGCCCAGGCACAGTCTGAACCCTTCCCTCAACCCTGTGGTTTTGCTAGCAGGAGTTCAACCCCAACGAACACAGCCCGGAGACCCCTGGGTCAAAAACGGCTTCCGACGAACAATAGGTGCTTGCTGTGGAACACCTATCCCAAGTGGGAGTAGCCAGCTCAACAAAATGCCACACACCCAGGTGTAAGAAACAACATGGCCCAGGCATGGTCTAAGCCCCTCACCTCGTCCCTGTGCTTTGGGGAGCCGGAGGGACAGCCGAGGCCCACGGCCCTGAGACCCCTTTGCAAAAAGCCGGCTTCCCACGGAGACAGTTTTCCTGAGGTGCAGACCCTCTCCCAAGTGGTTGTGGCAAGGTAAAGCAAATGCCCTCCACTTCTCGGGAAGAAACCACAGTGCCCAGCAATGTTCTAAGCCCTCCCGTCCTCCCTGGGCTTCTGGCAGCAGGAGTGAAAAGAGAGGAGCAGAGCACTGGGACCCGTTTGACAAAAACCGGCTTCCCACGGGAAAGTCTTTCTCCACGTGCAGACATGCTCCCAGGTGCCTGTGGCAAGGGGAAGGAAATGCCATACACTGACCTGGAAGAGACCACAGGGCCCAGGCACAGTCTGAACCCTTCCCTCAACCCAGCGATTTTGCTAGCAGGAGTTCAACCCCAACGAACACAGCCCGGAGACCCCTGAGGCAAAAACGGCTTCCGACGAACAATAGGCGCTTGCTGTGGAACACCTATCCCAAGTGGGGGTAGCCTGGTCAACAAAATGCCACACACCCAGGTGTAAGAAACAACATTGCCCAGCCATGGTCTAAGCCCCTCACCTCGTCCATGTGCTTTGGGGAGCCGGAGGAACAGCCGAGGCCCACGGCCCTGAGACCCCTTTGCAAAAAGCCGGCTTCCCACGGAGACAGTTTTCCTGAGGTGCAGACCCTCTCCCAAGTGGTTGTGGCAAGGTAAAGCAAATGCCCTCCACTTCTCTGGAAGAAACCACAGTGCCCAGCCATGTTCTAAGCCCTCCCATCCTCCCTGGGCTTCTGGCAGCAGCAGTGAAAAGAGAGGAGCAGAGCACTGGGACCCGTTTGACAAAAACCGGCTTCCCACGGGAAAGTCTTTCTCCACGTGCAGACATGCTCCCAGGTGCCTGTGGCAAGGGGAAGGAAATGCCATACACTGACCTGGAAGAGACCACAGGGCCCAGGCACAGTCTGAACCCTTCCCTCAACCCGGCGATTTTGCTAGCAGGAGTTCAACCCCAACGAACACAGCCCGGAGACCCCTGAGGCAAAAACGGCTTCCGACGAACAATAGGCGCTTGCTGTGGAACACCTATCCCAAGTGGGGGTAGCCAGGTCAACAAAATGCCACACACCCAGGTGTAAGAAACAACATTGCCCAGGCATGGGCTAAGCCCCTCACCTCGTCCCTGTGCTTTGGGGAGCCGGAGGGACAGCCGAGGCCCACGGCCCTGAGACCCCTTTGCAAAAAGCCGGCTTCCCACGGAGACAGTTTTCCTGAGGTGCAGACCCTCTCCCAAGTGGTTGTGGCAAGGTAAAGCAAATGCCCTCCACTTCTCTGGAAGAAACCACAGTGCCCAGCCATGTTCTAAGCCCTCCCGTCCTCCCTGGGCTTCTGGCAGCAGGAGTGAAAAGAGAGGAGCAGAGCACTGGGACCCGTTTGACAAAAACCGGCTTCCCACGGGAAAGTCTTTCTCCACGTGCAGACATGCTCCCAGGTGCCTGTGGCAAGGGGAAGGAAATGCCATACACTGACCTGGAGGAGACCACAGGGCCCAGGCACAGTCTGAACCCTTCCCTCATCCCGGCGGTTTTGCTAGCAGGAGTTCAACCCCAACGAACACAGCCCGGAGACCCCTGAGGCAAAAACGGCTTCCGACGAACAATAGGTGCTTGCTGTGGAAAACCTATCCCAAGTGGGGGTAGCCAGCTCAACAAAATGCCACACACCCAGGTGTAAGAAACAACATTGCCCAGCCATGGTCTAAGCCCCTCACCTCGTCCCTGTGCTTTGGGGAGCCGGAGGGACAGCCGAGGCCCACGGCCCTGAGACCCCTTTGCAAAAAGCCGGCTTCCCACGGAAAGAGTTTTCCTGTGGTGCAGACCCTCTCCCAAGTGGTTGTGGCAAGGTAAAGCAAATGCCCTCCACTTCTCTGGAAGAAACCACAGTGCCCAGCCATGTTCTAAGCCCTCCCATCCTCCCTGGGCTTCTGGCAGAAGGAGTGAAAAGAGAGGAGCAGAGCACTGGGACCAGTTTGACAAAAACCGGCTTCCCACGGGAAAGTCTTTCTCCACGTGCAGACATGCTCCCAGGTGCCTGTGGCAAGGGGAAGGAAATGCCATACACTGACCTGGAAGAGAACACAGGGCCCAGGCACAGTCTGAACCCTTCCCTCATCCCGGCGGTTTTGCTAGCAGGAGTTCAACCCCAACGAACACAGCCCGGAGACCCCTGAGGCAAAAACGGCTTCCGACGAACAATAGGCGCTTGCTGTGGAACACCTATCCCAAGTGGGGGTAGCCAGGTCAACAAAATGCCACACACCCAGGTGTAAGAAACAACATTGCCCAGGCATGGGCTAAGCCCCTCACCTCGTCCCTGTGCTTTGGGGAGCCGGAGGGACAGCCGAGGCCCACGGCCCTGAGACCCCTTTGCAAAAAGCCGGCTTCCCACGGAGACAGTTTTCCTGAGGTGCAGACCCTCTCCCAAGTGGTTGTGGCAAGGTAAAGCAAATGCCCTCCACTTCTTTGGAAGAAACCACAGTGCCCAGCCATGTTCTAAGCCCTCCCATCCTCCCTGGGCTTCTGGCAGCAGGAGTGAAAAGAGAGGAGCAGAGGACTGGGACCCGTTTGACAAAAACCGGCTTCCCACGGGAAAGTCTTTCTCCACGTGCAGACATGCTCCCAGGTGCCTGTGGCAAGGGGAAGGAAATGCCATACACTGACCTGGAAGAGACCACAGGGCCCAGGCACCGTCTGAACCCTTCCCTCAACCTGGCGATTTTGCTAGCAGGAGTTCAACCCCAAGGAACACAGCCCGGAGACCCCTGAGGCAAAAACGGCTTCCGACGAACAATAGGCGCTTGCTGTGGAACACCTATCCCAAGTGGGGGTAGCCAGGTCAACAAAATGCCACACACCCAGGTGTAAGAAACAACATTGCCCAGGCATGGTCTAAGCCCCTCACCTCGTCCCTGTGCTTTGGGGAGCCGGAGGGACAGCCGAGGCCCACGGCCCTGAGACCCCTTTGCAAAAAGCCGGCTTCCCACGGAGACAGTTTTCCTGAGGTGCAGACCCTCTCCCAAGTGGTTGTGGCAAGGTAAAGCAAATGCCCTCCACTTCTTTGGAAGAAACCACAGTGCCCAGCCATGTTCTAAGCCCTCCCATCCTCCCTGGGCTTCTGGCAGCAGGAGTGAAAAGAGAGGAGCAGAGCACTGGGACCCGTTTGACAAAAACCGGCTTCCCACGGGAAAGTCTTTCTCCACGTGCAGACATGCTCCCAGGTGCCTGTGGCAAGGGGAAGGAAATGCCATACACTGACCTGGAAGAGACCACAGGGCCCAGGCACAGTCTGAACCCTTCCCTCAACCTGGTGATTTTGCTAGCAGGAGTTCAACCCCAACGAACACAGCCCGGAGACCCCTGAGGCAAAAACGGCTTCCGACGAACAATAGGCGCTTGCTGTGGAACACCTATCCCAAGTGGGGGTAGCCTGGTCAACAAAATGCCACACACCCATGTGTAAGAAACAACATTGCCCAGCCATGGTCTAAGCCCCTCACCTCGTCCCTGTGCTTTGGGGAGCCGGAGGGACAGCCGAGGCCCACGGCCCTGAGACCCGTTTGCAAAAAGCCGGCTTCCCACAGAGACAGTTTTCCTGAGGTGCAGACCCTCTCCCAAGTGGTTGTGGCAAGGTAAAGCAAATGCCCTCCACTTCTCTGGAAGAAACCACAGTGCCCAGCCATGTTCTAAGCCCTCCCGTCCTCCCAGGGCTTCTGGCAGCAGGAGTGAAAAGAGAGGAGCAGAGCACTGGGACCCATTTGACAAAAACCGGCTTCCCACGGGAAAGTCTTTCTCCACGTGCAGACATGCTCCCAGGTGCCTGTGGCAAGGGGAAGGAAATGCCATACACTGACCTGGAAGAGACCAAAGGGCCCAGGCACAGTCTGAACCCTTCCCTCATCCCGACAATTTTGCTAGCAGGAGTTCAACCCCAACGAACACAGCCCGGAGACCCCTGAGGCAAAAACGGCTTTCGACGAACAATAGGCGCTTGCTGTGGAACACTTATCCCAAGTGGGGGTAGCCAGGTCAACAAAATGCCACACACCCAGGTGTAAGAAACAACATTGCCCAGGCATGGTCTAAGCCCCTCACCTCGTCCCTGTGTTTTGGGGAGCCGGAGGGACAGCCGAGGCCCACGGCCCTGAGAACCCTTTGCAAAAAGCCGGCTTCCCACGGAGGCAGTTTTCCTGAGGTGCAGACCCTCTCCCAAGTGGTTGTGGCAAGGTAAAGCAAATGCCCTCCACTTCTCTGGAAGAAACCACAGTGCCCAGCCATTTTCTAAGCCCTCCCATCCTCCCTGGGCTTCTGGCAGCAGGAGTGAAAAGAGAGGAGCAGAGCACTGGGACCCGTTTGACAAAAACCGGCTTCTCACGGGAAAGTCATTCTCCACGTGCAGACATGCTCCCAGGTGCCTGTGGCAAGGGGAAGGAAATGCCATACACTGACTTGGAAGAGACCACAGGGCCCAGGCACCGTCTGAACCCTTCCCTCAACCCGGCGATTTTGCTAGCAGGAGTTCAACCCCAACGAACACAGCCCGGAGACCCCTGAGGCAAAAACGGCTTCTGACGAACAATAGGCGCTTGCTGTGGAACACCTATCCCAAGTGGGGGTAGCCAGGTCAACAAAATGCCACACACCCAGGTGTAAGAAACAACATTGCCCAGGCATGTGCTAAGCCCCTCACCTCGTCCCTGTGCTTTGGGGAGCCGGAGGGACAGCCGAGGCCCACGGCCCTGAGACCCCTTTGCAAAAAGCCGGCTTCCCACGGAGACAGTTTTCCTGAGGTGCAGACCCTCTCCCAAGTGGTTGTGGCAAGGTAAAGCAAATGCCCTCCACTTCTCTGGAAGAAACCACAGTGCCCAGCCATGTTCTAAGCCCTCCCGTCCTCCCTGGGCTTCTGGCAGCAGGAGTGAAAAGAGAGGAGCAGAGCACTGGGACCCGTTTGACAAAAACCGGCTTCCCACGGGAAAGTCTTTCTCCACGTGCAGACATGCTCCCAGGTGCCTGTGGCAAGGGGAAGGAAATGCCCTACACTGACCTGGAAGAGACCACAGGGCCCAGGCACAGTCTGAACCCTTCCCTCAACCCAGCGATTTTGCTAGCAGGAGTTCAACCCCAACGAACACAGCCCGGAGACCCCTGAGGCAAAAACGGCTTCCGACGAACAATAGGCGCTTGCTGTGGAACACCTATCCCAAGTGGGGGTAGCCTGGTCAACAAAATGCCACACACCCAGGTGTAAGAAACAACATTGCCCAGCCATGGTCTAAGCCCCTCACCTCGTCCATGTGCTTTGGGGAGCCGGAGGAACAGCCGAGGCCCACGGCCCTGAGACCCCTTTGCAAAAAGCCGGCTTCCCACGGAGACAGTTTTCCTGAGGTGCAGACCCTCTCCCAAGTGGTTGTGGCAAGGTAAAGCAAATGCCCTCCACTTCTCTGGAAGAAACCACAGTGCCCAGCCATGTTCTAAGCCCTCCCATCCTCCCTGGGCTTCTGGCAGCAGCAGTGAAAAGAGAGGAGCAGAGCACTGGGACCCGTTTGACAAAAACCGGCTTCCCACGGGAAAGTCTTTCTCCACGTGCAGACATGCTCCCAGGTGCCTGTGGCAAGGGGAAGGAAATGCCATACACTGACCTGGAAGAGACCACAGGGCCCAGGCACAGTCTGAACCCTTCCCTCAACCCGGCGATTTTGCTAGCAGGAGTTCAACCCCAACGAACACAGCCCGGAGACCCCTGAGGCAAAAACGGCTTCCGACGAACAATAGGCGCTTGCTGTGGAACACCTATCCCAAGTGGGGGTAGCCAGGTCAACAAAATGCCACACACCCAGGTGTAAGAAACAACATTGCCCAGGCATGGGCTAAGCCCCTCACCTCGTCCCTGTGCTTTGGGGAGCCGGAGGGACAGCCGAGGCCCACGGCCCTGAGACCCCTTTGCAAAAAGCCGGCTTCCCATGGAGACAGTTTTCCTGAGGTGCAGACCCTCTCCCAAGTGGTTGTGGCAAGGTAAAGCAAATGCCCTCCACTTCTCTGGAAGAAACCACAGTGCCCAGCCATGTTCTAAGCCCTCCCGTCCTCCCTGGGCTTCTGGCAGCAGGAGTGAAAAGAGAGGAGCAGAGCACTGGGACCCGTTTGACAAAAACCGGCTTCCCATGGGAAAGTCTTTCTCCACGTGCAGACATGCTCCCAGGTGCCTGTGGCAAGGGGAAGGAAATGCCATACACTGACCTGGAGGAGACCACAGGGCCCAGGCACAGTCTGAACCCTTCCCTCATCCCGGCGGTTTTGCTAGCAGGAGTTCAGCCCCAACGAACACAGCCCGGAGACCCCTGAGGCAAAAACGGCTTCCGACGAACAATAGGTGCTTGCTGTGGAAAACCTATCCCAAGTAGGGGTAGCCAGCTCAACAAAATGCCACACACCCAGGTGTAAGAAACAACATTGCCCAGCCATGGTCTAAGCCCCTCACCTCGTCCCTGTGCTTTGGGGAGCCGGAGGGACAGCCGAGGCCCACGGCCCTGAGACCCGTTTGCAAAAAGCCGGCTTCCCACGGAGACAGTTTTCCTGAGGTGCAGTCCCTCTCCCAAGTGGTTGTGGCAAGGTAAAGCAAATGTCCTCCACTTCTCTGGAAGAAACCACAGTGCCCAGCCATGTTCTAAGCCCTCCCATCCTCCCTGGGCTTCTGGCAGCAGGAGTGAAAAGAGAGGAGCAGAGCACTGGGACCCGTTTGACAAAAACCGGCTTCCCACGGGAAAGTCTTTCTCCACGTGCAGACATGCTCCCAGGTGCCTGTGGCAAGGGGAAGGAAATGCCATACACTGACCTGGAAGAGACCACAGGGCCCAGGCACAGTCTGAACCCTTCCCTCAACCTGGCGATTTTGCTAGCAGGAGTTCAACCCCAACGAACACAGCCCGGAGACCCCTGAGGCAAAAACGGCTTCCGACGAACAATAGGCGCTTGCTGTGGAACACCTATCCCAAGTGGGGGTAGCCTGGTCAACAAAATGCCACACACCCATGTGTAAGAAACAACATTGCCCAGCCATGGTCTAAGCCCCTCACCTCGTCCCTGTGCTTTGGGGAGCCGGAGGGACAGCCGAGGCCCACGGCCCTGAGACCCGTTTGCAAAAAGCCGGCTTCCCACAGAGACAGTTTTCCTGAGGTGCAGACCCTCTCCCAAGTGGTTGTGGCAAGGTAAAGCAAATGCCCTCCACTTCTCTGGAAGAAACCACAGTGCCCAGCCATGTTCTAAGCCCTCCCGTCCTCCCAGGGCTTCTGGCAGCAGGAGTGAAAAGAGAGGAGCAGAGCACTGGGACCCATTTGACAAAAACCGGCTTCCCACGGGAAAGTCTTTCTCCACGTGCAGACATGCTCCCAGGTGCCTGTGGCAAGGGGAAGGAAATGCCATACACTGACCTGGAAGAGACCACAGGGCCCAGGCACAGTCTGAACCCTTCCCTCATCCCGACAATTTTGCTAGCAGGAGTTCAACCCCAACGAACACAGCCCGGAGACCCCTGAGGCAAAAACGGCTTTCGACGAACAATAGGCGCTTGCTGTGGAACACTTATCCCAAGTGGGGGTAGCCAGGTCAACAAAATGCCACACACCCAGGTGTAAGAAACAACATTGCCCAGGCATGGTCTAAGCCCCTCACCTCGTCCCTGTGTTTTGGGGAGCCGGAGGGACAGCCGAGGCCCACGGCCCTGAGAACCCTTTGCAAAAAGCCGGCTTCCCACGGAGACAGTTTTCCTGAGGTGCAGACCCTCTCCCAAGTGGTTGTGGCAAGGTAAAGCAAATGCCCTCCACTTCTCTGGAAGAAACCACAGTGCCCAGCCATTTTCTAAGCCCTCCCATCCTCCCTGGGCTTCTGGCAGCAGGAGTGAAAAGAGAGGAGCAGAGCACTGGGACCCGTTTGACAAAAACCGGCTTCTCACGGGAAAGTCATTCTCCACGTGCAGACATGCTCCCAGGTGCCTGTGGCAAGGGGAAGGAAATGCCATACACTGACCTGGAAGAGACCACAGGGCCCAGGCACAGTCTGAACCCTTCCCTCAACCCGGCGATTTTGCTAGCAGGAGTTCAACCCCAACGAACACAGCCCGGAGACCCCTGAGGCAAAAACGGCTTCCGACGAACAATAGGCGCTTGCTGTGGAACACCTATCCCAAGTGGGGGTAGCCAGGTCAACAAAATGCCACACACCCAGGTGTAAGAAACAACATTGCCCAGGCATGTGCTAAGCCCCTCACCTCGTCCCTGTGCTTTGGGGAGCCGGAGGGACAGCCGAGGCCCACGGCCCTGAGACCCCTTTGCAAAAAGCCGGCTTCCCACGGAGACAGTTTTCCTGAGGTGCAGACCCTCTCCCAAGTGGTTGTGGCAAGGTAAAGCAAATGCCCTCCACTTCTCTGGAAGAAACCACAGTGCCCAGCCATGTTCTAAGCCCTCCCGTCCTCCCTGGGCTTCTGGCAGCAGGAGTGAAAAGAGAGGAGCAGAGCACTGGGACCCGTTTGACAAAAACCGGCTTCCCACGGGAAAGTCTTTCTCCACGTGCAGACATGCTCCCAGGTGCCTGTGGCAAGGGGAAGGAAATGCCCTACACTGACCTGGAAGAGACCACAGGGCCCAGGCACAGTCTGAACCCTTCCCTCAACCCAGCGATTTTGCTAGCAGGAGTTCAACCCCAACGAACACAGCCCGGAGACCCCTGAGGCAAAAACGGCTTCCGACGAACAATAGGCGCTTGCTGTGGAACACCTATCCCAAGTGGGGGTAGCCTGGTCAACAAAATGCCACACACCCAGGTGTAAGAAACAACATTGCCCAGCCATGGTCTAAGCCCCTCACCTCGTCCATGTGCTTTGGGGAGCCGGAGGAACAGCCGAGGCCCACGGCCCTGAGACCCCTTTGCAAAAAGCCGGCTTCCCACGGAGACAGTTTTCCTGAGGTGCAGACCCTCTCCCAAGTGGTTGTGGCAAGGTAAAGCAAATGCCCTCCACTTCTCTGGAAGAAACCACAGTGCCCAGCCATGTTCTAAGCCCTCCCATCCTCCCTGGGCTTCTGGCAGCAGCAGTGAAAAGAGAGGAGCAGAGCACTGGGACCCGTTTGACAAAAACCGGCTTCCCACGGGAAAGTCTTTCTCCACGTGCAGACATGCTCCCAGGTGCCTGTGGCAAGGGGAAGGAAATGCCATACACTGACCTGGAAGAGACCACAGGGCCCAGGCACAGTCTGAACCCTTCCCTCAACCCGGCGATTTTGCTAGCAGGAGTTCAACCCCAACGAACACAGCCCGGAGACCCCTGAGGCAAAAACGGCTTCCGACGAACAATAGGCGCTTGCTGTGGAACACCTATCCCAAGTGGGGGTAGCCAGGTCAACAAAATGCCACACACCCAGGTGTAAGAAACAACATTGCCCAGGCATGGGCTAAGCCCCTCACCTCGTCCCTGTGCTTTGGGGAGCCGGAGGGACAGCCGAGGCCCACGGCCCTGAGACCCCTTTGCAAAAAGCCGGCTTCCCACGGAGACAGTTTTCCTGAGGTGCAGACCCTCTCCCAAGTGGTTGTGGCAAGGTAAAGCAAATGCCCTCCACTTCTCTGGAAGAAACCACAGTGCCCAGCCATGTTCTAAGCCCTCCCGTCCTCCCTGGGCTTCTGGCAGCAGGAGTGAAAAGAGAGGAGCAGAGCACTGGGACCCGTTTGACAAAAACCGGCTTCCCATGGGAAAGTCTTTCTCCACGTGCAGACATGCTCCCAGGTGCCTGTGGCAAGGGGAAGGAAATGCCATACACTGACCTGGAGGAGACCACAGGGCCCAGGCACATCTGAACCCTTCCCTCATCCCGGCGGTTTTGCTAGCAGGAGTTCAGCCCCAACGAACACAGCCCGGAGACCCCTGAGGCAAAAACGGCTTCCGACGAACAATAGGTGCTTGCTGTGGAAAACCTATCCCAAGTAGGGGTAGCCAGCTCAACAAAATGCCACACACCCAGGTGTAAGAAACAACATTGCCCAGCCATGGTCTAAGCCCCTCACCTCGTCCCTGTGCTTTGGGGAGCCGGAGGGACAGCCGAGGCCCACGGCCCTGAGACCCGTTTGCAAAAAGCCGGCTTCCCACGGAGACAGTTTTCCTGAGGTGCAGTCCCTCTCCCAAGTGGTTGTGGCAAGGTAAAGCAAATGTCCTCCACTTCTCTGGAAGAAACCACAGTGCCCAGCCATGTTCTAAGCCCTCCCATCCTCCCTGGGCTTCTGGCAGCATGAGTGAAAAGAGAGGAGCAGAGCACTGGGACCCGTTTGACAAAAACCGGCTTCCCACGGGAAAGTCTTTCTCCACGTGCAGACATGCTCCCAGGTGCCTGTGGCAAGGGGAAGGAAATGCCATACACTGACCTGGAAGAGACCACAGGGCCCAGGCACAGTCTGAACCCTTCCCTCAACCCGGCGGTTTTGCTAGCAGGAGTTCAACCCCAACGAACACAGCCCGGAGACCCCTGAGGCAAAAACGGCTTCCGACGACCAATAGGCGCTTGCTGTGGAACACCTATCCCAAGTGGGGGTAGCCAGGTCAACAAAATGCCACACACCCAGGTGTAAGAAACAACATTGCCCAGGCATGGGCTAAGCCCCTCACCTCGTCCCTGTGCTTTGGGGAGCCGGAGGGACAGCCGAGGCCCACGGCCCTGAGACCCCTTTGCAAAAAGCCGGCTTCCCACGGAGACAGTTTTCCTGAGGTGCAGACCCTCTCCCAAGTGGTTGTGGCAAGGTAAAGCAAATGCCCTCCACTTCTCTGGAAGAAACCACAGTGCCCAGCCATGTTCTAAGCCCTCCCGTCCTCCCTGGGCTTCTGGCAGCAGGAGTGAAAAGAGAGGAGCAGAGCACTGGGACCCGTTTGACAAAAACCGGCTTCCCACGGGAAAGTCTTTCTCCACGTGCAGACATGCTCCCAGGTGCCTGGGGCAAGGGGAAGGAAATGCCATACACTGACCTGGAGGAGACCACAGGGCCCAGGCACAGTCTGAACCCTTCCCTCATCCCGGCGGTTTTGCTAGCAGGAGTTCAACCCCAACGAACACAGCCCGGAGACCCCTGAGGCAAAAACGGCTTCCGACGAACAATAGGTGCTTGCTGTGGAAAACCTATCCCAAGTAGGGGTAGCCAGCTCAACAAAATGCCACACACCCAGGTGTAAGAAACAACATTGCCCAGCCATGGTCTAAGCCCCTCACCTCGTCCCTGTGCTTTGGGGAGCCGGAGGGACAGCCGAGGCCCACGGCCCTGAGACCCCTTTGCAAAAAGCCGGCTTCCCACGGAAAGAGTTTTCCTGTGGTGCAGACCCTCTCCCAAGTGGTTGTGGCAAGGTAAAGCAAATGCCCTCCACTTCTCTGGAAGAAACCACAGTGCCCAGCCATGTTCTAAGCCCTCCCGTCCTCCCTGGGCTTCTGGCAGAAGGAGTGAAAAGAGAGGAGCAGAGCACTGGGACCCGTTTGACAAAAACCGGCTTCCCACGGGAAAGTCTTTCTCCACGTGCAGACATGCTCCCAGGTGCCTGTGGCAAGGGGAAGGAAATGCCATACACTGACCTGGAAGAGAACACAGGGCCCAGGCACAGTCTGAACCCTTCCCTCATCCCGGCGGTTTTGCTAGCAGGAGTTCAACCCCAACGAACACAGCCCGGAGACCCCTGAGGCAAAAACGGCTTCCGACGAACAATAGGCGCTTGCTGTGGAACACCTATCCCAAGTGGGGGTAGCCTGGTCAACAAAATGCCACACACCCAGGTGTAAGAAACAACATTGCCCAGCCATGGTCTAAGCCCCTCACCTCGTCCATGTGCTTTGGGGAGCCGGAGGAACAGCCGAGGCCCACGGCCCTGAGACCCCTTTGCAAAAAGCCGGCTTCCCACGGAGACAGTTTTCCTGAGGTGCAGACCCTCTCCCAAGTGGTTGTGGCAAGGTAAAGCAAATGCCCTCCACTTCTCTGGAAGAAACCACAGTGCCCAGCCATGTTCTAAGCCCTCCCATCCTCCCTGGGCTTCTGGCAGCAGCAGTGAAAAGAGAGGAGCAGAGCACTGGGACCCGTTTGACAAAAACCGGCTTCCCACGGGAAAGTCTTTCTCCACGTGCAGACATGCTCCCAGGTGCCTGTGGCAAGGGGAAGGAAATGCCATACACTGACCTGGAAGAGACCACAGGGCCCAGGCACAGTCTGAACCCTTCCCTCAACCCGGCGATTTTGCTAGCAGGAGTTCAACCCCAACGAACACAGCCCGGAGACCCCTGAGGCAAAAACGGCTTCCGACGAACAATAGGCGCTTGCTGTGGAACACCTATCCCAAGTGGGGGTAGCCAGGTCAACAAAATGCCACACACCCAGGTGTAAGAAACAACATTGCCCAGGCATGGGCTAAGCCCCTCACCTCGTCCCTGTGCTTTGGGGAGCCGGAGGGACAGCCGAGGCCCACGGCCCTGAGACCCCTTTGCAAAAAGCCGGCTTCCCACGGAGACAGTTTTCCTGAGGTGCAGACCCTCTCCCAAGTGGTTGTGGCAAGGTAAAGCAAATGCCCTCCACTTCTCTGGAAGAAACCACAGTGCCCAGCCATGTTCTAAGCCCTCCCGTCCTCCCTGGGCTTCTGGCAGCAGGAGTGAAAAGAGAGGAGCAGAGCACTGGGACACGTTTGACAAAAACCGGCTTCCCACGGGAAAGTCTTTCTCCACGTGCAGACATGCTCCCAGGTGCCTGGGGCAAGGGGAAGGAAATGCCATACACTGACCTGGAGGAGACCACAGGGCCCAGGCACAGTCTGAACCCTTCCCTCATCCCGGCGGTTTTGCTAGCAGGAGTTCAACCCCAACGAACACAGCCCGGAGACCCCTGAGGCAAAAACGGCTTCCGACGAACAATAGGTGCTTGCTGTGGAAAACCTATCCCAAGTAGGGGTAGCCAGCTCAACAAAATGCCACACACCCAGGTGTAAGAAACAACATTGCCCAGCCATGGTCTAAGCCCCTCACCTCGTCCCTGTGCTTTGGGGAGCCGGAGGGACAGCCGAGGCCCACGGCCCTGAGACCCCTTTGCAAAAAGCCGGCTTCCCACGGAAAGAGTTTTCCTGTGGTGCAGACCCTCTCCCAAGTGGTTGTGGCAAGGTAAAGCAAATGCCCTCCACTTCTCTGGAAGAAACCACAGTGCCCAGCCATGTTCTAAGCCCTCCCGTCCTCCCTGGGCTTCTGGCAGAAGGAGTGAAAAGAGAGGAGCAGAGCACTGGGACCCGTTTGACAAAAACCGGCTTCCCACGGGAAAGTCTTTCTCCACGTGCAGACATGCTCCCAGGTGCCTGTGGCAAGGGGAAGGAAATGCCATACACTGACCGGGAAGAGAACACAGGGCCCAGGCACAGTCTGAACCCTTCCCTCATCCCGGCGGTTTTGCTAGCAGGAGTTCAACCCCAACGAACACAGCCCGGAGACCCCTGAGGCAAAAACGGCTTCCGACGAACAATAGGCGCTTGCTGTGGAACACCTATCCCAAGTGGGGGTAGCCAGGTCAACAAAATGCCACACACCCAGGTGTAAGAAACAACATTGCCCAGGCATGGTCTAAGCCCCTCACCTCGTCCCTGTGCTTTGGGGAGCCGGAGGGACAGCCGAGGCCCACGGCCCTGAGACCCCTTTGCAAAAAGCCGTCTTCCCACGGAGACAGTTTTCCTGAGGTGCAGACCCTCTCCCAAGTGGTTGTGGCAAGGTAAAGCAAATGCCCTCCACTTCTCTGGAAGAAACCACAGTGCCCAGCCATGTTCTAAGCCCTCCCATCCTCCCTGGGCTTCTGGCAGCAGGAGTGAAAAGAGAGGAGCAGAGCACTGGGACCCGTTTGACAAAAACCGGCTTCCCACGGGAAAGTCTTTCTCCACGTGCAGACATGCTCCCAGGTGCCTGTGGAAAGGGGAAGGAAATGCCATACACTGACCTGGAAGAGACCACAGGGCCCAGGCACCGTCTGAACCCTTCCCTCAACCCGGCGATTTTGCTAGCAGGAGTTCAACCCCAACGAACACAGCCCGGAGACCCCTGAGGCAAAAACGGCTTCCGACGAACAATAGGCGCTTGCTGTGGAACACCTATCCCAAGTGGGGGTAGCCAGGTCAACAAAATGCCACACACCCAGGTGTAAGAAACAACATTGCCCAGGCATGTGCTAAGCCCCTCACCTCGTCCCTGTGCTTTGGGGAGCCGGAGGGACAGCCGAGGCCCACGGCCCTGAGACCCCTTTGCAAAAAGCCGGCTTCCCACAGAGACAGTTTTCCTGAGGTGCAGACCCTCTCCCAAGTGGTTGTGGCAAGGTAAAGCAAATGCCCTCCACTTCTCGGGAAGAAACCACAGTGCCCAGCCATGTTCTAAGCCCTCCCGTCCTCCCTGGGCTTCTGGCAGCAGGAGTGAAAAGAGAGGAGCAGAGCACTGGGACCCGTTTGACAAAAACCGGCTTCCCACGGGAAAGTCTTTCTCCACGTGCAGACATGCTCCCAGGTGCCTGTGGCAAGGGGAAGGAAATGCCATACACTGACCTGGAAGAGACCACAGGGCCCAGGCACAGTCTGAACCCTTCCCTCAACACAGCGATTTTGCTAGCAGGAGTTCAACCCCAACGAACACAGCCCGGAGACCCCTGAGGCAAAAACGGCTTCCGACGAACAATAGGCGCTTGCTGTGGAACACCTATCCCAAGTGGGGGTAGCCTGGTCAACAAAATGCCACACACCCAGGTGTAAGAAACAACATTGCCCAGCCATGGTCTAAGCCCCTCACCTCGTCCATGTGCTTTGGGGAGCCGGAGGAACAGCCGAGGCCCACGGCCCTGAGACCCCTTTGCAAAAAGCCGGCTTCCCACGGAGACAGTTTTCCTGAGGTGCAGACCCTCTCCCAAGTGGTTGTGGCAAGGTAAAGCAAATGCCCTCCACTTCTCTGGAAGAAACCACAGTGCCCAGCCATGTTCTAAGCCCTCCCATCCTCCCTGGGCTTCTGGCAGCAGCAGTGAAAAGAGAGGAGCAGAGCACTGGGACCCGTTTGACAAAAACCGGCTTCCCACGGGAAAGTCTTTCTCCACGTGCAGACATGCTCCCAGGTGCCTGTGGCAAGGGGAAGGAAATGCCATACACTGACCTGGAAGAGACCACAGGGCCCAGGCACCGTCTGAACACTTCCCTCAACCTGGCGATTTTGCTAGCAGGAGTTCAACCCCAACGAACACAGCCCGGAGACCCCTGAGGCAAAAACGTCTTCCGACGAACAATAGGCGCTTGCTGTGGAACACCTATCCCAAGTGGGGGTAGCCTGGTCAACAAAATGCCACACACCCATGTGTAAGAAACAACATTGCCCAGCCATGGTCTAAGCCCCTCACCTCGTCCCTGTGCTTTGGGGAGCCGGAGGGACAGCCGAGGCCCACGGCCCTGAGACCCGTTTGCAAAAAGCCGGCTTCCCACAGAGACAGTTTTCCTGAGGTGCAGACCCTCTCCCAAGTGGTTGTGGCAAGGTAAAGCAAATGCCCTCCACTTCTCTGGAAGAAACCACAGTGCCCAGCCATGTTCTAAGCCCTCCCTTCCTCCCTGGCCTTCTGGCAGCAGGAGTGAAAAGAGAGGAGCAGAGCACTGGGACCCGTTTGACAAAAACCGGCTTCCCACGGGAAAGTCTTTCTCCACGTGCAGACATGCTCCCAGGTGCCTGTGGCAAGGGGAAGGAAATGCCATACACTGACCTTGAGGATACCACAGGGCCCAGGCACAGTCTGAACCCTTCCCTCATCCCGGCGGTTTTGCTAGCAGGAGTTCAACCCCAACGAACACAGCCCGGAGACCCCTGAGGCAAAAACGGCTTCCGACGAACAATAGGCGCTTGCTGTGGAACACCTATCCCAAGTGGGGGTAGCCAGGTCAACAAAATGCCACACACCCAGGTGTAACAAACAACATTGCCCAGGCATGGTCTAAGCCCCTCACCTCGTCCCTGTGCTTTGGGGAGCCGGAGGGACAGCCGAGGCCCACGGCCCTGAGACCCCTTTGCAAAAAGCCGGCTTTCCACGGAGACAGTTTTCCTGAGGTGCAGTCCCTCTCCCAAGTGGTTGTGGCAAGGTAAAGCAAATGCCCTCCACTTCTCTGGAAGAAACCACAGTGCCCAGCCATGTTCTAAGCCCTCCCGTTCTCCCTGGGCTTCTGGCAGCAGGAGTGAAAAGAGAGGAGCAGAGCACTGGGACCCGTTTGACAAAAACCGGCTTCCCACGGGAAAGTCTTTCTCCACGTGCAGACATGCTCCCAGGTGCCTGTGGCAAGGGGAAGGAAATGCCATACACTGACCTGGAAGAGACCACAGGGCCCAGGCACAGTCTGAACCCTTCCCTCAACCCAGCGATTTTGCTAGCAGGAGTTCAACCCCAACGAACACAGCCCGGAGACCCCTGAGGCAAAAACGGCTTCCGACGAACAATAGGCGCTTGCTGTGGAACACCTATCCCAAGTGGGGGTAGCCTGGTCAACAAAATGCCACACACCCAGGTGTAAGAAACAACATTGCCCAGCCATGGTCTAAGCCCCTCACCTCGTCCATGTGCTTTGGGGAGCCGGAGGAACAGCCGAGGCCCACGGCCCTGAGACCCCTTTGCAAAAAGCCGGCTTCCCACGGAGACAGTTTTCCTGAGGTGCAGACCCTCTCCCAAGTGGTTGTGGCAAGGTAAAGCAAATGCCCTCCACTTCTCTGGAAGAAACCACAGTGCCCGCCATGTTCTAAGCCCTCCCATCCTCCCTGGGCTTCTGGCAGCAGCACTGAAAAGAGAGGAGCAGAGCACTGGGACCCGTTTGACAAAAACCGGCTTCCCACGGGAAAGTCTTTCTCCACGTGCAGACATGCTCCCAGGTGCCTGTGGCAAGGGGAAGGAAATGCCATACACTGACCTGGAAGAGACCACAGGGCCCAGGCACAGTCTGAACCCTTCCCTCAACCCGGCGATTTTGCTAGCAGGAGTTCAACCCCAACGAACACAGCCCGGAGACCCCTGAGGCAAAAACGGCTTCCGACGAACAATAGGCGCTTGCTGTGGAACACCTATCCCAAGTGGGGGTAGCCAGGTCAACAAAATGCCACACACCCAGGTGTAAGAAACAACATTGCCCAGGCATGGGCTAAGCCCCTCACCTCGTCCCTGTGCTTTGGGGAGCCGGAGGGACAGCCGAGGCCCACGGCCCTGAGACCCCTTTGCAAAAAGCCGGCTTCCCACGGAGACAGTTTTCCTGAGGTGCAGACCCTCTCCCAAGTGGTTGTGGCAAGGTAAAGCAAATGCCCTCCACTTCTCTGGAAGAAACCACAGTGCCCAGCCATGTTCTAAGCCCTCCCGTCCTCCCTGGGCTTCTGGCAGCAGGAGTGAAAAGAGAGGAGCAGAGCACTGGGACCCGTTTGACAAAAACCGGCTTCCCACCGGAAAGTCTTTCTCCACGTGCAGACATGCTCCCAGGTGCCTGGGGCAAGGGGAAGGAAATGCCATACACTGACCTGGAGGAGACCACAGGGCCCAGGCACAGTCTGAACCCTTCCCTCATCCCGGCGGTTTTGCTAGCAGGAGTTCAACCCCAACGAACACAGCCCGGAGACCCCTGAGGCAAAAACGGCTTCCGACGAACAATAGGCGCTTGCTGTGGAACACCTATCCCAAGTGGGGGTAGCCTGGTCAACAAAATGCCACACACCCAGGTGTAAGAAACAACATTGCCCAGCCATGGTCTAAGCCCCTCACCTCGTCCATGTGCTTTGGGGAGCCGGAGGAACAGCCGAGGCCCACGGCCCTGAGACCCCTTTGCAAAAAGCCGGCTTCCCACGGAGACAGTTTTCCTGAGGTGCAGACCCTCTCCCAAGTGGTTGTGGCAAGGTAAAGCAAATGCCCTCCACTTCTCTGGAAGAAACCACAGTGCCCAGCCATGTTCTAAGCCCTCCCATCCTCCCTGGGCTTCTGGCAGCAGCAGTGAAAAGAGAGGAGCAGAGCACTGGGACCCGTTTGACAAAAACCGGCTTCCCACGGGAAAGTCTTTCTCCACGTGCAGACATGCTCCCAGGTGCCTGTGGCAAGGGGAAGGAAATGCCATACACTGACCTGGAAGAGACCACAGGGCCCAGGCACAGTCTGAACCCTTCCCTCAACCCGGCGATTTTGCTAGCAGGAGTTCAACCCCAACGAACACAGCCCGGAGACCCCTGAGGCAAAAACGGCTTCCGACGAACAATAGGCGCTTGCTGTGGAACACCTATCCCAAGTGGGGGTAGCCAGGTCAACAAAATGCCACACACCCAGGTGTAAGAAACAACATTGCCCAGGCATGGTCTAAGCCCCTCACCTCGTCCCTGTGCTTTGGGGAGCCGGAGGGACAGCCGAGGCCCACGGCCCTGAGACCCCTTTGCAAAAAGCCGGCTTCCCACGGAGACAGTTTTCCTGAGGTGCAGACCCTCTCCCAAGTGGTTGTGGCAAGGTAAAGCAAATGCCCTCCACTTCTCTGGAAGAAACCACAGTGCCCAGCCATGTTCTAAGCCCTCCCGTCCTCCCTGGGCTTCTGGCAGCAGGAGTGAAAAGAGAGGAGCAGAGCACTGGGACCCGTTTGACAAAAACCGGCTTCCCACGGGAAAGTCTTTCTCCACGTGCAGACATGCTCCCAGGTGCCTGTGGCAAGGGGAAGGAAATGCCATACACTGACCTGGAAGAGACCACAGGGCCCAGGCACCGTCTGAACGCTTCCCTCATCCCGGCGGTTTTGCTAGCAGGAGTTCAACCCCAACGAACACAGCCCGGAGACCCCTGAGGCAAAAACGGCTTCCGACGAACAATAGGCGCTTGCTGTGGAACACTTATCCCAAGTGGGGGTAGCCAGGTCAACAAAATGCCACACACCCAGGTGTAAGAAACAACATTGCCCAGGCATGGTCTAAGCCCCTCACCTCGTCCCTGTGCTTTGGGGAGCCGGAGGGACAGCCGAGGCCCACGGCCCTGAGACCCCTTTGCAAAAAGCCGGCTTCCCACGGAGACAGTTTTCCTGAGGTGCAGACCCTCTCCCAAGTGGTTGTGGCAAGGTAAAGCAAATGCCCTCCACTTCTCTGGAAGAAACCACAGTGCCCAGCCATGTTCTAAGCCCTCCCATCCTCCCTGGGCTTCTGGCAGCAGGAGTGAAAAGAGAGGAGCAGAGCACTGGGACCCGTTTGACAAAAACCGGCTTCTCACGGGAAAGTCATTCTCCACGTGCAGACATGCTCCCAGGTGCCTGTGGCAAGGGGAAGGAAATG
Organism: Ursus arctos; assembly: GCF_023065955.2. Lineage (NCBI taxonomy): Eukaryota > Metazoa > Chordata > Mammalia > Carnivora > Ursidae > Ursus > Ursus arctos. The sequence goes on from NW_026622886.1 coordinate 52,762,262, forward strand.
CCATACACTGACCTGGAAGAGACCACAGGGCCCAGGCACCGTCTGAACCCTTCCCTCAACCCCGCGATTTTGCTAGCAGGAGTTCAACCCCAACGAACACAGCCCGGAGACCCCTGAGGCAAAAACGGCTTCCGACGAACAATAGGCGCTTGCTGTGGAACACCTATCCCAAGTGGGGGTAGCCAGGTCAACAAAATGCCACACACCCAGGTGTAAGAAACAACATTGCCCAGGCATGTGCTAAGCCCCTCACCTCGTCCCTGTGCTTTGGGGAGCCGGAGGGACAGCCGAGGCCCACGGCCCTGAGACCCCTTTGCAAAAAGCCGGCTTCCCACGGAGACAGTTTTCCTGAGGTGCAGACCCTCTCCCAAGTGGTTGTGGCAAGGTAAAGCAAATGCCCTCCACTTCTCTGGAAGAAACCACAGTGCCCAGCCATGTTCTAAGCCCTCCCGTTCTCCCTGGGCTTCTGGCAGCAGGAGTGAAAAGAGAGGAGCAGAGCACTGGGACCCGTTTGACAAAAACCGGCTTCCCACGGGAAAGTCTTTCTCCACGTGCAGACATGCTCCCAGGTGCCTGTGGCAAGGGGAAGGAAATGCCATACACTGACCTGGAAGAGACCACAGGGCCCAGGCACAGTCTGAACCCTTCCCTCAACCCAGCGATTTTGCTAGCAGGAGTTCAACCCCAACGAACACAGCCCGGAGACCCCTGAGGCAAAAACGGCTTCCGACGAACAATAGGCGCTTGCTGTGGAACACCTATCCCAAGTGGGGGTAGCCTGGTCAACAAAATGCCACACACCCAGGTGTAAGAAACAACATTGCCCAGCCATGGTCTAAGCCCCTCACCTCGTCCATGTGCTTTGGGGAGCCGGAGGAACAGCCGAGGCCCACGGCCCTGAGACCCCTTTGCAAAAAGCCGGCTTCCCACGGAGACAGTTTTCCTGAGGTGCAGACCCTCTCCCAAGTGGTTGTGGCAAGGTAAAGCAAATGCCCTCCACTTCTCTGGAAGAAACCACAGTGCCCGCCATGTTCTAAGCCCTCCCATCCTCCCTGGGCTTCTGGCAGCAGCACTGAAAAGAGAGGAGCAGAGCACTGGGACCCGTTTGACAAAAACCGGCTTCCCACGGGAAAGTCTTTCTCCACGTGCAGACATGCTCCCAGGTGCCTGTGGCAAGGGGAAGGAAATGCCATACACTGACCTGGAAGAGACCACAGGGCCCAGGCACAGTCTGAACCCTTCCCTCAACCCGGCGATTTTGCTAGCAGGAGTTCAACCCCAACGAACACAGCCCGGAGACCCCTGAGGCAAAAACGGCTTCCGACGAACAATAGGCGCTTGCTGTGGAACACCTATCCCAAGTGGGGGTAGCCAGGTCAACAAAATGCCACACACCCAGGTGTAAGAAACAACATTGCCCAGGCATGGGCTAAGCCCCTCACCTCGTCCCTGTGCTTTGGGGAGCCGGAGGGACAGCCGAGGCCCACGGCCCTGAGACCCCTTTGCAAAAAGCCGGCTTCCCACGGAGACAGTTTTCCTGAGGTGCAGACCCTCTCCCAAGTGGTTGTGGCAAGGTAAAGCAAATGCCCTCCACTTCTCTGGAAGAAACCACAGTGCCCAGCCATGTTCTAAGCCCTCCCGTCCTCCCTGGGCTTCTGGCAGCAGGAGTGAAAAGAGAGGAGCAGAGCACTGGGACCCGTTTGACAAAAACCGGCTTCCCACCGGAAAGTCTTTCTCCACGTGCAGACATGCTCCCAGGTGCCTGGGGCAAGGGGAAGGAAATGCCATACACTGACCTGGAGGAGACCACAGGGCCCAGGCACAGTCTGAACCCTTCCCTCATCCCGGCGGTTTTGCTAGCAGGAGTTCAACCCCAACGAACACAGCCCGGAGACCCCTGAGGCAAAAACGGCTTCCGACGAACAATAGGCGCTTGCTGTGGAACACCTATCCCAAGTGGGGGTAGCCTGGTCAACAAAATGCCACACACCCAGGTGTAAGAAACAACATTGCCCAGCCATGGTCTAAGCCCCTCACCTCGTCCATGTGCTTTGGGGAGCCGGAGGAACAGCCGAGGCCCACGGCCCTGAGACCCCTTTGCAAAAAGCCGGCTTCCCACGGAGACAGTTTTCCTGAGGTGCAGACCCTCTCCCAAGTGGTTGTGGCAAGGTAAAGCAAATGCCCTCCACTTCTCTGGAAGAAACCACAGTGCCCAGCCATGTTCTAAGCCCTCCCATCCTCCCTGGGCTTCTGGCAGCAGCACTGAAAAGAGAGGAGCAGAGCACTGGGACCCGTTTGACAAAAACCGGCTTCCCACGGGAAAGTCTTTCTCCACGTGCAGACATGCTCCCAGGTGCCTGTGGCAAGGGGAAGGAAATGCCATACACTGACCTGGAAGAGACCACAGGGCCCAGGCACAGTCTGAACCCTTCCCTCAACCCGGCGATTTTGCTAGCAGGAGTTCAACCCCAACGAACACAGCCCGGAGACCCCTGAGGCAAAAACGGCTTCCGACGAACAATAGGCGCTTGCTGTGGAACACCTATCCCAAGTGGGGGTAGCCAGGTCAACAAAATGCCACACACCCAGGTGTAAGAAACAACATTGCCCAGGCATGGGCTAAGCCCCTCACCTCGTCCCTGTGCTTTGGGGAGCCGGAGGGACAGCCGAGGCCCACGGCCCTGAGACCCCTTTGCAAAAAGCCGGCTTCCCACGGAGACAGTTTTCCTGAGGTGCAGACCCTCTCCCAAGTGGTTGTGGCAAGGTAAAGCAAATGCCCTCCACTTCTCTGGAAGAAACCACAGTGCCCAGCCATGTTCTAAGCCCTCCCGTCCTCCCTGGGCTTCTGGCAGCAGGAGTGAAAAGAGAGGAGCAGAGCACTGGGACCCGTTTGACAAAAACCGGCTTCCCACGGGAAAGTCTTTCTCCACGTGCAGACATGCTCCCAGGTGCCTGGGGCAAGGGGAAGGAAATGCCATACACTGACCTGGAGGAGACCACAGGGCCCAGGCACAGTCTGAACCCTTCCCTCATCCCGGCGGTTTTGCTAGCAGGAGTTCAACCCCAACGAACACAGCCCGGAGACCCCTGAGGCAAAAACGGCTTCCGACGAACAATAGGTGCTTGCTGTGGAAAACCTATCCCAAGTAGGGGTAGCCAGCTCAACAAAATGCCACACACCCAGGTGTAACAAACAACATTGCCCAGGCATGGTCTAAGCCCCTCACCTCGTCCCTGTGCTTTGGGGAGCCGGAGGGACAGCCGAGGCCCACGGCCCTGAGACCCCTTTGCAAAAAGCCGGCTTCCCACGGAGACAGTTTTCCTGAGGTGCAGTCCCTCTCCCAAGTGGTTGTGGCAAGGTAAAGTAAATGCCCTCCACTTCTCTGGAAGAAACCACAGTGCCCAGCCATGTTCTAAGCCCTCCCATCCTCCCTGGGCTTCTGGCAGCAGGAGTGAAAAGAGAGGAGCAGAGGACTGGGACCCGTTTGACAAAAACCAGCTTCCCACGGGAAAGTCTTTCTCCACGTGCAGACATGCTCCCAGGTGCCTGTGGCAAGGGGAAGGAAATGCCATACACTGACCTGGAAGAGACCACAGGGCCCAGGCACCGTCTGAACCCTTCCCTCAACCTGGCGATTTTGTTAGCAGGAGTTCAACCCCAACGAACACAGCCCGGAGACCCCTGAGGCAAAAACGGCTTCCGACGAACAATAGGCGCTTTCTGTGGAACACCTATCCCAAGTGGGGGTAGCCAGGTCAACAAAATGCCACACACCCAGGTGTAAGAAACAACATTGCCCAGGCATGGTCTAAGCCCCTCACCTCGTCCCTGTGCTTTGGGGAGCCGGAGGGACAGCCGAGGCCCACGGCCCTGAGACCCCTTTGCAAAAAGCCGGCTTTCCACGGAGACAGTTTTCCTGAGGTGCAGACCCTCTCCCAAGTGGTTGTGGCAAGGTAAAGCAAATGCCCTCCACTTCTCTGGAAGAAACCACAGTGCCCAGCCATGTTCTAAGCCCTCACATCCTCCCTGGGCTTCTGGCAGCAGGAGTGAAAAGAGAGGAGCAGAGCACTGGGACCCGTTTGACAAAAACCGGCTTCTCACGGGAAAGTCATTCTCCACGTGCAGACATGCTCCCAGGTGCCTGTGGCAAGGGGAAGGAAATGCCATACACTGACCTGGAAGAGACCACAGGGCCCAGGCACAGTCTGAACCCTTCCCTCAACCCGGCGATTTTGCTAGCAGGAGTTCAACCCCAACGAACACAGCCCGGAGACCCCTGAGGCAAAAACGGCTTCCGACGAACAATAGGCGCTTGCTGTGGAACACCTATCCCAAGTGGGGGTAGCCAGGTCAACAAAATGCCACACACCCAGGTGTAAGAAACAACATTGCCCAGGCATGTGCTAAGCCCCTCACCTCGTCCCTGTGCTTTGGGGAGCCGGAGGGACAGCCGAGGCCCACGGCCCTGAGACCCCTTTGCAAAAAGCCGGCTTCCCACGGAGACAGTTTTCCTGAGGTGCAGACCCTCTCCCAAGTGGTTGTGGCAAGGTAAAGCAAATGCCCTCCACTTCTCTGGAAGAAACCACAGTGCCCAGCCATGTTCTAAGCCCTCCCGTCCTCCCTGGGCTTCTGGCAGCAGGAGTGAAAAGAGAGGAGCAGAGCACTGGGACCCGTTTGACAAAAACCGGCTTCCCAAGGGAAAGTCTTTCTCCACGTGCAGACATGCTCCCAGGTGCCTGTGGCAAGGGGAAGGAAATGCCATACACTGACCTGGAAGAGACCACAGGGCCCAGGCACAGTCTGAACCCTTCCCTCAACCCAGCGATTTTGCTAGCAGGAGTTCAACCCCAACGAACACAGCCCGGAGACCCCTGAGGCAAAAACGGCTTCCGACGAACAATAGGCGCTTGCTGTGGAACACCTATCCCAAGTGGGGGTAGCCTGGTCAACAAAATGCCACACACCCAGGTGTAAGAAACAACATTGCCCAGCCATGGTCTAAGCCCCTCACCTCGTCCATGTGCTTTGGGGAGCCGGAGGAACAGCCGAGGCCCACGGCCCTGAGACCCCTTTGCAAAAAGCCGGCTTCCCACGGAGACAGTTTTCCTGAGGTGCAGACCCTCTCCCAAGTGGTTGTGGCAAGGTAAAGCAAATGCCCTCCACTTCCTTGGAAGAAACCACAGTGCCCAGCCATGTTCTAAGCCCTCCCATCTTCCCTGGGCTTCTGGCAGCAGCAGTGAAAAGAGAGGAGCAGAGCACTGGGACCCGTTTGACAAAAACCGGCTTCCCACGGGAAAGTCTTTCTCCACGTGCAGACATGCTCCCAGGTGCCTGTGGCAAGGGGAAGGAAATGCCATACACTGACCTGGAAGAGACCACAGGGCCCAGGCACAGTCTGAACCCTTCCCTCAACCCGGCGATTTTGCTAGCAGGAGTTCAACCCCAACGAACACAGCCCGGAGACCCCTGAGGCAAAAACGGCTTCCGACGAACAATAGGCGCTTGCTGTGGAACACCTATCCCAAGTGGGGGTAGCCAGGTCAACAAAATGCCACACACCCAGGTGTAAGAAACAACATTGCCCAGCCATGGTCTAAGCCCCTCACCTCGTCCCTGTGCTTTGGGGAGCCGGAGGGACAGCCGAGGCCCACGGCCCTGAGACCCCTTTGCAAAAAGCCGGCTTCCCACGGAGACAGTTTTCCTGAGGTGCAGACCCTCTCCCAAGTGGTTGTGGCAAGGTAAAGCAAATGCCCTCCACTTCTCTGGAAGAAACCACAGTGCCCAGCCATGTTCTAAGCCCTCCCGTCCTCCCTGGGCTTCTGGCAGCAGGAGTGAAAAGAGAGGAGCAGAGCACTGGGACCCGTTTGACAAAAACCGGCTTCCCACGGGAAAGTCTTTCTCCACGTGCAGACATGCTCCCAGGTGCCTGGGGCAAGGGGAAGGAAATGCCATACACTGACCTGGAGGAGACCACAGGGCCCAGGCACAGTCTGAACCCTTCCCTCATCCCGGCGGTTTTGCTAGCAGGAGTTCAACCCCAACGAACACAGCCCGGAGACCCCTGAGGCAAAAACGGCTTCCGACGAACAATAGGTGCTTGCTGTGGAAAACCTATCCCAAGTAGGGGTAGCCAGCTCAACAAAATGCCACACACCCAGGTGTAACAAACAACATTGCCCAGGCATGGTCTAAGCCCCTCACCTCGTCCCTGTGCTTTGGGGAGCCGGAGGGACAGCCGAGGCCCACGGCCCTGAGACCCCTTTGCAAAAAGCCGGCTTCCCACGGAGACAGTTTTCCTGAGGTGCAGTCCCTCTCCCAAGTGGTTGTGGCAAGGTAAAGTAAATGCCCTCCACTTCTCTGGAAGAAACCACAGTGCCCAGCCATGTTCTAAGCCCTCCCATCCTCCCTGGGCTTCTGGCAGCAGGAGTGAAAAGAGAGGAGCAGAGGACTGGGACCCGTTTGACAAAAACCAGCTTCCCACGGGAAAGTCTTTCTCCACGTGCAGACATGCTCCCAGGTGCCTGTGGCAAGGGGAAGGAAATGCCATACACTGACCTGGAAGAGACCACAGGGCCCAGGCACCGTCTGAACCCTTCCCTCAACCTGGCGATTTTGTTAGCAGGAGTTCAACCCCAACGAACACAGCCCGGAGACCCCTGAGGCAAAAACGGCTTCCGACGAACAATAGGCGCTTTCTGTGGAACACCTATCCCAAGTGGGGGTAGCCAGGTCAACAAAATGCCACACACCCAGGTGTAAGAAACAACATTGCCCAGGCATGGTCTAAGCCCCTCACCTCGTCCCTGTGCTTTGGGGAGCCGGAGGGACAGCCGAGGCCCACGGCCCTGAGACCCCTTTGCAAAAAGCCGGCTTTCCACGGAGACAGTTTTCCTGAGGTGCAGACCCTCTCCCAAGTGGTTGTGGCAAGGTAAAGCAAATGCCCTCCACTTCTCTGGAAGAAACCACAGTGCCCAGCCATGTTCTAAGCCCTCCCATCCTCCCTGGGCTTCTGGCAGCAGGAGTGAAAAGAGAGGAGCAGAGCACTGGGACCCGTTTGACAAAAACCGGCTTCTCACGGGAAAGTCATTCTCCACGTGCAGACATGCTCCCAGGTGCCTGTGGCAAGGGGAAGGAAATGCCATACACTGACCTGGAAGAGACCACAGGGCCCAGGCACAGTCTGAACCCTTCCCTCAACCCGGCGATTTTGCTAGCAGGAGTTCAACCCCAACGAACACAGCCCGGAGACCCCTGAGGCAAAAACGGCTTCCGACGAACAATAGGCGCTTGCTGTGGAACACCTATCCCAAGTGGGGGTAGCCAGGTCAACAAAATGCCACACACCCAGGTGTAAGAAACAACATTGCCCAGGCATGTGCTAAGCCCCTCACCTCGTCCCTGTGCTTTGGGGAGCCGGAGGGACAGCCGAGGCCCACGGCCCTGAGACCCCTTTGCAAAAAGCCGGCTTCCCACGGAGACAGTTTTCCTGAGGTGCAGACCCTCTCCCAAGTGGTTGTGGCAAGGTAAAGCAAATGCCCTCCACTTCTCTGGAAGAAACCACAGTGCCCAGCCATGTTCTAAGCCCTCCCGTCCTCCCTGGGCTTCTGGCAGCAGGAGTGAAAAGAGAGGAGCAGAGCACTGGGACCCGTTTGACAAAAACCGGCTTCCCAAGGGAAAGTCTTTCTCCACGTGCAGACATGCTCCCAGGTGCCTGTGGCAAGGGGAAGGAAATGCCATACACTGACCTGGAAGAGACCACAGGGCCCAGGCACAGTCTGAACCCTTCCCTCAACCCAGCGATTTTGCTAGCAGGAGTTCAACCCCAACGAACACAGCCCGGAGACCCCTGAGGCAAAAACGGCTTCCGACGAACAATAGGCGCTTGCTGTGGAACACCTATCCCAAGTGGGGGTAGCCTGGTCAACAAAATGCCACACACCCAGGTGTAAGAAACAACATTGCCCAGCCATGGTCTAAGCCCCTCACCTCGTCCATGTGCTTTGGGGAGCCGGAGGAACAGCCGAGGCCCACGGCCCTGAGACCCCTTTGCAAAAAGCCGGCTTCCCACGGAGACAGTTTTCCTGAGGTGCAGACCCTCTCCCAAGTGGTTGTGGCAAGGTAAAGCAAATGCCCTCCACTTCCTTGGAAGAAACCACAGTGCCCAGCCATGTTCTAAGCCCTCCCATCTTCCCTGGGCTTCTGGCAGCAGCAGTGAAAAGAGAGGAGCAGAGCACTGGGACCCGTTTGACAAAAACCGGCTTCCCACGGGAAAGTCTTTCTCCACGTGCAGACATGCTCCCAGGTGCCTGGGGCAAGGGGAAGGAAATGCCATACACTGACCTGGAGGAGACCACAGGGCCCAGGCACAGTCTGAACCCTTCCCTCATCCCGGCGGTTTTGCTAGCAGGAGTTCAACCCCAACGAACACAGCCCGGAGACCCCTGAGGCAAAAACGGCTTCCGACGAACAATAGGTGCTTGCTGTGGAAAACCTATCCCAAGTAGGGGTAGCCAGCTCAACAAAATGCCACACACCCAGGTGTAACAAACAACATTGCCCAGGCATGGTCTAAGCCCCTCACCTCGTCCCTGTGCTTTGGGGAGCCGGAGGGACAGCCGAGGCCCACGGCCCTGAGACCCCTTTGCAAAAAGCCGGCTTCCCACGGAGACAGTTTTCCTGAGGTGCAGTCCCTCTCCCAAGTGGTTGTGGCAAGGTAAAGTAAATGCCCTCCACTTCTCTGGAAGAAACCACAGTGCCCAGCCATGTTCTAAGCCCTCCCATCCTCCCTGGGCTTCTGGCAGCAGGAGTGAAAAGAGAGGAGCAGAGGACTGGGACCCGTTTGACAAAAACCGGCTTCCCACGGGAAAGTCTTTCTCCACGTGCAGACATGCTCCCAGGTGCCTGTGGCAAGGGGAAGGAAATGCCATACACTGACCTGGAAGAGACCACAGGGCCCAGGCACCGTCTGAACCCTTCCCTCAACCTGGCGATTTTGTTAGCAGGAGTTCAACCCCAACGAACACAGCCCGGAGACCCCTGAGGCAAAAACGGCTTCCGACGAACAATAGGCGCTTGCTGTGGAACACCTATCCCAAGTGGGGGTAGCCAGGTCAACAAAATGCCACACACCCAGGTGTAAGAAACAACATTGCCCAGGCATGGTCTAAGCCCCTCACCTCGTCCCTGTGCTTTGGGGAGCCGGAGGGACAGCCGAGGCCCACGGCCCTGAGACCCCTTTGCAAAAAGCCGGCTTCCCACGGAGACAGTTTTCCTGAGGTGCAGACCCTCTCCCAAGTGGTTGTGGCAAGGTAAAGCAAATGCCCTCCACTTCTCTGGAAGAAACCACAGTGCCCAGCCATGTTCTAAGCCCTCCCATCCTCCCTGGGCTTCTGGCAGCAGGAGTGAAAAGAGAGGAGCAGAGCACTGGGACCCGTTTGACAAAAACCGGCTTCTCACGGGAAAGTCATTCTCCACGTGCAGACATGCTCCCAGGTGCCTGTGGCAAGGGGAAGGAAATGCCATACACTGACCTGGAAGAGACCACAGGGCCCAGGCACAGTCTGAACCCTTCCCTCAACCCGGCGATTTTGCTAGCAGGAGTTCAACCCCAACGAACACAGCCCGGAGACCCCTGAGGCAAAAACGGCTTCCGACGAACAATAGGCGCTTGCTGTGGAACACCTATCCCAAGTGGGGGTAGCCAGGTCAACAAAATGCCACACACCCAGGTGTAAGAAACAACATTGCCCAGGCATGTGCTAAGCCCCTCACCTCGTCCCTGTGCTTTGGGGAGCCGGAGGGACAGCCGAGGCCCACGGCCCTGAGACCCCTTTGCAAAAAGCCGGCTTCCCACGGAGACAGTTTTCCTGAGGTGCAGACCCTCTCCCAAGTGGTTGTGGCAAGGTAAAGCAAATGCCCTCCACTTCTCTGGAAGAAACCACAGTGCCCAGCCATGTTCTAAGCCCTCCCGTCCTCCCTGGGCTTCTGGCAGCAGGAGTGAAAAGAGAGGAGCAGAGCACTGGGACCCGTTTGACAAAAACCGGCTTCCCACGGGAAAGTCTTTCTCCACGTGCAGACATGCTCCCAGGTGCCTGTGGCAAGGGGAAGGAAATGCCATACACTGACCTGGAAGAGACCACAGGGCCCAGGCACAGTCTGAACCCTTCCCTCAACCCAGCGATTTTGCTAGCAGGAGTTCAACCCCAACGAACACAGCCCGGAGACCCCTGAGGCAAAAACGGCTTCCGACGAACAATAGGCGCTTGCTGTGGAACACCTATCCCAAGTGGGGGTAGCCTGGTCAACAAAATGCCACACACCCAGGTGTAAGAAACAACATTGCCCAGCCATGGTCTAAGCCCCTCACCTCGTCCATGTGCTTTGGGGAGCCGGAGGAACAGCCGAGGCCCACGGCCCTGAGACCCCTTTGCAAAAAGCCGGCTTCCCACGGAGACAGTTTTCCTGAGGTGCAGACCCTCTCCCAAGTGGTTGTGGCAAGGTAAAGCAAATGCCCTCCACTTCCTTGGAAGAAACCACAGTGCCCAGCCATGTTCTAAGCCCTCCCATCCTCCCTGGGCTTCTGGCAGCAGCAGTGAAAAGAGAGGAGCAGAGCACTGGGACCCGTTTGACAAAAACCGGCTTCCCACGGGAAAGTCTTTCTCCACGTGCAGACATGCTCCCAGGTGCCTGTGGCAAGGGGAAGGAAATGCCATACACTGACCTGGAAGAGACCACAGGGCCCAGGCACAGTCTGAACCCTTCCCTCAACCCGGCGATTTTGCTAGCAGGAGTTCAACCCCAACGAACACAGCCCGGAGACCCCTGAGGCAAAAACGGCTTCCGACGAACAATAGGCGCTTGCTGTGGAACACCTATCCCAAGTGGGGGTAGCCAGGTCAACAAAATGCCACACACCCAGGTGTAAGAAACAACATTGCCCAGGCATGGGCTAAGCCCCTCACCTCGTCCCTGTGCTTTGGGGAGCCGGAGGGACAGCCGAGGCCCACGGCCCTGAGACCCCTTTGCAAAAAGCCGTCTTCCCACGGAGACAGTTTTCCTGAGGTGCAGACCCTATCCCAAGTGGTTGTGGCAAGGTAAAGCAAATGCCCTCCACTTCTCTGGAAGAAACCACAGTGCCCAGCCATGTTCTAAGCCCTCCCATCCTCCCTGGGCTTCTGGCAGCAGGAGTGAAAAGAGAGGAGCAGAGCACTGGGACCCGTTTGACAAAAACCGGCTTCTCACGGGAAAGTCATTCTCCACGTGCAGACATGCTCCCAGGTGCCTGTGGCAAGGGGAAGGAAATGCCATACACTGACCTGGAAGAGACCACAGGGCCCAGGCACAGTCTGAACCCTTCCCTCAACCCGGCGATTTTGCTAGCAGGAGTTCAACCCCAACGAACACAGCCCGGAGACCCCTGAGGCAAAAACGGCTTCCGACGAACAATAGGCGCTTGCTGTGGAACACCTATCCCAAGTGGGGGTAGCCAGGTCAACAAAATGCCACACACCCAGGTGTAAGAAACAACATTGCCCAGGCATGTGCTAAGCCCCTCACCTCGTCCCTGTGCTTTGGGGAGCCGGAGGGACAGCCGAGGCCCACGGCCCTGAGACCCCTTTGCAAAAAGCCGGCTTCCCACGGAGACAGTTTTCCTGAGGTGCAGACCCTCTCCCAAGTGGTTGTGGCAAGGTAAAGCAAATGCCCTCCACTTCTCTGGAAGAAACCACAGTGCCCAGCCATGTTCTAAGCCCTCCCGTCCTCCCTGGGCTTCTGGCAGCAGGAGTGAAAAGAGAGGAGCAGAGCACTGGGACCCGTTTGACAAAAACCGGCTTCCCACGGGAAAGTCTTTCTCCACGTGCAGACATGCTCCCAGGTGCCTGTGGCAAGGGGAAGGAAATGCCATACACTGACCTGGAAGAGACCACAGGGCCCAGGCACAGTCTGAACCCTTCCCTCAACCCAGCGATTTTGCTAGCAGGAGTTCAACCCCAACGAACACAGCCCGGAGACCCCTGAGGCAAAAACGGCTTCCGACGAACAATAGGCGCTTGCTGTGGAACACCTATCCCAAGTGGGGGTAGCCTGGTCAACAAAATGCCACACACCCAGGTGTAAGAAACAACATTGCCCAGCCATGGTCTAAGCCCCTCACCTCGTCCATGTGCTTTGGGGAGCCGGAGGAACAGCCGAGGCCCACGGCCCTGAGACCCCTTTGCAAAAAGCCGGCTTCCCACGGAGACAGTTTTCCTGAGGTGCAGACCCTCTCCCAAGTGGTTGTGGCAAGGTAAAGCAAATGCCCTCCACTTCCTTGGAAGAAACCACAGTGCCCAGCCATGTTCTAAGCCCTCCCATCCTCCCTGGGCTTCTGGCAGCAGCAGTGAAAAGAGAGGAGCAGAGCACTGGGACCCGTTTGACAAAAACCGGCTTCCCACGGGAAAGTCTTTCTCCACGTGCAGACATGCTCCCAGGTGCCTGTGGCAAGGGGAAGGAAATGCCATACACTGACCTGGAAGAGACCACAGGGCCCAGGCACAGTCTGAACCCTTCCCTCAACCCGGCGATTTTGCTAGCAGGAGTTCAACCCCAACGAACACAGCCCGGAGACCCCTGAGGCAAAAACGGCTTCCGACGAACAATAGGCGCTTGCTGTGGAACACCTATCCCAAGTGGGGGTAGCCAGGTCAACAAAATGCCACACACCCAGGTGTAAGAAACAACATTGCCCAGGCATGGGCTAAGCCCCTCACCTCGTCCCTGTGCTTTGGGGAGCCGGAGGGACAGCCGAGGCCCACGGCCCTGAGACCCCTTTGCAAAAAGCCGTCTTCCCACGGAGACAGTTTTCCTGAGGTGCAGACCCTATCCCAAGTGGTTGTGGCAAGGTAAAGCAAATGCCCTCCAATTCTCTGGAAGAAACCACAGTGCCCAGCCATGTTCTAAGCCCTCCCGTCCTCCCTGGGCTTCTGGCAGCAGGAGTGAAAAGAGAGGAGCAGAGCACTGGGACCCGTTTGACAAAAACCGGCTTCCCACGGGAAAGTCTTTCTCCACGTGCAGACATGCTCCCAGGTGCCTGGGGCAAGGGGAAGGAAATGCCATACACTGACCTGGAGGAGACCACAGGGCCCAGGCACAGTCTGAACCCTTCCCTCATCCCGGCGGTTTTGCTAGCAGGAGTTCAACCCCAACGAACACAGCCCGGAGACCCCTGAGGCAAAAACGGCTTCCGACGAACAATAGGTGCTTGCTGTGGAAAACCTATCCCAAGTGGGGGTAGCCAGCTCAACAAAATGCCACACACCCATGTGTAAGAAACAACATTGCCCAGCCATGGTCTAAGCCCCTCACCTCGTCCCTGTGCTTTGGGGAGCCGGAGGGACAGCCGAGGCCCACGGCCCTGAGACACCTTTGCAAAAAGCCGGCTTCCCACGGAAAGAGTTTTCCTGTGGTGCAGACCCTCTCCCAAGTGGTTGTGGCAAGGTAAAGCAAATGCCCTCCACTTCTCTGGAAGAAACCACAGTGCCCAGCCATGTTCTAAGCCCTCCCATCCTCCCTGGGCTTCTGGCAGAAGGAGTGAAAAGAGAGGAGCAGAGCACTGGGACCCATTTGACAAAAACCGGCTTCCCACGGGAAAGTCTTTCTCCACGTGCAGACATGCTCCCAGGTGCCTGTGGCAAGGGGAAGGAAATGCCATACACTGACCTGGAAGAGAACACAGGGCCCAGGCACAGTCTGAACCCTTCCCTCAACCCGGCGATTTTGCTAGCAGGAGTTCAACCCCAACGAACACAGCCCGGAGACCCGTGAGGCAAAAACGTCTTCCGACGAACAACAGGCGCTTGCTGTGGAACACCTATCCCAAGTGGGGGTAGCCAGGTCAACAAAATGCCACACACCCAGGTGTAAGAAACAACACTGCCCATCCATGGTCTAAGCCCCTCACCTCGTCCCTGTGCTTTGGGGAGCCGGAGGGACAGCCGAGGCCCACGGCCCTGAGACCCCTTTGCAAAAAGCCGGCTTCCCACGGAGACAGTTTTCCTGAGGTGCAGACCCTCTCCCAAGTGGTTGTGGCAAGGTAAAGCAAATGCCCTCCACTTCTCTGGAAGAAACCACAGTGCCCAGCCATGTTCTAAGCCCTCCCTTCCTCCCTGGCCTTCTGGCAGCAGGAGTGAAAAGAGAGGAGCAGAGCACTGGGACCCGTTTGACAAAAACCGGCTTCCCACGGGAAAGTCTTTCTCCACGTGCAGACATGCTCCCAGGTGCCTGTGGCAAGGGGAAGGAAATGCCATACACTGACCTTGAGGATACCACAGGGCCCAAGCACAGTCTGAACCCTTCCCTCATCCCGGCGGTTTTGCTAGCAGGAGTTCAACCCCAACGAACACAGCCCGGAGACCCCTGAGGCAAAAACGGCTTCCGACGAACAATAGGCGCTTGCTGTGGAACACCTATCCCAAGTGGGGGTAGCCAGGTCAACAAAATGCCACACACCCAGGTGTAACAAACAACATTGCCCAGGCATGGTCTAAGCCCCTCACCTCGTCCCTGTGCTTTGGGGAGCCGGAGGGACAGCCGAGGCCCACGGCCCTGAGACCCCTTTGCAAAAAGCCGGCTTTCCACGGAGACAGTTTTCCTGAGGTGCAGTCCCTCTCCCAAGTGGTTGTGGCAAGGTAAAGCAAATGCCCTCCACTTCTCTGGAAGAAACCACAGTGCCCAGCCATGTTCTAAGCCCTCCCATCCTCCCTGGGCTTCTGGCAGCAGGAGTGAAAAGAGAGGAGCAGAGCACTGGGACCCGTTTGACAAAAACCGGCTTCCCACGGGAAAGTCTTTCTCCACGTTCAGACATGCTCCCAGGTGCCTGTGGCAAGGGGAAGGAAAGGCCATACACTGACCTGGAAGAGACCACAGGGCCCAGGCACCGTCTGAACCCTTCCCTCATCCCGGCGGTTTTGCTAGCAGGAGTTCAAACCCAACGAACACAGCCCGGAGACCCCTGAGGCAAAAACGGCTTCCGACGAACAATAGGCGCTTGCTGTGGAACACCTATCCCAAGTGGGGGTAGCCAGGTCAACAAAATGCCACACACCCAGGTGTAAGAAACAACATTGCCCAGGCATGTGCTAAGCCCCTCACCTCGTCCCTGTGCTTTGGGGAGCCGGAGGGACAGCCGAGGCCCACGGCCCTGAGACCCCTTTGCAAAAAGCCGGCTTCCCACGGAGACAGTTTTCCTGAGGTGCAGACCCTCTCCCAAGTGGTTGTGGCAAGGTAAAGCAAATGCCCTCCACTTCTCGGGAAGAAACCACAGTGCCCAGCAATGTTCTAAGCCCTCCCGTCCTCCCTGGGCTTCTGGCAGCAGGAGTGAAAAGAGAGGAGCAG
Organism: Ursus arctos; assembly: GCF_023065955.2. NCBI lineage: Eukaryota > Metazoa > Chordata > Mammalia > Carnivora > Ursidae > Ursus > Ursus arctos. Next base: position 52,777,632 of record NW_026622886.1, read on the forward strand.
AGCACTGGGACCCGTTTGACAAAAACCGGCTTCCCACGGGAAAGTCTTTCTCCACGTGCAGACATGCTCCCAGGTGCCTGTGGCAAGGGGAAGGAAATGCCATACACTGACCTGGAAGAGACCACAGGGCCCAGGCACAGTCTGAACCCTTCCCTCAACCCAGCGATTTTGCTAGCAGGAGTTCAACCCCAAGGAACACAGCCCGGAGACCCCTGAGGCAAAAACGGCTTCCGACGAACAATAGGCGCTTGCTGTGGAACACCTATCCCAAGTGGGGGTAGCCTGGTCAACAAAATGCCACACACCCAGGTGTAAGAAACAACATTGCCCAGCCATGGTCTAAGCCCCTCACCTCGTCCATGTGCTTTGGGGAGCCGGAGGAACAGCCGAGGCCCACGGCCCTGAGACCCCTTTGCAAAAAGCCGGCTTCCCACGGAGACAGTTTTCCTGAGGTGCAGACCCTCTCCCAAGTGGTTGTGGCAAGGTAAAGCAAATGCCCTCCACTTCTCTGGAAGAAACCACAGTGCCCAGCCATGTTCTAAGCCCTCCCATCCTCCCTGGGCTTCTGGCAGCAGCAGTGAAAAGAGAGGAGCAGAGCACTGGGACCCGTTTGACAAAAACCGGCTTCCCACGGGAAAGTCTTTCTCCACGTGCAGACATGCTCCCAGGTGCCTGTGGCAAGGGGAAGGAAATGCCATACACTGACCTGGAAGAGACCACAGGGCCCAGGCACAGTCTGAACCCTTCCCTCAACCCGGCGATTTTGCTAGCAGGAGTTCAACCCCAACGAACACAGCCCGGAGACCCCTGAGGCAAAAACGGCTTCCGACGAACAATAGGCGCTTGCTGTGGAACACCTATCCCAAGTGGGGGTAGCCAGGTCATCAAAATGCCACACACCCAGGTGTAACAAACAACATTGCCCAGGCATGGGCTAAGCCCCTCACCTCGTCCCTGTGCTTTGGGGAGCCGGAGGGACAGCCGAGGCCCACGGCCCTGAGACCCCTTTGCAAAAAGCCGGCTTCCCACGGAGACAGTTTTCCTGAGGTGCAGACCCTCTCCCAAGTGGTTGTGGCAAGGTAAAGCAAATGCCCTCCACTTCTCTGGAAGAAACCACAGTGCCCAGCCATGTTCTAAGCCCTCCCGTCCTCCCTGGGCTTCTGGCAGCAGGAGTGAAAAGAGAGGAGCAGAGCACTGGGACCCGTTTGACAAAAACCGGCTTCCCACGGGAAAGTCTTTCTCCACGTGCAGACATGCTCCCAGGTGCCTGTGGCAAGGGGAAGGAAATGCCATACACTGACCTGGAGGAGACCACAGGGCCCAGGCACAGTCTGAACCCTTCCCTCATCCCGGCGGTTTTGCTAGCAGGAGTTCAACCCCAACGAACACAGCCCGGAGACCCCTGAGGCAAAAACGGCTTCCGACGAACAATAGGTGCTTGCTGTGGAAAACCTATCCCAAGTGGGGGTAGCCAGCTCAACAAAATGCCACACACCCAGGTGTAAGAAACAACATTGCCCAGCCATGGTCTAAGCCCCTCACCTCGTCCCTGTGCTTTGGGGAGCCGGAGGGACAGCCGAGGCCCACGGCCCTGAGACCCCTTTGCAAAAAGCCGGCTTCCCACGGAAAGAGTTTTCCTGTGGTGCAGACCCTCTCCCAAGTGGTTGTGGCAAGGTAAAGCAAATGCCCTCCACTTCTCTGGAAGAAACCACAGTGCCCAGCCATGTTCTAAGCCCTCCCATCCTCCCTGGGCTTCTGGCAGAAGGAGTGAAAAGAGAGGAGCAGAGCACTGGGACCAGTTTGACAAAAACCGGCTTCCCACGGGAAAGTCTTTCTCCACGTGCAGACATGCTCCCAGGTGCCTGTGGCAAGGGGAAGGAAATGCCATACACTGACCTTGAGGATACCACAGGGCCCAAGCACAGTCTGAACCCTTCCCTCATCCCGGCGGTTTTGCTAGCAGGAGTTCAACCCCAACGAACACAGCCCGGAGACCCCTGAGGCAAAAACGGCTTCCGACGAACAATAGGCGCTTGCTGTGGAACACCTATCCCAAGTGGGGGTAGCCAGGTCAACAAAATGCCACACACCCAGGTGTAACAAACAACATTGCCCAGGCATGGTCTAAGCCCCTCACCTCGTCCCTGTGCTTTGGGGAGCCGGAGGGACAGCCGAGGCCCACGGCCCTGAGACCCCTTTGCAAAAAGCCGGCTTCCCACGGAGACAGTTTTCCTGAGGTGCCGTCCCTCTCCCAAGTGGTTGTGGCAAGGTAAAGCAAATGCCCTCCACTTCTCTGGAAGAAACCACAGTGCCCAGCCATGTTCTAAGCCCTCCCATCCTCCCTGGGCTTCTGGCAGCAGGAGTGAAAAGAGAGGAGCAGAGGACTGGGACCCGTTTGACAAAAACCGGCTTCCCACGGGAAAGTCTTTCTCCACGTGCAGACATGCTCCCAGGTGCCTGTGGCAAGGGGAAGGAAATGCCATACACTGACCTGGAAGAGACCACAGGGCCCAGGCACCGTCTGAACCCTTCCCTCAACCTGGCGATTTTGCTAGCAGGAGTTCAACCCCAAGGAACACAGCCCGGAGACCCCTGAGGCAAAAACGGCTTCCGACGAACAATAGGCGCTTGCTGTGGAACACCTATCCCAAGTGGGGGTAGCCAGGTCAACAAAATGCCACACACCAAGGTGTAAGAAACAACATTGCCCAGGCATGGTCTAAGCCCCTCACCTCGTCCCTGTGCTTTGGGGAGCCGGAGGGACAGCCGAGGCCCACGGCCCTGAGACCCCTTTGCAAAAAGCCGGCTTCCCACGGAGACAGTTTTCCTGAGGTGCAGACCCTCTCCCAAGTGGTTGTGGCAAGGTAAAGCAAATGCCCTCCACTTCTTTGGAAGAAACCACAGTGCCCAGCCATGTTCTAAGCCCTCCCATCCTCCCTGGGCTTCTGGCAGCAGGAGTGAAAAGAGAGGAGCAGAGGACTGGGACCCGTTTGACAAAAACCGGCTTCCCACGGGAAAGTTTTTCTCCACGTGCAGACATGCTCCCAGGTGCCTGTGGCAAGGGGAAGGAAATGCCATACACTGACCTGGAAGAGACCACAGGGCCCAGGCACCGTCTGAACCCTTCCCTCAACCTGGCGATTTTGCTAGCAGGAGTTCAACCCCAACGAACACAGCCTGGAGACCCCTGAGGCAAAAACGGCTTCCGACGAACAATAGGCGCTTGCTGTGGAACACCTATCCCAAGTGGGGGTAGCCAGGTCAACAAAATGCCACACACCCAGGTGTAAGAAACAACATTGCCCAGGCATGGGCTAAGCCCCTCACCTCGTCCCTGTGCTTTGGGGAGCCGGAGGGACAGTCGAGGCCCATGGTCCTGAGACCCCTTTGCAAAAAGCCGTCTTCCCACGGAGACAGTTTTCCTGAGGTGCAGACCCTCTCCCAAGTGGTTGTGGCAAGGTAAAGCAAATGCCCTCCACTTCTCTGGAAGAAACCACAGTGCCCAGCCATGTTCTAAGCCCTCCCGTCCTCCCTGGGCTTCTGGCAGCAGGAGTGAAAAGAGAGGAGCAGAGCACTGGGACCCGTTTGACAAAAACCGGCTTCCCACGGGAAAGTCTTTCTCCACGTGCAGACATGCTCCCAGGTGCCTGTGGCAAGGGGAAGGAAATGCCATACACTGACCTGGAGGAGACCACAGGGCCCAGGCACAGTCTGAACCCTTCCCTCATCCCGGCGGTTTTGCTAGCAGGAGTTCAACCCCAACGAACACAGCCCGGAGACCCCTGAGGCAAAAACGGCTTCCGACGAACAATAGGTGCTTGCTGTGGAAAACCTATCCCAAGTGGGGGTAGCCAGCTCAACAAAATGCCACACACCCATGTGTAAGAAACAACATTGCCCAGCCATGGTCTAAGCCCCTCACCTCGTCCCTGTGCTTTGGGGAGCCGGAGGGACAGCCGAGGCCCACGGCCCAGAGACCCCTTTGCAAAAAGCCGGCTTCCCACGGAAAGAGTTTTCCTGTGGTGCAGACCCTCTCCCAAGTGGTTGTGGCAAGGTAAAGCAAATGCCCTCCACTTCTCTGGAAGAAACCACAGTGCCCAGCCATGTTCTAAGCCCTCCCATCCTCCCTGGGCTTCTGGAAGAAGGAGTGAAAAGAGAGGAGCAGAGCACTGGGACCCGTTTGACAAAAACCGGCTTCCCACGGGAAAGTCTTTCTCCACGTGCAGACATGCTCCCAGGTGCCTGTGGCAAGGGGAAGGAAATGCCATACACTGACCTGGAAGAGAACACAGGGCCCAGGCACAGTCTGAACCCTTCCCTCAACCCGGCGATTTTGCTAGCAGGAGTTCAACCCCAACGAACACAGCCCGGAGACCCGTGAGGCAAAAACGTCTTCCGACGAACAACAGGCGCTTGTTGTGGAACACCTATCCCAAGTGGGGGTAGCCAGGTCAACAAAATGCCACACACCCAGGTGTAAGAAACAACATTGCCCAGGCATGGTCTAAGCCCCTCACCTCGTCCCTGTGCTTTGGGGAGCCGGAGGGACAGCCGAGGCCCACGGCCCTGAGACCCCTTTGCAAAAAGCCGGCTTCCCACGGAGACAGTTTTCCTGAGGTGCAGACCCTCTCCCAAGTGGTTGTGGCAAGGTAAAGCAAATGCCCTCCACTTCTCTGGAAGAAACCACAGTGCCCAGCCATGTTCTAAGCCCTCCCGTCCTCCCTGGGCTTCTGGCAGCAGGAGTGAAAAGAGAGGAGAAGAGCACTGGGACCCGTTTGACAAAAACAGGCTTCCCACGGGAAAGTCATTCTCTACGTGCAGACATGCTCCCAGGTGCCTGTGGCAAGGGGAAGGAAATGCCATACACTGACCTGGAAGAGACCAAAGGGCCCAGGCACAGTCTGAACCCTTCCCTCATCCCGGCGGTTTTGCTAGCAGGAGTTCAACCCCAACGAACACAGCCCGGAGACCCCTGAGGCAAAAACGGCTTCCGACGAACAATAGGCGCTTGCTGTGGAACACCTATCCCAAGTGGGGGTAGCCAGGTCAACAAAATGCCACACACCCAGGTGTAAGAAACAACACTGCCCATCCATGGTCTAAGCCCCTCACCTCGTCCCTGTGCTTTGGGGAGCCGGAGGGACAGCCGAGGCCCACGGCCCTGAGACCCCTTTGCAAAAAGCCGGCTTCCCACGGAGACACTTTTCCTGAGGTGCAGACCCTCTCCCAAGTGGTTGTGGCAAGGTAAAGCAAATGCCCTCCACTTCTCTGGAAGAAACCACAGTGCCCAGCCATGTTCTAAGCCCTCCCTTCCTCCCTGGCCTTCTGGCAGCAGGAGTGAAAAGAGAGGAGCAGAGCACTGGGACCCGTTTGACAAAAACCGGCTTCCCACGGGAAAGTCTTTCTCCACGTGCAGACATGCTCCCAGGTGCCTGTGGCAAGGGGAAGGAAATGCCATACACTGACCTTGAGGATACCACAGGGCCCAAGCACAGTCTGAACCCTTCCCTCATCCCGGCGGTTTTGCTAGCAGGAGTTCAACCCCAACGAACACAGCCCGGAGACCCCTGAGGCAAAAACGGCTTTCGACGAACAATAGGCGCTTGCTGTGGAACACCTATCCCAAGTGGGGGTAGCCAGGTCAACAAAATGCCACACACCCAGGTGTAAGAAACAACATTGCCCAGGCATGGTCTAAGCCCCTCACCTCGTCCCTGTGCTTTGGGGAGCCGGAGGGACAGCCGAGGCCCACGGCCCTGAGACCCGTTTGCAAAAAGCCGGCTTCCCACGGAGACAGTTTTCCTGAGGTGCAGTCCCTCTCCCAAGTGGTTGTGGCAAGGTAAAGCAAATGTCCTCCACTTCTCTGGAAGAAACCACAGTGCCCAGCCATGTTCTAAGCCCTCCCATCCTCCCTGGGCTTCTGGCAGCAGGAGTGAAAAGAGAGGAGCAGAGCACTGGGACCCGTTTGACAAAAACCGGCTTCCCACGGGAAAGTCTTTCTCCACGTGCAGACATGCTCCCAGGTGCCTGTGGCAAGGGGAAGGAAATGCCATACACTGACCTGGAAGAGACCACAGGGCCCAGGCACAGTCTGAACCCTTCCCTCAACCTGGCGATTTTGCTAGCAGGAGTTCAACCCCAACGAACACAGCCCGGAGACCCCTGAGGCAAAAACGGCTTCCGACGAACAATAGGCGCTTGCTGTGGAACACCTATCCCAAGTGGGGGTAGCCTGGTCAACAAAATGCCACACACCCATGTGTAAGAAACAACATTGCCCAGCCATGGTCTAAGCCCCTCACCTCGTCCCTGTGCTTTGGGGAGCCGGAGGGACAGCCGAGGCCCACGGCCCTGAGACCCGTTTGCAAAAAGCCGGCTTCCCACAGAGACAGTTTTCCTGAGGTGCAGACCCTCTCCCAAGTGGTTGTGGCAAGGTAAAGCAAATGCCCTCCACTTCTCTGGAAGAAACCACAGTGCCCAGCCATGTTCTAAGCCCTCCCGTCCTCCCTGGGCTTCTGGCAGCAGGAGTGAAAAGAGAGGAGCAGAGCACTGGGACCCGTTTGACAAAAACCGGCTTCCCACGGGAAAGTCTTTCTCCACGTGCAGACATGCTCCCAGGTGCCTGTGGCAAGGGGAAGGAAATGCCCTACACTGACCTGGAAGAGACCACAGGGCCCAGGCACAGTCTGAACCCTTCCCTCAACCCAGCGATTTTGCTAGCAGGAGTTCAACCCCAACGAACACAGCCCGGAGACCCCTGAGGCAAAAACGGCTTCCGACGAACAATAGGCGCTTGCTGTGTAACACCTATCCCAAGTGGGGGTAGCCTGGTCAACAAAATGCCACACACCCAGGTGTAAGAAACAACATTGCCCAGCCATGGTCTAAGCCCCTCACCTCGTCCATGTGCTTTGGGGAGCCGGAGGAACAGCCGAGGCCCACGGCCCTGAGACCCCTTTGCAAAAAGCCGGCTTCCCACGGAGACAGTTTTCCTGAGGTGCAGACCCTCTCCCAAGTGGTTGTGGCAAGGTAAAGCAAATGCCCTCCACTTCTCTGGAAGAAACCACAGTGCCCAGCCATGTTCTAAGCCCTCCCATCCTCCCTGGGCTTCTGGCAGCAGCAGTGAAAAGAGAGGAGCAGAGCACTGGGACCCGTTTGACAAAAACCGGCTTCCCACGGGAAAGTCTTTCTCCACGTGCAGACATGCTCCCAGGTGCCTGTGGCAAGGGGAAGGAAATGCCATACACTGACCTGGAAGAGACCACAGGGCCCAGGCACAGTCTGAACCCTTCCCTCAACCCGGCGATTTTGCTAGCAGGAGTTCAACCCCAACGAACACAGCCCGGAGACCCCTGAGGCAAAAACGGCTTCCGACGAACAATAGGCGCTTGCTGTGGAACACCTATCCCAAGTGGGGGTAGCCAGGTCAACAAAATGCCACACACCCAGGTGTAAGAAACAACATTGCCCAGGCATGGGCTAAGCCCCTCACCTCGTCCCTGTGCTTTGGGGAGCCGGAGGGACAGCCGAGGCCCACGGCCCTGAGACCCCTTTGCAAAAAGCCGGCTTCCCACGGAGACAGTTTTCCTGAGGTGCAGACCCTCTCCCAAGTGGTTGTGGCAAGGTAAAGCAAATGCCCTCCACTTCTCTGGAAGAAACCACAGTGCCCAGCCATGTTCTAAGCCCTCCCGTCCTCCCTGGGCTTCTGGCAGCAGGAGTGAAAAGAGAGGAGCAGAGCACTGGGACCCGTTTGACAAAAACCGGCTTCCCATGGGAAAGTCTTTCTCCACGTGCAGACATGCTCCCAGGTGCCTGTGGCAAGGGGAAGGAAATGCCATACACTGACCTGGAGGAGACCACAGGGCCCAGGCACAGTCTGAACCCTTCCCTCATCCCGGCGGTTTTGCTAGCAGGAGTTCAGCCCCAACGAACACAGCCCGGAGACCCCTGAGGCAAAAACGGCTTCCGACGAACAATAGGTGCTTGCTGTGGAAAACCTATCCCAAGTAGGGGTAGCCAGCTCAACAAAATGCCACACACCCAGGTGTAAGAAACAACATTGCCCAGCCATGGTCTAAGCCCCTCACCTCGTCCCTGTGCTTTGGGGAGCCGGAGGGACAGCCGAGGCCCACGGCCCTGAGACCCCTTTGCAAAAAGCCGGGTTCCCACGGAAAGAGTTTTCCTGTGGTGCAGACCCTCTCCCAAGTGGTTGTGGCAAGGTAAAGCAAATGCCCTCCACTTCTCTGGAAGAAACCACAGTGCCCAGCCATGTTCTAAGCCCTCCCGTCCTCCCTGGGCTTCTGGCAGAAGGAGTGAAAAGAGAGGAGCAGAGCACTGGGACCCGTTTGACAAAAACCGGCTTCCCACGGGAAAGTCTTTCTCCACGTGCAGACATGCTCCCAGGTGCCTGTGGCAAGGGGAAGGAAATGCCATACACTGACCTGGAAGAGAACACAGGGCCCAGGCACAGTCTGAACCCTTCCCTCATCCCGGCGGTTTTGCTAGCAGGAGTTCAACCCCAACGAACACAGCCCGGAGACCCCTGAGGCAAAAACGGCTTCCGACGAACAATAGGCGCTTGCTGTGGAACACCTATCCCAAGTGGGGGTAGCCTGGTCAACAAAATGCCACACACCCAGGTGTAAGAAACAACATTGCCCAGCCATGGTCTAAGCCCCTCACCTCGTCCATGTGCTTTGGGGAGCCGGAGGAACAGCCGAGGCCCACGGCCCTGAGACCCCTTTGCAAAAAGCCGGCTTCCCACGGAGACAGTTTTCCTGAGGTGCAGACCCTCTCCCAAGTGGTTGTGGCAAGGTAAAGCAAATGCCCTCCACTTCTCTGGAAGAAACCACAGTGCCCAGCCATGTTCTAAGCCCTCCCATCCTCCCTGGGCTTCTGGCAGCAGCAGTGAAAAGAGAGGAGCAGAGCACTGGGACCCGTTTGACAAAAACCGGCTTCCCACGGGAAAGTCTTTCTCCACGTGCAGACATGCTCCCAGGTGCCTGTGGCAAGGGGAAGGAAATGCCATACACTGACCTGGAAGAGACCACAGGGCCCAGGCACAGTCTGAACCCTTCCCTCAACCCGGCGGTTTTGCTAGCAGGAGTTCAACCCCAACGAACACAGCCCGGAGACCCCTGAGGCAAAAACGGCTTCCGACGAACAATAGGCGCTTGCTGTGGAACACCTATCCCAAGTGGGGGTAGCCAGGTCAACAAAATGCCACACACCCAGGTGTAAGAAACAACATTGCCCAGGCATGGGCTAAGCCCCTCACCTCGTCCCTGTGCTTTGGGGAGCCGGAGGGACAGCCGAGGCCCACGGCCCTGAGACCCCTTTGCAAAAAGCCGGCTTCCCACGGAGACAGTTTTCCTGAGGTGCAGACCCTCTCCCAAGTGGTTGTGGCAAGGTAAAGCAAATGCCCTCCACTTCTCTGGAAGAAACCACAGTGCCCAGCCATGTTCTAAGCCCTCCCGTCCTCCCTGGGCTTCTGGCAGCAGGAGTGAAAAGAGAGGAGCAGAGCACTGGGACCCGTTTGACAAAAACCGGCTTCCCACGGGAAAGTCTTTCTCCACGTGCAGACATGCTCCCAGGTGCCTGGGGCAAGGGGAAGGAAATGCCATACACTGACCTGGAGGAGACCACAGGGCCCAGGCACAGTCTGAACCCTTCCCTCATCCCGGCGGTTTTGCTAGCAGGAGTTCAACCCCAACGAACACAGCCCGGAGACCCCTGAGGCAAAAACGGCTTCCGACGAACAATAGGTGCTTGCTGTGGAAAACCTATCCCAAGTAGGGGTAGCCAGCTCAACAAAATGCCACACACCCAGGTGTAAGAAACAACATTGCCCAGCCATGGTCTAAGCCCCTCACCTCGTCCCTGTGCTTTGGGGAGCCGGAGGGACAGCCGAGGCCCACGGCCCTGAGACCCCTTTGCAAAAAGCCGGCTTCCCACGGAAAGAGTTTTCCTGTGGTGCAGACCCTCTCCCAAGTGGTTGTGGCAAGGTAAAGCAAATGCCCTCCACTTCTCTGGAAGAAACCACAGTGCCCAGCCATGTTCTAAGCCCTCCCGTCCTCCCTGGGCTTCTGGCAGAAGGAGTGAAAAGAGAGGAGCAGAGCACTGGGACCCGTTTGACAAAAACCGGCTTCCCACGGGAAAGTCTTTCTCCACGTGCAGACATGCTCCCAGGTGCCTGTGGCAAGGGGAAGGAAATGCCATACACTGACCTGGAAGAGAACACAGGGCCCAGGCACAGTCTGAACCCTTCCCTCATCCCGGCGGTTTTGCTAGCAGGAGTTCAACCCCAACGAACACAGCCCGGAGACCCCTGAGGCAAAAACGGCTTCCGACGAACAATAGGCGCTTGCTGTGGAACACCTATCCCAAGTGGGGGTAGCCTGGTCAACAAAATGCCACACACCCAGGTGTAAGAAACAACATTGCCCAGCCATGGTCTAAGCCCCTCACCTCGTCCATGTGCTTTGGGGAGCCGGAGGAACAGCCGAGGCCCACGGCCCTGAGACCCCTTTGCAAAAAGCCGGCTTCCCACGGAGACAGTTTTCCTGAGGTGCAGACCCTCTCCCAAGTGGTTGTGGCAAGGTAAAGCAAATGCCCTCCACTTCTCTGGAAGAAACCACAGTGCCCAGCCATGTTCTAAGCCCTCCCATCCTCCCTGGGCTTCTGGCAGCAGCAGTGAAAAGAGAGGAGCAGAGCACTGGGACCCGTTTGACAAAAACCGGCTTCCCACGGGAAAGTCTTTCTCCACGTGCAGACATGCTCCCAGGTGCCTGGGGCAAGGGGAAGGAAATGCCATACACTGACCTGGAGGAGACCACAGGGCCCAGGCACAGTCTGAACCCTTCCCTCATCCCGGCGGTTTTGCTAGCAGGAGTTCAACCCCAACGAACACAGCCCGGAGACCCCTGAGGCAAAAACGGCTTCCGACGAACAATAGGTGCTTGCTGTGGAAAACCTATCCCAAGTAGGGGTAGCCAGCTCAACAAAATGCCACACACCCAGGTGTAAGAAACAACATTGCCCAGCCATGGTCTAAGCCCCTCACCTCGTCCCTGTGCTTTGGGGAGCCGGAGGGACAGCCGAGGCCCACGGCCCTGAGACCCCTTTGCAAAAAGCCGGCTTCCCACGGAAAGAGTTTTCCTGTGGTGCAGACCCTCTCCCAAGTGGTTGTGGCAAGGTAAAGCAAATGCCCTCCACTTCTCTGGAAGAAACCACAGTGCCCAGCCATGTTCTAAGCCCTCCCGTCCTCCCTGGGCTTCTGGCAGAAGGAGTGAAAAGAGAGGAGCAGAGCACTGGGACCCGTTTGACAAAAACCGGCTTCCCACGGGAAAGTCTTTCTCCACGTGCAGACATGCTCCCAGGTGCCTGTGGCAAGGGGAAGGAAATGCCATACACTGACCGGGAAGAGAACACAGGGCCCAGGCACAGTCTGAACCCTTCCCTCATCCCGGCGGTTTTGCTAGCAGGAGTTCAACCCCAACGAACACAGCCCGGAGACCCCTGAGGCAAAAACGGCTTCCGACGAACAATAGGCGCTTGCTGTGGAAAACCTATCCCAAGTGGGGGTAGCCTGGTCAACAAAATGCCACACACCCAGGTGTAAGAAACAACATTGCCCAGCCATGGTCTAAGCCCCTCACCTCGTCCATGTGCTTTGGGGAGCCGGAGGAACAGCCGAGGCCCACGGCCCTGAGACCCCTTTGCAAAAAGCCGGCTTCCCACGGAGACAGTTTTCCTGAGGTGCAGACCCTCTCCCAAGTGGTTGTGGCAAGGTAAAGCAAATGCCCTCCACTTCTCTGGAAGAAACCACAGTGCCCAGCCATGTTCTAAGCCCTCCCATCCTCCCTGGGCTTCTGGCAGCAGCAGTGAAAAGAGAGGAGCAGAGCACTGGGACCCGTTTGACAAAAACCGGCTTCCCACGGGAAAGTCTTTCTCCACGTGCAGACATGCTCCCAGGTGCCTGTGGCAAGGGGAAGGAAATGCCATACACTGACCTGGAAGAGACCACAGGGCCCAGGCACAGTCTGAACCCTTCCCTCAACCCGGCGATTTTGCTAGCAGGAGTTCAACCCCAACGAACACAGCCCGGAGACCCCTGAGGCAAAAACGGCTTCCGACGAACAATAGGCGCTTGCTGTGGAACACCTATCCCAAGTGGGGGTAGCCAGGTCAACAAAATGCCACACACCCAGGTGTAAGAAACAACATTGCCCAGGCATGGGCTAAGCCCCTCACCTCGTCCCTGTGCTTTGGGGAGCCGGAGGGACAGCCGAGGCCCACGGCCCTGAGACCCCTTTGCAAAAAGCCGGCTTCCCACGGAGACAGTTTTCCTGAGGTGCAGACCCTCTCCCAAGTGGTTGTGGCAAGGTAAAGCAAATGCCCTCCACTTCTCTGGAAGAAACCACAGTGCCCAGCCATGTTCTAAGCCCTCCCGTCCTCCCTGGGCTTCTGGCAGCAGGAGTGAAAAGAGAGGAGCAGAGCACTGGGACCCGTTTGACAAAAACCGGCTTCCCACGGGAAAGTCTTTCTCCACGTGCAGACATGCTCCCAGGTGCCTGGGGCAAGGGGAAGGAAATGCCATACACTGACCTGGAGGAGACCACAGGGCCCAGGCACAGTCTGAACCCTTCCCTCATCCCGGCGGTTTTGCTAGCAGGAGTTCAACCCCAACGAACACAGCCCGGAGACCCCTGAGGCAAAAACGGCTTCCGACGAACAATAGGTGCTTGCTGTGGAAAACCTATCCCAAGTAGGGGTAGCCAGCTCAACAAAATGCCACACACCCAGGTGTAAGAAACAACATTGCCCAGCCATGGTCTAAGCCCCTCACCTCGTCCCTGTGCTTTGGGGAGCCGGAGGGACAGCCGAGGCCCACGGCCCTGAGACCCCTTTGCAAAAAGCCGGCTTCCCACGGAAAGAGTTTTCCTGTGGTGCAGACCCTCTCCCAAGTGGTTGTGGCAAGGTAAAGCAAATGCCCTCCACTTCTCTGGAAGAAACCACAGTGCCCAGCCATGTTCTAAGCCCTCCCGTCCTCCCTGGGCTTCTGGCAGAAGGAGTGAAAAGAGAGGAGCAGAGCACTGGGACCCGTTTGACAAAAACCGGCTTCCCACGGGAAAGTCTTTCTCCACGTGCAGACATGCTCCCAGGTGCCTGTGGCAAGGGGAAGGAAATGCCATACACTGACCTGGAAGAGAACACAGGGCCCAGGCACAGTCTGAACCCTTCCCTCATCCCGGCGGTTTTGCTAGCAGGAGTTCAACCCCAACGAACACAGCCCGGAGACCCCTGAGGCAAAAACGGCTTCCGACGAACAATAGGCGCTTGCTGTGGAACACCTATCCCAAGTGGGGGTAGCCTGGTCAACAAAATGCCACACACCCAGGTGTAAGAAACAACATTGCCCAGCCACGGTCTAAGCCCCTCACCTCGTCCATGTGCTTTGGGGAGCCGGAGGAACAGCCGAGGCCCACGGCCCTGAGACCCCTTTGCAAAAAGCCGGCTTCCCACGGAGACAGTTTTCCTGAGGTGCAGACCCTCTCCCAAGTGGTTGTGGCAAGGTAAAGCAAATGCCCTCCACTTCTCTGGAAGAAACCACAGTGCCCAGCCATGTTCTAAGCCCTCCCATCCTCCCTGGGCTTCTGGCAGCAGCAGTGAAAAGAGAGGAGCAGAGCACTGGGACCCGTTTGACAAAAACCGGCTTCCCACGGGAAAGTCTTTCTCCACGTGCAGACATGCTCCCAGGTGCCTGTGGCAAGGGGAAGGAAATGCCATACACTGACCTGGAAGAGACCACAGGGCCCAGGCACAGTCTGAACCCTTCCCTCAACCCAGCGATTTTGCTAGCAGGAGTTCAACCCCAACGAACACAGCCCGGAGACCCCTGAGGCAAAAACGGCTTCCGACGAACAATAGGCGCTTGCTGTGGAACACCTATCCCAAGTGGGGGTAGCCAGGTCAACAAAATGCCACACACCCAGGTGTAAGAAACAACATTGCCCAGGCATGGGCTAAGCCCCTCACCTCGTCCCTGTGCTTTGGGGAGCCGGAGGGACAGCCGAGGCCCACGGCCCTGAGACCCCTTTGCAAAAAGCCGGCTTCCCACGGAGACAGTTTTCCTGAGGTGCAGACCCTCTCCCAAGTGGTTGTGGCAAGGTAAAGCAAATGCCCTCCACTTCTCTGGAAGAAACCACAGTGCCCAGCCATGTTCTAAGCCCTCCCATCCTCCCTGGGCTTCTGGCAGCAGCAGTGAAAAGAGAGGAGCAGAGCACTGGGACCCGTTTGACAAAAACCGGCTTCCCACGGGAAAGTCTTTCTCCACGTGCAGACATGCTCCCAGGTGCCTGTGGCAAGGGGAAGGAAATGCCATACACTGACCTGGAAGAGACCACAGGGCCCAGGCACAGTCTGAACCCTTCCCTCAACCCGGCGATTTTGCTAGCAGGAGTTCAACCCCAACGAACACAGCCCGGAGACCCCTGAGGCAAAAACGGCTTCCGACGAACAATAGGCGCTTGCTGTGGAACACCTATCCCAAGTGGGGGTAGCCAGGTCAACAAAATGCCACACACCCAGGTGTAAGAAACAACATTGCCCAGGCATGGGCTAAGCCCCTCACCTCGTCCCTGTGCTTTGGGGAGCCGGAGGGACAGCCGAGGCCCACGGCCCTGAGACCCCTTTGCAAAAAGCCGGCTTCCCACGGAGACAGTTTTCCTGAGGTGCAGACCCTCTCCCAAGTGGTTGTGGCAAGGTAAAGCAAATGCCCTCCACTTCTCTGGAAGAAACCACAGTGCCCAGCCATGTTCTAAGCCCTCCCGTCCTCCCTGGGCTTCTGGCAGCAGGAGTGAAAAGAGAGGAGCAGAGCACTGGGACCCGTTTGACAAAAACCGGCTTCCCACGGGAAAGTCTTTCTCCACGTGCAGACATGCTCCCAGGTGCCTGGGGCAAGGGGAAGGAAATGCCATACACTGACCTGGAGGAGACCACAGGGCCCAGGCACAGTCTGAACCCTTCCCTCATCCCGGCGGTTTTGCTAGCAGGAGTTCAACCCCAACGAACACAGCCCGGAGACCCCTGAGGCAAAAACGGCTTCCGACGAACAATAGGTGCTTGCTGTGGAAAACCTATCCCAAGTAGGGGTAGCCAGCTCAACAAAATGCCACACACCCAGGTGTAAGAAACAACATTGCCCAGCCATGGTCTAAGCCCCTCACCTCGTCCCTGTGCTTTGGGGAGCCGGAGGGACAGCCGAGGCCCACGGCCCTGAGACCCCTTTGCAAAAAGCCGGCTTCCCACGGAAAGAGTTTTCCTGTGGTGCAGACCCTCTCCCAAGTGGTTGTGGCAAGGTAAAGCAAATGCCCTCCACTTCTCTGGAAGAAACCACAGTGCCCAGCCATGTTCTAAGCCCTCCCGTCCTCCCTGGGCTTCTGGCAGAAGGAGTGAAAAGAGAGGAGCAGAGCACTGGGACCCGTTTGACAAAAACCGGCTTCCCACGGGAAAGTCTTTCTCCACGTGCAGACATGCTCCCAGGTGCCTGTGGCAAGGGGAAGGAAATGCCATACACTGACCGGGAAGAGAACACAGGGCCCAGGCACAGTCTGAACCCTTCCCTCATCCCGGCGGTTTTGCTAGCAGGAGTTCAACCCCAACGAACACAGCCCGGAGACCCCTGAGGCAAAAACGGCTTCCGACGAACAATAGGCGCTTGCTGTGGAACACCTATCCCAAGTGGGGGTAGCCTGGTCAACAAAATGCCACACACCCAGGTGTAAGAAACAACATTGCCCAGCCACGGTCTAAGCCCCTCACCTCGTCCATGTGCTTTGGGGAGCCGGAGGAACAGCCGAGGCCCACGGCCCTGAGACCCCTTTGCAAAAAGCCGGCTTCCCACGGAGACAGTTTTCCTGAGGTGCAGACCCTCTCCCAAGTGGTTGTGGCAAGGTAAAGCAAATGCCCTCCACTTCTCTGGAAGAAACCACAGTGCCCAGCCATGTTCTAAGCCCTCCCATCCTCCCTGGGCTTCTGGCAGCAGCAGTGAAAAGAGAGGAGCAGAGCACTGGGACCCGTTTGACAAAAACCGGCTTCCCACGGGAAAGTCTTTCTCCACGTGCAGACATGCTCCCAGGTGCCTGTGGCAAGGGGAAGGAAATGCCATACACTGACCTGGAAGAGACCACAGGGCCCAGGCACAGTCTGAACCCTTCCCTCAACCCGGCGATTTTGCTAGCAGGAGTTCAACCCCAACGAACACAGCCCGGAGACCCCTGAGGCAAAAACGGCTTCCGACGAACAATAGGCGCTTGCTGTGGAACACCTATCCCAAGTGGGGGTAGCCAGGTCAACAAAATGCCACACACCCAGGTGTAAGAAACAACATTGCCCAGGCATGGGCTAAGCCCCTCACCTCGTCCCTGTGCTTTGGGGAGCCGGAGGGACAGCCGAGGCCCACGGCCCTGAGACCCCTTTGCAAAAAGCCGGCTTCCCACGGAGACAGTTTTCCTGAGGTGCAGACCCTCTCCCAAGTGGTTGTGGCAAGGTAAAGCAAATGCCCTCCACTTCTCTGGAAGAAACCACAGTGCCCAGCCATGTTCTAAGCCCTCCCGTCCTCCCTGGGCTTCTGGCAGCAGGAGTGAAAAGAGAGGAGCAGAGCACTGGGACCCGTTTGACAAAAACCGGCTTCCCACGGGAAAGTCTTTCTCCACGTGCAGACATGCTCCCAGGTGCCTGGGGCAAGGGGAAGGAAATGCCATACACTGACCTGGAGGAGACCACAGGGCCCAGGCACAGTCTGAACCCTTCCCTCATCCCGGCGGTTTTGCTAGCAGGAGTTCAACCCCAACGAACACAGCCCGGAGACCCCTGAGGCAAAAACGGCTTCCGACGAACAATAGGTGCTTGCTGTGGAAAACCTATCCCAAGTAGGGGTAGCCAGCTCAACAAAATGCCACACACCCAGGTGTAAGAAACAACATTGCCCAGCCATGGTCTAAGCCCCTCACCTCGTCCCTGTGCTTTGGGGAGCCGGAGGGACAGCCGAGGCCCACGGCCCTGAGACCCCTTTGCAAAAAGCCGGCTTCCCACGGAAAGAGTTTTCCTGTGGTGCAGACCCTCTCCCAAGTGGTTGTGGCAAGGTAAAGCAAATGCCCTCCACTTCTCTGGAAGAAACCACAGTGCCCAGCCATGTTCTAAGCCCTCCCGTCCTCCCTGGGCTTCTGGCAGAAGGAGTGAAAAGAGAGGAGCAGAGCACTGGGACCCGTTTGACAAAAACCGGCTTCCCACGGGAAAGTCTTTCTCCACGTGCAGACATGCTCCCAGGTGCCTGTGGCAAGGGGAAGGAAATGCCATACACTGACCTGGAAGAGAACACAGGGCCCAGGCACAGTCTGAACCCTTCCCTCATCCCGGCGGTTTTGCTAGCAGGAGTTCAACCCCAACGAACACAGCCCGGAGACCCCTGAGGCAAAAACGGCTTCCGACGAACAATAGGCGCTTGCTGTGGAACACCTATCCCAAGTGGGGGTAGCCTGGTCAACAAAATGCCACACACCCAGGTGTAAGAAACAACATTGCCCAGCCACGGTCTAAGCCCCTCACCTCGTCCATGTGCTTTGGGGAGCCGGAGGAACAGCCGAGGCCCACGGCCCTGAGACCCCTTTGCAAAAAGCCGGCTTCCCACGGAGACAGTTTTCCTGAGGTGCAGACCCTCTCCCAAGTGGTTGTGGCAAGGTAAAGCAAATGCCCTCCACTTCTCTGGAAGAAACCACAGTGCCCAGCCATGTTCTAAGCCCTCCCATCCTCCCTGGGCTTCTGGCAGCAGCAGTGAAAAGAGAGGAGCAGAGCACTGGGACCCGTTTGACAAAAACCGGCTTCCCACGGGAAAGTCTTTCTCCACGTGCAGACATGCTCCCAGGTGCCTGTGGCAAGGGGAAGGAAATGCCATACACTGACCTGGAAGAGACCACAGGGCCCAGGCACAGTCTGAACCCTTCCCTCAACCCGGCGATTTTGCTAGCAGGAGTTCAACCCCAACGAACACAGCCCGGAGACCCCTGAGGCAAAAACGGCTTCCGACGAACAATAGGCGCTTGCTGTGGAACACCTATCCCAAGTGGGGGTAGCCAGGTCAACAAAATGCCACACACCCAGGTGTAAGAAACAACATTGCCCAGGCATGGGCTAAGCCCCTCACCTCGTCCCTGTGCTTTGGGGAGCCGGAGGGACAGCCGAGGCCCACGGCCCTGAGACCCCTTTGCAAAAAGCCGGCTTCCCACGGAGACAGTTTTCCTGAGGTGCAGACCCTCTCCCAAGTGGTTGTGGCAAGGTAAAGCAAATGCCCTCCACTTCTCTGGAAGAAACCACAGTGCCCAGCCATGTTCTAAGCCCTCCCGTCCTCCCTGGGCTTCTGGCAGAAGGAGTGAAAAGAGAGGAGCAGAGCACTGGGACCCGTTTGACAAAAACCGGCTTCCCACGGGAAAGTCTTTCTCCACGTGCAGACATGCTCCCAGGTGCCTGTGGCAAGGGGAAGGAAATGCCATACACTGACCTGGAAGAGAACACAGGGCCCAGGCACAGTCTGAACCCTTCCCTCATCCCGGCGGTTTTGCTAGCAGGAGTTCAACCCCAACGAACACAGCCCGGAGACCCCTGAGGCAAAAACGGCTTCCGACGAACAATAGGCGCTTGCTGTGGAACACCTATCCCAAGTGGGGGTAGCCTGGTCAACAAAATGCCACACACCCAGGTGTAAGAAACAACATTGCCCAGCCATGGTCTAAGCCCCTCACCTCGTCCATGTGCTTTGGGGAGCCGGAGGAACAGCCGAGGCCCACGGCCCTGAGACCCCTTTGCAAAAAGCCGGCTTCCCACGGAGACAGTTTTCCTGAGGTGCAGACCCTCTCCCAAGTGGTTGTGGCAAGGTAAAGCAAATGCCCTCCACTTCTCTGGAAGAAACCACAGTGCCCAGCCATGTTCTAAGCCCTCCCATCCTCCCTGGGCTTCTGGCAGCAGCAGTGAAAAGAGAGGAGCAGAGCACTGGGACCCGTTTGACAAAAACCGGCTTCCCACGGGAAAGTCTTTCTCCACGTGCAGACATGCTCCCAGGTGCCTGTGGCAAGGGGAAGGAAATGCCATACACTGACCTGGAAGAGACCACAGGGCCCAGGCACAGTCTGAACCCTTCCCTCAACCCGGCGATTTTGCTAGCAGGAGTTCAACCCCAACGAACACAGCCCGGAGACCCCTGAGGCAAAAACGGCTTCCGACGAACAATAGGCGCTTGCTGTGGAACACCTATCCCAAGTGGGGGTAGCCAGGTCAACAAAATGCCACACACCCAGGTGTAAGAAACAACATTGCCCAGGCATGGGCTAAGCCCCTCACCTCGTCCCTGTGCTTTGGGGAACCGGAGGGACAGCCGAGGCCCACGGCCCTGAGACCCCTTTGCAAAAAGCCGGCTTCCCACGGAGACAGTTTTCCTGAGGTGCAGACCCTCTCCCAAGTGGTTGTGGCAAGGTAAAGCAAATGCCCTCCACTTCTCTGGAAGAAACCACAGTGCACAGCCATGTTCTAAGCCCTCCCGTCCTCCCTGGGCTTCTGGCAGCAGGAGTGAAAAGAGAGGAGCAGAGCACTGGGACCCGTTTGACAAAAACCGGCTTCCCACGGGAAAGTCTTTCTCCACGTGCAGACATGCTCCCAGGTGCCTGGGGCAAGGGGAAGGAAATGCCATACACTGACCTGGAGGAGACCACAGGGCCCAGGCACAGTCTGAACCCTTCCCTCATCCCGGCGGTTTTGCTAGCAGGAGTTCAACCCCAACGAACACAGCCCGGAGACCCCTGAGGCAAAAACGGCTTCCGACGAACAATAGGTGCTTGCTGTGGAAAACCTATCCCAAGTAGGGGTAGCCAGCTCAACAAAATGCCACACACCCAGGTGTAAGAAACAACATTGCCCAGCCATGGTCTAAGCCCCTCACCTCGTCCCTGTGCTTTGGGGAGCCGGAGGGACAGCCGAGGCCCACGGCCCTGAGACCCCTTTGCAAAAAGCCGGCTTCCCACGGAAAGAGTTTTCCTGTGGTGCAGACCCTCTCCCAAGTGGTTGTGGCAAGGTAAAGCAAATGCCCTCCACTTCTCTGGAAGAAACCACAGTGCCCAGCCATGTTCTAAGCCCTCCCGTCCTCCCTGGGCTTCTGGCAGAAGGAGTGAAAAGAGAGGAGCAGAGCACTGGGACCCGTTTGACAAAAACCGGCTTCCCACGGGAAAGTCTTTCTCCACGTGCAGACATGCTCCCAGGTGCCTGTGGCAAGGGGAAGGAAATGCCATACACTGACCTGGAAGAGAACACAGGGCCCAGGCACAGTCTGAACCCTTCCCTCATCCCGGCGGTTTTGCTAGCAGGAGTTCAACCCCAACGAACACAGCCCGGAGACCCCTGAGGCAAAAACGGCTTCCGACGAACAATAGGCGCTTGCTGTGGAACACCTATCCCAAGTGGGGGTAGCCTGGTCAACAAAATGCCACACACCCAGGTGTAAGAAACAACATTGCCCAGGCATGGGCTAAGCCCCTCACCTCGTCCATGTGCTTTGGGGAGCCGGAGGAACAGCCGAGGCCCACGGCCCTGAGACCCCTTTGCAAAAAGCCGGCTTCCCACGGAGACAGTTTTCCTGAGGTGCAGACCCTCTCCCAAGTGGTTGTGGCAAGGTAAAGCAAATGCCCTCCACTTCTCTGGAAGAAACCACAGTGCCCAGCCATGTTCTAAGCCCTCCCATCCTCCCTGGGCTTCTGGAAGCAGCAGTGAAAAGAGAGGAGCAGAGCACTGGGACCCGTTTGACAAAAACCGGCTTCCCACGGGAAAGTCTTTCTCCACGTGCAGACATGCTCCCAGGTGCCTGTGGCAAGGGGAAGGAAATGCCATACACTGACCTGGAAGAGACCACAGGGCCCAGGCACAGTCTGAACCCTTCCCTCAACCCGGCGGTTTTGCTAGCAGGAGTTCAGCCCCAACGAACACAGCCCGGAGACCCCTGAGGCAAAAACGGCTTCCGACGAACAATAGGCGCTTGCTGTGGAACACCTATCCCAAGTGGGGGTAGCCAGGTCAACAAAATGCCACACACCCAGGTGTAAGAAACAACATTGCCCAGGCATGGGCTAAGCCCCTCACCTCGTCCCTGTGCTTTGGGGAGCCGGAGGGACAGCCGAGGCCCACGGCCCTGAGACCCCTTTGCAAAAAGCCGGCTTCCCACGGAGACAGTTTTCCTGAGGTGCAGACCCTCTCCCA
This sequence comes from Ursus arctos, assembly GCF_023065955.2. NCBI lineage: Eukaryota > Metazoa > Chordata > Mammalia > Carnivora > Ursidae > Ursus > Ursus arctos. The sequence goes on from NW_026622886.1 coordinate 52,798,926, forward strand.
AGTGGTTGTGGCAAGGTAAAGCAAATGCCCTCCACTTCTCTGGAAGAAACCACAGTGCCCAGCCATGTTCTAAGCCCTCCCGTCCTCCCTGGGCTTCTGGCAGCAGGAGTGAAAAGAGAGGAGCAGAGCACTGGGACCCGTTTGACAAAAACCGGCTTCCCACGGGAAAGTCTTTCTCCACGTGCAGACATGCTCCCAGGTGCCTGGGGCAAGGGGAAGGAAATGCCATACACTGACCTGGAGGAGACCACAGGGCCCAGGCACAGTCTGAACCCTTCCCTCATCCCGGCGGTTTTGCTAGCAGGAGTTCAACCCCAACGAACACAGCCCGGAGACCCCTGAGGCAAAAACGGCTTCCGACGAACAATAGGTGCTTGCTGTGGAAAACCTATCCCAAGTAGGGGTAGCCAGCTCAACAAAATGCCACACACCCAGGTGTAAGAAACAACATTGCCCAGCCATGGTCTAAGCCCCTCACCTCGTCCCTGTGCTTTGGGGAGCCGGAGGGACAGCCGAGGCCCACGGCCCTGAGACCCCTTTGCAAAAAGCCGGCTTCCCACGGAAAGAGTTTTCCTGTGGTGCAGACCCTCTCCCAAGTGGTTGTGGCAAGGTAAAGCAAATGCCCTCCACTTCTCTGGAAGAAACCACAGTGCCCAGCCATGTTCTAAGCCCTCCCGTCCTCCCTGGGCTTCTGGCAGAAGGAGTGAAAAGAGAGGAGCAGAGCACTGGGACCCGTTTGACAAAAACCGGCTTCCCACGGGAAAGTCTTTCTCCACGTGCAGACATGCTCCCAGGTGCCTGTGGCAAGGGGAAGGAAATGCCATACACTGACCTGGAAGAGAACACAGGGCCCAGGCACAGTCTGAACCCTTCCCTCATCCCGGCGGTTTTGCTAGCAGGAGTTCAACCCCAACGAACACAGCCCGGAGACCCCTGAGGCAAAAACGGCTTCCGACGAACAATAGGCGCTTGCTGTGGAACACCTATCCCAAGTGGGGGTAGCCTGGTCAACAAAATGCCACACACCCAGGTGTAAGAAACAACATTGCCCAGCCATGGTCTAAGCCCCTCACCTCGTCCATGTGCTTTGGGGAGCCGGAGGAACAGCCGAGGCCCACGGCCCTGAGACCCCTTTGCAAAAAGCCGGCTTCCCACGGAGACAGTTTTCCTGAGGTGCAGACCCTCTCCCAAGTGGTTGTGGCAAGGTAAAGCAAATGCCCTCCACTTCTCTGGAAGAAACCACAGTGCCCAGCCATGTTCTAAGCCCTCCCATCCTCCCTGGGCTTCTGGCAGCAGCAGTGAAAAGAGAGGAGCAGAGCACTGGGACCCGTTTGACAAAAACCGGCTTCCCACGGGAAAGTCTTTCTCCACGTGCAGACATGCTCCCAGGTGCCTGTGGCAAGGGGAAGGAAATGCCATACACTGACCTGGAAGAGACCACAGGGCCCAGGCACAGTCTGAACCCTTCCCTCAACCCGGCGATTTTGCTAGCAGGAGTTCAACCCCAACGAACACAGCCCGGAGACCCCTGAGGCAAAAACGGCTTCCGACGAACAATAGGCGCTTGCTGTGGAACACCTATCCCAAGTGGGGGTAGCCAGGTCAACAAAATGCCACACACCCAGGTGTAAGAAACAACATTGCCCAGGCATGGGCTAAGCCCCTCACCTCGTCCCTGTGCTTTGGGGAGCCGGAGGGACAGCCGAGGCCCACGGCCCTGAGACCCCTTTGCAAAAAGCCGGCTTCCCACGGAGACAGTTTTCCTGAGGTGCAGACCCTCTCCCAAGTGGTTGTGGCAAGGTAAAGCAAATGCCCTCCACTTCTCTGGAAGAAACCACAGTGCCCAGCCATGTTCTAAGCCCTCCCGTCCTCCCTGGGCTTCAGGCAGCAGGAGTGAAAAGAGAGGAGCAGAGCACTGGGACACGTTTGACAAAAACCGGCTTCCCACGGGAAAGTCTTTCTCCACGTGCAGACATGCTCCCAGGTGCCTGGGGCAAGGGGAAGGAAATGCCATACACTGACCTGGAGGAGACCACAGGGCCCAGGCACAGTCTGAACCCTTCCCTCATCCCGGCGGTTTTGCTAGCAGGAGTTCAACCCCAACGAACACAGCCCGGAGACCCCTGAGGCAAAAACGGCTTCCGACGAACAATAGGTGCTTGCTGTGGAAAACCTATCCCAAGTAGGGGTAGCCAGCTCAACAAAATGCCACACACCCAGGTGTAAGAAACAACATTGCCCAGCCATGGTCTAAGCCCCTCACCTCGTCCCTGTGCTTTGGGGAGCCGGAGGGACAGCCGAGGCCCACGGCCCTGAGACCCCTTTGCAAAAAGCCGGCTTCCCACGGAAAGAGTTTTCCTGTGGTGCAGACCCTCTCCCAAGTGGTTGTGGCAAGGTAAAGCAAATGCCCTCCACTTCTCTGGAAGAAACCACAGTGCCCAGCCATGTTCTAAGCCCTCCCGTCCTCCCTGGGCTTCTGGCAGAAGGAGTGAAAAGAGAGGAGCAGAGCACTGGGACCCGTTTGACAAAAACCGGCTTCCCACGGGAAAGTCTTTCTCCACGTGCAGACATGCTCCCAGGTGCCTGTGGCAAGGGGAAGGAAATGCCATACACTGACCGGGAAGAGAACACAGGGCCCAGGCACAGTCTGAACCCTTCCCTCATCCCGGCGGTTTTGCTAGCAGGAGTTCAACCCCAACGAACACAGCCCGGAGACCCCTGAGGCAAAAACGGCTTCCGACGAACAATAGGCGCTTGCTGTGGAAAACCTATCCCAAGTGGGGGTAGCCTGGTCAACAAAATGCCACACACCCAGGTGTAAGAAACAACATTGCCCAGCCATGGTCTAAGCCCCTCACCTCGTCCATGTGCTTTGGGGAGCCGGAGGAACAGCCGAGGCCCACGGCCCTGAGACCCCTTTGCAAAAAGCCGGCTTCCCACGGAGACAGTTTTCCTGAGGTGCAGACCCTCTCCCAAGTGGTTGTGGCAAGGTAAAGCAAATGCCCTCCACTTCTCTGGAAGAAACCACAGTGCCCAGCCATGTTCTAAGCCCTCCCATCCTCCCTGGGCTTCTGGCAGCAGCAGTGAAAAGAGAAGAGCAGAGCACTGGGACCCGTTTGACAAAAACCGGCTTCCCACGGGAAAGTCTTTCTCCACGTGCAGACATGCTCCCAGGTGCCTGTGGCAAGGGGAAGGAAATGCCATACACTGACCTGGAAGAGACCACAGGGCCCAGGCACAGTCTGAACCCTTCCCTCAACCCGGCGATTTTGCTAGCAGGAGTTCAACCCCAACGAACACAGCCCGGAGACCCCTGAGGCAAAAACGGCTTCCGACGAACAATAGGCGCTTGCTGTGGAACACCTATCCCAAGTGGGGGTAGCCAGGTCAACAAAATGCCACACACCCAGGTGTAAGAAACAACATTGCCCAGGCATGGGCTAAGCCCCTCACCTCGTCCCTGTGCTTTGGGGAGCCGGAGGGACAGCCGAGGCCCACGGCCCTGAGACCCCTTTGCAAAAAGCCGGCTTCCCACGGAGACAGTTTTCCTGAGGTGCAGACCCTCTCCCAAGTGGTTGTGGCAAGGTAAAGCAAATGCCCTCCACTTCTCTGGAAGAAACCACAGTGCCCAGCCATGTTCTAAGCCCTCCCGTCCTCCCTGGGCTTCTGGCAGCAGGAGTGAAAAGAGAGGAGCAGAGCACTGGGACCCGTTTGACAAAAACCGGCTTCCCACGGGAAAGTCTTTCTCCACGTGCAGACATGCTCCCAGGTGCCTGGGGCAAGGGGAAGGAAATGCCATACACTGACCTGGAGGAGACCACAGGGCCCAGGCACAGTCTGAACCCTTCCCTCATCCCGGCGGTTTTGCTAGCAGGAGTTCAACCCCAACGAACACAGCCCGGAGACCCCTGAGGCAAAAACGGCTTCCGACGAACAATAGGTGCTTGCTGTGGAAAACCTATCCCAAGTAGGGGTAGCCAGCTCAACAAAATGCCACACACCCAGGTGTAAGAAACAACATTGCCCAGCCATGGTCTAAGCCCCTCACCTCGTCCCTGTGCTTTGGGGAGCCGGAGGGACAGCCGAGGCCCACGGCCCTGAGACCCCTTTGCAAAAAGCCGGCTTCCCACGGAAAGAGTTTTCCTGTGGTGCAGACCCTCTCCCAAGTGGTTGTGGCAAGGTAAAGCAAATGCCCTCCACTTCTCTGGAAGAAACCACAGTGCCCAGCCATGTTCTAAGCCCTCCCGTCCTCCCTGGGCTTCTGGCAGAAGGAGTGAAAAGAGAGGAGCAGAGCACTGGGACCCGTTTGACAAAAACCGGCTTCCCACGGGAAAGTCTTTCTCCACGTGCAGACATGCTCCCAGGTGCCTGTGGCAAGGGGAAGGAAATGCCATACACTGACCTGGAAGAGAACACAGGGCCCAGGCACAGTCTGAACCCTTCCCTCATCCCGGCGGTTTTGCTAGCAGGAGTTCAACCCCAACGAACACAGCCCGGAGACCCCTGAGGCAAAAACGGCTTCCGACGAACAATAGGCGCTTGCTGTGGAACACCTATCCCAAGTGGGGGTAGCCTGGTCAACAAAATGCCACACACCCAGGTGTAAGAAACAACATTGCCCAGCCACGGTCTAAGCCCCTCACCTCGTCCATGTGCTTTGGGGAGCCGGAGGAACAGCCGAGGCCCACGGCCCTGAGACCCCTTTGCAAAAAGCCGGCTTCCCACGGAGACAGTTTTCCTGAGGTGCAGACCCTCTCCCAAGTGGTTGTGGCAAGGTAAAGCAAATGCCCTCCACTTCTCTGGAAGAAACCACAGTGCCCAGCCATGTTCTAAGCCCTCCCATCCTCCCTGGGCTTCTGGCAGCAGCAGTGAAAAGAGAGGAGCAGAGCACTGGGACCCGTTTGACAAAAACCGGCTTCCCACGGGAAAGTCTTTCTCCACGTGCAGACATGCTCCCAGGTGCCTGTGGCAAGGGGAAGGAAATGCCATACACTGACCTGGAAGAGACCACAGGGCCCAGGCACAGTCTGAACCCTTCCCTCAACCCGGCGATTTTGCTAGCAGGAGTTCAACCCCAACGAACACAGCCCGGAGACCCCTGAGGCAAAAACGGCTTCCGACGAACAATAGGCGCTTGCTGTGGAACACCTATCCCAAGTGGGGGTAGCCAGGTCAACAAAATGCCACACACCCAGGTGTAAGAAACAACATTGCCCAGGCATGGGCTAAGCCCCTCACCTCGTCCATGTGCTTTGGGGAGCCGGAGGGACAGCCGAGGCCCACGGCCCTGAGACCCCTTTGCAAAAAGCCGGCTTCCCACGGAGACAGTTTTCCTGAGGTGCAGACCCTCTCCCAAGTGGTTGTGGCAAGGTAAAGCAAATGCCCTCCACTTCTCTGGAAGAAACCACAGTGCCCAGCCATGTTCTAAGCCCTCCCATCCTCCCTGGGCTTCTGGCAGCAGCAGTGAAAAGAGAGGAGCAGAGCACTGGGACCCGTTTGACAAAAACCGGCTTCCCACGGGAAAGTCTTTCTCCACGTGCAGACATGCTCCCAGGTGCCTGTGGCAAGGGGAAGGAAATGCCATACACTGACCTGGAAGAGACCACAGGGCCCAGGCACAGTCTGAACCCTTCCCTCAACCCGGCGATTTTGCTAGCAGGAGTTCAACCCCAACGAACACAGCCCGGAGACCCCTGAGGCAAAAACGGCTTCCGACGAACAATAGGCGCTTGCTGTGGAACACCTATCCCAAGTGGGGGTAGCCAGGTCAACAAAATGCCACACACCCAGGTGTAAGAAACAACATTGCCCAGGCATGGGCTAAGCCCCTCACCTCGTCCCTGTGCTTTGGGGAGCCGGAGGGACAGCCGAGGCCCACGGCCCTGAGACCCCTTTGCAAAAAGCCGGCTTCCCACGGAGACAGTTTTCCTGAGGTGCAGACCCTCTCCCAAGTGGTTGTGGCAAGGTAAAGCAAATGCCCTCCACTTCTCTGGAAGAAACCACAGTGCCCAGCCATGTTCTAAGCCCTCCCGTCCTCCCTGGGCTTCTGGCAGCAGGAGTGAAAAGAGAGGAGCAGAGCACTGGGACCCGTTTGACAAAAACCGGCTTCCCACGGGAAAGTCTTTCTCCACGTGCAGACATGCTCCCAGGTGCCTGGGGCAAGGGGAAGGAAATGCCATACACTGACCTGGAGGAAACCACAGGGCCCAGGCACAGTCTGAACCCTTCCCTCATCCCGGCGGTTTTGCTAGCAGGAGTTCAACCCCAACGAACACAGCCCGGAGACCCCTGAGGCAAAAACGGCTTCCGACGAACAATAGGTGCTTGCTGTGGAAAACCTATCCCAAGTAGGGGTAGCCAGCTCAACAAAATGCCACACACCCAGGTGTAAGAAACAACATTGCCCAGCCATGGTCTAAGCCCCTCACCTCGTCCCTGTGCTTTGGGGAGCCGGAGGGACAGCCGAGGCCCACGGCCCTGAGACCCCTTTGCAAAAAGCCGGCTTCCCACGGAAAGAGTTTTCCTGTGGTGCAGACCCTCTCCCAAGTGGTTGTGGCAAGGTAAAGCAAATGCCCTCCACTTCTCTGGAAGAAACCACAGTGCCCAGCCATGTTCTAAGCCCTCCCGTCCTCCCTGGGCTTCTGGCAGAAGGAGTGAAAAGAGAGGAGCAGAGCACTGGGACCCGTTTGACAAAAACCGGCTTCCCACGGGAAAGTCTTTCTCCACGTGCAGACATGCTCCCAGGTGCCTGTGGCAAGGGGAAGGAAATGCCATACACTGACCTGGAAGAGAACACAGGGCCCAGGCACAGTCTGAACCCTTCCCTCATCCCGGCGGTTTTGCTAGCAGGAGTTCAACCCCAACGAACACAGCCCGGAGACCCCTGAGGCAAAAACGGCTTCCGACGAACAATAGGCGCTTGCTGTGGAACACCTATCCCAAGTGGGGGTAGCCTGGTCAACAAAATGCCACACACCCAGGTGTAAGAAACAACATTGCCCAGCCACGGTCTAAGCCCCTCACCTCGTCCATGTGCTTTGGGGAGCCGGAGGAACAGCCGAGGCCCACGGCCCTGAGACCCCTTTGCAAAAAGCCGGCTTCCCACGGAGACAGTTTTCCTGAGGTGCAGACCCTCTCCCAAGTGGTTGTGGCAAGGTAAAGCAAATGCCCTCCACTTCTCTGGAAGAAACCACAGTGCCCAGCCATGTTCTAAGCCCTCCCATCCTCCCTGGGCTTCTGGCAGCAGCAGTGAAAAGAGAGGAGCAGAGCACTGGGACCCGTTTGACAAAAACCGGCTTCCCACGGGAAAGTCTTTCTCCACGTGCAGACATGCTCCCAGGTGCCTGTGGCAAGGGGAAGGAAATGCCATACACTGACCTGGAAGAGACCACAGGGCCCAGGCACAGTCTGAACCCTTCCCTCAACCCGGCGATTTTGCTAGCAGGAGTTCAACCCCAACGAACACAGCCCGGAGACCCCTGAGGCAAAAACGGCTTCCGACGAACAATAGGCGCTTGCTGTGGAACACCTATCCCAAGTGGGGGTAGCCAGGTCAACAAAATGCCACACACCCAGGTGTAAGAAACAACATTGCCCAGGCATGGGCTAAGCCCCTCACCTCGTCCCTGTGCTTTGGGGAGCCGGAGGGACAGCCGAGGCCCACGGCCCTGAGACCCCTTTGCAAAAAGCCGGCTTCCCACGGAGACAGTTTTCCTGAGGTGCAGACCCTCTCCCAAGTGGTTGTGGCAAGGTAAAGCAAATGCCCTCCACTTCTCTGGAAGAAACCACAGTGCCCAGCCATGTTCTAAGCCCTCCCGTCCTCCCTGGGCTTCTGGCAGAAGGAGTGAAAAGAGAGGAGCAGAGCACTGGGACCCGTTTGACAAAAACCGGCTTCCCACGGGAAAGTCTTTCTCCACGTGCAGACATGCTCCCAGGTGCCTGTGGCAAGGGGAAGGAAATGCCATACACTGACCTGGAAGAGAACACAGGGCCCAGGCACAGTCTGAACCCTTCCCTCATCCCGGCGGTTTTGCTAGCAGGAGTTCAACCCCAACGAACACAGCCCGGAGACCCCTGAGGCAAAAACGGCTTCCGACGAACAATAGGCGCTTGCTGTGGAACACCTATCCCAAGTGGGGGTAGCCTGGTCAACAAAATGCCACACACCCAGGTGTAAGAAACAACATTGCCCAGCCATGGTCTAAGCCCCTCACCTCGTCCATGTGCTTTGGGGAGCCGGAGGAACAGCCGAGGCCCACGGCCCTGAGACCCCTTTGCAAAAAGCCGGCTTCCCACGGAGACAGTTTTCCTGAGGTGCAGACCCTCTCCCAAGTGGTTGTGGCAAGGTAAAGCAAATGCCCTCCACTTCTCTGGAAGAAACCACAGTGCCCAGCCATGTTCTAAGCCCTCCCATCCTCCCTGGGCTTCTGGCAGCAGCAGTGAAAAGAGAGGAGCAGAGCACTGGGACCCGTTTGACAAAAACCGGCTTCCCACGGGAAAGTCTTTCTCCACGTGCAGACATGCTCCCAGGTGCCTGTGGCAAGGGGAAGGAAATGCCATACACTGACCTGGAAGAGACCACAGGGCCCAGGCACAGTCTGAACCCTTCCCTCAACCCGGCGATTTTGCTAGCAGGAGTTCAACCCCAACGAACACAGCCCGGAGACCCCTGAGGCAAAAACGGCTTCCGACGAACAATAGGCGCTTGCTGTGGAACACCTATCCCAAGTGGGGGTAGCCAGGTCAACAAAATGCCACACACCCAGGTGTAAGAAACAACATTGCCCAGGCATGGGCTAAGCCCCTCACCTCGTCCCTGTGCTTTGGGGAGCCGGAGGGACAGCCGAGGCCCACGGCCCTGAGACCCCTTTGCAAAAAGCCGGCTTCCCACGGAGACAGTTTTCCTGAGGTGCAGACCCTCTCCCAAGTGGTTGTGGCAAGGTAAAGCAAATGCCCTCCACTTCTCTGGAAGAAACCACAGTGCCCAGCCATGTTCTAAGCCCTCCCGTCCTCCCTGGGCTTCTGGCAGCAGGAGTGAAAAGAGAGGAGCAGAGCACTGGGACCCGTTTGACAAAAACCGGCTTCCCACGGGAAAGTCTTTCTCCACGTGCAGACATGCTCCCAGGTGCCTGGGGCAAGGGGAAGGAAATGCCATACACTGACCTGGAGGAGACCACAGGGCCCAGGCACAGTCTGAACCCTTCCCTCATCCCGGCGGTTTTGCTAGCAGGAGTTCAACCCCAACGAACACAGCCCGGAGACCCCTGAGGCAAAAACGGCTTCCGACGAACAATAGGTGCTTGCTGTGGAAAACCTATCCCAAGTAGGGGTAGCCAGCTCAACAAAATGCCACACACCCAGGTGTAAGAAACAACATTGCCCAGCCATGGTCCAAGCCCCTCACCTCGTCCCTGTGCTTTGGGGAGCCGGAGGGACAGCCGAGGCCCACGGCCCTGAGACCCCTTTGCAAAAAGCCGGCTTCCCACGGAAAGAGTTTTCCTGTGGTGCAGACCCTCTCCCAAGTGGTTGTGGCAAGGTAAAGCAAATGCCCTCCACTTCTCTGGAAGAAACCACAGTGCCCAGCCATGTTCTAAGCCCTCCCGTCCTCCCTGGGCTTCTGGCAGAAGGAGTGAAAAGAGAGGAGCAGAGCACTGGGACCCGTTTGACAAAAACCGGCTTCCCACGGGAAAGTCTTTCTCCACGTGCAGACATGCTCCCAGGTGCCTGTGGCAAGGGGAAGGAAATGCCATACACTGACCTGGAAGAGAACACAGGGCCCAGGCACAGTCTGAACCCTTCCCTCATCCCGGCGGTTTTGCTAGCAGGAGTTCAACCCCAACGAACACAGCCCGGAGACCCCTGAGGCAAAAACGGCTTCCGACGAACAATAGGCGCTTGCTGTGGAACACCTATCCCAAGTGGGGGTAGCCTGGTCAACAAAATGCCACACACCCAGGTGTAAGAAACAACATTGCCCAGCCACGGTCTAAGCCCCTCACCTCGTCCATGTGCTTTGGGGAGCCGGAGGAACAGCCGAGGCCCACGGCCCTGAGACCCCTTTGCAAAAAGCCGGCTTCCCACGGAGACAGTTTTCCTGAGGTGCAGACCCTCTCCCAAGTGGTTGTGGCAAGGTAAAGCAAATGCCCTCCACTTCTCTGGAAGAAACCACAGTGCCCAGCCATGTTCTAAGCCCTCCCATCCTCCCTGGGCTTCTGGCAGCAGCAGTGAAAAGAGAGGAGCAGAGCACTGGGACCCGTTTGACAAAAACCGGCTTCCCACGGGAAAGTCTTTCTCCACGTGCAGACATGCTCCCAGGTGCCTGTGGCAAGGGGAAGGAAATGCCATACACTGACCTGGAAGAGACCACAGGGCCCAGGCACAGTCTGAACCCTTCCCTCAACCCGGCGATTTTGCTAGCAGGAGTTCAACCCCAACGAACACAGCCCGGAGACCCCTGAGGCAAAAACGGCTTCCGACGAACAATAGGCGCTTGCTGTGGAACACCTATCCCAAGTGGGGGTAGCCAGGTCAACAAAATGCCACACACCCAGGTGTAAGAAACAACATTGCCCAGGCATGGGCTAAGCCCCTCACCTCGTCCCTGTGCTTTGGGGAGCCGGAGGGACAGCCGAGGCCCACGGCCCTGAGACCCCTTTGCAAAAAGCCGGCTTCCCACGGAGACAGTTTTCCTGAGGTGCAGACCCTCTCCCAAGTGGTTGTGGCAAGGTAAAGCAAATGCCCTCCACTTCTCTGGAAGAAACCACAGTGCCCAGCCATGTTCTAAGCCCTCCCGTCCTCCCTGGGCTTCTGGCAGAAGGAGTGAAAAGAGAGGAGCAGAGCACTGGGACCCGTTTGACAAAAACCGGCTTCCCACGGGAAAGTCTTTCTCCACGTGCAGACATGCTCCCAGGTGCCTGTGGAAAGGGGAAGGAAATGCCATACACTGACCTGGAAGAGAACACAGGGCCCAGGCACAGTCTGAACCCTTCCCTCATCCCGGCGGTTTTGCTAGCAGGAGTTCAACCCCAACGAACACAGCCCGGAGACCCCTGAGGCAAAAACGGCTTCCGACGAACAATAGGCGCTTGCTGTGGAACACCTATCCCAAGTGGGGGTAGCCTGGTCAACAAAATGCCACACACCCAGGTGTAAGAAACAACATTGCCCAGCCATGGTCTAAGCCCCTCACCTCGTCCATGTGCTTTGGGGAGCCGGAGGAACAGCCGAGGCCCACGGCCCTGAGACCCCTTTGCAAAAAGCCGGCTTCCCACGGAGACAGTTTTCCTGAGGTGCAGACCCTCTCCCAAGTGGTTGTGGCAAGGTAAAGCAAATGCCCTCCACTTCTCTGGAAGAAACCACAGTGCCCAGCCATGTTCTAAGCCCTCCCATCCTCCCTGGGCTTCTGGCAGCAGCAGTGAAAAGAGAGGAGCAGAGCACTGGGACCCGTTTGACAAACACCGGCTTCCCACGGGAAAGTCTTTCTCCACGTGCAGACATGCTCCCAGGTGCCTGTGGCAAGGGGAAGGAAATGCCATACACTGACCTGGAAGAGACCACAGGGCCCAGGCACAGTCTGAACCCTTCCCTCAACCCGGCGATTTTGCTAGCAGGAGTTCAACCCCAACGAACACAGCCCGGAGACCCCTGAGGCAAAAACGGCTTCCGACGAACAATAGGCGCTTGCTGTGGAACACCTATCCCAAGTGGGGGTAGCCAGGTCAACAAAATGCCACACACCCAGGTGTAAGAAACAACATTGCCCAGGCATGGGCTAAGCCCCTCACCTCGTCCCTGTGCTTTGGGGAGCCGGAGGGACAGCCGAGGCCCACGGCCCTGAGACCCCTTTGCAAAAAGCCGGCTTCCCACGGAGACAGTTTTCCTGAGGTGCAGACCCTCTCCCAAGTGGTTGTGGCAAGGTAAAGCAAATGCCCTCCACTTCTCTGGAAGAAACCACAGTGCACAGCCATGTTCTAAGCCCTCCCGTCCTCCCTGGGCTTCTGGCAGCAGGAGTGAAAAGAGAGGAGCAGAGCACTGGGACCCGTTTGACAAAAACCGGCTTCCCACGGGAAAGTCTTTCTCCACGTGCAGACATGCTTCCAGGTGCCTGGGGCAAGGGGAAGGAAATGCCATACACTGACCTGGAGGAGACCACAGGGCCCAGGCACAGTCTGAACCCTTCCCTCATCCCGGCGGTTTTGCTAGCAGGAGTTCAACCCCAACGAACACAGCCCGGAGACCCCTGAGGCAAAAACGGCTTCCGACGAACAATAGGTGCTTGCTGTGGAAAACCTATCCCAAGTAGGGGTAGCCAGCTCAACAAAATGCCACACACCCAGGTGTAAGAAACAACATTGCCCAGCCATGGTCCAAGCCCCTCACCTCGTCCCTGTGCTTTGGGGAGCCGGAGGGACAGCCGAGGCCCACGGCCCTGAGACCCCTTTGCAAAAAGCCGGCTTCCCACGGAAAGAGTTTTCCTGTGGTGCAGACCCTCTCCCAAGTGGTTGTGGCAAGGTAAAGCAAATGCCCTCCACTTCTCTGGAAGAAACCACAGTGCCCAGCCATGTTCTAAGCCCTCCCGTCCTCCCTGGGCTTCTGGCAGAAGGAGTGAAAAGAGAGGAGCAGAGCACTGGGACCCGTTTGACAAAAACCGGCTTCCCACGGGAAAGTCTTTCTCCACGTGCAGACATGCTCCCAGGTGCCTGTGGCAAGGGGAAGGAAATGCCATACACTGACCTGGAAGAGAACACAGGGCCCAGGCACAGTCTGAACCCTTCCCTCATCCCGGCGGTTTTGCTAGCAGGAGTTCAACCCCAACGAACACAGCCCGGAGACCCCTGAGGCAAAAACGGCTTCCGACGAACAATAGGCGCTTGCTGTGGAACACCTATCCCAAGTGGGGGTAGCCTGGTCAACAAAATGCCACACACCCAGGTGTAAGAAACAACATTGCCCAGCCACGGTCTAAGCCCCTCACCTCGTCCATGTGCTTTGGGGAGCCGGAGGAACAGCCGAGGCCCACGGCCCTGAGACCCCTTTGCAAAAAGCCGGCTTCCCACGGAGACAGTTTTCCTGAGGTGCAGACCCTCTCCCAAGTGGTTGTGGCAAGGTAAAGCAAATGCCCTCCACTTCTCTGGAAGAAACCACAGTGCCCAGCCATGTTCTAAGCCCTCCCATCCTCCCTGGGCTTCTGGCAGCAGCAGTGAAAAGAGAGGAGCAGAGCACTGGGACCCGTTTGACAAAAACCGGCTTCCCACGGGAAAGTCTTTCTCCACGTGCAGACATGCTCCCAGGTGCCTGTGGCAAGGGGAAGGAAATGCCATACACTGACCTGGAAGAGACCACAGGGCCCAGGCACAGTCTGAACCCTTCCCTCAACCCGGCGATTTTGCTAGCAGGAGTTCAACCCCAACGAACACAGCCCGGAGACCCCTGAGGCAAAAACGGCTTCCGACGAACAATAGGCGCTTGCTGTGGAACACCTATCCCAAGTGGGGGTAGCCAGGTCAACAAAATGCCACACACCCAGGTGTAAGAAACAACATTGCCCAGGCATGGGCTAAGCCCCTCACCTCGTCCCTGTGCTTTGGGGAGCCGGAGGGACAGCCGAGGCCCACGGCCCTGAGACCCCTTTGCAAAAAGCCGGCTTCCCACGGAAAGAGTTTTCCTGTGGTGCAGACCCTCTCCCAAGTGGTTGTGGCAAGGTAAAGCAAATGCCCTCCACTTCTCTGGAAGAAACCACAGTGCCCAGCCATGTTCTAAGCCCTCCCGTCCTCCCTGGGCTTCTGGCAGAAGGAGTGAAAAGAGAGGAGCAGAGCACTGGGACCCGTTTGACAAAAACCGGCTTCCCACGGGAAAGTCTTTCTCCACGTGCAGACATGCTCCCAGGTGCCTGGGGCAAGGGGAAGGAAATGCCATACACTGACCTGGAAGAGAACACAGGGCCCAGGCACAGTCTGAACCCTTCCCTCATCCCGGCGGTTTTGCTAGCAGGAGTTCAACCCCAACGAACACAGCCCGGAGACCCCTGAGGCAAAAACGGCTTCCGACGAACAATAGGCGCTTGCTGTGGAACACCTATCCCAAGTGGGGGTAGCCAGGTCAACAAAATGCCACACACCCAGGTGTAACAAACAACATTGCCCAGGCATGGTCTAAGCCCCTCACCTCGTCCCTGTGCTTTGGGGAGCCGGAGGGACAGCCGAGGCCCACGGCCCTGAGACCCCTTTGCAAAAAGCCGGCTTCCCACGGAGACAGTTTTCCTGAGGTGCAGTCCCTCTCCCAAGTGGTTGTGGCAAGGTAAAGCAAATGCCCTCCACTTCTCTGGAAGAAACCACAGTGCCCAGCCATGTTCTAAGCCCTCCCATCCTCCCTGGGCTTCTGGCAGCAGGAGTGAAAAGAGAGGAGCAGAGGACTGGGACCCGTTTGACAAAAACCGGCTTCCCACGGGAAAGTCTTTCTCCACGTGCAGACATGCTCCCAGGTGCCTGTGGCAAGGGGAAGGAAATGCCATACACTGACCTGGAAGAGACCACAGGGCCCAGGCACCGTCTGAACCCTTCCCTCAACCCGGCGATTTTGTTAGCAGGAGTTCAACCCCAACGAACACAGCCCGGAGACCCCTGAGGCAAAAACGGCTTCCGACGAACAATAGGCGCTTGCTGTGGAACACCTATCCCAAGTGGGGGTAGCCAGGTCAACAAAATGCCACACACCCAGGTGTAAGAAACAACATTGCCCAGGCATGGTCTAAGCCCCTCACCTCGTCCCTGTGCTTTGGGGAGCCGGAGGGACAGCCGAGGCCCACGGCCCTGAGACCCCTTTGCAAAAAGCCGGCTTCCCACGGAGACAGTTTTCCTGAGGTGCAGACCCTCTCCCAAGTGGTTGTGGCAAGGTAAAGCAAATGCCCTCCACTTCTCTGGAAGAAACCACAGTGCCCAGCCATGTTCTAAGCCCTCCCATTCTCCCTGGGCTTCTGGCAGCAGGAGTGAAAAGAGAGGAGCAGAGGACTGGGACCCGTTTGACAAAAACCGGCTTCCCACGGGAAAGTCTTTCTCCACGTGCAGACATGCTCCCAGGTGCCTGTGGCAAGGGGAAGGAAATGCCATACACTGACCTGGAAGAGACCACAGGGCCCAGGCACCGTCTGAACCCTTCCCTCAACCCGGCGATTTTGCTAGCAGGAGTTCAACCCCAACGAACACAGCCCGGAGACCCCTGAGGCAAAAACGGCTTCCGACGAACAATAGGCGCTTGCTGTGGAACACCTATCCCAAGTGGGGGTAGCCAGGTCAACAAAATGCCACACACCCAGGTGTAAGAAACAACATTGCCCAGGCATGGGCTAAGCCCCTCACCTCGTCCCTGTGCTTTGGGGAGCCGGAGGGACAGCCGAGGCCCACGGCCCTGAGACCCCTTTGCAAAAAGCCGGCTACCCACAGAGACAGTTTTCCTGAGGTGCAGACCCTCTCCCAAGTGGTTGTGGCAAGGTAAAGCAAATGCCCTCCACTTCTCTGGAAGAAACCACAGTGCCCAGCCATGTTCTAAGCCCTCCCGTCCTCCCTGGGCTTCTGGCAGCAGGAGTGAAAAGAGAGGAGCAGAGCACTGGGACCCGTTTGACAAAAACCGGCTTCCCACGGGAAAGTCTTTCTCCACGTGCAGACATGCTCCCAGGTGCCTGTGGCAAGGGGAAGGAAATGCCATACACTGACCTGGAAGAGACCACAGGGCCCAGGCACAGTCTGAACCCTTCCCTCAACCCAGCGATTTTGCTAGCAGGAATTCAACCCCAACGAACACAGCCCGGAGACCCCTGAGGCAAAAACGGCTTCCGACGAACAATAGGCGCTTGCTGTGGAACACCTATCCCAAGTGGGGGTAGCCTGGTCAACAAAATGCCACACACCCATGTGTAAGAAACAACATTGCCCAGCCATGGTCTAAGCCCCTCACCTCGTCCATGTGCTTTGGGGAGCCGGAGGAACAGCCGAGGCCCACGGCCCTGAGACCCCTTTGCAAAAAGCCGGCTTCCCACGGAGACAGTTTTCCTGAGGTGCAGACCCTCTCCCAAGTGGTTGTGGCAAGGTAAAGCAAATGCCCTCCACTTCTCTGGAAGAAACCACAGTGCCCAGCCATGTTCTAAGCCCTCCCATCCTCCCTGGGCTTCTGGCAGCAGCAGTGAAAAGAGAGGAGCAGAGCACTGGGACCCGTTTGACAAAAACCGGCTTCCCACGGGAAAGTCTTTCTCCACGTGCAGACATGCTCCCAGGTGCCTGTGGCAAGGGGAAGGAAATGCCATACACTGACCTGGAAGAGACCACAGGGCCCAGGCACCGTCTGAGCACTTCCCTCAACCTGGCGATTTTGCTAGCAGGAGTTCAACCCCAACGAACACAGCCCGGAGACCCCTGAGGCAAAAACGTCTTCCGACGAACAATAGGCGCTTGCTGTGGAACACCTATCCAAAGTGGGGGTAGCCTGGTCAACAAAATGCCACACACCCATGTGTAAGAAACAACATTGCCCAGCCATGGTCTAAGCCCCTCACCTCGTCCCTGTGCTTTGGGGAGCCGGAGGGACAGCCGAGGCCCACGGCCCTGAGTCCCCTTTGCAAAAAGCCGGCTTCCCACAGAGACAGTTTTCCTGAGGTGCAGACCCTCTCCCAAGTGGTTGTGGCAAGGTAAAGCAAATGCCCTCCACTTCTCTGGAAGAAACCACAGTGCCCAGCCATGTTCTAAGCCCTCCCGTCCTCCCAGGGCTTCTGGCAGCAGGAGTGAAAAGAGAGGAGCAGAGCACTGGGACCCATTTGACAAAAACCGGCTCCCCACGGGAAAGTCTTTCTCCACGTGCAGACATGCTCCCAGGTGCCTGTGGCAAGGGGAAGGAAATGCCATACACTGACCTGGAAGAGACCACAGGGCCCAGGCACAGTCTGAACCCTTCCCTCATCCCGGCGATTTTGCTAGCAGGAGTTCAACCCCAACGAACACAGCCCGGAGACCCCTGAGGCAAAAACGGCTTTCGACGAACAATAGGCGCTTGCTGTGGAACACTTATCCCAAGTGGGGGTAGCCAGGTCAACAAAATGCCACACACCCAGGTGTAAGAAACAACATTGCCCAGCCATGGTCTAAGCCCCTCACCTCGTCCCTGTGCTTTGGGGAGCCGGAGGGACAGCCGAGGCCCACGGCCCTGAGACCCCTTTGCAAAAAGCCGGCTTCCCACGGAGACAGTTTTCCTGAGGTGCAGACCCTCTCCCAAGTGGTTGTGGCAAGGTAAAGCAAATGCCCTCCACTTCTCTGGAAGAAACCACAGTGCCCAGCCATGTTCTAAGCCCTCCCATCCTCCCTGGGCTTCTGGCAGCAGGAGTGAAAAGAGAGGAGCAGAGCACTGGGACCCGTTTGACAAAAACCGGCTTCCCACGGGAAAGTCATTCTCCACGTGCAGACATGCTCCCAGGTGCCTGTGGCAAGGGGAAGGAAATGCCATACACTGACCTGGAAGAGACCACAGGGCCCAGGCACCGTCTGAACCCTTCCCTCAACCCGGCGATTTTGCTAGCAGGAGTTCAACCCCAACGAACACAGCCCGGAGACCCCTGAGGCAAAAACGGCTTCCGACGAACAATAGGCGCTTGCTGTGGAACACCTATCCCAAGTGGGGGTAGCCAGGTCAACAAAATGCCACACACCCAGGTGTAAGAAACAACATTGCCCAGGCATGTGCTAAGCCCCTCACCTCGTCCCTGTGCTTTGGGGAGCCGGAGGGACAGCCGAGGCCCACGGCCCTGAGACCCCTTTGCAAAAAGCCGTCTTCCCACGGAGACAGTTTTCCTGAGGTGCAGACCCTCTCCCAAGTGGTTGTGGCAAGGTAAAGCAAATGCCCTCCACTTCTCTGGAAGAAACCACAGTGCCCAGCCATGTTCTAAGCCCTCCCGTCCTCCCTGGGCTTCTGGCAGCAGGAGTGAAAAGAGAGGAGCAGAGCACTGGGACCCGTTTGACAAAAACCGGCTTCCCACGGGAAAGTCTTTCTCCACGTGCAGACATGCTCCCAGGTGCCTGGGGCAAGGGGAAGGAAATGCCATACACTGACCTGGAGGAGACCACAGGGCCCAGGCACAGTCTGAACCCTTCCCTCATCCCGGCGGTTTTGCTAGCAGGAGTTCAACCCCAACGAACACAGCCCGGAGACCCCTGAGGCAAAAACGGCTTCCGACGAACAATAGGCGCTTGCTGTGGAACACCTATCCCAAGTGGGGGTAGCCAGGTCAACAAAATGCCAAACACCCAGGTGTAACAAACAACATTGCCCAGGCATGGTCTAAGCCCCTCACCTCGTCCCTGTGCTTTGGGGAGCCGGAGGGACAGCCGAGGCCCACGGCCCTGAGACCCCTTTGCAAAAAGCCGGCTTCCCACGGAG
Organism: Ursus arctos; assembly: GCF_023065955.2. Classification (NCBI taxonomy): domain Eukaryota; kingdom Metazoa; phylum Chordata; class Mammalia; order Carnivora; family Ursidae; genus Ursus; species Ursus arctos. Next base: position 52,817,340 of record NW_026622886.1, read on the forward strand.
ACAGTTTTCCTGAGGTGCAGACCCTCTCCCAAGTGGTTGTGGCAAGGTAAAGCAAATGCCCTCCACTTCTCTGGAAGAAACCACAGTGCCCAGCCATGTTCTAAGCCCTCCCGTCCTCCCTGGGCTTCTGGCAGAAGGAGTGAAAAGAGAGGAGCAGAGCACTGGGACCCGTTTGACAAAAACCGGCTTCCCACGGGAAAGTCTTTCTCCACGTGCAGACATGCTCCCAGGTGCCTGTGGCAAGGGGAAGGAAATGCCATACACTGACCTGGAAGAGAACACAGGGCCCAGGCACAGTCTGAACCCTTCCCTCATCCCGGCGGTTTTGCTAGCAGGAGTTCAACCCCAACGAACACAGCCCGGAGACCCCTGAGGCAAAAACGGCTTCCGACGAACAATAGGCGCTTGCTGTGGAACACCTATCCCAAGTGGGGGTAGCCTGGTCAACAAAATGCCACACACCCAGGTGTAAGAAACAACATTGCCCAGCCATGGTCTAAGCCCCTCACCTCGTCCATGTGCTTTGGGGAGCCGGAGGAACAGCCGAGGCCCACGGCCCTGAGACCCCTTTGCAAAAAGCCGGCTTCCCACGGAGACAGTTTTCCTGAGGTGCAGACCCTCTCCCAAGTGGTTGTGGCAAGGTAAAGCAAATGCCCTCCACTTCTCTGGAAGAAACCACAGTGCCCAGCCATGTTCTAAGCCCTCCCATCCTCCCTGGGCTTCTGGCAGCAGCAGTGAAAAGAGAGGAGCAGAGCACTGGGACCCGTTTGACAAAAACCGGCTTCCCACGGGAAAGTCTTTCTCCACGTGCAGACATGCTCCCAGGTGCCTGTGGCAAGGGGAAGGAAATGCCATACACTGACCTGGAAGAGACCACAGGGCCCAGGCACAGTCTGAACCCTTCCCTCAACCCGGCGATTTTGCTAGCAGGAGTTCAACCCCAACGAACACAGCCCGGAGACCCCTGAGGCAAAAACGGCTTCCGACGAACAATAGGCGCTTGCTGTGGAACACCTATCCCAAGTGGGGGTAGCCAGGTCAACAAAATGCCACACACCCAGGTGTAAGAAACAACATTGCCCAGGCATGGTCTAAGCCCCTCACCTCGTCCCTGTGCTTTGGGGAGCCGGAGGGACAGCCGAGGCCCACGGCCCTGAGACCCCTTTGCAAAAAGCCGGCTTCCCACGGAGACACTTTTCCTGAGGTGCAGACCCTCTCCCAAGTGGTTGTGGCAAGGTAAAGCAAATGCCCTCCACTTCTCTGGAAGAAACCACAGTGCCCAGCCATGTTCTAAGCCCTCCCGTCCTCCCTGGGCTTCTGGCAGCAGGAGTGAAAAGAGAGGAGCAGAGCACTGGGACCCGTTTGACAAAAACCGGCTTCCCACGGGAAAGTCTTTCTCCACGTGCAGACATGCTCCCAGGTGCCTGTGGCAAGGGGAAGGAAATGCCATACACTGACCTGGAGGAGACCACAGGGCCCAGGCACAGTCTGAACCCTTCCCTCATGCCGGCGGTTTTGCTAGCAGGAGTTCAACCCCAACGAACACAGCCCGGAGACCCCTGAGGCAAAAACGGCTTCCGACGAACAATAGGCGCTTGCTGTGGAACACCTATCCCAAGTGGGGGTAGCCAGGTCAACAAAATGCCACACACCCAGGTGTAAGAAACAACATTGCCCAGGCATGGTCTAAGCCCCTCACCTCGTCCCTGTGCTTTGGGGAGCCGGAGGGACAGCCGAGGCCCACGGCCCTGAGACCCGTTTGCAAAAAGCCGGCTTCCCACGGAGACAGTTTTCCTGAGGTGCAGTCCCTCTCCCAAGTGGTTGTGGCAAGGTAAAGCAAATGCCCTCCACTTCTCTGGAAGAAACCACAGTGCCCAGCCATGTTCTAAGCCCTCCCATCCTCCCTGGGCTTCTGGCAGCAGGAGTGAAAAGAGAGGAGCAGAGGACTGGGACCCGTTTGACAAAAACCGGCTTCCCACGGGAAAGTCTTTCTCCACGTGCAGACATGCTCCCAGGTGCCTGTGGCAAGGGGAAGGAAATGCCATACACTGACCTGGAAGAGACCACAGGGCCCAGGCACCGTCTGAACCCTTCCCTCAACCTGGCGATTTTGCTAGCAGGAGTTCAACCCCAACGAACACAGCCCGGAGACCCCTGAGGCAAAAACGGCTTCCGACGAACAATAGGCGCTTGCTGTGGAACACCTATCCCAAGTGGGGGTAGCCTGGTCAACAAAATGCCACACACCCAGGTGTAAGAAACAACATTGCCCAGGCATGGTCTAAGCCCCTCACCTCGTCCCTGTGCTTTGGGGAGCCGGAGGGACAGCCGAGGCCCACGGCCCTGAGACCCCTTTGCAAAAAGCCGGCTTCCCACGGAGACAGTTTTCCTGAGGTGCAGACCCTCTCCCAAGTGGTTGTGGCAAGGTAAAGCAAATGCCCTCCACTTCTCTGGAAGAAACCACAGTGCCCAGCCATGTTCTAAGCCCTCCCATTCTCCCTGGGCTTCTGGCAGCAGGAGTGAAAAGAGAGGAGCAGAGGACTGGGACCCGTTTGACAAAAACCGGCTTCCCACGGGAAAGTCTTTCTCCACGTGCAGACATGCTCCCAGGTCCCTGTGGCAAGGGGAAGGAAATGCCATACACTGACCTGGAAGAGACCACAGGGCCCAGGCACCGTCTGAACCCTTCCCTCAACCTGGCGATTTTGCTAGCAGGAGTTCAACCCCAACGAACACAGCCCGGAGACCCCTGAGGCAAAAACGGCTTCCGACGAACAATAGGCGCTTGCTGTGGAACACCTATCCCAAGTGGGGGTAGCCAGGTCAACAAAATGCCACACACCCAGGTGTAAGAAACAACATTGCCCAGGCATGGTCTAAGCCCCTCACCTCGTCCCTGTGCTTTGGGGAGCCGGAGGGACAGCCGAGGCCCACGGCCCTGAGACCCCTTTGCAAAAAGCCGTCTTCCCACGGAGACAGTTTTCCTGAGGTGCAGACCCTCTCCCAAGTGGTTGTGGCAAGGTAAAGCAAATGCCCTCCACTTCTCTGGAAGAAACCACAGTGCCCAGCCATGTTCTAAGCCCTCCCATCCTCCCTGGGCTTCTGGCAGCAGGAGTGAAAAGAGAGGAGCAGAGCACTGGGACCCGTTTGACAAAAACCGGCTTCCCACGGGAAAGTCTTTCTCCACGTGCAGACATGCTCCCAGGTGCCTGTGGCAAGGGGAAGGAAATGCCATACACTGACCTGGAAGAGACCACAGGGCCCAGGCACAGTCTGAACCCTTCCCTCAACCCAGCGATTTTGCTAGCAGGAGTTCAACCCCAACGAACACAGCCCGGAGACCCCTGAGGCAAAAACGGCTTCCGACGAACAATAGGCGCTTGCTGTGGAACACCTCTCCCAAGTGGGGGTAGCCTGGTCAACAAAATGCCACACACCCAGGTGTAAGAAACAACATTGCCCAGCCATGGTCTAAGCCCCTCACCTCGTCCCTGTGCTTTGGGGAGCCGGAGGAACAGCCGAGGCCCACGGCCCTGAGACCCCTTTGCAAAAAGCCGGCTTCCCACGGAGACAGTTTTCCTGAGGTGCAGACCCTCTCCCAAGTGGTTGTGGCAAGGTAAAGCAAATGCCCTCCACTTCTCTGGAAGAAACCACAGTGCCCAGCCATGTTCTAAGCCCTCCCATCCTCCCTGGGCTTCTGGCAGCAGCAGTGAAAAGAGAGGAGCAGAGCACTGGGACCCCTTTGACAAAAACCGGCTTCCCACGGGAAAGTCTTTCTCCACGTGCAGACATGCTCCCAGGTGCCTGTGGCAAGGGGAAGGAAATGCCATACACTGACCTGGAAGAGACCACAGGGCCCAGGCACAGTCTGAACCCTTCCCTCAACCCGGCGATTTTGCTAGCAGGAGTTCAACCCCAACGAACACAGCCCGGAGACCCCTGAGGCAAAAACGGCTTCCGACGAACAATAGGCGCTTGCTGTGGAACACCTATCCCAAGTGGGGGTAGCCAGGTCAACAAAATGCCACACACCCAGGTGTAAGAAACAACATTGCCCAGGCATGGGCTAAGCCCCTCACCTCGTCCCTGTGCTTTGGGGAGCCGGAGGGACAGCCGAGGCCCACGGCCCTGAGACCCCTTTGCAAAAAGCCGGCTTCCCACGGAGACAGTTTTCCTGAGGTGCAGACCCTCTCCCAAGTGGTTGTGGCAAGGTAAAGCAAATGCCCTCCACTTCTCTGGAAGAAACCACAGTGCCCAGCCATGTTCTAAGCCCTCCCGTCCTCCCTGGGCTTCTGGCAGCAGGAGTGAAAAGAGAGGAGCAGAGCACTGGGACCCGTTTGACAAAAACCGGCTTCCCACGGGAAAGTCTTTCTCCACGTGCAGACATGCTCCCAGGTGCCTGTGGCAAGGGGAAGGAAATGCCATACACTGACCTGGAGGAGACCACAGGGCCCAGGCACAGTCTGAACCCTTCCCTCATCCCGGCGGTTTTGCCAACAGGAGTTCAACCCCAACGAACACAGCCCGGAGACCCCTGAGGCAAAAACGGCTTCCGACGAACAATAGGTGCTTGCTGTGGAAAACCTATCCCAAGTGGGGTAGCCAGCTCAACAAAATGCCACACACCCATGTGTAAGAAACAACATTGCCCAGCCATGGTCTAAGCCCCTCACCTCGTCCCTGTGCTTTGGGGAGCCGGAGGGACAGCCGAGGCCCACGGCCCTGAGACCCCTTTGCAAAAAGCCGGCTTCCCACGGAAAGAGTTTTCCTGTGGTGCAGACCCTCTCCCAAGTGGTTGTGGCAAGGTAAAGCAAATGCCCTCCACTTCTCTGGAAGAAACCACAGTGCCCAGCCATGTTCTAAGCCCTCCCATCCTCCCTGGGCTTCTGGCAGAAGGAGTGAAAAGAGAGGAGCAGAGCACTGGGACCCGTTTGACAAAAACCGGCTTCCCACGGGAAAGTCTTTCTCCACGTGCAGACATGCTCCCAGGTGCCTGTGGCAAGGGGAAGGAAATGCCATACACTGACCTGGAAGAGAACACAGGGCCCAGGCACAGTCTGAACCCTTCCCTCAACCCGGCGATTTTGCTAGCAGGAGTTCAACCCCAACGAACACAGCCCGGAGACCCGTGAGGCAAAAACGTCTTCCGACGAACAAGAGGCGCTTGTTGTGGAACACCTATCCCAAGTGGGGGTAGCCAGGTCAACAAAATGCCACACACCCAGGTGTAAGAAACAACATTGCCCAGGCATGGTCTAAGCCCCTCACCTCGTCCCTGTGCTTTGGGGAGCCGGAGGGACAGCCGAGGCCCACGGCCCTGAGACCCCTTTGCAAAAAGCCGGCTTCCCACGGAGACAGTTTTCCTGAGGTGCAGACCCTCTCCCAAGTGGTTGTGGCAAGGTAAAGCAAATGCCCTCCACTTCTCTGGAAGAAACCACAGTGCCCAGCCATGTTCTAAGCCCTCCCGTCCTCCCTGGGCTTCTGGCAGCAGGAGTGAAAAGAGAGGAGAAGAGCACTGGGACCCGTTTGACAAAAACAGGCTTCCCACGGGAAAGTCTTTCTCCACGTGCAGACATGCTCCCAGGTGCCTGTGGCAAGGGGAAGGAAATGCCATACACTGACCTGGAAGAGACCAAAGGGCCCAGGCACAGTCTGAACCCTTCCCTCATCCCGGCGGTTTTGCTAGCAGGAGTTCAACCCCAACGAACACAGCCCGGAGACCCCTGAGGCAAAAACGGCTTCCGACGAACAATAGGCGCTTGCTGTGGAACACCTATCCCAAGTGGGGGTAGCCAGGTCAACAAAATGCCACACACCCAGGTGTAAGAAACAACACTGCCCATCCATGGTCTAAGCCCCTCACCTCGTCCCTGTGCTTTGGGGAGCCGGAGGGACAGCCGAGGCCCACGGCCCTGAGACCCCTTTGCAAAAAGCCGGCTTCCCACGAAGACACTTTTCCTGAGGTGCAGACCCTCTCCCAAGTGGTTGTGGCAAGGTAAAGCAAATGCCCTCCACTTCTCTGGAAGAAACCACAGTGCCCAGCCATGTTCTAAGCCCTCCCATCCTCCTTGGGCTTCTGGCAGCAGGAGTGAAAAGAGAGGAGCAGAGCACTGGGACCCGTTTGACAAAAACCGGCTTCCCACGGGAAAGTCTTTCTCCACGTGCAGACATGCTCCCAGGTGCCTGTGGCAAGGGGAAGGAAATGCCATACACCGACCTTGAGGATACCACAGGGCCCAAGCACAGTCTGAACCCTTCCCTCAACCCGGCGATTTTGCTAGCAGGAGTTCAACCCCAACGAACACAGCCCGGAGACCCCTGAGGCAAAAACGGCTTCCGACGAACAATAGGCGCTTGCTGTGGAACACCTATCCCAAGTGGGGGTAGCCAGGTCAACAAAATGCCACACACCCAGGTGTAAGAAACAACATTGCCCAGGCATGGTCTAAGCCCCTCACCTCGTCCCTGTGCTTTGGGGAGCCGGAGGGACAGCCGAGGCCCACGGCCCTGAGACCCCTTTGCAAAAAGCCGGCTTTCCACGGAGACAGTTTTCCTGAGGTGCAGACCCTCTCGCAAGTGGTTGTGGCAAGGTAAAGCAAATGCCCTCCACTTCTCTGGAAGAAACCACAGTGCCCAGCCATGTTCTAAGCCCTCCCGTCCTCCCTGGGCTTCTGGCAGCAGGAGTGAAAAGAGAGGAGCAGAGCACTGGGACCCGTTTGACAAAAACAGGCTTCCCACGGGAAAGTCATTCTCTACGTGCAGACATGCTCCCAGGTGCCTGTGGCAAGGGGAAGGAAATGCCATACACTGACCTGGAAGAGACCAAAGGGCCCAGGCACAGTCTGAACCCTTCCCTCAACCCAGCGATTTTGCTAGCAGGAGTTCAACCCCAACGAACACAGCCCGGAGACCCCTGAGGCAAAAACGGCTTCCGACGAACAATAGGCGCTTGCTGTGGAACACCTATCCCAAGTGGGGGTAGCCAGGTCAACAAAATGCCACACACCCAGGTGTAAGAAACAACACTGCCCATCCATGGTCTAAGCCCCTCACCTCGTCCCTGTGCTTTGGGGAGCCGGAGGGACAGCCGAGGCCCACGGCCCTGAGACCCCTTTGCAAAAAGCCGGCTTCCCACGGAGACACTTTTCCTGAGGTGCAGACCCTCTCCCAAGTGGTTGTGGCAAGGTAAAGCAAATGCCCTCCACTTCTCTGGAAGAAACCACAGTGCCCAGCCATGTTCTAAGCCCTCCCTTCCTCCCTGGCCTTCTGGCAGCAGGAGTGAAAAGAGAGGAGCAGAGCACTGGGACCCGTTTGACAAAAACCGGCTTCCCACGGGAAAGTCTTTCTCCACGTGCAGACATGCTCCCAGGTGCCTGTGGCAAGGGGAAGGAAATGCCATACACTGACCTGGAAGAGACCACAGGGCCCAAGCACAGTCTGAACCCTTCCCTCATCCCGGCGGTTTTGCTAGCAGGAGTTCAACCCCAACGAACACAGCCCGGAGACCCCTGAGGCAAAAACGGCTTCCAACGAACAATAGGCGCTTGCTGTGGAACACCTATCCCAAGTGGGGGTAGCCAGGTCAACAAAATGCCACACACCCAGGTGTAACAAACAACATTGCCCAGGCATGGGCTAAGCCCCTCACCTCGTCCCTGTGCTTGGGGGAGCCGGAGGGACAGCCGAGGCCCACGGCCCTGAGACCCCTTTGCAAAAAGCCGGCTTTCCACGGAGACAGTTTTCCTGAGGTGCAGTCCCTCTCCCAAGTGGTTGTGGCAAGGTAAAGCAAATGCCCTCCACTTCTCTGGAAGAAACCACAGTGCCCAGCCATGTTCTAAGCCCTCCCGTCCTCCCTGGGCTTCTGGCAGCAGGAGTGAAAAGAGAGGAGCAGAGCACTGGGACCCGTTTGACAAAAACCGGCTTCCCACGGGAAAGTCTTTCTCCACGTGCAGACATGCTCCCAGGTGCCTGTGGCAAGGGGAAGGAAAGGCCATACACTGCCCTGGAAGAGACCACAGGGCCCAGGCACCGTCTGAACCCTTCCCTCATCCCGGCGGTTTTGCTAGCAGGAGTTCAACCCCAACGAACACAGCCCGGAGACCCCTGAGGCAAAAACGGCTTCCGACGAACAATAGGCGCTTGCTGTGGAACACCTATCCCAAGTGGGGGTAGCCAGGTTAACAAAATGCCACACACCCATGTGTAAGAAACAACATTGCCCAGCCATGGTCTAAGCCCCTCACCTCGTCCCTGTGCTTTGGGGAGCCGGAGGGACAGCCGAGGCCCACGGCCCTGAGACCCCTTTGCAAAAAGCCGGCTTCCCACGGAAAGAGTTTTCCTGTGGTGCAGACCCTCTCCCAAGTGGTTGTGGCAAGGTAAAGCAAATGCCCTCCACTTCTCTGGATGAAACCACAGTGCCCAGCCATGTTCTAAGCCTTCCCATCCTCCCTGGGCTTCTGGCAGCAGCAGTGAAAAGAGAGGAGCAGAGCACTGGGACCCCTTTGACAAAAACCGGCTTCCCACGGGAAAGTCTTTCTCCACGTGGAGACATGCTCCCAGGTGCCTGTGGCAAGCGGAAGGAAATGCCATACACTGACCTGGAAGAGACCACAGGGCCCAGGCACAGTCTGAACCCTTCCCTCAACCCGGCGATTTTGCTAGCAGGAGTTCAACCCCAACGAACACAGCCCGGAGACCCCTGAGGCAAAAACGGCTTCCGACGAACAATAGGCGCTTGCTGTGGAACACCTATCCCAAGTGGCGGTAGCCAGGTCAACAAAATGCCACACACCCAGGTGTAAGAAACAACATTGCCCAGGCATGGGCTAAGCCCCTCACCTCGTCCCTGTGCTTTGGGGAGCCGGAGGGACAGCCGAGGCCCACGGCCCTGAGACCCCTTTGCAAAAAGCCGGCTTCCCACGGAGACAGTTTTCCTGAGGTGCAGACCCTCTCCCAAGTGGTTGTGGCAAGGTAAAGCAAATGCCCTCCACTTCTCTGGAAGAAACCACAGTGCCCAGCCATGTTCTAAGCCCTCCCGTCCTCCCTGGGCTTCTGGCAGCAGGAGTGAAAAGAGAGGAGCAGAGCACTGGGACCCGTTTGACAAAAACCGGCTTCCCACGGGAAAGTCTTTCTCCACGTGCAGACATGCTCCCAGGTGCCTGTGGCAAGGGGAAGGAAATGCCATACACTGACCTGGAAGAGACCACAGGGCCCAGGCACAGTCTGAACCCTTCCCTCAACCCGGCGATTTTGCTAGCAGGAGTTCAACCCCAACGAACACAGCCCGGAGACCCGTGAGGCAAAAACGTCTTCCGACGAACAACAGGCGTTTGTTGTGGAACACCTATCCCAAGTGGGGGTAGCCAGGTCAACAAAATGCCACACACCCAGGTGTAAGAAACAACATTGCCCAGGCATGGGCTAAGCCCCTCACCTCGTCCCTGTGCTTTGGGGAGCCGGAGGGACAGCCGAGGCCCACGGCCCTGAGACCCCTTTGCAAAAAGCCGGCTTCCCACGGAGACAGTTTTCCTGAGGTGCAGACCCTCTCCCAAGTGGTTGTGGCAAGGTAAAGCAAATGCCCTCCACTTCTCTAGAAGAAACCACAGTGCCCAGCCATGTTCTAAGCCCTCCCGTCCTCCCTGGGCTTCTGGCAGCAGGAGTGAAAAGAGAGGAGAAGAGCACTGGGACCCGTTTGACAAAAACCGGCTTCCCACGGGAAAGTCATTCTCTACGTGCAGACATGCTCCCAGGTGCCTGTGGCAAGGGGAAGGAAATGCCATATACTGACCTGGAAGAGACCACAGGGCCCAGGCACAGTCTGAACCCTTCCCTCAACCCGGCGATTTTGCTAGCAGGAGTTCAACCCCAACGAACACAGCCCGGAGACCCCTGAGGCAAAAACGGCTTCCGACGAACAATAGGCGCTTGCTGTGGAACACCTATCCCAAGTGGCGGTAGCCAGGTCAACAAAATGCCACACACCCAGGTGTAAGAAACAACATTGCCCAGGCATGGGCTAAGCCCCTCACCTCGTCCCTGTGCTTTGGGGAGCCGGAGGGACAGCCGAGGCCCACGGCCCTGAGACCCCTTTGCAAAAAGCCGGCTTCCCACGGAGACAGTTTTCCTGAGGTGCAGACCCTCTCCCAAGTGGTTGTGGCAAGGTAAAGCAAATGCCCTCCACTTCTCTGGAAGAAACCACAGTGCCCAGCCATGTTCTAAGCCCTCCAGTCCTCCCTGGGCTTCTGGCAGCAGGAGTGAAAAGAGAGGAGCAGAGCACTGGGACCCGTTTGACAAAAACCGGCTTCCCACGGGAAAGTCTTTCTCCACGTGCAGACATGCTCCCAGGTGCCTGTGGCAAGGGGAAGGAAAGGCCATACACTGACCTGGAAGAGACCACAGGGCCCAGGCACCGTCTGAACCCTTCCCTCATCCCGGCGGTTTTGCTAGCAGGAGTTCAACCCCAACGAACACAGCCCGGAGACCCCTGAGGCAAAAACGGCTTCCGACGAACAATAGGCGCTTGCTGTGGAACACCTATCCCAAGTGGGGGTAGCCAGGTTAACAAAATGCCACACACCCAGGTGTAAGAAACAACATTGCCCAGCCATGGTCTAAGCCCCTCACCTCGTCCCTGTGCTTTGGGGAGCCGGAGGGACAGCCGAGGCCCACGGCCCTGAGACCCCTTTGCAAAAAGCCGGCTTCCCACGGAAAGAGTTTTCCTGTGGTGCAGACCCTCTCCCAAGTGGTTGTGGCAAGGTAAAGCAAATGCCCTCCACTTCTCTGGAAGAAACCACAGTGCCCAGCCATGTTCTAAGCCTTCCCATCCTCCCTGGGCTTCTGGCAGCAGCAGTGAAAAGAGAGGAGCAGAGCACTGGGACCCCTTTGACAAAAACCGGCTTCCCACGGGAAAGTCTTTCTCCACGTGCAGACATGCTCCCAGGTGCCTGTGGCAAGCGGAAGGAAATGCCATACACTGACCTGGAAGAGACCACAGGGCCCAGGCACAGTCTGAACCCTTCCCTCAACCCGGCGATTTTGCTAGCAGGAGTTCAACCCCAACGAACACAGCCCGGAGACCCCTGAGGCAAAAACGGCTTCCGACGAACAATAGGCGCTTGCTGTGGAACACCTATCCCAAGTGGCGGTAGCCAGGTCAACAAAATGCCACACACCCAGGTGTAAGAAACAACATTGCCCAGGCATGGGCTAAGCCCCTCACCTCGTCCCTGTGCTTTGGGGAGCCGGAGGGACAGCCGAGGCCCACGGCCCTGAGACCCCTTTGCAAAAAGCCGGCTTCCCACGGAGACAGTTTTCCTGAGGTGCAGACCCTCTCCCAAGTGGTTGTGGCAAGGTAAAGCAAATGCCCTCCACTTCTCTGGAAGAAACCACAGTGCCCAGCCATGTTCTAAGCCCTCCCGTCCTCCCTGGGCTTCTGGCAGCAGGAGTGAAAAGAGAGGAGCAGAGCACTGGGACCCGTTTGACAAAAACCGGCTTCCCACGGGAAAGTCTTTCTCCACGTGCAGACATGCTCCCAGGTGCCTGTGGCAAGGGGAAGGAAATGCCATACACTGACCTGGAAGAGACCACAGGGCCCAGGCACAGTCTGAACCCTTCCTTCAACCCGGCGATTTTGCTAGCAGGAGTTCAACCCCAACGAACACAGCCCGGAGACCCGTGAGGCAAAAACGTCTTCCGACGAACAACAGGCGTTTGTTGTGGAACACCTATCCCAAGTGGGGGTAGCCAGGTCAACAAAATGCCACACACCCAGGTGTAAGAAACAACATTGCCCAGGCATGGTCTAAGCCCCTCACCTCGTCCCTGTGCTTTGGGGAGCCGGAGGGACAGCCGAGGCCCACGGCCCTGAGACCCCTTTGCAAAAAGCCGGCTTCCCACGGAGACAGTTTTCCTGAGGTGCAGACCCTCTCCCAAGTGGTTGTGGCAAGGTAAAGCAAATGCCCTCCACTTCTCTAGAAGAAACCACAGTGCCCAGCCATGTTCTAAGCCCTCCCGTCCTCCCTGGGCTTCTGGCAGCAGGAGTGAAAAGAGAGGAGAAGAGCACTGGGACCCGTTTGACAAAAACCGGCTTCCCATGGGAAAATCATTCTCTACGTGCAGACATGCTCCCAGGTGCCTGTGGCAAGGGGAAGGAAATGCCATACACTGACCTGGAAGAGACCAAAGGGCCCAGGCATAGTCTGAACCCTTCCCTCATCCCGGCGGTTTTGCTAGCAGGAGTTCAACCCCAACGAACACAGCCCGGAGACCCCTGAGGCAAAAACGGCTTCCGACGAACAATAGGCGCTTGCTGTGGAACACCTATCCCAAGTGGGGGTAGCCAGGTCAACAAAATGCCACACACCCAGGTGTAAGAAACAACACTGCCCATCCATGGTCTAAGCCCCTCACCTCGTCCCTGTGCTTTGGGGAGCCGGAGGGACAGCCGAGGCCCACGGCCCTGAGACCCCTTTGCAAAAAGCCGGCTTCCCACGGAGACAGTTTTCCTGAGGTGCAGACCCTCTCCCAAGTGGTTGTGGCAAGGTAAAGCAAATGCCCTCCACTTCTCTGGAAGAAACCACAGTGCCCAGCCATGTTCTAAGCCCTCCCTTCCTCCCTGGGCTTCTGGAAGCAGGAGTGAAAAGAGAGGAGCAGAGCACTGGGACCCGTTTGACAAAAACCGGCTTCCCACGGGAAAGTCTTTCTCCACGTGCAGACATGCTCCCAGGTGCCTGTGGCAAGGGGAAGGAAATGCCATACACTGACCTGGAAGAGACCACAGGGCCCAGGCACCGTCTGAACCCTTCCCTCAACCGGGCGATTTTGCTAGCAGGAGTTCAACCCCAACGAACACAGCCCGGAGACCCCTGAGGTAAAAACGGCTTTCGACGAACAATAGGCGCTTGCTGTGGAACACCTATCCCAAGTGGGGGTAGCCAGGTCAACAAAATGCCACACACCCAGGTGTAAGAAACAACATTGCCCAGGCATGGTCTAAGCCCCTCACCTCGTCCCTGTGCTTTGGGGAGCCGGAGGGACAGCCGAGGCCCACGGCCCTGAGACCCCTTTGCAAAAAGCCGGCTTCCCACGGAGACAGTTTTCCTGAGGTGCAGTCCCTCTCCCAAGTGGTTGTGGCAAGGTAAAGCAAATGCCCTCCACTTCTCTGGAAGAAACCACAGTGCCCAGCCATGTTCTAAGCCCTCCCATCCTCCCTGGGCTTCTGGCAGCAGGAGTGAAAAGAGAGGAGCAGAGCACTGGGACCCGTTTGACAAAAACCGGCTTCCCACGGGAAAGTCTTTCTCCACGTGCAGACATGCTCCCAGGTGCCTGTGGCAAGGGGAAGGAAATGCCATACACTGACCTGGAAGAGACCACAGGGCCCAGGCACCGTCTGAACCCTTCCCTCAACCTGGCGATTTTGTTAGCAGGAGTTCAACCCCAACGAACACAGCCCGGAGACCCCTGAGGCAAAAACGGCTTCCGACGAACAATAGGCGCTTGCTGTGGAACACCTATCCCAAGTGGGGGTAGCCAGGTCAACAAAATGCCACACACCCAGGTGTAAGAAACAACATTGCCCAGGCATGGTCTAAGCCCCTCACCTCGTCCCTGTGCTTTGGGGAGCCGGAGGGACAGCCGAGGCCCACGGCCCTGAGACCCCTTTGCAAAAAGCCGGCTTCCCACGGAGACAGTTTTCCTGAGGTGCAGACCCTCTCCCAAGTGGTTGTGGCAAGGTAAAGCAAATGCCCTCCACTTCTCTGGAAGAAACCACAGTGCCCAGCCATGTTCTAAGCCCTCCCATCCTCCCTGGGCTCCTGGCAGCAGCAGTGAAAAGAGAGGAGCAGAGCACTGGGACCCGTTTGACAAAAACCGGCTTCCCACGGGAAAGTCTTTCTCCACGTGCAGACATGCTCCCAGGTGCCTGTGGCAAGCGGAAGGAAATGCCATACACTGACCTGGAAGAGACCACAGGGCCCAGGCACAGTCTGAACCCTTCCCTCAACCCGGCGATTTTGCTAGCAGGAGTTCAACCGCAACGAACACAGCCCGGAGACCCCTGAGGCAAAAACGGCTTCCGACGAACAATAGGCGCTTGCTGTGGAACACCTATCCCAAGTGGCGGTAGCCAGGTCAACAAAATGCCACACTCCCAGGTGTAAGAAACAACATTGCCCAGGCATGGGCTAAGCCCCTCACCTCGTCCCTGTGCTTTGGGGAGCCGGAGGGACAGCCGAGGCCCATGGCCCTGAGACCCCTTTGCAAAAAGCCGGCTTCCCACGGAGACAGTTTTCCTCAGGTGCAGACCCTCTCCCAAGTGGTTGTGGCAAGGTAAAGCAAATGCCCTCCACTTCTCTGGAAGAAACCACAGTGCCCAGCCATGTTCTAAGCCCTCCCGTCCTCCCTGGGCTTCTGGCAGCAGGAGTGAAAAGAGAGGAGCAGAGCACTGGGACCCGTTTGACAAAAACCGGCTTCCCACGGGAAAGTCTTTCTCCACGTGCAGACATGCTCCCAGGTGCCTGTGGCAAGGGGAAGGAAATGCCATACACTGACCTGGAAGAGACCACAGGGCCCAGGCACAGTCTGAACCCTTCCCTCAACCCGGCGATTTTGCTAGCAGGAGTTCAACCCCAACGAACACAGCCCGGAGACCCGTGAGGCAAAAACGTCTTCCGACGAACAACAGGCGTTTGTTGTGGAACACCTATCCCAAGTGGGGGTAGCCAGGTCAACAAAATGCCACACACCCAGGTGTAAGAAACAACATTGCCCAGGCATGGTCTAAGCCCCTCACCTCGTCCCTGTGCTTTGGGGAGCCGGAGGGACAGCCGAGGCCCACGGCCCTGAGACCCCTTTGCAAAAAGCCGGCTTCCCACGGAGACAGTTTTCCTGAGGTGCAGACCCTCTCCCAAGTGGTTGTGGCAAGGTAAAGCAAATGCCCTCCACTTCTCTAGAAGAAACCACAGTGCCCAGCCATGTTCTAAGCCCTCCCGTCCTCCCTGGGCTTCTGGCAGCAGGAGTGAAAAGAGAGGAGAAGAGCACTGGGACCCGTTTGACAAAAACCGGCTTCCCACGGGAAAGTCATTCTCTACGTGCAGACATGCTCCCAGGTGCCTGTGGCAAGGGGAAGGAAATGCCATACACTGACCTGGAAGAGACCACAGGGCCCAGGCACAGTCTGAACCCTTCCCTCAACCCGGCGATTTTGCTAGCAGGAGTTCAACCCCAACGAACACAGCCCGGAGACCCCTGAGGCAAAAACGGCTTCCGACGAACAATAGGCGCTTGCTGTGGAACACCTATCCCAAGTGGCGGTAGCCAGGTCAACAAAATGCCACACACCCAGGTGTAAGAAACAACATTGCCCAGGCATGGGCTAAGCCCCTCACCTCGTCCCTGTGCTTTGGGGAGCCGGAGGGACAGCCAAGGCCCACGGCCCTGAGACCCCTTTGCAAAAAGCCGGCTTCCCACGGAGACAGTTTTCCTGAGGGGCAGAGCCTCTCCCAAGTGGTTGTGGCAAGGTAAAGCAAATGCCCTCCACTTCTCTGGAAGAAACCACAGTGCCCAGCCATGTTCTAAGCCCTCCCGTCCTCCCTGGGCTTCTGGCAGCAGGAGTGAAAAGAGAGGAGCAGAGCACTGGGACCCGTTTGACAAAAACCGGCTTCCCACGGGAAAGTCTTTCTCCACGTGCAGACATGCTCCCAGGTGCCTGTGGCAAGGGGAAGGAAAGGCCATACACTGACCTGGAAGAGACCACAGGGCCCAGGCACCGTCTGAACCCTTCCCTCATCCCGGCGGTTTTGCTAGCAGGAGTTCAACCCCAACGAACACAGCCCGGAGACCCCTGAGGCAAAAACGGCTTCCGACGAACAATAGGCGCTTGCTGTGGAACACCTATCCCAAGTGGGGGTAGCCAGGTTAACAAAATGCCACACACCCAGGTGTAAGAAACAACATTGCCCAGCCATGGTCTAAGCCCCTCACCTCGTCCCTGTGCTTTGGGGAGCCGGAGGGACAGCCGAGGCCCACGGCCCTGAGACCCCTTTGCAAAAAGCCGGCTTCCCACGGAAAGAGTTTTCCTGTGGTGCAGACCCTCTCCCAAGTGGTTGTGGCAAGGTAAAGCAAATGCCCTCCACTTCTCTGGAAGAAACCACAGTGCCCAGCCATGTTCTAAGCCCTCCCATCCTCCCTGGGCTTCTGGCAGCAGCAGTGAAAAGAGAGGAGCAGAGCACTGGGACCCCTTTGACAAAAACCGGCTTCCCACGGGAAAGTCTTTTTCCACGTGCAGACATGCTCCCAGGTGCCTGTGGCAAGCGGAAGGAAATGCCATACACTGACCTGGAAGAGACCACAGGGCCCAGGCACAGTCTGAACCCTTCCCTCAACCCGGCGATTTTGCTAGCAGGAGTTCAACCCCAACGAACACAGCCCGGAGACCCCTGAGGCAAAAACGGCTTCCGACGAACAATAGGCGCTTGCTGTGGAACACCTATCCCAAGTGGCGGTAGCCAGGTCAACAAAATGCCACACACCCAGGTGTAAGAAACAACATTGCCCAGGCATGGGCTAAGCCCCTCACCTCGTCCCTGTGCTTTGGGGAGCCGGAGGGACAGTCGAGGCCCACGGCCCTGAGACCCCTTTGCAAAAAGCCGGCTTCCCACGGAGACACTTTTCCTGAGGTGCAGACCCTCTCCCAAGTGGTTGTGGCAAGGTAAAGCAAATGCCCTCCACTTCTCTGGAAGAAACCACAGTGCCCAGCCATGTTCTAAGCCCTCCCTTCCTCCCTGGCCTTCTGGCAGCAGGAGTGAAAAGAGAGGAGCAGAGCACTGGGACCCGTTTGACAAAAACCGGCTTCCCACGGGAAAGTCTTTCTCCACGTGCAGACATGCTCCCAGGTGCCTGTGGCAAGGGGAAGGAAATGCCATACACTGACCTTGAGGATACCACAGGGCCCAAGCACAGTCTGAACCCTTCCCTCATCCCGGCGGTTTTGCTAGCAGGAGTTCAACCCCAACGAACACAGCCCGGAGACCCGTGAGGCAAAAACGTCTTCCGACGAACAACAGGCGTTTGTTGTGGAACACCTATCCCAAGTGGGGGTAGCCAGGTCAACAAAATGCCACACACCCAGGTGTAAGAAACAACATTGCCCAGGCATGGTCTAAGCCCCTCACCTCGTCCCTGTGCTTTGGGGAGCCGGAGGGACAGCCGAGGCCCACGGCCCTGAGACCCCTTTGCAAAAAGCCGGCTTCCCACGGAGACAGTTTTCCTCAGGTGCAGACCCTCTCCCAAGTGGTTGTGGCAAGGTAAAGCAAATGCCCTCCACTTCTCTAGAAGAAACCACAGTGCCCAGCCATGTTCTAAGCCCTCCCGTCCTCCCTGGGCTTCTGGCAGCAGGAGTGAAAAGAGAGGAGAAGAGCACTGGGACCCGTTTGACAAAAACCGGCTTCCCACGGGAAAGTCATTCTCTACGTGCAGACATGCTCCCAGGTGCCTGTGGCAAGGGGAAGGAAATGCCATACACTGACCTGGAAGAGACCAAAGGGCCCAGGCACAGTCTGAACCCTTCCCTCATCCCGGCGGTTTTGCTAGCAGGAGTTCAACCCCAACGAACACAGCCCGGAGACCCCTGAGGCAAAAACGGCTTCCGACGAACAATAGGCGCTTGCTGTGGAACACCTATCCCAAGTGGGGGTAGCCAGGTCAACAAAATGCCACACACCCAGGTGTAAGAAACAACACTGCCCATCCATGGTCTAAGCCCCTCACCTCGTCCCTGTGCTTTGGGGAGCCGGAGGGACAGCCGAGGCCCACGGCCCTGAGACCCCTTTGCAAAAAGCCGGCTTCCCACGGAGACAGTTTTCCTGAGGTGCAGACCCTCTCCCAAGTGGTTGTGGCAAGGTAAAGCAAATGCCCTCCACTTCTCTGGAAGAAACCACAGTGCCCAGCCATGTTCTAAGCCCTCCCTTCCTCCCTGGGCTTCTGGCAGCAGGAGTGAAAAGAGAGGAGCAGAGCACTGGGACCCGTTTGACAAAAACCGGCTTCCCACGGGAAAGTCTTTCTCCACGTGCAGACATGCTCCCAGGTGCCTGTGGCAAGGGGAAGGAAATGCCATACACTGACCTGGAGGATACCACAGGGCCCAAGCACAGTCTGAACCCTTCCCTCATCCCCGCGGTTTTGCTAGCAGGAGTTCAACCCCAACGAACACAGCCCGGAGACCCCTGAGGCAAAAACGGCTTTCGACGAACAATAGGCGCTTGCTGTGGAACACCTATCCCAAGTGGGGGTAGCCAGGTCAACAAAATGCCACACACCCTGGTGTAACAAACAACATTGCCCAGGCATGGTCTAAGCCCCTCACCTCGTCCCTGTGCTTTGGGGAGCCGGAGGGACAGCCGAGGCCCCCGGCCCTGAGACCCGTTTGCAAAAAGCCGGCTTCCCACGGAGACAGTTTTCCTGAGGTGCAGTCCCTCTCCCAAGTGGTTGTGGCAAGGTAAAGCAAATGCCCTCCACTTCTCTGGAAGAAACCACAGTGCCCAGCCATGTTCTAAGCCCTCCCATCCTCCCTGGGCTTCTGGCAGCAGGAGTGAAAAGAGAGGAGCAGAGCACTGGGACCCGTTTGACAAAAACCGGCTTCCCACGGGAAAGTCTTTCTCCACGTGCAGACATGCTCCCAGGTGCCTGTGGCAAGGGGAAGGAAATGCCATACACTGACCTGGAAGAGACCACAGGGCCCAGGCACCGTCTGAACCCTTCCCTCAACCTGGCGATTTTGTTAGCAGGAGTTCAACCCCAACGAACACAGCCCGGAGACCCCTGAGGCAAAAACGGCTTCCGACGAACAATAGGCGCTTGCTGTGGAACACCTATCCCAAGTGGGGGTAGCCAGGTCAACAAAATGCCACACACCCAGGTGTAAGAAACAACATTGCCCAGGCATGGTCTAAGCCCCTCACCTCGTCCCTGTGCTTTGGGGAGCCGGAGGGACAGCCGAGGCCCACGGCCCTGAGACCCCTTTGCAAAAAGCCGGCTTCCCACGGAGACAGTTTTCCTGAGGTGCAGACCCTCTCCCAAGTGGTTGTGGCAAGGTAAAGCAAATGCCCTCCACTTCTCTGGAAGAAACCACAGTGCCCAGCCATGTTCTAAGCCCTCCCATCCTCCCTGGGCTCCTGGCAGCAGCAGTGAAAAGAGAGGAGCAGAGCACTGGGACCCCTTTGACAAAAACCGGCTTCCCACGGGAAAGTCTTTCTCCACGTGCAGACATGCTCCCAGGTGCCTGTGGCAAGCGGAAGGAAATGCCATACACTGACCTGGAAGAGACCACAGGGCCCAGGCACAGTCTGAACCCTTCCCTCAACCCGGCGATTTTGCTAGCAGGAGTTCAACCCCAACGAACACAGCCCGGAGACCCCTGAGGCAAAAACGGCTTCCGACGAACAATAGGCGCTTGCTGTGGAACACCTATCCCAAGTGGCGGTAGCCAGGTCAACAAAATGCCACACACCCAGGTGTAAGAAACAACATTGCCCAGGCATGGGCTAAGCCCCTCACCTCGTCCCTGTGCTTTGGGGAGCCGGAGGGACAGCCGAGGCCCATGGCCCTGAGACCCCTTTGCAAAAAGCCGGCTTCCCACGGAGACAGTTTTCCTGAGGTGCAGACCCTCTCCCAAGTGGTTGTGGCAAGGTAAAGCAAATGCCCTCCACTTCTCTGGAAGAAACCACAGTGCCCAGCCATGTTCTAAGCCCTCCCGTCCTCCCTGGGCTTCTGGCAGCAGGAGTGAAAAGAGAGGAGCAGAGCACTGGGACCCGTTTGACAAAAACAGGCTTCCCACGGGAAAGTCATTCTCTACGTGCAGACATGCTCCCAGGTGCCTGTGGCAAGGGGAAGGAAATGCCATACACTGACCTGGAAGAGACCAAAGGGCCCAGGCACAGTCTGAACCCTTCCCTCATCCCGGCGGTTTTGCTAGCAGGAGTTCAACCCCAACGAACACAGCCCGGAGACCCCTGAGGCAAAAACGGCTTCCGACGAACAATAGGCGCTTGCTGTGGAACACCTATCCCAAGTGGGGGTAGCCAGGTCAACAAAATGCCACACACCCAGGTGTAAGAAACAACACTGCCCATCCATGGTCTAAGCCCCTCACCTCGTCCCTGTGCTTTGGGGAGCCGGAGGGACAGCCGAGGCCAACGGCCCTGAGACCCCTTTGCAAAAAGCCGGCTTCCCACGCAGACACTTTTCCTGAGGTGCAGACCCTCTCCCAAGTGGTTGTGGCAAGGTAAAGCAAATGCCCTCCACTTCTCTGGAAGAAACCACAGTGCCCAGCCATGTTCTAAGCCCTCCCATCCTCCTTGGGCTTCTGGCAGCAGGAGTGAAAAGAGAGGAGCAGAGCACTGGGACCCGTTTGACAAAAACCGGCTTCCCACGGGAAAGTCTTTCTCCACGTGCAGACATGCTCCCAGGTGCCTGTGGCAAGGGGAAGGAAATGCCATACACTGACCTGGAAGAGACCACAGGGCCCAGGCACAGTCTGAACCCTTCCCTCAACCCGGCGATTTTGCTAGCAGGAGTTCAACCCCAACGAACACAGCCCGGAGACCCCTGAGGCAAAAACGGCTTCCGACGAACAATAGGCGCTTGCTGTGGAACACCTCTCCCAAGTGGGGGTAGCCAGGTCAACAAAATGCCACACACCCAGGTGTAAGAAACAACATTGCCCAGGCATGGTCTAAGCCCCTCACCTCGTCCCTGTGCTTTGGGGAGCCGGAGGGACAGCCGAGGCCCATGGCCCTGAGACCCCTTTGCAAAAAGCCGGCTTTCCACGGAGACAGTTTTCCTGAGGTGCAGACCCTCTCCCAAGTGGTTGTGGCAAGGTAAAGCAAATGCCCTCCACTTCTCTGGAAGAAACCACAGTGCCCAGCCATGTTCTAAGCCCTCCCGTCCTCCCTGGGCTTCTGGCAGCAGGAGTGAAAAGAGAGGATCAGAGCACTGGGACCCGTTTGACAAAAACCGGCTTCCCACGGGAAAGTCTTTCTCCACGTGCAGACATGCTCCCAGGTGCCTGTGGCAAGGGGAAGGAAATGCCATACACTGACCTGGAAGAGACCACAGGGCCCAGGCACAGTCTGAACCCTTCCCTCAACCCGGCGATTTTGCTAGCAGGAGTTCAACCCCAACGAACACAGCCATGAGACCCGTGAGGCAAAAACGTCTTCCGACGAACAACAGGCGTTTGTTGTGGAACACCTATCCCAAGTGGGGGTAGCCAGGTCAACAAAATGCCACACACCCAGGTGTAAGAAACAACATTGCCCAGGCATGGTCTAAGCCCCTCACCTCGTCCCTGTGCTTTGGGGAGCCGGAGGGACAGCCGAGGCCCACGGCCCTGAGACCCCTTTGCAAAAAGCCGGCTTCCCACGGAGACAGTTTTCCTGAGGTGCAGACCCTCTCCCAAGTGGTTGTGGCAAGGTAAAGCAAATGCCCTCCACTTCTCTAGAAGAAACCACAGTGCCCAGCCATGTTCTAAGCCCTCCCTTCCTCCCTGGCCTTCTGGCAGCAGGAGTGAAAAGAGAGGAGCAGAGCACTGGGACCCGTTTGACAAAAACCGGCTTCCCACGGGAAAGTCTTTCTCCACGTGCAGACATGCTCCCAGGTGCCTGTGGCAAGGGGAAGGAAATGCCATACACTGACCTTGAGGATACCACAGGGCCCAAGCACAGTCTGAACCCTTCCCTCATCCCGGCGGTTTTGCTAGCAGGAGTTCAACCCCAACGAACACAGCCCGGAGACCCGTGAGGCAAAAACGTCTTCCGACGAACAACAGGCGTTTGTTGTGGAACACCTATCCCAAGTGGGGGTAGCCAGGTCAACAAAATGCCACACACCCAGGTGTAAGAAACAACATTGCCCAGGCATGGTCTAAGCCCCTCACCTCGTCCCTGTGCTTTGGGGAGCCGGAGGGACAGCCGAGGCCCACGGCCCTGAGACCCCTTTGCAAAAAGCCGGCTTCCCACGGAGACAGTTTTCCTCAGGTGCAGACCCTCTCCCAAGTGGTTGTGGCAAGGTAAAGCAAATGCCCTCCACTTCTCTAGAAGAAACCACAGTGCCCAGCCATGTTCTAAGCCCTCCCGTCCTCCCTGGGCTTCTGGCAGCAGGAGTGAAAAGAGAGGAGAAGAGCACTGGGACCCGTTTGACAAAAACCGGCTTCCCACGGGAAAGTCATTCTCTACGTGCAGACATGCTCCCAGGTGCCTGTGGCAAGGGGAAGGAAATGCCATACACTGACCTGGAAGAGACCAAAGGGCCCAGGCACAGTCTGAACCCTTCCCTCATCCCGGCGGTTTTGCTAGCAGGAGTTCAACCCCAACGAACACAGCCCGGAGACCCCTGAGGCAAAAACGGCTTCCGACGAACAATAGGCGCTTGCTGTGGAACACCTATCCCAAGTGGGGGTAGCCAGGTCAACAAAATGCCACACACCCAGGTGTAAGAAACAACACTGCCCATCCATGGTCTAAGCCCCTCACCTCGTCCCTGTGCTTTGGGGAGCCGGAGGGACAGCCGAGGCCCACGGCCCTGAGACCCCTTTGCAAAAAGCCGGCTTCCCACGGAGACAGTTTTCCTGAGGTGCAGACCCTCTCCCAAGTGGTTGTGGCAAGGTAAAGCAAATGCCCTCCACTTCTCTGGAAGAAACCACAGTGCCCAGCCATGTTCTAAGCCCTCCCTTCCTCCCTGGGCTTCTGGCAGCAGGAGTGAAAAGAGAGGAGCAGAGCACTGGGACCCGTTTGACAAAAACCGGCTTCCCACGGGAAAGTCTTTCTCCACGTGCAGACATGCTCCCAGGTGCCTGTGGCAAGGGGAAGGAAATGCCATACACTGACCTGGAGGATACCACAGGGCCCAAGCACAGTCTGAACCCTTCCCTCATCCCCGCGGTTTTGCTAGCAGGAGTTCAACCCCAACGAACACAGCCCGGAGACCCCTGAGGCAAAAACGGCTTTCGACGAACAATAGGCGCTTGCTGTGGAACACCTATCCCAAGTGGGGGTAGCCAGGTCAACAAAATGCCACACACCCAGGTGTAACAAACAACATTGCCCAGGCATGGTCTAAGCCCCTCACCTCGTCCCTGTGCTTTGGGGAGCCGGAGGGACAGCCGAGGCCCACGGCCCTGAGACCCGTTTGCAAAAAGCCGGCTTCCCACGGAGACAGTTTTCCTGAGGTGCAGTCCCTCTCCCAAGTGGTTGTGGCAAGGTAAAGCAAATGCCCTCCACTTCTCTGGAAGAAACCACAGTGCCCAGCCATGTTCTAAGCCCTCCCATCCTCCCTGGGCTTCTGGCAGCAGGAGTGAAAAGAGAGGAGCAGAGCACTGGGACCCGTTTGACAAAAACCGGCTTCCCACGGGAAAGTCTTTCTCCACGTGCAGACATGCTCCCAGGTGCCTGTGGCAAGGGGAAGGAAATGCCATACACTGACCTGGAAGAGACCACAGGGCCCAGGCACCGTCTGAACCCTTCCCTCAACCTGGCGATTTTGTTAGCAGGAGTTCAACCCCAACGAACACAGCCCGGAGACCCCTGAGGCAAAAACGGCTTCCGACGAACAATAGGCGCTTGCTGTGGAACACCTATCCCAAGTGGGGGTAGCCAGGTCAACAAAATGCCACACACCCAGGTGTAAGAAACAACATTGCCCAGGCATGGTCTAAGCCCCTCACCTCGTCCCTGTGCTTTGGGGAGCCGGAGGGACAGCCGAGGCCCACGGCCCTGAGACCCCTTTGCAAAAAGCCGGCTTCCCACGGAGACAGTTTTCCTGAGGTGCAGACCCTCTCCCAAGTGGTTGTGGCAAGGTAAAGCAAATGCCCTCCACTTCTCTGGAAGAAACCACAGTGCCCAGCCATGTTCTAAGCCCTCCCATCCTCCCTGGGCTCCTGGCAGCAGCAGTGAAAAGAGAGGAGCAGAGCACTGGGACCCCTTTGACAAAAACCGGCTTCCCACGGGAAAGTCTTTCTCCACGTGCAGACATGCTCCCAGGTGCCTGTGGCAAGCGGAAGGAAATGCCATACACTGACCTGGAAGAGACCACAGGGCCCAGGCACAGTCTGAACCCTTCCCTCAACCCGGCGATTTTGCTAGCAGGAGTTCAACCCCAACGAACACAGCCCGGAGACCCCTGAGGCAAAAACGGCTTCCGACGAACAATAGGCGCTTGCTGTGGAACACCTATCCCAAGTGGCGGTAGCCAGGTCAACAAAATGCCACACACCCAGGTGTAAGAAACAACATTGCCCAGGCATGGGCTAAGCCCCTCACCTCGTCCCTGTGCTTTGGGGAGCCGGAGGGACAGCCGAGGCCCATGGCCCTGAGACCCCTTTGCAAAAAGCCGGCTTCCCACGGAGACAGTTTTCCTGAGGTGCAGACCCTCTCCCAAGTGGTTGTGGCAAGGTAAAGCAAATGCCCTCCACTTCTCTGGAAGAAACCACAGTGCCCAGCCATGTTCTAAGCCCTCCCGTCCTCCCTGGGCTTCTGGCAGCAGGAGTGAAAAGAGAGGAGCAGAGCACTGGGACCCGTTTGACAAAAACAGGCTTCCCACGGGAAAGTCATTCTCTACGTGCAGACATGCTCCCAGGTGCCTGTGGCAAGGGGAAGGAAATGCCATACACTGACCTGGAAGAGACCAAAGGGCCCAGGCACAGTCTGAACCCTTCCCTCATCCCGGCGGTTTTGCTAGCAGGAGTTCAACCCCAACGAACACAGCCCGGAGACCCCTGAGGCAAAAACGGCTTCCGACGAACAATAGGCGCTTGCTGTGGAACACCTATCCCAAGTGGGGGTAGCCAGCTCAACAAAATGCCACACACCCAGGTGTAAGAAACAACACTGCCCATCCATGGTCTAAGCCCCTCACCTCGTCCCTGTGCTTTGGGGAGCCGGAGGGACAGCCGAGGCCCACGGCCCTGAGACCCCTTTGCAAAAAGCCGGCTTCCCACGCAGACACTTTTCCTGAGGTGCAGACCCTCTCCCAAGTGGTTGTGGCAAGGTAAAGCAAATGCCCTCCACTTCTCTGGAAGAAACCACAGTGCCCAGCCATGTTCTAAGCCCTCCCATCCTCCTTGGGCTTCTGGCAGCAGGAGTGAAAAGAGAGGAGCAGAGCACTGGGACCCGTTTGACAAAAACCGGCTTCCCACGGGAAAGTCTTTCTCCACGTGCAGACATGCTCCCAGGTGCCTGTGGCAAGGGGAAGGAAATGCCATACACTGACCTGGAAGAGACCACAGGGCCCAGGCACAGTCTGAACCCTTCCCTCAACCCGGCGATTTTGCTAGCAGGAGTTCAACCCCAACGAACACAGCCCGGAGACCCCTGAGGCAAAAACGGCTTCCGACGAACAATAGGCGCTTGCTGTGGAACACCTCTCCCAAGTGGGGGTAGCCAGGTCAACAAAATGCCACACACCCAGGTGTAAGAAACAACATTGCCCAGGCATGGTCTAAGCCCCTCACCTCGTCCCTGTGCTTTGGGGAGCCGGAGGGACAGCCGAGGCCCATGGCCCTGAGACCCCTTTGCAAAAAGCCGGCTTTCCACGGAGACAGTTTTCCTGAGGTGCAGACCCTCTCCCAAGTGGTTGTGGCAAGGTAAAGCAAATGCCCTCCACTTCTCTGGAAGAAACCACAGTGCCCAGCCATGTTCTAAGCCCTCCCGTCCTCCCTGGGCTTCTGGCAGCAGGAGTGAAAAGAGAGGATCAGAGCACTGGGACCCGTTTGACAAAAACCGGCTTCCCACGGGAAAGTCTTTCTCCACGTGCAGACATGCTCCCAGGTGCCTGTGGCAAGGGGAAGGAAATGCCATACACTGACCTGGAAGAGACCACAGGGCCCAGGCACAGTCTGAACCCTTCCCTCAACCCGGCGATTTTGCTAGCAGGAGTTCAACCCCAACGAACACAGCCATGAGACCCGTGAGGCAAAAACGTCTTCCGACGAACAACAGGCGTTTGTTGTGGAACACCTATCCCAAGTGGGGGTAGCCAGGTCAACAAAATGCCACACACCCAGGTGTAAGAAACAACATTGCCCAGGCATGGTCTAAGCCCCTCACCTCGTCCCTGTGCTTTGGGGAGCCGGAGGGACAGCCGAGGCCCACGGCCCTGAGACCCCTTTGCAAAAAGCCGGCTTCCCACGGAGACAGTTTTCCTGAGGTGCAGACCCTCTCCCAAGTGGTTGTGGCAAGGTAAAGCAAATGCCCTCCACTTCTCTAGAAGAAACCACAGTGCCCAGCCATGTTCTAAGCCCTCCCGTCCTCCCTGGGCTTCTGGCAGCAGGAGTGAAAAGAGAGGAGAAGAGCACTGGGACCCGTTTGACAAAAACCGGCTTCCCACGGGAAAGTCATTCTCTACGTGCAGACATGCTCCCAGGTGCCTGTGGCAAGGGGAAGGAAATGCCATACACTGACCTGGAAGAGACCACAGGGCCCAGGCACAGTCTGAACCCTTCCCTCAACCCGGCGATTTTGCTAGCAGGAGTTCAACCCCAACGAACACAGCCCGGAGACCCCTGAGGCAAAAACGGCTTCCGACGAACAATAGGCGCTTGCTGTGGAACACCTATCCCAAGTGGCGGTAGCCAGGTCAACAAAATGCCACACACCCAGGTGTAAGAAACAACATTGCCCAGGCATGGGCTAAGCCCCTCACCTCGTCCCTGTGCTTTGGGGAGCCGGAGGGACAGCCGAGGCCCACGGCCCTGAGACCCCTTTGCAAAAAGCCGGCTTCCCACGGAGACAGTTTTCCTGAGGTGCAGACCCTCTCCCAAGTGGTTGTGGCAAGGTAAAGCAAATGCCCTCCACTTCTCTGGAAGAAACCACAGTGCCCAGCCATGTTCTAAGCCCTCCCGTCCTCCCTGGGCTTCTGGCAGCAGGAGTGAAAAGAGAGGAGCAGAGCACTGGGACCCGTTTGACAAAAACCGGCTTCCCACGGGAAAGTCTTTCTCCACGTGCAGACATGCTCCCAGGTGCCTGTGGCAAGGGGAAGGAAAGGCCATACACTGACCTGGAAGAGACCACAGGGCCCAGGCACCGTCTGAACCCTTCCCTCATCCCGGCGGTTTTGCTAGCAGGAGTTCAACCCCAACGAACACAGCCCGGAGACCCCTGAGGCAAAAACGGCTTCCGACGAACAATAGGCGCTTGCTGTGGAACACCTATCCCAAGTGGGGGTAGCCAGGTTAACAAAATGCCACACACCCAGGTGTAAGAAACAACATTGCCCAGCCATGGTCTAAGCCCCTCACCTCGTCCCTGTGCTTTGGGGAGCCGGAGGGACAGCCGAGGCCCACGGCCCTGAGACCCCTTTGCAAAAAGCCGGCTTCCCACGGAAAGAGTTTTCCTGTGGTGCAGACCCTCTCCCAAGTGGTTGTGGCAAGGTAAAGCAAATGCCCTCCACTTCTCTGGAAGAAACCACAGTGCCCAGCCATGTTCTAAGCCCTCCCATCCTCCCTGGGCTTCTGGCAGCAGCAGTGAAAAGAGAGGAGCAGAGCACTGGGACCCCTTTGACAAAAACCGGCTTCCCACGGGAAAGTCTTTCTCCACGTGCAGACATGCTCCCAGGTGCCTGTGGCAAGCGGAAGGAAATGCCATACACTGACCTGGAAGAGACCACAGGGCCCAGGCACAGTCTGAACCCTTCCCTCAACCCGGCGATTTTGCTAGCAGGAGTTCAACCCCAACGAACACAGCCCGGAGACCCCTGAGGCAAAAACGGCTTCCGACGAACAATAGGCGCTTGCTGTGGAACACCTATCCCAAGTGGCGGTAGCCAGGTCAACAAAATGCCACACACCCAGGTGTAAGAAACAACATTGCCCAGGCATGGGCTAAGCCCCTCACCTCGTCCCTGTGCTTTGGGGAGCCGGAGGGACAGCCGAGGCCCACGGCCCTGAGACCCCTTTGCAAAAAGCCGGCTTCCCACGGAGACAGTTTTCCTGAGGTGCAGACCCTCTCCCAAGTGGTTGTGGCAAGGTAAAGCAAATGCCCTCCACTTCTCTGGAAGAAACCACAGTGCCCAGCCATGTTCTAAGCCCTCCCGTCCTCCCTGGGCTTCTGGCAGCAGGAGTGAAAAGAGAGGAGCAGAGCACTGGGACCCGTTTGACAAAAACCGGCTTCCCACGGGAAAGTCTTTCTCCACGTGCAGACATGCTCCCAGGTGCCTGTGGCAAGGGGAAGGAAATGCCATACACTGACCTGGAAGAGACCACAGGGCCCAGGCACAGTCTGAACCCTTCCTTCAACCCGGCGATTTTGCTAGCAGGAGTTCAACCCCAACGAACACAGCCCGGAGACCCGTGAGGCAAAAACGTCTTCCGACGAACAACAGGCGTTTGTTGTGGAACACCTATCCCAAGTGGGGGTAGCCAGGTCAACAAAATGCCACACACCCAGGTGTAAGAAACAACATTGCCCAGGCATGGTCTAAGCCCCTCACCTCGTCCCTGTGCTTTGGGGAGCCGGAGGGACAGCCGAGGCCCACGGCCCTGAGACCCCTTTGCAAAAAGCCGGCTTCCCACGGAGACAGTTTTCCTGAGGTGCAGACCCTCTCCCAAGTGGTTGTGGCAAGGTAAAGCAAATGCCCTCCACTTCTCTAGAAGAAACCACAGTGCCCAGCCATGTTCTAAGCCCTCCCGTCCTCCCTGGGCTTCTGGCAGCAGGAGTGAAAAGAGAGGAGAAGAGCACTGGGACCCGTTTGACAAAAACCGGCTTCCCACGGGAAAGTCATTCTCTACGTGCAGACATGCTCCCAGGTGCCTGTGGCAAGGGGAAGGAAATGCCATACACTGACCTGGAAGAGACCAAAGGGCCCAGGCACAGTCTGAACCCTTCCCTCATCCCGGCGGTTTTGCTAGCAGGAGTTCAACCCCAACGAACACAGCCCGGAGACCCCTGAGGCAAAAACGGCTTCCGACGAACAATAGGCGCTTGCTATGGAACACCTATCCCAAGTGGGGGTAGCCAGGTCAACAAAATGCCACACACCCAGGTGTAAGAAACAACACTGCCCATCCATGGTCTAAGCCCCTCACCTCGTCCCTGTGCTTTGGGGAGCCGGAGGGACAGCCGAGGCCCACGGCCCTGAGACCCCTTTGCAAAAAGCCGGCTTCCCACGGAGACAGTTTTCCTGAGGTGCAGACCCTCTCCCAAGTGGTTGTGGCAAGGTAAAGCAAATGCCCTCCACTTCTCTGGAAGAAACCACAGTGCCCAGCCATGTTCTAAGCCCTCCCTTCCTCCCTGGGCTTCTGGCAGCAGGAGTGAAAAGAGAGGAGCAGAGCACTGGGACCCGTTTGACAAAAACCGGCTTCCCACGGGAAAGTCTTTCTCCACGTGCAGACATGCTCCCAGGTGCCTGTGGCAAGGGGAAGGAAATGCCATACACTGACCTGGAGGATACCACAGGGCCCAAGCACAGTCTGAACCCTTCCCTCATCCCCGCGGTTTTGCTAGCAGGAGTTCAACCCCAACGAACACAGCCCGGAGACCCCTGAGGCAAAAACGGCTTTCGACGAACAATAGGCGCTTGCTGTGGAACACCTATCCCAAGTGGGGGTAGCCAGGTCAACAAAATGCCACACACCCAGGTGTAACAAACAACATTGCCCAGGCATGGTCTAAGCCCCTCACCTCGTCCCTGTGCTTTGGGGAGCCGGAGGGACAGCCGAGGCCCACGGCCCTGAGACCCCTTTGCAAAAAGCCGGCTTCCCACGGAGACAGTTTTCCTGAGGTGCAGTCCCTCTCCCAAGTGGTTGTGGCAAGGTAAAGCAAATGCCCTCCACTTCTCTGGAAGAAACCACAGTGCCCAGCCATGTTCTAAGCCCTCCCATCCTCCCTGGGCTTCTGGCAGCAGGAGTGAAAAGAGAGGAGCAGAGCACTGGGACCCGTTTGACAAAAACCGGCTTCCCACGGGAAAGTCTTTCTCCACGTGCAGACATGCTCCCAGGTGCCTGTGGCAAGGGGAAGGAAATGCCATACACTGACCTGGAAGAGACCACAGGGCCCAGGCACCGTCTGAACCCTTCCCTCAACCTGGCGATTTTGTTAGCAGGAGTTCAACCCCAACGAACACAGCCCGGAGACCCCTGAGGCAAAAACGGCTTCCGACGAACAATAGGCGCTTGCTGTGGAACACCTATCCCAAGTGGGGGTAGCCAGGTCAACAAAATGCCACACACGCAGGTGTAAGAAACAACATTGCCCAGGCATGGTCTAAGCCCCTCACCTCGTCCCTGTGCTTTGGGGAGCCGGAGGGACAGCCGAGGCCCACGGCCCTGAGACCCCTTTGCAAAAAGCCGGCTTCCCACGGAGACAGTTTTCCTGAGGTGCAGACCCTCTCCCAAGTGGTTGTGGCAAGGTAAAGCAAATGCCCTCCACTTCTCTGGAAGAAACCACAGTGCCCAGCCATGTTCTAAGCCCTCCCATCCTCCCTGGGCTCCTGGCAGCAGCAGTGAAAAGAGAGGAGCAGAGCACTGGGACCCGTTTGACAAAAACCGGCTTCCCACGGGAAAGTCTTTCTCCACGTGCAGACATGCTCCCAGGTGCCTGTGGCAAGCGGAAGGAAATGCCATACACTGACCTGGAAGAGACCACAGGGCCCAGGCACAGTCTGAACCCTTCCCTCAACCCGGCGATTTTGCTAGCAGGAGTTCAACCCCAACGAACACAGCCCGGAGACCCCTGAGGCAAAAACGGCTTCCGACGAACAATAGGCGCTTGCTGTGGAACACCTATCCCAAGTGGCGGTAGCCAGGTCAACAAAATGCCACACACCCAGGTGTAAGAAACAACATTGCCCAGGCATGGTCTAAGCCCCTCACCTCGTCCCTGTGCTTTGGGGAGCCGGAGGGACAGCCGAGGCCCACGGCCCTGAGACCCCTTTGCAAAAAGCCGGCTTCCCACGGAGACACTTTTCCTGAGGTGCAGACCCTCTCCCAAGTGGTTGTGGCAAGGTAAAGCAAATGCCCTCCACTTCTCTAGAAGAAACCACAGTGCCCAGCCATGTTCTAAGCCCTCCCGTCCTCCCTGGGCTTCTGGCAGCAGGAGTGAAAAGAGAGGAGAAGAGCACTGGGACCCGTTTGACAAAAACCGGCTTCCCACGGGAAAGTCATTCTCTACGTGCAGACATGCTCCCAGGTGCCTGTGGCAAGGGGAAGGAAATGCCATACACTGACCTGGAAGAGACCACAGGGCCCAGGCACAGTCTGAACCCTTCCCTCAACCCGGCGATTTTGCTAGCAGGAGTTCAACCCCAACGAACACAGCCCGGAGACCCCTGAGGCAAAAACGGCTTCCGACGAACAATAGGCGCTTGCTGTGGAACACCTATCCCAAGTGGCGGTAGCCAGGTCAACAAAATGCCACACACCCAGGTGTAAGAAACAACATTGCCCAGGCATGGGCTAAGCCCCTCACCTCGTCCCTGTGCTTTGGGGAGCCGGAGGGACAGCCGAGGCCCACGGCCCTGAGACCCCTTTGCAAAAAGCCGGCTTCCCACGGAGACAGTTTTCCTGAGGTGCAGACCCTCTCCCAAGTGGTTGTGGCAAGGTAAAGCAAATGCCCTCCACTTCTCTGGAAGAAACCACAGTGCCCAGCCATGTTCTAAGCCCTCCCGTCCTCCCTGGGCTTCTGGCAGCAGGAGTGAAAAGAGAGGAGCAGAGCACTGGGACCCGTTTGACAAAAACCGGCTTCCCACGGGAAAGTCTTTCTCCACGTGCAGACATGCTCCCAGGTGCCTGTGGCAAGGGGAAGGAAAGGCCATACACTGACCTGGAAGAGACCACAGGGCCCAGGCACCGTCTGAACCCTTCCCTCATCCCGGCGGTTTTGCTAGCAGGAGTTCAACCCCAACGAACACAGCCCGGAGACCCCTGAGGCAAAAACGGCTTCCGACGAACAATAGGCGCTTGCTGTGGAACACCTATCCCAAGTGGGGGTAGCCAGGTTAACAAAATGCCACACACCCAGGTGTAAGAAACAACATTGCCCAGCCATGGTCTAAGCCCCTCACCTCGTCCCTGTGCTTTGGGGAGCCGGAGGGACAGCCGAGGCCCACGGCCCTGAGACCCCTTTGCAAAAAGCCGGCTTCCCACGGAAAGAGTTTTCCTGTGGTGCAGACCCTCTCCCAAGTGGTTGTGGCAAGGTAAAGCAAATGCCCTCCACTTCTCTGGAAGAAACCACAGTGCCCAGCCATTTTCTAAGCCCTCCCATCCTCCCTGGGCTTCTGGCAGCAGCAGTGAAAAGAGAGGAGCAGAGCACTGGGACCCCTTTGACAAAAACCGGCTTCCCACGGGAAAGTCTTTCTCCACGTGCAGACATGCTCCCAGGTGCCTGTGGCAAGCGGAAGGAAATGCCATACACTGACCTGGAAGAGACCACAGGGCCCAGGCACAGTCTGAACCCTTCCCTCAACCCGGCGATTTTGCTAGCAGGAGTTCAACCCCAACGAACACAGCCCGGAGACCCCTGAGGCAAAAACGGCTTCCGACGAACAATAGGCGCTTGCTGTGGAACACCTATCCCAAGTGGCGGTAGCCAGGTCAACAAAATGCCACACACCCAGGTGTAAGAAACAACATTGCCCAGGCATGGGCTAAGCCCCTCACCTCGTCCCTGTGCTTTGGGGAGCCGGAGGGACAGCCGAGGCCCACGGCCCTGAGACCCCTTTGCAAAAAGCCGGCTTCCCACGGAGACAGTTTTCCTGAGGTGCAGACCCTCTCCCAAGTGGTTGTGGCAAGGTAAAGCAAATGCCCTCCACTTCTCTGGAAGAAACCACAGTGCCCAGCCATGTTCTAAGCCCTCCCGTCCTCCCTGGGCTTCTGGCAGCAGGAGTGAAAAGAGAGGAGCAGAGCACTGGGACCCGTTTGACAAAAACCGGCTTCCCACGGGAAAGTCTTTCTCCACGTGCAGACATGCTCCCAGGTGCCTGTGGCAAGGGGAAGGAAATGCCATACACTGACCTGGAAGAGACCACAGGGCCCAGGCACAGTCTGAACCCTTCCTTCAACCCGGCGATTTTGCTAGCAGGAGTTCAACCCCAACGAACACAGCCCGGAGACCCGTGAGGCAAAAACGTCTTCCGACGAACAACAGGCGTTTGTTGTGGAACACCTATCCCAAGTGGGGGTAGCCAGGTCAACAAAATGCCACACACCCAGGTGTAAGAAACAACATTGCCCAGGCATGGTCTAAGCCCCTCACCTCGTCCCTGTGCTTTGGGGAGCCGGAGGGACAGCCGAGGCCCACGGCCCTGAGACCCCTTTGCAAAAAGCCGGCTTCCCACGGAGACAGTTTTCCTGAGGTGCAGACCCTCTCCCAAGTGGTTGTGGCAAGGTAAAGCAAATGCCCTCCACTTCTCTAGAAGAAACCACAGTGCCCAGCCATGTTCTAAGCCCTCCCGTCCTCCCTGGGCTTCTGGCAGCAGGAGTGAAAAGAGAGGAGAAGAGCACTGGGACCCGTTTGACAAAAACCGGCTTCCCACGGGAAAGTCATTCTCTACGTGCAGACATGCTCCCAGGTGCCTGTGGCAAGGGGAAGGAAATGCCATACACTGACCTGGAAGAGACCAAAGGGCCCAGGCACAGTCTGAACCCTTCCCTCATCCCGGCGGTTTTGCTAGCAGGAGTTCAACCCCAACGAACACAGCCCGGAGACCCCTGAGGCAAAAACGGCTTCCGACGAACAATAGGCGCTTGCTGTGGAACACCTATCCCAAGTGGGGGTAGCCAGGTCAACAAAATGCCACACACCCAGGTGTAAGAAACAACACTGCCCATCCATGGTCTAAGCCCCTCACCTCGTCCCTGTGCTTTGGGGAGCCGGAGGGACAGCCGAGGCCCACGGCCCTGAGACCCCTTTGCAAAAAGCCGGCTTCCCACGGAGACAGTTTTCCTGAGGTGCAGACCCTCTCCCAAGTGGTTCTGGCAAGGTAAAGCAAATGCCCTCCACTTCTCTGGAAGAAACCACAGTGCCCAGCCATGTTCTAAGCCCTCCCTTCCTCCCTGGGCTTCTGGCAGCAGGAGTGAAAAGAGAGGAGCAGAGCACTGGGACCCGTTTGACAAAAACCGGCTTCCCACGGGAAAGTCTTTCTCCACGTGCAGACATGCTCCCAGGTGCCTGTGGCAAGGGGAAGGAAATGCCATACACTGACCTGGAGGATACCACAGGGCCCAAGCACAGTCTGAACCCTTCCCTCATTCCCGCGGTTTTGCTAGCAGGAGTTCAACCCCAACGAACACAGCCCGGAGACCCCTGAGGCAAAAACGGCTTTCGACGAACAATAGGCGCTTGCTGTGGAACACCTATCCCAAGTGGGGGTAGCCAGGTCAACAAAATGCCACACACCCAGGTGTAACAAACAACATTGCCCAGGCATGGTCTAAGCCCCTCACCTCGTCCCTGTGCTTTGGGGAGCCGGAGGGACAGCCGAGGCCCACGGCCCTGAGACCCCTTTGCAAAAAGCCGGCTTCCCACGGAGACAGTTTTCCTGAGGTGCAGTCCCTCTCCCAAGTGGTTGTGACAAGGTAAAGCAAATGCCCTCCACTTCTCTATAAGAAACCACAGTGCCCAGCCATGTTCTAAGCCCTCCCATCCTCCCTGGGCTTCTGGCAGCAGGAGTGAAAAGAGAGGAGCAGAGCACTGGGACCCGTTTGACAAAAACCGGCTTCCCACGGGAAAGTCTTTCTCCACGTGCAGACATGCTCCCAGGTGCCTGTGGCAAGGGGAAGGAAATGCCATACACTGACCTGGAAGAGACCACAGGGCCCAGGCACCGTCTGAACCCTTCCCTCAACCTGGCGATTTTGTTAGCAGGAGTTCAACCCCAACGAACACAGCCCGGAGACCCCTGAGGCAAAAACGGCTTCCGACGAACAATAGGCGCTTGCTGTGGAACACCTATCCCAAGTGGGGGTAGCCAGGTTAACAAAATGCCACACACCCAGGTGTAAGAAACAACATTGCCCAGGCATGGTCTAAGCCCCTCACCTCGTCCATGTGCTTTGGGGAGCCGGAGGGACAGCCGAGGCCCACGGCCCTGAGACCCCTTTGCAAAAAGCCGGCTTCCCACGGAGACAGTTTTCCTGAGGTGCAGACCCTCTCCCAAGTGGTTGTGGCAAGGTAAAGCAAATGCCCTCCACTTCTCTGGAAGAAACCACAGTGCCCAGCCATGTTCTAAGCCCTCCCATCCTCCCTGGGCTCCTGGCAGCAGCAGTGAAAAGAGAGGAGCAGAGCACTGGGACCCGTTTGACAAAAACCGGCTTCCCACGGGAAAGTCTTTCTCCACGTGCAGACATGCTCCCAGGTGCCTGTGGCAAGCGGAAGGAAATGCCATACACTGACCTGGAAGAGACCACAGGGCCCAGGCACAGTCTGAACCCTTCCCTCAACCCGGCGATTTTGCTAGCAGGAGTTCAACCCCAACGAACACAGCCCGGAGACCCCTGAGGCAAAAACGGCTTCCGACGAACAATAGGCGCTTGCTGTGGAACACCTATCCCAAGTGGCGGTAGCCAGGTCAACAAAATGCCACACACCCAGGTGTAAGAAACAACATTGCCCAGGCATGGGCTAAGCCCCTCACCTCGTCCCTGTGCTTTGGGGAGCCGGAGGGACAGCCGAGGCCCATGGCCCTGAGACCCCTTTGCAAAAAGCCGGCTTCCCACGGAGACAGTTTTCCTGAGGTGCAGACCCTCTCCCAAGTGGTTGTGGCAAGGTAAAGCAAATGCCCTCCACTTCTCTGGAAGAAACCACAGTGCCCAGCCATGTTCTAAGCCCTCCCGTCCTCCCTGGGCTTCTGGCAGCAGGAGTGAAATGAGAGGAGCAGAGCACTGGGACCCGTTTGACAAAAACCGGCTTCCCACGGGAAAGTCTTTCTCCACGTGCAGACATGCTCCCAGGTGCCTGTGGCAAGGGGAAGGAAATGCCATACACTGACCTGGAAGAGACCACAGGGCCCAGGCACAGTCTGAACCCTTCCCTCAACCCGGCGATTTTGCTAGCAGGAGTTCAACCCCAACGAACACAGCCCGGAGACCCGTGAGGCAAAAACGTCTTCCGACGAACAACAGGCGTTTGTTGTGGAACACCTATCCCAAGTGGGGGTAGCCAGGTCAACAAAATGCCACACACCCAGGTGTAAGAAACAACATTGCCCAGGCATGGTCTAAGCCCCTCACCTCGTCCCTGTG
Source organism: Ursus arctos (assembly GCF_023065955.2). NCBI lineage: Eukaryota > Metazoa > Chordata > Mammalia > Carnivora > Ursidae > Ursus > Ursus arctos. The sequence goes on from NW_026622886.1 coordinate 52,853,560, forward strand.
CTTTGGGGAGCCGGAGGGACAGCCGAGGCCCACGGCCCTGAGACCCCTTTGCAAAAAGCCGGCTTCCCACGGAGACAGTTTTCCTGAGGTGCAGACCCTCTCCCAAGTGGTTGTGGCAAGGTAAAGCAAATGCCCTCCACTTCTCTAGAAGAAACCACAGTGCCCAGCCATGTTCTAAGCCCTCCCGTCCTCCCTGGGCTTCTGGCAGCAGGAGTGAAAAGAGAGGAGAAGAGCACTGGGACCCGTTTGACAAAAACCGGCTTCCCACGGGAAAGTCATTCTCTACGTGCAGACATGCTCCCAGGTGCCTGTGGCAAGGGGAAGGAAATGCCATACACTGACCTGGAAGAGACCACAGGGCCCAGGCACAGTCTGAACCCTTCCCTCAACCCGGCGATTTTGCTAGCAGGAGTTCAACCCCAACGAACACAGCCCGGAGACCCCTGAGGCAAAAACAGCTTCCGACGAACAATAGGCGCTTGCTGTGGAACACCTATCCCAAGTGGCGGTAGCCAGGTCAACAAAATGCCACACACCCAGGTGTAAGAAACAACATTGCCCAGGCATGGGCTAAGCCCCTCACCTCGTCCCTGTGCTTTGGGGAGCCGGAGGGACAGCCGAGGCCCACGGCCCTGAGACCCCTTTGCAAAAAGCCGGCTTCCCACGGAGACAGATTTCCTGAGGTGCAGACCCTCTCCCAAGTGGTTGTGGCAAGGTAAAGCAAATGCCCTCCACTTCTCTGGAAGAAACCACAGTGCCCAGCCATGTTCTAAGCCCTCCCATCCTCCCTGGGCTTCTGGCAGCAGGAGTGAAAAGAGAGGAGCAGAGCACTGGGACCCATTTGACAAAAACCGGCTTCCCACGGGAAAGTCTTTCTCCACGTGCAGACATGCTCCCAGGTGCCTGTGGCAAGGGGAAGGAAATGCCATACACTGACCTGGAAGAGACCACAGGGCCCAGGCACAGTCTGAACCCTTCCCTCAACCCGGCGATTTTGCTAGCAGGAGTTCAACCCCAACGAACACAGCCCGGAGACCCGTGAGGCAAAAACGTCTTCCGACGAACAACAGGCGTTTGTTGTGGAACACGTATCCCAAGTGGGGGTAGCCAGGTCAACAAAATGCCACACACCCAGGTGTAAGAAACAACATTGCCCAGGCATGGTCTAAGCCCCTCACCTCGTCCCTGTGCTTTGGGGAGCCGGAGGGACAGCCGAGGCCCACGGCCCTGAGACCCCTTTGCAAAAAGCCGGCTTCCCACGGAGACAGTTTTCCTGAGGTGCAGACCCTCTCCCAAGTGGTTGTGGCAAGGTAAAGCAAATGCCCTCCACTTCTCTAGAAGAAACCACAGTGCCCAGCCATGTTCTAAGCCCTCCCGTCCTCCCTGGGCTTCTGGCAGCAGGAGTGAAAAGAGAGGAGAAGAGCACTGGGACCCGTTTGACAAAAACCGGCTTCCCACGGGAAAGTCATTCTCTACGTGCAACATGCTCCCAGGTGCCTGTGGCAAGGGGAAGGAAATGCCATACACTGACCTGGAAGAGACCAAAGGGCCCAGGCACAGTCTGAACCCTTCCCTCATCCCGGCGGTTTTGCTAGCAGGAGTTCAACCCCAACGAACACAGCCCGGAGACCCCTGAGGCAAAAACGGCTTCCGACGAACAATAGGCGCTTGCTGTGGAACACCTATCCCAAGAGGGGGTAGCCAGGTCAACAAAATGCCACACACCCAGGTGTAAGAAACAACACTGCCCATCCATGGTCTAAGCCCCTCACCTCGTCCCTGTGCTTTGGGGAGCCGGAGGGACAGCCGAGGCCCACGGCCCTGAGACCCCTTTGCAAAAAGCCGGCTTCCCACGGAGACACTTTTCCTGAGGTGCAGACCCTCTCCCAAGTGGTTGTGGCAAGGTAAAGCAAATGCCCTCCACTTCTCTGGAAGAAACCACAGTGCCCAGCCATGTTCTAAGCCCTCCCTTCCTCCCTGGGCTTCTGGCACCAGGAGTGAAAAGAGAGGAGCAGAGCACTGGGACCCGTTTGACAAAAACCGGCTTCCCACGGGAAAGTCTTTCTCCACGTGCAGACATGCTCCCAGGTGCCTGTGGCAAGGGGAAGGAAATGCCATACACTGACCTGGAGGATACCACAGGGCCCAAGCACAGTCTGAACCCTTCCCTCATCCCGGCGGTTTTGCTAGTAGGAGTTCAACCCCAACGAACACAGCCCGGAGACCCCTGAGGCAAAAACGGCTTTCGACGAACAATAGGCGCTTGCTGTGGAACACCTATCCCAAGTGGGGGTAGCCAGGTCAACAAAATGCCACACACCCAGGTGTAACAAACAACATTGCCCAGGCATGGTCTAAGCCCCTCACCTCGTCCCTGTGCTTTGGGGAGCCGGAGGGACAGCCGAGGCCCACGGCCCTGAGACCCCTTTGCAAAAAGCCGGCTTCCCACGGAGACAGTTTTCCTGAGGTGCAGTCCCTCTCCCAAGTGGTTGTGGCAAGGTAAAGCAAATGCCCTCCACTTCTCTGGAAGAAACCACAGTGCCCAGTCATGTTCTAAGCCCTCCCATCCTCCCTGGGCTTCTGGCAGCAGGAGTGAAAAGAGAGGAGCAGAGCACTGGGACCCGTTTGACAAAAACCGGCTTCCCACGGGAAAGTCTTTCTCCACGTGCAGACATGCTCCCAGGTGCCTGTGGCAAGGGGAAGGAAAGGCCATACACTGACCTGGAAGAGACCACAGGGCCCAGGCACAGTCTGAACCCTTCCCTCAACCTGGCGATTTTGCTAGCAGGAGTTCAACCCCAACGAACACAGCCCGGAGACCCCTGAGGCAAAAACGGCTTCCGACGAACAATAGGCGCTTGCTGTGGAACACCTATCCCAAGTGGGGGTAGCCATGTCAACAAAATGCCACACACCCAGGTGTAAGAAACAACATTGCCCAGGCATGGTCTAAGCCCCTCACCTCGTCCCTGTGCTTTGGGGAGCCGGAGGGACAGCCGAGGCACACGGCCCTGAGACCCCTTTGCAAAAAGCCGGCTTCCCACGGAGACAGTTTTCCTGAGGTGCAGACCCTCCCCCAAGTGGTTGTGGCAAGGTAAAGCAAATGCCCTCCACTTCTCTGGAAGAAACCACAGTGCCCAGCCATGTTCTAAGCCCTCCCATCCTCCCTGGGCTTCTGGCAGCAGCAGTGAAAAGAGAGGAGCAGAGCACTGGGACCCGTTTGACAAAAACCGGCTTCCCACGGGAAAGTCTTTCTCCACGTGCAGACATGCTCCCAGGTGCCTGTGGCAAGCGGAAGGAAATGCCATACACTGACCTGGAAGAGACCACAGGGCCCAGGCACAGTCTGAACCCTTCCCTCAACCCGGCGATTTTGCTAGCAGGAGTTCAACCCCAACGAACACAGCCCGGAGACCCCTGAGGCAAAAACGGCTTCCGACGAACAATAGGCGCTTGCTGTGGAACACCTATCCCAAGTGGCGGTAGCCAGGTCAACAAAATGCCACACACCCAGGTGTAAGAAACAACATTGGCCAGGCATGGGCTAAGCCCCTCACCTCGTCCCTGTGCTTTGGGGAGCCAGAGGGACAGCCGAGGCCCACGGCCCTGAGACCCCTTTGCAAAAAGCCGGCTTCCCACGGAGACAGTTTTCCTGAGGTGCAGACCCTCTCCCAAGTGGTTGTGGCAAGGTAAAGCAAATGCCCTCCACTTCTCTGGAAGAAACCACAGTGCCCAGCCATGTTCTAAGCCCTCCCGTCCTCCCTGGGCTTCTGGCAGCAGGAGTGAAAAGAGAGGAGCAGAGCACTGGGACCCGTTTGACAAAAACCGGCTTCCCACGGGAAAGTCTTTCTCCACGTGCAGACATGCTCCCAGGTGCCTGTGGCAAGGGGAAGGAAATGCCATACACTGACCTGGAAGAGACCACAGGGCCCAGGCACAGTCTGAACCCTTCCCTCATCCCGGCGATTTTGCTAGCAGGAGTTCAACCCCAACGAACACAGCCCGGAGACCCCTGAGGCAAAAACGGCTTTCGACGAACAATAGGCGCTTGCTGTGGAACACCTATCCCAAGTGGGGGTAGCCAGGTCAACAAAATGCCACACACCCAGGTGTAAGAAACAACATTGCCCAGCCATGGTCTAAGCCCCTCACCTCGTCCCTGTGCTTTGGGGAGCCGGAGGGACAGCCGAGGCCCACGGCCCTGAGACCCCTTTGCAAAAAGCCGGCTTCCCACGGAGACAGTTTTCCTGAGGTGCAGACCCTCTCCCAAGTGGTTGTGGCAAGGTAAAGCAAATGCCCTCCACTTCTCTGGAAGAAACCACAGTGCGCAGCCATGTTCTAAGCCCTCCCATCCTCCCTGGGCTTCTGGCAGCAGGAGTGAAAAGAGAGGAGCAGAGCACTGGGACCCGTTTGACAAAACCCGGCTTCCCACGGGAAAGTCTTTCTCCACGTGCAGACATGCTCCCAGGTGCCTGTGGCAAGGGGAAGGAAATGCCATACACTGACCTGGAAGAGACCACAGGGCCCAGGCACAGTCTGAACCCTTCCCTCAACCCGGCGATTTTGCTAGCAGGAGTTCAACCCCAACGAACACAGCCCGGAGACCCCTGAGGCAAAAACGGCTTCCGACGAACAATAGGCGCTTGCTGTGGAACACCTATCCCAAGTGGGGGTAGCCTGGTCAACAAAATGCCACACACCCAGGTGTAAGAAACAACATTGCCCAGCCATGGTCTAAGCCCCTCACCTCGTCCATGTGCTTTGGGGAGCCGGAGGAACAGCCGAGGCCCACGGCCCTGAGACCCCTCTGCAAAAAGCCGGCTTCCCACGGAGACAGTTTTCCTGAGGTGCAGACCCTCTCCCAAGTGGTTGTGGCAAGGTAAAGCAAATGCCCTCCACTTCTCTGGAAGAAACCACAGTGCCCAGCCATGTTCTAAGCCCTCCCTTCCTCCCTGGCCTTCTGGCAGCAGGAGTGAAAAGAGAGGAGCAGAGCACTGGGACCCGTTTGACAAAAACCGGCTTCCCACGGGAAAGTCTTTCTCCACGTGCAGACATGCTCCCAGGTGCCTGGGGCAAGGGGAAGGAAATGCCATACACTGACCTGGAGGATACCACAGGGCCCAAGCACAGTCTGAACCCTTCCCTCATCCCGGCGGTTTTGCTAGCAGGAGTTCAACCCCAACGAACACAGCCCGGAGACCCCTGAGGCAAAAACGGCTTTCGACGAACAATAGGCGCTTGCTGTGGAACACCTATCCCAAGTGGGGGTAGCCAGGTCAACAAAATGCCACACACCCAGGTGTAACAAACAACATTGCCCAGGCATGGTCTAAGCCCCTCACCTCGTCCCTGTGCTTTGGGGAGCCGGAGTGACAGCCGAGGCCCACGGCCCTGAGACCCCTTTGCAAAAAGCCGGCTTCCCACGGAGACAGTTTTCCTGAGGTGCAGTCCCTCTCCCAAGTGGTTGTGGCAAGGTAAAGCAAATGCCCTCCACTTCTCTGGAAGAAACCACAGTGCCCAGCCATGTTCTAAGCCCTCCCATCCTCCCTGGGCTTCTGGCAGCAGGAGTGAAAAGAGAGGAGCAGAGCACTGGGACCCGTTTGACAAAAACCGGCTTCCCACGGGAAAGTCTTTCTCCACGTGCAGACATGCTCCCAGGTGCCTGTGGCAAGGGGAAGGAAATGCCATACACTGACCTGGAAGAGACCACAGGGCCCAGGCACCGTCTGAACCCTTCCCTCAACCTGGCGATTTTGCTAGCAGGAGTTCAACCCCAACGAACACAGCCCGGAGACCCCTGAGGCAAAAACGGCTTCCGACGAACAATAGGCGCTTGCTGTGGAACACCTATCCCAAGTGGGGGTAGCCTGGTCAACAAAATGCCACACACCCATGTGTAAGAAACAACATTGCCCAGCCATGGTCTAAGCCCCTCACCTCGTCCCTGTGCTTTGGGGAGCCGGAGGGACAGCCGAGGCCCACGGCCCTGAGACCCGTTTGCAAAAAGCCGGCTTCCCACAGAGACAGTTTTCCTGAGGTGCAGACCCTCTCCCAAGTGGTTGTGGCAAGGTAAAGCAAATGCCCTCCACTTCTCTGGAAGAAACCACAGTGCCCAGCCATGTTCTAAGCCCTCCCGTCCTCCCAGGGCTTCTGGCAGCAGGAGTGAAAAGAGAGGAGCAGAGCACTGGGACCCATTTGACAAAAACCGGCTTCCCACGGGAAAGTCTTTCTCCACGTGCAGACATGCTCCCAGGTGCCTGTGGCAAGGGGAAGGAAATGCCATACACTGACCTGGAAGAGACCACAGGGCCCAGGCACAGTCTGAACCCTTCCCTCATCCCGGCGATTTTGCTAGCAGGAGTTCAACCCCAACGAACACAGCCCGGAGACCCCTGAGGCAAAAACGGCTTTCGACGAACAATAGGCGCTTGCTGTGGAACACCTATCCCAAGTGGGGGTAGCCAGGTCAACAAAATGCCACACACCCAGGTGTAAGAAACAACATTGCCCAGGCATGGTCTAAGCCCCTCACCTCGTCCCTGTGCTTTGGGGAGCCGGAGGGACAGCCGAGGCCCACGGCCCTGAGACCCCTTTGCAAAAAGCCGGCTTCCCACGGAGACAGTTTTCCTGAGGTGCAGACCCTCTCCCAAGTGGTTGTGGCAAGGTAAAGCAAATGCCCTCCACTTCTCTGGAAGAAACCACAGTGCCCAGGCATGTTCTAAGCCCTCCCATCCTCCCTGGGCTTCTGGAAGAAGGAGTGAAAAGAGAGGAGCAGAGCACTGGGACCCGTTTGACAAAAACCGGCTTCCCACGGGAAAGTCTTTCTCCACGTGCAGACATGCTCCCAGGTGCCTGTGGCAAGGGGAAGGAAATGCCATACACTGACCTGGAAGAGAACACAGGGCCCAGGCACAGTCTGAACCCTTCCCTCAACCCGGCGATTTTGCTAGCAGGAGTTCAACCCCAACGAACACAGCCCGGAGACCCGTGAGGCAAAAACGTCTTCCGACGAACAACAGGCGCTTGTTGTGGAACACCTATCCCAAGTGGGGGTAGCCAGGTCAACAAAATGCCACACACCCAGGTGTAAGAAACAACATTGCCCAGGCATGGTCTAAGCCCCTCACCTCGTCCCTGTGCTTTGCGGAGCCGGAGGGACAGCCGAGGCCCACGGCCCTGAGACCCCTTTGCAAAAAGCCGGCTTCCCACGGAGACACTTTTCCTGAGGTGCAGACCCTCTCCCAAGTGGTTGTGGCAAGGTAAAGCAAATGCCCTCCACTTCTCTGGAAGAAACCACAGTGCCCAGCCATGTTCTAAGCCCTCCCGTCCTCCCTGGGCTTCTGGCAGCAGGAGTGAAAAGAGAGGAGAAGAGCACTGGGACCCGTTTGACAAAAACAGGCTTCCCACGGGAAAGTCATTCTCTACGTGCAGACATGCTCCCAGGTGCCTGTGGCAAGGGGAAGGAAATGCCATACACTGACCTGGAAGAGACCAAAGGGCCCAGGCACAGTCTGAACCCTTCCCTCATCCCGGCGGTTTTGCTAGCAGGAGTTCAACCCCAACGAACACAGCCCGGAGACCCCTGAGGCAAAAACGGCTTCCGACGAACAATAGGCGCTTGCTGTGGAACACCTATCCCAAGTGGGGGTAGCCAGGTCAACAAAATGCCACACACCCAGGTATAAGAAACAACACTGCCCATCCATGGTCTAAGCCCCTCACCTCGTCCCTGTGCTTTGGGGAGCCGGAGGGACAGCCGAGGCCCACGGCCCTGAGACCCCTTTGCAAAAAGCCGGCTTCCCACGGAGAAACTTTTCCTGAGGTGCAGACCCTCTCCCAAGTGGTTGTGGCAAGGTAAAGCAAATGCCCTCCACTTCTCTGGAAGAAACCACAGTGCCCAGCCATGTTCTAAGCCCTCCCTTCCTCCCTGGCCTTCTGGCAGCAGGAGTGAAAAGAGAGGAGCAGAGCACTGGGACCCGTTTGACAAAAACCGGCTTCCCACGGGAAAGTCTTTCTCCACGTGCAGACATGCTCCCAGGTGCCTGTGGCAAGGGGAAGGAAATGCCATACACTGACCTTGAGGATACCACAGGGCCCAAGCACAGTCTGAACCCTTCCCTCATCCCGGCGGTTTTGCTAGCAGGAGTTCAACCCCAACGAACACAGCCCGGAGACCCCTGAGGCAAAAACGGCTTCCGACGAACAATAGGCGCTTGCTGTGGAACACCTATCCCAAGTGGGGGTAGCCAGGTCAACAAAATGCCACACACCCAGGTGTAAGAAACAACATTGCCCAGGCATGTGCTAAGCCCCTCACCTCGTCCCTGTGCTTTGGGGAGCCGGAGGGACAGCCGAGGCCCACGGCCCTGAGACCCCTTTGCAAAAAGCCGGCTTCCCACGGAGACAGTTTTCCTGAGGTGCAGACCCTCTCCCAAGTGGTTGTGGCAAGGTAAAGCAAATGCCCTCCACTTCTCTGGAAGAAACCACAGTGCCCAGCCATGTTCTAAGCCCTCCCGTCCTCCCTGGGCTTCTGGCAGCAGGAGTGAAAAGAGAGGAGCAGAGCACTGGGACCCGTTTGACAAAAACCGGCTTCCCACGGGAAAGTCTTTCTCCACGTGCAGACATGCTCCCAGGTGCCTGTGGCAAGGGGAAGGAAATGCCATACACTGACCTGGAAGAAACCACAGGGCCCAGGCACAGTCTGAACCATTCCCTCAACCCAGCGATTTTGCTAGCAGGAGTTCAACCCCAACGAACACAGCCCGGAGACCCCTGAGGCAAAAACGGCTTCCGACGAACAATAGGCGCTTGCTGTGGAACACCTATCCTAAGTGGGGGTAGCCTGGTCAACAAAATGCCACACACCCAGGTGTAAGAAACAACATTGCCCAGCCATGGTCTAAGCCCCTCACCTCGTCCATGTGCTTTGGGGAGCCGGAGGAACAGCCGAGGCCCACGGCCCTGAGACCCCTTTGCAAAAAGCCGGCTTCCCACGGAGACAGTTTTCCTGAGGTGCAGACCCTCTCCCAAGTGGTTGTGGCAAGGTAAAGCAAATGCCCTCCACTTCTCTGGAAGAAACCACAGTGCCCAGCCATGTTCTAAGCCCTCCCATCCTCCCTGGGCTTCTGGCAGCAGCAGTGAAAAGAGAGGAGCAGAGCACTGGGACCCGTTTGACAAAAACCGGCTTCCCACGGGAAAGTCTTTCTCCACGTGCAGACATGCTCCCAGGTGCCTGTGGCAAGGGGAAGGAAATGCCATACACTGACCTGGAAGAGACCACAGGGCCCAGGCACAGTCTGAACCCTTCCCTCAACCCGGCGATTTTGCTAGCAGGAGTTCAACCCCAACGAACACAGCCCGGAGACCCCTGAGGCAAAAACGGCTTCCGACGAACAATAGGCGCTTGCTGTGGAACACCTATCCCAAGTGGGGGTAGCCATGTCAACAAAATGCCACACACCCAGGTGTAAGAAACAACATTGCCCAGGCATGGGCTAAGCCCCTCACCTCGTCCCTGTGCTTTGGGGAGCCGGAGGGACAGCCGAGGCCCACGGCCCTGAGACCCCTTTGCAAAAAGCCGGCTTCCCACGGAGACAGTTTTCCTGAGGTGCAGACCCTCTCCCAAGTGGTTGTGGCAAGGTAAAGCAAATGCCCTCCACTTCTCTGGAAGAAACCACAGTGCCCAGCCATGTTCTAAGCCCTCCCGTCCTCCCTGGGCTTCTGGCAGCAGGAGTGAAAAGAGAGGAGCAGAGCACTGGGACCCGTTTGACAAAAACCGGCTTCCCACGGGAAAGTCTTTCTCCACGTGCAGACATGCTCCCAGGTGCCTGTGGCAAGGGGAAGGAAATGCCATACACTGACCTGGAGGAGACCACAGGGCCCAGGCACAGTCTGAACCCTTCCCTCATCCCGGCGGTTTTGCTAGCAGGAGTTCAACCCCAACGAACACAGCCCGGAGACCCCTGAGGCAAAAACGGCTTCCGACGAACAATAGGCGCTTGCTGTGGAACACCTATCCCAAGTGGCGGTAGCCAGGTCAACAAAATGCCACACACCCAGGTGTAAGAAACAACATTGGCCAGGCATGGGCTAAGCCCCTCACCTCGTCCCTGTGCTTTGGGGAGCCAGAGGGACAGCCGAGGCCCACGGCCCTGAGACCCCTTTGCAAAAAGCCGGCTTCCCACGGAGACAGTTTTCCTGAGGTGCAGACCCTCTCCCAAGTGGTTGTGGCAAGGTAAAGCAAATGCCCTCCACTTCTCTGGAAGAAACCACAGTGCCCAGCCATGTTCTAAGCCCTCCCGTCCTCCCTGGGCTTCTGGCAGCAGGAGTGAAAAGAGAGGAGCAGAGCACTGGGACCCGTTTGACAAAAACCGGCTTCCCACGGGAAAGTCTTTCTCCACGTGCAGACATGCTCCCAGGTGCCTGTGGCAAGGGGAAGGAAATGCCATACACTGACCTGGAAGAGACCACAGGGCCCAGGCACAGTCTGAACCCTTCCCTCATCCCGGCGATTTTGCTAGCAGGAGTTCAACCCCAACGAACACAGCCCGGAGACCCCTGAGGCAAAAACGGCTTTCGACGAACAATTGGCGCTTGCTGTGGAACGCCTATCCCAAGTGGGGGTAGCCAGGTCAACAAAATGCCACACACCCAGGTGTAAGAAACAACATTGCCCAGCCATGGTCTAAGCCCCTCACCTCGTCCCTGTGCTTTGGGGAGCCGGAGGGACAGCCGAGGCCCACGGCCCTGAGACCCCTTTGCAAAAAGCCGGCTTCCCACGGAGACAGTTTTCCTGAGGTGCAGACCCTCTCCCAAGTGGTTGTGGCAAGGTAAAGCAAATGCCCTCCACTTCTCTGGAAGAAACCACAGTGCGCAGCCATGTTCTAAGCCCTCCCATCCTCCCTGGGCTTCTGGCAGCAGGAGTGAAAAGAGAGGAGCAGAGCACTGGGACCCGTTTGACAAAACCCGGCTTCCCACGGGAAAGTCTTTCTCCACGTGCAGACATGCTCCCAGGTGCCTGTGGCAAGGGGAAGGAAATGCCATACACTGACCTGGAAGAGACCACAGGGCCCAGGCACAGTCTGAACCCTTCCCTCAACCCGGCGATTTTGCTAGCAGGAGTTCAACCCCAACGAACACAGCCCGGAGACCCCTGAGGCAAAAACGGCTTCCGACGAACAATAGGCGCTTGCTGTGGAACACCTATCCCAAGTGGGGGTAGCCTGGTCAACAAAATGCCACACACCCAGGTGTAAGAAACAACATTGCCCAGCCATGGTCTAAGCCCCTCACCTCGTCCATGTGCTTTGGGGAGCCGGAGGAACAGCCGAGGCCCACGGCCCTGAGACCCCTCTGCAAAAAGCCGGCTTCCCACGGAGACAGTTTTCCTGAGGTGCAGACCCTCTCCCAAGTGGTTGTGGCAAGGTAAAGCAAATGCCCTCCACTTCTCTGGAAGAAACCACAGTGCCCAGCCATGTTCTAAGCCCTCCCATCCTCCCTGGGCTTCTGGAAGAAGGAGTGAAAAGAGAGGAGCAGAGCACTGGGACCCGTTTGACAAAAACCGGCTTCCCACGGGAAAGTCTTTCTCCACGTGCAGACATGCTCCCAGGTGCCTGTGGCAAGGGGAAGGAAATGCCATACACTGACCTGGAAGAGAACACAGGGCCCAGGCACAGTCTGAACCCTTCCCTCATCCCGGCGGTTTTGCTAGCAGGAGTTCAACCCCAACGAACACAGCCCGGAGACCCCTGAGGCAAAAACGGCTTTCGACGAACAATAGGCGCTTGCTGTGGAACACCTATCCCAAGTGGGGGTAGCCAGGTCAACAAAATGCCACACACCCAGGTGTAACAAACAACATTGCCCAGGCATGGTCTAAGCCCCTCACCTCGTCCCTGTGCTTTGGGGAGCCGGAGGGACAGCCGAGGCCCACGGCCCTGAGACCCGTTTGCAAAAAGCCGGCTTCCCACAGAGACAGTTTTCCTGAGGTGCAGACCCTCTCCCAAGTGGTTGTGGCAAGGTAAAGCAAATGCCCTCCACTTCTCTGGAAGAAACCACAGTGCCCAGCCATGTTCTAAGCCCTCCCGTCCTCCCAGGGCTTCTGGCAGCAGGAGTGAAAAGAGAGGAGCAGAGCACTGGGACCCATTTGACAAAAACCGGCTTCCCACGGGAAAGTCTTTCTCCACGTGCAGACATGCTCCCAGGTGCCTGTGGCAAGGGGAAGGAAATGCCATACACTGACCTGGAAGAGAACACAGGGCCCAGGCACAGTCTGAACCCTTCCCTCAACCCGGCGATTTTGCTAGCAGGAGTTCAACCCCAACGAACACAGCCCGGAGACCCGTGAGGCAAAAACGTCTTCCGACGAACAACAGGCGCTTGTTGTGGAACACCTATCCCAAGTGGGGGTAGCCAGGTCAACAAAATGCCACACACCCAGGTGTAAGAAACAACATTGCCCAGGCATGGTCTAAGCCCCTCACCTCGTCCCTGTGCTTTGCGGAGCCGGAGGGACAGCCGAGGCCCACGGCCCTGAGACCCCTTTGCAAAAAGCCGGCTTCCCACGGAGACACTTTTCCTGAGGTGCAGACCCTCTCCCAAGTGGTTGTGGCAAGGTAAAGCAAATGCCCTCCACTTCTCTGGAAGAAACCACAGTGCCCAGCCATGTTCTAAGCCCTCCCGTCCTCCCTGGGCTTCTGGCAGCAGGAGTGAAAAGAGAGGAGAAGAGCACTGGGACCCGTTTGACAAAAACAGGCTTCCCACGGGAAAGTCATTCTCTACGTGCAGACATGCTCCCAGGTGCCTGTGGCAAGGGGAAGGAAATGCCATACACTGACCTGGAAGAGACCAAAGGGCCCAGGCACAGTCTGAACCCTTCCCTCATCCCGGCGGTTTTGCTAGCAGGAGTTCAACCCCAACGAACACAGCCCGGAGACCCCTGAGGCAAAAACGGCTTCCGACGAACAATAGGCGCTTGCTGTGGAACACCTATCCCAAGTGGGGGTAGCCAGGTCAACAAAATGCCACACACCCAGGTATAAGAAACAACACTGCCCATCCATGGTCTAAGCCCCTCACCTCGTCCCTGTGCTTTGGGGAGCCGGAGGGACAGCCGAGGCCCACGGCCCTGAGACCCCTTTGCAAAAAGCCGGCTTCCCACGGAGACACTTTTCCTGAGGTGCAGACCCTCTCCCAAGTGGTTGTGGCAAGGTAAAGCAAATGCCCTCCACTTCTCTGGAAGAAACCACAGTGCCCAGCCATGTTCTAAGCCCTCCCTTCCTCCCTGGCCTTCTGGCAGCAGGAGTGAAAAGAGAGGAGCAGAGCACTGGGACCCGTTTGACAAAAACCGGCTTCCCACGGGAAAGTCTTTCTCCACGTGCAGACATGCTCCCAGGTGCCTGTGGCAAGGGGAAGGAAATGCCATACACTGACCTTGAGGATACCACAGGGCCCAAGCACAGTCTGAACCCTTCCCTCATCCCGGCGGTTTTGCTAGCAGGAGTTCAACCCCAACGAACACAGCCCGGAGACCCCTGAGGCAAAAACGGCTTCCGACGAACAATAGGCGCTTGCTGTGGAACACCTATCCCAAGTGGGGGTAGCCAGGTCAACAAAATGCCACACACCCAGGTGTAAGAAACAACATTGCCCAGGCATGGGCTAAGCCCCTCACCTCGTCCCTGTGCTTTGGGGAGCCGGAGGGACAGCCGAGGCCCACGGCCCTGAGACCCCTTTGCAAAAAGCCGGCTTCCCACGGAGACAGTTTTCCTGAGGTGCAGACCCTCTCCCAAGTGGTTGTGGCAAGGTAAAGCAAATGCCCTCCACTTCTCTGGAAGAAACCACAGTGCCCAGCCATGTTCTAAGCCCTCCCGTCCTCCCTGGGCTTCTGGCAGCAGGAGTGAAAAGAGAGGAGCAGAGCACTGGGACCCGTTTGACAAAAACCGGCTTCCCACGGGAAAGTCTTTCTCCACGTGCAGACATGCTCCCAGGTGCCTGTGGCAAGGGGAAGGAAATGCCATACACTGACCTGGAAGAAACCACAGGGCCCAGGCACAGTCTGAACCATTCCCTCAACCCAGCGATTTTGCTAGCAGGAGTTCAACCCCAACGAACACAGCCCGGAGACCCCTGAGGCAAAAACGGCTTCCGACGAACAATAGGCGCTTGCTGTGGAACACCTATCCTAAGTGGGGGTAGCCTGGTCAACAAAATGCCACACACCCAGGTGTAAGAAACAACATTGCCCAGCCATGGTCTAAGCCCCTCACCTCGTCCATGTGCTTTGGGGAGCCGGAGGAACAGCCGAGGCCCACGGCCCTGAGACCCCTTTGCAAAAAGCCGGCTTCCCACGGAGACAGTTTTCCTGAGGGGCAGAGCCTCTCCCAAGTGGTTGTGGCAAGGTAAAGCAAATGCCCTCCACTTCTCTGGAAGAAACCACAGTGCCCAGCCATGTTCTAAGCCCTCCCGTCCTCCCTGGGCTTCTGGCAGCAGGAGTGAAAAGAGAGGAGCAGAGCACTGGGACCCGTTTGACAAAAACCGGCTTCCCACGGGAAAGTCTTTCTCCACGTGCAGACATGCTCCCAGGTGCCTGTGGCAAGGGGAAGGAAAGGCCATACACTGACCTGGAAGAGACCACAGGGCCCAGGCACCGTCTGAACCCTTCCCTCATCCCGGCGGTTTTGCTAGCAGGAGTTCAACCCCAACGAACACAGCCCGGAGACCCCTGAGGCAAAAACGGCTTCCGACGAACAATAGGCGCTTGCTGTGGAACACCTATCCCAAGTGGGGGTAGCCAGGTTAACAAAATGCCACACACCCAGGTGTAAGAAACAACATTGCCCAGCCATGGTCTAAGCCCCTCACCTCGTCCCTGTGCTTTGGGGAGCCGGAGGGACAGCCGAGGCCCACGGCCCTGAGACCCCTTTGCAAAAAGCCGGCTTCCCACGGAAAGAGTTTTCCTGTGGTGCAGACCCTCTCCCAAGTGGTTGTGGCAAGGTAAAGCAAATGCCCTCCACTTCTCTGGAAGAAACCACAGTGCCCAGCCATGTTCTAAGCCCTCCCATCCTCCCTGGGCTTCTGGCAGCAGCAGTGAAAAGAGAGGAGCAGAGCACTGGGACCCCTTTGACAAAAACCGGCTTCCCACGGGAAAGTCTTTCTCCACGTGCAGACATGCTCCCAGGTGCCTGTGGCAAGCGGAAGGAAATGCCATACACTGACCTGGAAGAGACCACAGGGCCCAGGCACAGTCTGAACCCTTCCCTCAACCCGGCGATTTTGCTAGCAGGAGTTCAACCCCAACGAACACAGCCCGGAGACCCCTGAGGCAAAAACGGCTTCCGACGAACAATAGGCGCTTGCTGTGGAACACCTATCCCAAGTGGCGGTAGCCAGGTCAACAAAATGCCACACACCCAGGTGTAAGAAACAACATTGCCCAGGCATGGGCTAAGCCCCTCACCTCGTCCCTGTGCTTTGGGGAGCCGGAGGGACAGCCGAGGCCCACGGCCCTGAGACCCCTTTGCAAAAAGCCGGCTTCCCACGGAGACACTTTTCCTGAGGTGCAGACCCTCTCCCAAGTGGTTGTGGCAAGGTAAAGCAAATGCCCTCCACTTCTCTGGAAGAAACCACAGTGCCCAGCCATGTTCTAAGCCCTCCCTTCCTCCCTGGCCTTCTGGCAGCAGGAGTGAAAAGAGAGGAGCAGAGCACTGGGACCCGTTTGACAAAAACCGGCTTCCCACGGGAAAGTCTTTCTCCACGTGCAGACATGCTCCCAGGTGCCTGTGGCAAGGGGAAGGAAATGCCATACACTGACCTTGAGGATACCACAGGGCCCAAGCACAGTCTGAACCCTTCCCTCATCCCGGCGGTTTTGCTAGCAGGAGTTCAACCCCAACGAACACAGCCCGGAGACCCGTGAGGCAAAAACGTCTTCCGACGAACAACAGGCGTTTGTTGTGGAACACCTATCCCAAGTGGGGGTAGCCAGGTCAACAAAATGCCACACACCCAGGTGTAAGAAACAACATTGCCCAGGCATGGTCTAAGCCCCTCACCTCGTCCCTGTGCTTTGGGGAGCCGGAGGGACAGCCGAGGCCCACGGCCCTGAGACCCCTTTGCAAAAAGCCGGCTTCCCACGGAGACAGTTTTCCTCAGGTGCAGACCCTCTCCCAAGTGGTTGTGGCAAGGTAAAGCAAATGCCCTCCACTTCTCTAGAAGAAACCACAGTGCCCAGCCATGTTCTAAGCCCTCCCGTCCTCCCTGGGCTTCTGGCAGCAGGAGTGAAAAGAGAGGAGAAGAGCACTGGGACCCGTTTGACAAAAACCGGCTTCCCACGGGAAAGTCATTCTCTACGTGCAGACATGCTCCCAGGTGCCTGTGGCAAGGGGAAGGAAATGCCATACACTGACCTGGAAGAGACCAAAGGGCCCAGGCACAGTCTGAACCCTTCCCTCATCCCGGCGGTTTTGCTAGCAGGAGTTCAACCCCAACGAACACAGCCCGGAGACCCCTGAGGCAAAAACGGCTTCCGACGAACAATAGGCGCTTGCTGTGGAACACCTATCCCAAGTGGGGGTAGCCAGGTCAACAAAATGCCACACACCCAGGTGTAAGAAACAACACTGCCCATCCATGGTCTAAGCCCCTCACCTCGTCCCTGTGCTTTGGGGAGCCGGAGGGACAGCCGAGGCCCACGGCCCTGAGACCCCTTTGCAAAAAGCCGGCTTCCCACGGAGACAGTTTTCCTGAGGTGCAGACCCTCTCCCAAGTGGTTGTGGCAAGGTAAAGCAAATGCCCTCCACTTCTCTGGAAGAAACCACAGTGCCCAGCCATGTTCTAAGCCCTCCCTTCCTCCCTGGGCTTCTGGCAGCAGGAGTGAAAAGAGAGGAGCAGAGCACTGGGACCCGTTTGACAAAAACCGGCTTCCCACGGGAAAGTCTTTCTCCACGTGCAGACATGCTCCCAGGTGCCTGTGGCAAGGGGAAGGAAATGCCATACACTGACCTGGAGGATACCACAGGGCCCAAGCACAGTCTGAACCCTTCCCTCATCCCCGCGGTTTTGCTAGCAGGAGTTCAACCCCAACGAACACAGCCCGGAGACCCCTGAGGCAAAAACGGCTTTCGACGAACAATAGGCGCTTGCTGTGGAACACCTATCCCAAGTGGGGGTAGCCAGGTCAACAAAATGCCACACACCCAGGTGTAACAAACAACATTGCCCAGGCATGGTCTAAGCCCCTCACCTCGTCCCTGTGCTTTGGGGAGCCGGAGGGACAGCCGAGGCCCACGGCCCTGAGACCCGTTTGCAAAAAGCCGGCTTCCCACGGAGACAGTTTTCCTGAGGTGCAGTCCCTCTCCCAAGTGGTTGTGGCAAGGTAAAGCAAATGCCCTCCACTTCTCTGGAAGAAACCACAGTGCCCAGCCATGTTCTAAGCCCTCCCATCCTCCCTGGGCTTCTGGCAGCAGGAGTGAAAAGAGAGGAGCAGAGCACTGGGACCCGTTTGACAAAAACCGGCTTCCCACGGGAAAGTCTTTCTCCACGTGCAGACATGCTCCCAGGTGCCTGTGGCAAGGGGAAGGAAATGCCATACACTGACCTGGAAGAGACCACAGGGCCCAGGCACCGTCTGAACCCTTCCCTCAACCTGGCGATTTTGTTAGCAGGAGTTCAACCCCAACGAACACAGCCCGGAGACCCCTGAGGCAAAAACGGCTTCCGACGAACAATAGGCGCTTGCTGTGGAACACCTATCCCAAGTGGGGGTAGCCAGGTCAACAAAATGCCACACACCCAGGTGTAAGAAACAACATTGCCCAGGCATGGTCTAAGCCCCTCACCTCGTCCCTGTGCTTTGGGGAGCCGGAGGGACAGCCGAGGCCCACGGCCCTGAGACCCCTTTGCAAAAAGCCGGCTTCCCACGGAGACAGTTTTCCTGAGGTGCAGACCCTCTCCCAAGTGGTTGTGGCAAGGTAAAGCAAATGCCCTCCACTTCTCTGGAAGAAACCACAGTGCCCAGCCATGTTCTAAGCCCTCCCATCCTCCCTGGGCTCCTGGCAGCAGCAGTGAAAAGAGAGGAGCAGAGCACTGGGACCCGTTTGACAAAAACCGGCTTCCCACGGGAAAGTCTTTCTCCACGTGCAGACATGCTCCCAGGTGCCTGTGGCAAGCGGAAGGAAATGCCATACACTGACCTGGAAGAGACCACAGGGCCCAGGCACAGTCTGAACCCTTCCCTCAACCCGGCGATTTTGCTAGCAGGAGTTCAACCCCAACGAACACAGCCCGGAGACCCCTGAGGCAAAAACGGCTTCCGACGAACAATAGGCGCTTGCTGTGGAACACCTATCCCAAGTGGCGGTAGCCAGGTCAACAAAATGCCACACACCCAGGTGTAAGAAACAACATTGCCCAGGCATGGGCTAAGCCCCTCACCTCGTCCCTGTGCTTTGGGGAGCCGGAGGGACAGCCGAGGCCCATGGCCCTGAGACCCCTTTGCAAAAAGCCGGCTTCCCACGGAGACAGTTTTCCTGAGGTGCAGACCCTCTCCCAAGTGGTTGTGGCAAGGTAAAGCAAATGCCCTCCACTTCTCTGGAAGAAACCACAGTGCCCAGCCATGTTCTAAGCCCTCCCGTCCTCCCTGGGCTTCTGGCAGCAGGAGTGAAAAGAGAGGAGCAGAGCACTGGGACCCGTTTGACAAAAACAGGCTTCCCACGGGAAAGTCATTCTCTACGTGCAGACATGCTCCCAGGTGCCTGTGGCAAGGGGAAGGAAATGCCATACACTGACCTGGAAGAGACCAAAGGGCCCAGGCACAGTCTGAACCCTTCCCTCATCCCGGCGGTTTTGCTAGCAGGAGTTCAACCCCAACGAACACAGCCCGGAGACCCCTGAGGCAAAAACGGCTTCCGACGAACAATAGGCGCTTGCTGTGGAACACCTATCCCAAGTGGGGGTAGCCAGGTCAACAAAATGCCACACACCCAGGTGTAAGAAACAACACTGCCCATCCATGGTCTAAGCCCCTCACCTCGTCCCTGTGCTTTGGGGAGCCGGAGGGACAGCCGAGGCCCACGGCCCTGAGACCCCTTTGCAAAAAGCCGGCTTCCCACGCAGACACTTTTCCTGAGGTGCAGACCCTCTCCCAAGTGGTTGTGGCAAGGTAAAGCAAATGCCCTCCACTTCTCTGGAAGAAACCACAGTGCCCAGCCATGTTCTAAGCCCTCCCATCCTCCTTGGGCTTCTGGCAGCAGGAGTGAAAAGAGAGGAGCAGAGCACTGGGACCCGTTTGACAAAAACCGGCTTCCCACGGGAAAGTCTTTCTCCACGTGCAGACATGCTCCCAGGTGCCTGTGGCAAGGGGAAGGAAATGCCATACACTGACCTGGAAGAGACCACAGGGCCCAGGCACAGTCTGAACCCTTCCCTCAACCCGGCGATTTTGCTAGCAGGAGTTCAACCCCAACGAACACAGCCCGGAGACCCCTGAGGCAAAAACGGCTTCCGACGAACAATAGGCGCTTGCTGTGGAACACCTCTCCCAAGTGGGGGTAGCCAGGTCAACAAAATGCCACACACCCAGGTGTAAGAAACAACATTGCCCAGGCATGGTCTAAGCCCCTCACCTCGTCCCTGTGCTTTGGGGAGCCGGAGGGACAGCCGAGGCCCATGGCCCTGAGACCCCTTTGCAAAAAGCCGGCTTTCCACGGAGACAGTTTTCCTGAGGTGCAGACCCTCTCCCAAGTGGTTGTGGCAAGGTAAAGCAAATGCCCTCCACTTCTCTGGAAGAAACCACAGTGCCCAGCCATGTTCTAAGCCCTCCCGTCCTCCCTGGGCTTCTGGCAGCAGGAGTGAAAAGAGAGGATCAGAGCACTGGGACCCGTTTGACAAAAACCGGCTTCCCACGGGAAAGTCTTTCTCCACGTGCAGACATGCTCCCAGGTGCCTGTGGCAAGGGGAAGGAAATGCCATACACTGACCTGGAAGAGACCACAGGGCCCAGGCACAGTCTGAACCCTTCCCTCAACCCGGCGATTTTGCTAGCAGGAGTTCAACCCCAACGAACACAGCCATGAGACCCGTGAGGCAAAAACGTCTTCCGACGAACAACAGGCGTTTGTTGTGGAACACCTATCCCAAGTGGGGGTAGCCAGGTCAACAAAATGCCACACACCCAGGTGTAAGAAACAACATTGCCCAGGCATGGTCTAAGCCCCTCACCTCGTCCCTGTGCTTTGGGGAGCCGGAGGGACAGCCGAGGCCCACGGCCCTGAGACCCCTTTGCAAAAAGCCGGCTTCCCACGGAGACAGTTTTCCTGAGGTGCAGACCCTCTCCCAAGTGGTTGTGGCAAGGTAAAGCAAATGCCCTCCACTTCTCTAGAAGAAACCACAGTGCCCAGCCATGTTCTAAGCCCTCCCGTCCTCCCTGGGCTTCTGGCAGCAGGAGTGAAAAGAGAGGAGAAGAGCACTGGGACCCGTTTGACAAAAACCGGCTTCCCACGGGAAAGTCATTCTCTACGTGCAGACATGCTCCCAGGTGCCTGTGGCAAGGGGAAGGAAATGCCATACACTGACCTGGAAGAGACCACAGGGCCCAGGCACAGTCTGAACCCTTCCCTCAACCCGGCGATTTTGCTAGCAGGAGTTCAACCCCAACGAACACAGCCCGGAGACCCCTGAGGCAAAAACGGCTTCCGACGAACAATAGGCGCTTGCTGTGGAACACCTATCCCAAGTGGCGGTAGCCAGGTCAACAAAATGCCACACACCCAGGTGTAAGAAACAACATTGCCCAGGCATGGGCTAAGCCCCTCACCTCGTCCCTGTGCTTTGGGGAGCCGGAGGGACAGCCGAGGCCCACGGCCCTGAGACCCCTTTGCAAAAAGCCGGCTTCCCACGGAGACAGTTTTCCTGAGGTGCAGACCCTCTCCCAAGTGGTTGTGGCAAGGTAAAGCAAATGCCCTCCACTTCTCTGGAAGAAACCACAGTGCCCAGCCATGTTCTAAGCCCTCCCGTCCTCCCTGGGCTTCTGGCAGCAGGAGTGAAAAGAGAGGAGCAGAGCACTGGGACCCGTTTGACAAAAACCGGCTTCCCACGGGAAAGTCTTTCTCCACGTGCAGACATGCTCCCAGGTGCCTGTGGCAAGGGGAAGGAAAGGCCATACACTGACCTGGAAGAGACCACAGGGCCCAGGCACCGTCTGAACCCTTCCCTCATCCCGGCGGTTTTGCTAGCAGGAGTTCAACCCCAACGAACACAGCCCGGAGACCCCTGAGGCAAAAACGGCTTCCGACGAACAATAGGCGCTTGCTGTGGAACACCTATCCCAAGTGGGGGTAGCCAGGTTAACAAAATGCCACACACCCAGGTGTAAGAAACAACATTGCCCAGCCATGGTCTAAGCCCCTCACCTCGTCCCTGTGCTTTGGGGAGCCGGAGGGACAGCCGAGGCCCACGGCCCTGAGACCCCTTTGCAAAAAGCCGGCTTCCCACGGAAAGAGTTTTCCTGTGGTGCAGACCCTCTCCCAAGTGGTTGTGGCAAGGTAAAGCAAATGCCCTCCACTTCTCTGGAAGAAACCACAGTGCCCAGCCATGTTCTAAGCCCTCCCGTCCTCCCTGGGCTTCTGGCAGCAGGAGTGAAAAGAGAGGAGCAGAGCACTGGGACCCGTTTGACAAAAACCGGCTTCCCACGGGAAAGTCTTTCTCCACGTGCAGACATGCTCCCAGGTGCCTGTGGCAAGGGGAAGGAAATGCCATACACTGACCTGGAAGAGACCACAGGGCCCAGGCACAGTCTGAACCCTTCCTTCAACCCGGCGATTTTGCTAGCAGGAGTTCAACCCCAACGAACACAGCCCGGAGACCCGTGAGGCAAAAACGTCTTCCGACGAACAACAGGCGTTTGTTGTGGAACACCTATCCCAAGTGGGGGTAGCCAGGTCAACAAAATGCCACACACCCAGGTGTAAGAAACAACATTGCCCAGGCATGGTCTAAGCCCCTCACCTCGTCCCTGTGCTTTGGGGAGCCGGAGGGACAGCCGAGGCCCACGGCCCTGAGACCCCTTTGCAAAAAGCCGGCTTCCCACGGAGACAGTTTTCCTGAGGTGCAGACCCTCTCCCAAGTGGTTGTGGCAAGGTAAAGCAAATGCCCTCCACTTCTCTAGAAGAAACCACAGTGCCCAGCCATGTTCTAAGCCCTCCCGTCCTCCCTGGGCTTCTGGCAGCAGGAGTGAAAAGAGAGGAGAAGAGCACTGGGACCCGTTTGACAAAAACCGGCTTCCCACGGGAAAGTCATTCTCTACGTGCAGACATGCTCCCAGGTGCCTGTGGCAAGGGGAAGGAAATGCCATACACTGACCTGGAAGAGACCAAAGGGCCCAGGCACAGTCTGAACCCTTCCCTCATCCCGGCGGTTTTGCTAGCAGGAGTTCAACCCCAACGAACACAGCCCGGAGACCCCTGAGGCAAAAACGGCTTCCGACGAACAATAGGCGCTTGCTATGGAACACCTATCCCAAGTGGGGGTAGCCAGGTCAACAAAATGCCACACACCCAGGTGTAAGAAACAACACTGCCCATCCATGGTCTAAGCCCCTCACCTCGTCCCTGTGCTTTGGGGAGCCGGAGGGACAGCCGAGGCCCACGGCCCTGAGACCCCTTTGCAAAAAGCCGGCTTCCCACGGAGACAGTTTTCCTGAGGTGCAGACCCTCTCCCAAGTGGTTGTGGCAAGGTAAAGCAAATGCCCTCCACTTCTCTGGAAGAAACCACAGTGCCCAGCCATGTTCTAAGCCCTCCCTTCCTCCCTGGGCTTCTGGCAGCAGGAGTGAAAAGAGAGGAGCAGAGCACTGGGACCCGTTTGACAAAAACCGGCTTCCCACGGGAAAGTCTTTCTCCACGTGCAGACATGCTCCCAGGTGCCTGTGGCAAGGGGAAGGAAATGCCATACACTGACCTGGAGGATACCACAGGGCCCAAGCACAGTCTGAACCCTTCCCTCATCCCCGCGGTTTTGCTAGCAGGAGTTCAACCCCAACGAACACAGCCCGGAGACCCCTGAGGCAAAAACGGCTTTCGACGAACAATAGGCGCTTGCTGTGGAACACCTATCCCAAGTGGGGGTAGCCAGGTCAACAAAATGCCACACACCCAGGTGTAACAAACAACATTGCCCAGGCATGGTCTAAGCCCCTCACCTCGTCCCTGTGCTTTGGGGAGCCGGAGGGACAGCCGAGGCCCACGGCCCTGAGACCCCTTTGCAAAAAGCCGGCTTCCCACGGAGACAGTTTTCCTGAGGTGCAGTCCCTCTCCCAAGTGGTTGTGGCAAGGTAAAGCAAATGCCCTCCACTTCTCTGGAAGAAACCACAGTGCCCAGCCATGTTCTAAGCCCTCCCATCCTCCCTGGGCTTCTGGCAGCAGGAGTGAAAAGAGAGGAGCAGAGCACTGGGACCCGTTTGACAAAAACCGGCTTCCCACGGGAAAGTCTTTCTCCACGTGCAGACATGCTCCCAGGTGCCTGTGGCAAGGGGAAGGAAATGCCATACACTGACCTGGAAGAGACCACAGGGCCCAGGCACCGTCTGAACCCTTCCCTCAACCTGGCGATTTTGTTAGCAGGAGTTCAACCCCAACGAACACAGCCCGGAGACCCCTGAGGCAAAAACGGCTTCCGACGAACAATAGGCGCTTGCTGTGGAACACCTATCCCAAGTGGGGGTAGCCAGGTCAACAAAATGCCACACACCCAGGTGTAAGAAACAACATTGCCCAGGCATGGTCTAAGCCCCTCACCTCGTCCCTGTGCTTTGGGGAGCCGGAGGGACAGCCGAGGCCCACGGCCCTGAGACCCCTTTGCAAAAAGCCGGCTTCCCACGGAGACAGTTTTCCTGAGGTGCAGACCCTCTCCCAAGTGGTTGTGGCAAGGTAAAGCAAATGCCCTCCACTTCTCTGGAAGAAACCACAGTGCCCAGCCATGTTCTAAGCCCTCCCATCCTCCCTGGGCTCCTGGCAGCAGCAGTGAAAAGAGAGGAGCAGAGCACTGGGACCCGTTTGACAAAAACCGGCTTCCCACGGGAAAGTCTTTCTCCACGTGCAGACATGCTCCCAGGTGCCTGTGGCAAGCGGAAGGAAATGCCATACACTGACCTGGAAGAGACCACAGGGCCCAGGCACAGTCTGAACCCTTCCCTCAACCCGGCGATTTTGCTAGCAGGAGTTCAACCCCAACGAACACAGCCCGGAGACCCCTGAGGCAAAAACGGCTTCCGACGAACAATAGGCGCTTGCTGTGGAACACCTATCCCAAGTGGCGGTAGCCAGGTCAACAAAATGCCACACACCCAGGTGTAAGAAACAACATTGCCCAGGCATGGTCTAAGCCCCTCACCTCGTCCCTGTGCTTTGGGGAGCCGGAGGGACAGCCGAGGCCCACGGCCCTGAGACCCCTTTGCAAAAAGCCGGCTTCCCACGGAGACACTTTTCCTGAGGTGCAGACCCTCTCCCAAGTGGTTGTGGCAAGGTAAAGCAAATGCCCTCCACTTCTCTAGAAGAAACCACAGTGCCCAGCCATGTTCTAAGCCCTCCCGTCCTCCCTGGGCTTCTGGCAGCAGGAGTGAAAAGAGAGGAGAAGAGCACTGGGACCCGTTTGACAAAAACCGGCTTCCCACGGGAAAGTCATTCTCTACGTGCAGACATGCTCCCAGGTGACTGTGGCAAGGGGAAGGAAATGCCATACACTGACCTGGAAGAGACCACAGGGCCCAGGCACAGTCTGAACCCTTCCCTCAACCCGGCGATTTTGCTAGCAGGAGTTCAACCCCAACGAACACAGCCCGGAGACCCCTGAGGCAAAAACGGCTTCCGACGAACAATAGGCGCTTGCTGTGGAACACCTATCCCAAGTGGCGGTAGCCAGGTCAACAAAATGCCACACACCCAGGTGTAAGAAACAACATTGCCCAGGCATGGGCTAAGCCCCTCACCTCGTCCCTGTGCTTTGGGGAGCCGGAGGGACAGCCGAGGCCCACGGCCCTGAGACCCCTTTGCAAAAAGCCGGCTTCCCACGGAGACAGTTTTCCTGAGGTGCAGACCCTCTCCCAAGTGGTTGTGGCAAGGTAAAGCAAATGCCCTCCACTTCTCTGGAAGAAACCACAGTGCCCAGCCATGTTCTAAGCCCTCCCGTCCTCCCTGGGCTTCTGGCAGCAGGAGTGAAAAGAGAGGAGCAGAGCACTGGGACCCGTTTGACAAAAACCGGCTTCCCACGGGAAAGTCTTTCTCCACGTGCAGACATGCTCCCAGGTGCCTGTGGCAAGGGGAAGGAAAGGCCATACACTGACCTGGAAGAGACCACAGGGCCCAGGCACCGTCTGAACCCTTCCCTCAACCCGGCGATTTTGCTAGCAGGAGTTCAACCCCAACGAACACAGCCCGGAGACCCCTGAGGCAAAAACGGCTTCCGACGAACAATAGGCGCTTGCTGTGGAACACCTATCCCAAGTGGCGGTAGCCAGGTCAACAAAATGCCACACACCCAGGTGTAAGAAACAACATTGCCCAGGCATGGTCTAAGCCCCTCACCTCGTCCCTGTGCTTTGGGGAGCCGGAGGGACAGCCGAGGCCCACGGCCCTGAGACCCCTTTGCAAAAAGCCGGCTTCCCACGGAGACACTTTTCCTGAGGTGCAGACCCTCTCCCAAGTGGTTGTGGCAAGGTAAAGCAAATGCCCTCCACTTCTCTAGAAGAAACCACAGTGCCCAGCCATGTTCTAAGCCCTCCCGTCCTCCCTGGGCTTCTGGCAGCAGGAGTGAAAAGAGAGGAGAAGAGCACTGGGACCCGTTTGACAAAAACCGGCTTCCCACGGGAAAGTCATTCTCTACGTGCAGACATGCTCCCAGGTGACTGTGGCAAGGGGAAGGAAATGCCATACACTGACCTGGAAGAGACCACAGGGCCCAGGCACAGTCTGAACCCTTCCCTCAACCCGGCGATTTTGCTAGCAGGAGTTCAACCCCAACGAACACAGCCCGGAGACCCCTGAGGCAAAAACGGCTTCCGACGAACAATAGGCGCTTGCTGTGGAACACCTATCCCAAGTGGCGGTAGCCAGGTCAACAAAATGCCACACACCCAGGTGTAAGAAACAACATTGCCCAGGCATGGGCTAAGCCCCTCACCTCGTCCCTGTGCTTTGGGGAGCCGGAGGGACAGCCGAGGCCCACGGCCCTGAGACCCCTTTGCAAAAAGCCGGCTTCCCACGGAGACAGTTTTCCTGAGGTGCAGACCCTCTCCCAAGTGGTTGTGGCAAGGTAAAGCAAATGCCCTCCACTTCTCTGGAAGAAACCACAGTGCCCAGCCATGTTCTAAGCCCTCCCGTCCTCCCTGGGCTTCTGGCAGCAGGAGTGAAAAGAGAGGAGCAGAGCACTGGGACCCGTTTGACAAAAACCGGCTTCCCACGGGAAAGTCTTTCTCCACGTGCAGACATGCTCCCAGGTGCCTGTGGCAAGGGGAAGGAAAGGCCATACACTGACCTGGAAGAGACCACAGGGCCCAGGCACCGTCTGAACCCTTCCCTCATCCCGGCGGTTTTGCTAGCAGGAGTTCAACCCCAACGAACACAGCCCGGAGACCCCTGAGGCAAAAACGGCTTCCGACGAACAATAGGCGCTTGCTGTGGAACACCTATCCCAAGTGGGGGTAGCCAGGTTAACAAAATGCCACACACCCAGGTGTAAGAAACAACATTGCCCAGCCATGGTCTAAGCCCCTCACCTCGTCCCTGTGCTTTGGGGAGCCGGAGGGACAGCCGAGGCCCACGGCCCTGAGACCCCTTTGCAAAAAGCCGGCTTCCCACGGAAAGAGTTTTCCTGTGGTGCAGACCCTCTCCCAAGTGGTTGTGGCAAGGTAAAGCAAATGCCCTCCACTTCTCTGGAAGAAACCACAGTGCCCAGCCATGTTCTAAGCCCTCCCATCCTCCCTGGGCTTCTGGCAGCAGCAGTGAAAAGAGAGGAGCAGAGCACTGGGACCCCTTTGACAAAAACCGGCTTCCCACGGGAAAGTCTTTCTCCACGTGCAGACATGCTCCCAGGTGCCTGTGGCAAGCGGAAGGAAATGCCATACACTGACCTGGAAGAGACCACAGGGCCCAGGCACAGTCTGAACCCTTCCCTCAACCCGGCGATTTTGCTAGCAGGAGTTCAACCCCAACGAACACAGCCCGGAGACCCCTGAGGCAAAAACGGCTTCCGACGAACAATAGGCGCTTGCTGTGGAACACCTATCCCAAGTGGCGGTAGCCAGGTCAACAAAATGCCACACACCCAGGTGTAAGAAACAACATTGCCCAGGCATGGGCTAAGCCCCTCACCTCGTCCCTGTGCTTTGGGGAGCCGGAGGGACAGCCGAGGCCCACGGCCCTGAGACCCCTTTGCAAAAAGCCGGCTTCCCACGGAGACAGTTTTCCTGAGGTGCAGACCCTCTCCCAAGTGGTTGTGGCAAGGTAAAGCAAATGCCCTCCACTTCTCTGGAAGAAACCACAGTGCCCAGCCATGTTCTAAGCCCTCCCGTCCTCCCTGGGCTTCTGGCAGCAGGAGTGAAAAGAGAGGAGCAGAGCACTGGGACCCGTTTGACAAAAACCGGCTTCCCACGGGAAAGTCTTTCTCCACGTGCAGACATGCTCCCAGGTGCCTGTGGCAAGGGGAAGGAAATGCCATACACTGACCTGGAAGAGACCACAGGGCCCAGGCACAGTCTGAACCCTTCCTTCAACCCGGCGATTTTGCTAGCAGGAGTTCAACCCCAACGAACACAGCCCGGAGACCCGTGAGGCAAAAACGTCTTCCGACGAACAACAGGCGTTTGTTGTGGAACACCTATCCCAAGTGGGGGTAGCCAGGTCAACAAAATGCCACACACCCAGGTGTAAGAAACAACATTGCCCAGGCATGGTCTAAGCCCCTCACCTCGTCCCTGTGCTTTGGGGAGCCGGAGGGACAGCCGAGGCCCACGGCCCTGAGACCCCTTTGCAAAAAGCCGGCTTCCCACGGAGACAGTTTTCCTGAGGTGCAGACCCTCTCCCAAGTGGTTGTGGCAAGGTAAAGCAAATGCCCTCCACTTCTCTAGAAGAAACCACAGTGCCCAGCCATGTTCTAAGCCCTCCCGTCCTCCCTGGGCTTCTGGCAGCAGGAGTGAAAAGAGAGGAGAAGAGCACTGGGACCCGTTTGACAAAAACCGGCTTCCCACGGGAAAGTCATTCTCTACGTGCAGACATGCTCCCAGGTGCCTGTGGCAAGGGGAAGGAAATGCCATACACTGACCTGGAAGAGACCAAAGGGCCCAGGCACAGTCTGAACCCTTCCCTCATCCCGGCGGTTTTGCTAGCAGGAGTTCAACCCCAACGAACACAGCCCGGAGACCCCTGAGGCAAAAACGGCTTCCGACGAACAATAGGCGCTTGCTGTGGAACACCTATCCCAAGTGGGGGTAGCCAGGTCAACAAAATGCCACACACCCAGGTGTAAGAAACAACACTGCCCATCCATGGTCTAAGCCCCTCACCTCGTCCCTGTGCTTTGGGGAGCCGGAGGGACAGCCGAGGCCCACGGCCCTGAGACCCCTTTGCAAAAAGCCGGCTTCCCACGGAGACAGTTTTCCTGAGGTGCAGACCCTCTCCCAAGTGGTTCTGGCAAGGTAAAGCAAATGCCCTCCACTTCTCTGGAAGAAACCACAGTGCCCAGCCATGTTCTAAGCCCTCCCTTCCTCCCTGGGCTTCTGGCAGCAGGAGTGAAAAGAGAGGAGCAGAGCACTGGGACCCGTTTGACAAAAACCGGCTTCCCACGGGAAAGTCTTTCTCCACGTGCAGACATGCTCCCAGGTGCCTGTGGCAAGGGGAAGGAAATGCCATACACTGACCTGGAGGATACCACAGGGCCCAAGCACAGTCTGAACCCTTCCCTCATTCCCGCGGTTTTGCTAGCAGGAGTTCAACCCCAACGAACACAGCCCGGAGACCCCTGAGGCAAAAACGGCTTTCGACGAACAATAGGCGCTTGCTGTGGAACACCTATCCCAAGTGGGGGTAGCCAGGTCAACAAAATGCCACACACCCAGGTGTAACAAACAACATTGCCCAGGCATGGTCTAAGCCCCTCACCTCGTCCCTGTGCTTTGGGGAGCCGGAGGGACAGCCGAGGCCCACGGCCCTGAGACCCCTTTGCAAAAAGCCGGCTTCCCACGGAGACAGTTTTCCTGAGGTGCAGTCCCTCTCCCAAGTGGTTGTGACAAGGTAAAGCAAATGCCCTCCACTTCTCTATAAGAAACCACAGTGCCCAGCCATGTTCTAAGCCCTCCCATCCTCCCTGGGCTTCTGGCAGCAGGAGTGAAAAGAGAGGAGCAGAGCACTGGGACCCGTTTGACAAAAACCGGCTTCCCACGGGAAAGTCTTTCTCCACGTGCAGACATGCTCCCAGGTGCCTGTGGCAAGGGGAAGGAAATGCCATACACTGACCTGGAAGAGACCACAGGGCCCAGGCACCGTCTGAACCCTTCCCTCAACCTGGCGATTTTGTTAGCAGGAGTTCAACCCCAACGAACACAGCCCGGAGACCCCTGAGGCAAAAACGGCTTCCGACGAACAATAGGCGCTTGCTGTGGAACACCTATCCCAAGTGGGGGTAGCCAGGTTAACAAAATGCCACACACCCAGGTGTAAGAAACAACATTGCCCAGGCATGGTCTAAGCCCCTCACCTCGTCCATGTGCTTTGGGGAGCCGGAGGGACAGCCGAGGCCCACGGCCCTGAGACCCCTTTGCAAAAAGCCGGCTTCCCACGGAGACAGTTTTCCTGAGGTGCAGACCCTCTCCCAAGTGGTTGTGGCAAGGTAAAGCAAATGCCCTCCACTTCTCTGGAAGAAACCACAGTGCCCAGCCATGTTCTAAGCCCTCCCATCCTCCCTGGGCTCCTGGCAGCAGCAGTGAAAAGAGAGGAGCAGAGCACTGGGACCCGTTTGACAAAAACCGGCTTCCCACGGGAAAGTCTTTCTCCACGTGCAGACATGCTCCCAGGTGCCTGTGGCAAGCGGAAGGAAATGCCATACACTGACCTGGAAGAGACCACAGGGCCCAGGCACAGTCTGAACCCTTCCCTCAACCCGGCGATTTTGCTAGCAGGAGTTCAACCCCAACGAACACAGCCCGGAGACCCCTGAGGCAAAAACGGCTTCCGACGAACAATAGGCGCTTGCTGTGGAACACCTATCCCAAGTGGCGGTAGCCAGGTCAACAAAATGCCACACACCCAGGTGTCAGAAACAACATTGCCCAGGCATGGGCTAAGCCCCTCACCTCGTCCCTGTGCTTTGGGGAGCCGGAGGGACAGCCGAGGCCCATGGCCCTGAGACCCCTTTGCAAAAAGCCGGCTTCCCACGGAGACAGTTTTCCTGAGGTGCAGACCCTCTCCCAAGTGGTTGTGGCAAGGTAAAGCAAATGCCCTCCACTTCTCTGGAAGAAACCACAGTGCCCAGCCATGTTCTAAGCCCTCCCGTCCTCCCTGGGCTTCTGGCAGCAGGAGTGAAATGAGAGGAGCAGAGCACTGGGACCCGTTTGACAAAAACCGGCTTCCCACGGGAAAGTCTTTCTCCACGTGCAGACATGCTCCCAGGTGCCTGTGGCAAGGGGAAGGAAATGCCATACACTGACCTGGAAGAGACCACAGGGCCCAGGCACAGTCTGAACCCTTCCCTCAACCCGGCGATTTTGCTAGCAGGAGTTCAACCCCAACGAACACAGCCCGGAGACCCGTGAGGCAAAAACGTCTTCCGACGAACAACAGGCGTTTGTTGTGGAACACCTATCCCAAGTGGGGGTAGCCAGGTCAACAAAATGCCACACACCGAGGTGTAAGAAACAACATTGCCCAGGCATGGTCTAAGCCCCTCACCTCGTCCCTGTGCTTTGGGGAGCCGGAGGGACAGCCGAGGCCCACGGCCCTGAGACCCCTTTGCAAAAAGCCGGCTTCCCACGGAGACAGTTTTCCTGAGGTGCAGACCCTCTCCCAAGTGGTTGTGGCAAGGTAAAGCAAATGCCCTCCACTTCTCTAGAAGAAACCACAGTGCCCAGCCATGTTCTAAGCCCTCCCGTCCTCCCTGGGCTTCTGGCAGCAGGAGTGAAAAGAGAGGAGAAGAGCACTGGGACCCGTTTGACAAAAACCGGCTTCCCACGGGAAAGTCATTCTCTACGTGCAGACATGCTCCCAGGTGCCTGTGGCAAGGGGAAGGAAATGCCATACACTGACCTGGAAGAGACCACAGGGCCCAGGCACAGTCTGAACCCTTCCCTCAACCCGGCGATTTTGCTAGCAGGAGTTCAACCCCAACGAACACAGCCCGGAGACCCCTGAGGCAAAAACAGCTTCCGACGAACAATAGGCGCTTGCTGTGGAACACCTATCCCAAGTGGCGGTAGCCAGGTCAACAAAATGCCACACACCCAGGTGTAAGAAACAACATTGCCCAGGCATGGGCTAAGCCCCTCACCTCGTCCCTGTGCTTTGGGGAGCCGGAGGGACAGCCGAGGCCCACGGCCCTGAGACCCCTTTGCAAAAAGCCGGCTTCCCACGGAGACAGATTTCCTGAGGTGCAGACCCTCTCCCAAGTGGTTGTGGCAAGGTAAAGCAAATGCCCTCCACTTCTCTGGAAGAAACCACAGTGCCCAGCCATGTTCTAAGCCCTCCCATCCTCCCTGGGCTTCTGGCAGCAGGAGTGAAAAGAGAGGAGCAGAGCACTGGGACCCATTTGACAAAAACCGGCTTCCCACGGGAAAGTCTTTCTCCACGTGCAGACATGCTCCCAGGTGCCTGTGGCAAGGGGAAGGAAATGCCATACACTGACCTGGAAGAGACCACAGGGCCCAGGCACAGTCTGAACCCTTCCCTCAACCCGGCGATTTTGCTAGCAGGAGTTCAACCCCAACGAACACAGCCCGGAGACCCGTGAGGCAAAAACGTCTTCCGACAAACAACAGGCGTTTGTTGTGGAACACGTATCCCAAGTGGGGGTAGCCAGGTCAACAAAATGCCACACACCCAGGTGTAAGAAACAACATTGCCCAGGCATGGTCTAAGCCCCTCACCTCGTCCCTGTGCTTTGGGGAGCCGGAGGGACAGCCGAGGCCCACGGCCCTGAGACCCCTTTGCAAAAAGCCGGCTTCCCACGGAGACAGTTTTCCTGAGGTGCAGACCCTCTCCCAAGTGGTTGTGGCAAGGTAAAGCAAATGCCCTCCACTTCTCTAGAAGAAACCACAGTGCCCAGCCATGTTCTAAGCCCTCCCGTCCTCCCTGGGCTTCTGGCAGCAGGAGTGAAAAGAGAGGAGAAGAGCACTGGGACCCGTTTGACAAAAACCGGCTTCCCACGGGAAAGTCATTCTCTACGTGCAACATGCTCCCAGGTGCCTGTGGCAAGGGGAAGGAAATGCCATACACTGACCTGGAAGAGACCAAAGGGCCCAGGCACAGTCTGAACCCTTCCCTCATCCCGGCGGTTTTGCTAGCAGGAGTTCAACCCCAACGAACACAGCCCGGAGACCCCTGAGGCAAAAACGGCTTCCGACGAACAATAGGCGCTTGCTGTGGAACACCTATCCCAAGAGGGGGTAGCCAGGTCAACAAAATGCCACACACCCAGGTGTAAGAAACAACACTGCCCATCCATGGTCTAAGCCCCTCACCTCGTCCCTGTGCTTTGGGGAGCCGGAGGGACAGCCGAGGCCCACGGCCCTGAGACCCCTTTGCAAAAAGCCGGCTTCCCACGGAGACACTTTTCCTGAGGTGCAGACCCTCTCCCAAGTGGTTGTGGCAAGGTAAAGCAAATGCCCTCCACTTCTCTGGAAGAAACCACAGTGCCCAGCCATGTTCTAAGCCCTCCCTTCCTCCCTGGGCTTCTGGCACCAGGAGTGAAAAGAGAGGAGCAGAGCACTGGGACCCGTTTGACAAAAACCGGCTTCCCACGGGAAAGTCTTTCTCCACGTGCAGACATGCTCCCAGGTGCCTGTGGCAAGGGGAAGGAAATGCCATACACTGACCTGGAGGATACCACAGGGCCCAAGCACAGTCTGAACCCTTCCCTCATCCCGGCGGTTTTGCTAGTAGGAGTTCAACCCCAACGAACACAGCCCGGAGACCCCTGAGGCAAAAACGGCTTTCGACGAACAATAGGCGCTTGCTGTGGAACACCTATCCCAAGTGGGGGTAGCCAGGTCAACAAAATGCCACACACCCAGGTGTAACAAACAACATTGCCCAGGCATGGTCTAAGCCCCTCACCTCGTCCCTGTGCTTTGGGGAGCCGGAGGGACAGCCGAGGCCCACGGCCCTGAGACCCCTTTGCAAAAAGCCGGCTTCCCACGGAGACAGTTTTCCTGAGGTGCAGTCCCTCTCCCAAGTGGTTGTGGCAAGGTAAAGCAAATGCCCTCCACTTCTCTGGAAGAAACCACAGTGCCCAGTCATGTTCTAAGCCCTCCCATCCTCCCTGGGCTTCTGGCAGCAGGAGTGAAAAGAGAGGAGCAGAGCACTGGGACCCGTTTGACAAAAACCGGCTTCCCACGGGAAAGTCTTTCTCCACGTGCAGACATGCTCCCAGGTGCCTGTGGCAAGGGGAAGGAAAGGCCATACACTGACCTGGAAGAGACCACAGGGCCCAGGCACAGTCTGAACCCTTCCCTCAACCTGGCGATTTTGCTAGCAGGAGTTCAACCCCAACGAACACAGCCCGGAGACCCCTGAGGCAAAAACGGCTTCCGACGAACAATAGGCGCTTGCTGTGGAACACCTATCCCAAGTGGGGGTAGCCATGTCAACAAAATGCCACACACCCAGGTGTAAGAAACAACATTGCCCAGGCATGGTCTAAGCCCCTCACCTCGTCCCTGTGCTTTGGGGAGCCGGAGGGACAGCCGAGGCACACGGCCCTGAGACCCCTTTGCAAAAAGCCGGCTTCCCACGGAGACAGTTTTCCTGAGGTGCAGACCCTCCCCCAAGTGGTTGTGGCAAGGTAAAGCAAATGCCCTCCACTTCTCTGGAAGAAACCACAGTGCCCAGCCATGTTCTAAGCCCTCCCATCCTCCCTGGGCTTCTGGCAGCAGCAGTGAAAAGAGAGGAGCAGAGCACTGGGACCCGTTTGACAAAAACCGGCTTCCCACGGGAAAGTCTTTCTCCACGTGCAGACATGCTCCCAGGTGCCTGTGGCAAGCGGAAGGAAATGCCATACACTGACCTGGAAGAGACCACAGGGCCCAGGCACAGTCTGAACCCTTCCCTCAACCCGGCGATTTTGCTAGCAGGAGTTCAACCCCAACGAACACAGCCCGGAGACCCCTGAGGCAAAAACGGCTTCCGACGAACAATAGGCGCTTGCTGTGGAACACCTATCCCAAGTGGCGGTAGCCAGGTCAACAAAATGCCACACACCCAGGTGTAAGAAACAACATTGGCCAGGCATGGGCTAAGCCCCTCACCTCGTCCCTGTGCTTTGGGGAGCCAGAGGGACAGCCGAGGCCCACGGCCCTGAGACCCCTTTGCAAAAAGCCGGCTTCCCACGGAGACAGTTTTCCTGAGGTGCAGACCCTCTCCCAAGTGGTTGTGGCAAGGTAAAGCAAATGCCCTCCACTTCTCTGGAAGAAACCACAGTGCCCAGCCATGTTCTAAGCCCTCCCGTCCTCCCTGGGCTTCTGGCAGCAGGAGTGAAAAGAGAGGAGCAGAGCACTGGGACCCGTTTGACAAAAACCGGCTTCCCACGGGAAAGTCTTTCTCCACGTGCAGACATGCTCCCAGGTGCCTGTGGCAAGGGGAAGGAAATGCCATACACTGACCTGGAAGAGACCACAGGGCCCAGGCACAGTCTGAACCCTTCCCTCATCCCGGCGATTTTGCTAGCAGGAGTTCAACCCCAACGAACACAGCCCGGAGACCCCTGAGGCAAAAACGGCTTCCGACGAACAATAGGCGCTTGCTGTGGAACACCTATCCCAAGTGGGGGTAGCCTGGTCAACAAAATGCCACACACCCAGGTGTAAGAAACAACATTGCCCAGCCATGGTCTAAGCCCCTCACCTCGTCCATGTGCTTTGGGGAGCCGGAGGAACAGCCGAGGCCCACGGCCCTGAGACCCCTCTGCAAAAAGCCGGCTTCCCACGGAGACAGTTTTCCTGAGGTGCAGACCCTCTCCCAAGTGGTTGTGGCAAGGTAAAGCAAATGCCCTCCACTTCTCTGGAAGAAACCACAGTGCCCAGCCATGTTCTAAGCCCTCCCTTCCTCCCTGGCCTTCTGGCAGCAGGAGTGAAAAGAGAGGAGCAGAGCACTGGGACCCGTTTGACAAAAACCGGCTTCCCACGGGAAAGTCTTTCTCCACGTGCAGACATGCTCCCAGGTGCCTGGGGCAAGGGGAAGGAAATGCCATACACTGACCTGGAGGATACCACAGGGCCCAAGCACAGTCTGAACCCTTCCCTCATCCCGGCGGTTTTGCTAGCAGGAGTTCAACCCCAACGAACACAGCCCGGAGACCCCTGAGGCAAAAACGGCTTTCGACGAACAATAGGCGCTTGCTGTGGAACACCTATCCCAAGTGGGGGTAGCCAGGTCAACAAAATGCCACACACCCAGGTGTAACAAACAACATTGCCCAGGCATGGTCTAAGCCCCTCACCTCGTCCCTGTGCTTTGGGGAGCCGGAGTGACAGCCGAGGCCCACGGCCCTGAGACCCCTTTGCAAAAAGCCGGCTTCCCACGGAGACAGTTTTCCTGAGGTGCAGTCCCTCTCCCAAGTGGTTGTGGCAAGGTAAAGCAAATGCCCTCCACTTCTCTGGAAGAAACCACAGTGCCCAGCCATGTTCTAAGCCCTCCCATCCTCCCTGGGCTTCTGGCAGCAGGAGTGAAAAGAGAGGAGCAGAGCACTGGGACCCGTTTGACAAAAACCGGCTTCCCACGGGAAAGTCTTTCTCCACGTGCAGACATGCTCCCAGGTGCCTGTGGCAAGGGGAAGGAAATGCCATACACTGACCTGGAAGAGACCACAGGGCCCAGGCACCGTCTGAACCCTTCCCTCAACCTGGCGATTTTGCTAGCAGGAGTTCAACCCCAACGAACACAGCCCGGAGACCCCTGAGGCAAAAACGGCTTCCGACGAACAATAGGCGCTTGCTGTGGAACACCTATCCCAAGTGGGGGTAGCCTGGTCAACAAAATGCCACACACCCATGTGTAAGAAACAACATTGCCCAGCCATGGTCTAAGCCCCTCACCTCGTCCCTGTGCTTTGGGGAGCCGGAGGGACAGCCGAGGCCCACGGCCCTGAGACCCGTTTGCAAAAAGCCGGCTTCCCACAGAGACAGTTTTCCTGAGGTGCAGACCCTCTCCCAAGTGGTTGTGGCAAGGTAAAGCAAATGCCCTCCACTTCTCTGGAAGAAACCACAGTGCCCAGCCATGTTCTAAGCCCTCCCGTCCTCCCAGGGCTTCTGGCAGCAGGAGTGAAAAGAGAGGAGCAGAGCACTGGGACCCATTTGACAAAAACCGGCTTCCCACGGGAAAGTCTTTCTCCACGTGCAGACATGCTCCCAGGTGCCTGTGGCAAGGGGAAGGAAATGCCATACACTGACCTGGAAGAGACCACAGGGCCCAGGCACAGTCTGAACCCTTCCCTCATCCCGGCGATTTTGCTAGCAGGAGTTCAACCCCAACGAACACAGCCCGGAGACCCCTGAGGCAAAAACGGCTTTCGACGAACAATAGGCGCTTGCTGTGGAACACCTATCCCAAGTGGGGGTAGCCAGGTCAACAAAATGCCACACACCCAGGTGTAAGAAACAACATTGCCCAGGCATGGTCTAAGCCCCTCACCTCGTCCCTGTGCTTTGGGGAGCCGGAGGGACAGCCGAGGCCCACGGCCCTGAGACCCCTTTGCAAAAAGCCGGCTTCCCACGGAGACAGTTTTCCTGAGGTGCAGACCCTCTCCCAAGTGGTTGTGGCAAGGTAAAGCAAATGCCCTCCACTTCTCTGGAAGAAACCACAGTGCCCAGGCATGTTCTAAGCCCTCCCATCCTCCCTGGGCTTCTGGAAGAAGGAGTGAAAAGAGAGGAGCAGAGCACTGGGACCCGTTTGACAAAAACCGGCTTCCCACGGGAAAGTCTTTCTCCACGTGCAGACATGCTCCCAGGTGCCTGTGGCAAGGGGAAGGAAATGCCATACACTGACCTGGAAGAGAACACAGGGCCCAGGCACAGTCTGAACCCTTCCCTCAACCCGGCGATTTTGCTAGCAGGAGTTCAACCCCAACGAACACAGCCCGGAGACCCGTGAGGCAAAAACGTCTTCCGACGAACAACAGGCGCTTGTTGTGGAACACCTATCCCAAGTGGGGGTAGCCAGGTCAACAAAATGCCACACACCCAGGTGTAAGAAACAACATTGCCCAGGCATGGTCTAAGCCCCTCACCTCGTCCCTGTGCTTTGCGGAGCCGGAGGGACAGCCGAGGCCCACGGCCCTGAGACCCCTTTGCAAAAAGCCGGCTTCCCACGGAGACACTTTTCCTGAGGTGCAGACCCTCTCCCAAGTGGTTGTGGCAAGGTAAAGCAAATGCCCTCCACTTCTCTGGAAGAAACCACAGTGCCCAGCCATGTTCTAAGCCCTCCCGTCCTCCCTGGGCTTCTGGCAGCAGGAGTGAAAAGAGAGGAGAAGAGCACTGGGACCCGTTTGACAAAAACAGGCTTCCCACGGGAAAGTCATTCTCTACGTGCAGACATGCTCCCAGGTGCCTGTGGCAAGGGGAAGGAAATGCCATACACTGACCTGGAAGAGACCAAAGGGCCCAGGCACAGTCTGAACCCTTCCCTCATCCCGGCGGTTTTGCTAGCAGGAGTTCAACCCCAACGAACACAGCCCGGAGACCCCTGAGGCAAAAACGGCTTCCGACGAACAATAGGCGCTTGCTGTGGAACACCTATCCCAAGTGGGGGTAGCCAGGTCAACAAAATGCCACACACCCAGGTATAAGAAACAACACTGCCCATCCATGGTCTAAGCCCCTCACCTCGTCCCTGTGCTTTGGGGAGCCGGAGGGACAGCCGAGGCCCACGGCCCTGAGACCCCTTTGCAAAAAGCCGGCTTCCCACGGAGAAACTTTTCCTGAGGTGCAGACCCTCTCCCAAGTGGTTGTGGCAAGGTAAAGCAAATGCCCTCCACTTCTCTGGAAGAAACCACAGTGCCCAGCCATGTTCTAAGCCCTCCCTTCCTCCCTGGCCTTCTGGCAGCAGGAGTGAAAAGAGAGGAGCAGAGCACTGGGACCCGTTTGACAAAAACCGGCTTCCCACGGGAAAGTCTTTCTCCACGTGCAGACATGCTCCCAGGTGCCTGTGGCAAGGGGAAGGAAATGCCATACACTGACCTTGAGGATACCACAGGGCCCAAGCACAGTCT
Organism: Ursus arctos; assembly: GCF_023065955.2. Taxonomy (NCBI): domain Eukaryota; kingdom Metazoa; phylum Chordata; class Mammalia; order Carnivora; family Ursidae; genus Ursus; species Ursus arctos. Next base: position 52,892,012 of record NW_026622886.1, read on the forward strand.
GAACCCTTCCCTCATCCCGGCGGTTTTGCTAGCAGGAGTTCAACCCCAACGAACACAGCCCGGAGACCCCTGAGGCAAAAACGGCTTCCGACGAACAATAGGCGCTTGCTGTGGAACACCTATCCCAAGTGGGGGTAGCCAGGTCAACAAAATGCCACACACCCAGGTGTAAGAAACAACATTGCCCAGGCATGTGCTAAGCCCCTCACCTCGTCCCTGTGCTTTGGGGAGCCGGAGGGACAGCCGAGGCCCACGGCCCTGAGACCCCTTTGCAAAAAGCCGGCTTCCCACGGAGACAGTTTTCCTGAGGTGCAGACCCTCTCCCAAGTGGTTGTGGCAAGGTAAAGCAAATGCCCTCCACTTCTCTGGAAGAAACCACAGTGCCCAGCCATGTTCTAAGCCCTCCCGTCCTCCCTGGGCTTCTGGCAGCAGGAGTGAAAAGAGAGGAGCAGAGCACTGGGACCCGTTTGACAAAAACCGGCTTCCCACGGGAAAGTCTTTCTCCACGTGCAGACATGCTCCCAGGTGCCTGTGGCAAGGGGAAGGAAATGCCATACACTGACCTTGAGGATACCACAGGGCCCAAGCACAGTCTGAACCATTCCCTCATCCCGGCGGTTTTGCTAGCAGGAGTTCAACCCCAACGAACACAGCCCGGAGACCCCTGAGGCAAAAACGGCTTCCGACGAACAATAGGCGCTTGCTGTGGAACACCTATCCCAAGTGGGGGTAGCCAGGTCAACAAAATGCCACACACCCAGGTGTAACAAACAACATTGCCCAGGCATGGTCTAAGCCCCTCACCTCGTCCCTGTGCTTTGGGGAGCCGGAGGGACAGCCGAGGCCCACGGCCCTGAGACCCCTTTGCAAAAAGCCGGCTTTCCACGGAGACAGTTTTCCTGAGGTGCCGTCCCTCTCCCAAGTGGTTGTGGCAAGGTAAAGTAAATGCCCTCCACTTCTCTGGAAGAAACCACAGTGCCCAGCCATGTTCTAAGCCCTCCCATCCTCCCTGGGCTTCTGGCAGCAGGAGTGAAAAGAGAGGAGCAGAGCACTGGGTCCCGTTTGACAAAAACCGGCTTCCCACGGGAAAGTCTTTCTCCACGTGCAGACATGCTCCCAGGTGCCTGTGGCAAGGGGAAGGAAAGGCCATACACTGACCTGGAAGAGACCACAGGGCCCAGGCACCGTCTGAACCCTTCCCTCATCCCGGCGGTTTTGCTAGCAGGAGTTCAACCCCAACGAACACAGCCCGGAGACCCCTGAGGCAAAAACGGCTTCCGACGAACAATAGGCGCTTGCTGTGGAACACCTATCCCAAGTGGGGGTAGCCAGGTCAACAAAATGCCACACACCCAGGTGTAAGAAACAACATTGCCCAGGCATGTGCTAAGCCCCTCACCTCGTCCCTGTGCTTTGGGGAGCCGGAGGGACAGCCGAGGCCCACGGCCCTGAGACCCCTTTGCAAAAAGCCGGCTTCCCACGGAGACAGTTTTCCTGAGGTGCAGACCCTCTCCCAAGTGGTTGTGGCAAGGTAAAGCAAATGCCCTCCACTTCTCTGGAAGAAACCACAGTGCCCAGCCATGTTCTAAGCCCTCCCGTCCTCCCTGGGCTTCTGGCAGCAGGAGTGAAAAGAGAGGAGCAGAGCACTGGGACCCGTTTGACAAAAACCGGCTTCCCACGGGAAAGTCTTTCTCCACGTGCAGACATGCTCCCAGGTGCCTGTGGCAAGGGGAAGGAAATGCCATACACTGACCTGGAAGAGACCACAGGGCCCAGGCATAGTTTGAACCCTTCCCTCAACCCAGCGATTTTGCTAGCAGGAGTTCAACCCCAACGAACACAGCCCGGAGACCCCTGAGGCAAAAACGGCTTCCGACGAACAATAGGCGCTTGCTGTGGAACACCTATCCCAAGTGGGGGTAGCCTGGTCAACAAAATGCCACACACCCAGGTGTAAGAAACAATATTGCCCAGCCATGGTCTAAGCCCCTCACCTCGTCCATGTGCTTTGGGGAGCCGGAGGAACAGCCGAGGCCCACGGCCCTGAGACCCCTTTGCAAAAAGCCGGCTTCCCACGGAGACAGTTTTCCTGAGGTGCAGACCCTCTCCCAAGTGGTTGTGGCAAGGTAAAGCAAATGCCCTCCACTTCTGTGGAAGAAACCACAGTGCCCAGCCATGTTCTAAGCCCTCCCTTCCTCCCTGGCCTTCTGGCAGCAGGAGTGAAAAGAGAGGAGCAGAGCACTGGGACCCGTTTGACAAAAACCGGCTTCCCACGGGAAAGTCTTTCTCCACGTGCAGACATGCTCCCAGGTGCCTGTGGCAAGGGGAAGGAAATGCCATACACTGACCTTGAGGATACCACAGGGCCCAAGCACAGTCTGAACCATTCCCTCATCCCGGCGGTTTTGCTAGCAGGAGTTCAACCCCAACGAACACAGCCCGGAGACCCCTGAGGCAAAAACGGCTTCCGACGAACAATAGGCGCTTGCTGTGGAACACCTATCCCAAGTGGGGGTAGCCAGGTCAACAAAATGCCACACACCCAGGTGTAACAAACAACATTGCCCAGGCATGGTCTAAGCCCCTCACCTCGTCCCTGTGCTTTGGGGAGCCGGAGGGACAGCCGAGGCCCACGGCCCTGAGACCCCTTTGCAAAAAGCCGGCTTTCCACGGAGACAGTTTTCCTGAGGTGCCGTCCCTCTCCCAAGTGGTTGTGGCAAGGTAAAGCAAATGCCCTCCACTTCTCTGGAAGAAACCACAGTGCCCAGCCATGTTCTAAGCCCTCCCATCCTCCCTGGGCTTCTGGCAGCAGGAGTGAAAAGAGAGGAGCAGAGCACTGGGTCCCGTTTGACAAAAACCGGCTTCCCACGGGAAAGTCTTTCTCCACGTGCAGACATGCTCCCAGGTGCCTGTGGCAAGGGGAAGGAAAGGCCATACACTGACCTGGAAGAGACCACAGGGCCCAGGCACCGTCTGAACCCTTCCCTCATCCCGGCGGTTTTGCTAGCAGGAGTTCAACCCCAACGAACACAGCCCGGAGACCCCTGAGGCAAAAACGGCTTCCGACGAACAATAGGCGCTTGCTGTGGAACACCTATCCCAAGTGGGGGTAGCCAGGTCAACAAAATGCCACACACCCAGGTGTAAGAAACAACATTGCCCAGGCATGTGCTAAGCCCCTCACCTCGTCCCTGTGCTTTGGGGAGCCGGAGGGACAGCCGAGGCCCACGGCCCTGAGACCCCTTTGCAAAAAGCCGGCTTCCCACGGAGACAGTTTTCCTGAGGTGCAGACCCTCTCCCAAGTGGTTGTGGCAAGGTAAAGCAAATGCCCTCCACTTCTCTGGAAGAAACCACAGTGCCCAGCCATGTTCTAAGCCCTCCCGTCCTCCCTGGGCTTCTGGCAGCAGGAGTGAAAAGAGAGGAGCAGAGCACTGGGACCCGTTTGACAAAAACCGGCTTCCCACGGGAAAGTCTTTCTCCACGTGCAGACATGCTCCCAGGTGCCTGTGGCAAGGGGAAGGAAATGCCATACACTGACCTGGAAGAGACCACAGGGCCCAGGCATAGTCTGAACCCTTCCCTCAACCCAGCGATTTTGCTAGCAGGAGTTCAACCCCAACGAACACAGCCCGGAGACCCCTGAGGCAAAAACGGCTTCCGACGAACAATAGGCGCTTGCTGTGGAACACCTATCCCAAGTGGGGGTAGCCTGGTCAACAAAATGCCACACACCCAGGTGTAAGAAACAACATTGCCCAGCCATGGTCTAAGCCCCTCACCTCGTCCCTGTGCTTTGGGGAGCCGGAGGAACAGCCGAGGCCCACGGCCCTGAGACCCCTTTGCAAAAAGCCGGCTTCCCACGGAGACAGTTTTCCTGAGGTGCAGACCCTCTCCCAAGTGGTTGTGGCAAGGTAAAGCAAATGCCCTCCACTTCTCTGGAAGAAACCACAGTGCCCAGCCATGTTCTAAGCCCTCCCATCCTCCCTGGGCTTCTGGCAGCAGGAGTGAAAAGAGAGGAGCAGAGCACTGGGACCCGTTTGACAAAAACCGGCTTCCCACGGGAAAGTCTTTCTCCACGTGCAGACATGCTCCCAGGTGCCTGTGGCAAGGGGAAGGAAATGCCATACACTGACCTGGAAGAGACCACAGGGCCCAGGCATAGTCTGAACCCTTCCCTCAACCCAGCGATTTTGCTAGCAGGAGTTCAACCCCAACGAACACAGCCCGGAGACCCCTGAGGCAAAAACGGCTTCCGACGAACAATAGGCGCTTGCTGTGGAACACCTATCCCAAGTGGGGGTAGCCTGGTCAACAAAATGCCACACACCCAGGTGTAAGAAACAACATTGCCCAGCCATGGTCTAAGCCCCTCACCTCGTCCCTGTGCTTTGGGGAGCCGGAGGGACAGCCGAGGCCCACGGCCCTGAGACCCCTTTGCAAAAAGCCGGCTTCCCACGGAGACAGTTTTCCTGAGGTGCAGACCCTCTCCCAAGTGGTTGTGGCAAGGTAAAGCAAATGCCCTCCACTTCTGTGGAAGAAACCACAGTGCCCAGCCATGTTCTAAGCCCTCCCTTCCTCCCTGGCCTTCTGGCAGCAGGAGTGAAAAGAGAGGAGCAGAGCACTGGGACCCGTTTGACAAAAACCGGCTTCCCACGGGAAAGTCTTTCTCCACGTGCAGACATGCTCCCAGGTGCCTGTGGCAAGGGGAAGGAAATGCCATACACTGACCTTGAGGATACCACAGGGCCCAAGCACAGTCTGAACCCTTCCCTCATCCCGGCGGTTTTGCTAGCAGGAGTTCAACCCCAACGAACACAGCCCGGAGACCCCTGAGGCAAAAACGGCTTCCGACGAACAATAGGCGCTTGCTGTGGAACACCTATCCCAAGTGGGGGTAGCCAGGTCAACAAAATGCCACACACCCAGGTGTAACAAACAACATTGCCCAGGCATGGTCTAAGCCCCTCACCTCGTCCCTGTGCTTTGGGGAGCCGGAGGAACAGCCGAGACCCACGGCCCTGAGACCCCTTTGCAAAAAGCCGGCTTTCCACGGAGACAGTTTTCCTGAGGTGCCGTCCCTCTCCCAAGTGGTTGTGGCAAGGTAAAGCAAATGCCCTCCACTTCTCTGGAACAAACCACAGTGCCCAGCCATGTTCTAAGCCCTCCCATCCTCCCTGGGCTTCTGGCAGCAGGAGTGAAAAGAGAGGAGCAGAGCACTGGGACCCGTTTGACAAAAACCGGCTTCCCACGGGAAAGTCTTTCTCCACGTGCAGACATGCTCCCAGGTGCCTGTGGCAAGGGGAAGGAAAGGCCATACACTGACCTGGAAGAGACCACAGGGCCCAGGCACCGTCTGAACCCTTCCCTCATCCCGGCGGTTTTGCTAGCAGGAGTTCAACCCCAACGAACACAGCCCGGAGACCCCTGAGGCAAAAACGGCTTCCGACGAACAATAGGCGCTTGCTGTGGAACACCTATCCCAAGTGGGGGTAGCCAGGTCAACAAAATGCCACACACCCAGGTGTAAGAAACAACATTGCCCAGGCATGTGCTAAGCCCCTCACCTCGTCCCTGTGCTTTGGGGAGCCGGAGGGACAGCCGAGGCCCACGGCCCTGAGACCCCTTTGCAAAAAGCCGGCTTCCCACGGAGACAGTTTTCCTGAGGTGCAGACCCTCTCCCAAGTGGTTGTGGCAAGGTAAAGCAAATGCCCTCCACTTCTCTGGAAGAAACCACAGTGCCCAGCCATGTTCTAAGCCCTCCCGTCCTCCCTGGGCTTCTGGCAGCAGGAGTGAAAAGAGAGGAGCAGAGCACTGGGACCCGTTTGACAAAAACCGGCTTCCCACGGGAAAGTCTTTCTCCACGTGCAGACATGCTCCCAGGTGCCTGTGGCAAGGGGAAGGAAATGCCATACACTGACCTGGAAGAGACCACAGGGCCCAGGCATAGTCTGAACCCTTCCCTCAACCCAGCGATTTTGCTAGCAGGAGTTCAACCCCAACGAACACAGCCCGGAGACCCCTGAGGCAAAAACGGCTTCCGACGAACAATAGGCGCTTGCTGTGGAACACCTATCCCAAGTGGGGGTAGCCTGGTCAACAAAATGCCACACACCCAGGTGTAAGAAACAACATTGCCCAGCCATGGTCTAAGCCCCTCACCTCGTCCATGTGCTTTGGGGAGCCGGAGGAACAGCCGAGGCCCACGGCCCTGAGACCCCTTTGCAAAAAGCCGGCTTCCCACGGAGACAGTTTTCCTGAGGTGCAGACCCTCTCCCAAGTGGTTGTGGCAAGGTAAAGCAAATGCCCTCCACTTCTCTGGAAGAAACCACAGTGCCCAGCCATGTTCTAAGCCCTCCCATCCTCCCTGGGCTTCTGGCAGCAGCAGTGAAAAGAGAGGAGCAGAGCACTGGGACCCGTTTGACAAAAACCGGCTTCCCACGGGAAAGTCTTTCTCCACGTGCAGACATGCTCCCAGGTGCCTGTGGCAAGGGGAAGGAAATGCCATACACTGACCTGGAAGAGACCACAGGGCCCAGGCACAGTCTGAACCCTTCCCTCAACCCGGCGATTTTGCTAGCAGGAGTTCAACCCCAACGAACACAGCCCGGAGACCCCTGAGGCAAAAACGGCTTCCGACGAACAATAGGCGCTTGCTGTGGAACACCTATCCCAAGTGGGGGTAGCCAGGTCAACAAAATGCCACACACCCAGGTGTAAGAAACAACATTGCCCAGGCATGGTCTAAGCCCCTCACCTCGTCCCTGTGCTTTGGGGAGCCGGAGGGACAGCCGAGGCCCACGGCCCTGAGACCCCTTTGCAAAAAGCCGGCTTCCCACGGAGACAGTTTTCCTGAGGTGCCGTCCCTCTCCCAAGTGGTTGTGGCAAGGTAAAGCAAATGCCCTCCACTTCTCTGGAAGAAACCACAGTGCCCAGCCATGTTCTAAGCCCTCCCATCCTCCCTGGGCTTCTGGCAGCAGCAGTGAAAAGAGAGGAGCAGAGGACTGGGACCCGTTTGACAAAAACCGGCTTCCCACGGGAAAGTCTTTCTCCACGTGCAGACATGCTCCCAGGTGCCTGTGGCAAGGGGAAGGAAATGCCATACACTGACCTGGAAGAGACCACAGGGCCCAGGCACCGTCTGAACCCTTCCCTCAACCGGCCGATTTTGCTAGCAGGAGTTCAACCCCAACGAACACAGCCCGGAGACCCCTGAGGCAAAAACGGCTTCCGACGAACAATAGGCGCTTGCTGTGGAACACCTATCCCAAGTGGGGGTAGCCAGGTCAACAAAATGCCACACACCCAGGTGTAAGAAACAACATTGCCCAGGCATGGGCTAAGCCCCTCACCTCGTCCCTGTGCTTTGGGGAGCCGGAGGGACAGCCGAGGCCCACGGCCCTGAGACCCCTTTGCAAAAAGCCGTCTTCCCACGGAGACAGTTTTCCTGAGGTGCAGACCCTCTCCCAAGTGGTTGTGGCAAGGTAAAGCAAATGCCCTCCACTTCTCTGGAAGAAACCACAGTGCCCAGCCATGTTCTAAGCCCTCCCGTCCTCCCTGGGCTTCTGGCAGCAGGAGTGAAAAGAGAGGAGCAGAGCACTGGGACCCGTTTGACAAAAACCGGCTTCCCACGGGAAAGTCTTTCTCCACGTGCAGACATGCTCCCAGGTGCCTGGGGCAAGGGGAAGGAAATGCCATACACTGACCTGGAGGAGACCACAGTGCCCAGGCACAGTCTGAACCCTTCCCTCATCCCGGCGGTTTTGCTAGCAGGAGTTCAACCCCAACGAACACAGCCCGGAGACCCCTGAGGCAAAAACGGCTTCCGACGAACAATAGGCGCTTGCTGTGGAACACCTATCCCAAGTGGGGGTAGCCAGGTCAACAAAATGCCACACACCCAGGTGTAACAAACAACATTGCCCAGGCATGGTCTAAGCCCCTCACCTCGTCCCTGTGCTTTGGGGAGCCGGAGGGACAGCCGAGGCCCACGGCCCTGAGACCCCTTTGTAAAAAGCCGGCTTCCCACGGAGACAGTTTTCCTGAGGTGCAGTCCCTCTCCCAAGTGGTTGTGGCAAGGTAAAGCAAATGCCCTCCACTTCTCTGGAAGAAACCACAGTGCCCAGCCATGTTCTAAGCCCTCCCATCCTCCCTGGGCTTCTGGCAGAAGGAGTGAAAAGAGAGGAGCAGAGCACTGGGACCCGTTTGACAAAAACCGGCTTCCCACGGGAAAGTCTTTATCCACGTGCAGACATGCTCCCAGGTGCCTGTGGCAAGGGGAAGGAAATGCCATACACTGACCTGGAAGAGAACACAGGGCCCAGGCACAGTCTGAACCCTTCCCTCAACCCGGCGATTTTGCTAGCAGGAGTTCAACCCCAACGAACACAGCCCGGAGACCCGTGAGGCAAAAACGTCTTCCGACGAACAACAGGCGCTTGCTGTGGAACACCTATCCCAAGTGGGGGTAGCCAGGTCAACAAAATGCCACACACCCAGGTGTAAGAAACAACATTGCCCAGGCATGGTCTAAGCCCCTCACCTCGTCCCTGTGCTTTGGGGAGCCGCAGGGACAGCCGAGGCCCACGGCCCTGAGACCCCTTTGCAAAAAGCCGGCTTCCCACGGAGACACTTTTCCTGAGGTGCAGACCCTCTCCCAAGTGGTTGTGGCAAGGTAAAGCAAATGCCCTCCACTTCTCTGGAAGAAACCACAGTGCCCAGCCATGTTCTAAGCCCTCCCGTCCTCCCTGGGCTTCTGGCAGCAGGAGTGAAAAGAGAGGAGCAGAGCACTGGGACCCGTTTGACAAAAACCGGCTTCCCACGGGAAAGTCTTTCTCCACGTGCAGACATGCTCCCAGGTGCCTGTGGCAAGGGGAAGGAAATGCCATACACTGACCTGGAGGAGACCACAGGGCCCAGGCACAGTCTGAACCCTTCCCTCATCCCGGCGGTTTTGCTAGCAGGAGTTCAACCCCAACGAACACAGCCCGGAGACCCCTGAGGCAAAAACGGCTTCCGACGAACAATAGGCGCTTGCTGTGGAACACCTATCCCAAGTGGGGGTAGCCAGGTCAACAAAATGCCACACACCCAGGTGTAACAAACAACATTGCCCAGGCATGGTCTAAGCCCCTCACCTCGTCCCTGTGCTTTGGGGAGCCGGAGGGACAGCCGAGGCCCACGGCCCTGAGACCCCTTTGCAAAAAGCCGGCTTCCCACGGAAAGAGTTTTCCTGTGGTGCAGACCCTCTCCCAAGTGGTTGTGGCAAGGTAAAGCAAATGCCCTCCACTTCTCTGGAAGAAACCACAGTGCCCAGCCATGTTCTAAGCCCTCCCATCCTCCCTGGGCTTCTGGCAGAAGGAGTGAAAAGAGAGGAGCAGAGGACTGGGACCCGTTTGACAAAAACCGGCTTCCCACGGGAAAGTCTTTCTCCACGTGCAGACATGCTCCCAGGTGCCTGTGGCAAGGGGAAGGAAATGCCATACACTGACCTGGAAGAGACCACAGGGCCCAGGCACCGTCTGAACCCTTCCCTCATCCCGGCGGTTTTGCTAGCAGGAGTTCAACCCCAACGAACACAGCCCGGAGACCCCTGAGGCAAAAACGGCTTCCGACGAACAATAGGCGCTTGCTGTGGAACACCTATCCCAAGTGGGGGTAGCCTGGTCAACAAAATGCCACACACCCAGGTGTAAGAAACAACATTGCCCAGGCATGGTCTAAGCCCCTCACCTCGTCCCTGTGCTTTGGGGAGCCGGAGGGACAGCCGAGGCCCACGGCCCTGAGACCCCTTTGCAAAAAGCCGGCTTCCCACGGAGACAGTTTTCCTGAGGTGCAGACCCTCTCCCAAGTGGTTGTGGCAAGGTAAAGCAAATGCCCTCCACTTCTCTGGAAGAAACCACAGTGCCCAGCCATGTTCTAAGCCCTCCCATTCTCCCTGGGCTTCTGGCAGCAGGAGTGAAAAGAGAGGAGCAGAGGACTGGGACCCGTTTGACAAAAACTGGCTTCCCACGGGAAAGTCTTTCTCCACGTGCAGACATGCTCCCAGGTCCCTGTGGCAAGGGGAAGGAAATGCCATACACTGACCTGGAAGAGACCACAGGGCCCAGGCACCGTCTGAACCCTTCCCTCAACCTGGCGATTTTGCTAGCAGGAGTTCAACCCCATCGAACACAGCCCGGAGACCCCTGAGGCAAAAACGGCTTCCGACGAACAATAGGCGCTTGCTGTGGAACACCTATCCCAAGTGGGGGTAGCCAGGTCAACAAAATGCCACACACCCAGGTGTAAGAAACAACATTGCCCAGGCATGGTCTAAGCCCCTCACCTCGTCCCTGTGCTTTGGGGAGCCGGAGGGACAGCCGAGGCCCACGGCCCTGAGACCCCTTTGCAAAAAGCCGGCTTCCCACGGAGACAGTTTTCCTGAGGTGCCGTCCCTCTCCCAAGTGGTTGTGGCAAGGTAAAGCAAATGCCCTCCACTTCTCTGGAAGAAACCACAGTGCCCAGCCATGTTCTAAGCCCTCCCATCCTCCCTGGGCTTCTGGCAGAAGGAGTGAAAAGAGAGGAGCAGAGCACTGGGACCCGTTTGACAAAAACCGGCTTCCCACGGGAAAGTCTTTCTCCACGTGCAGACATGCTCCCAGGTGCCTGTGGCAAGGGGAAGGAAATGCCATACACTGACCTGGAAGAGAACACAGGGCCCAGGCACAGTCTGAACCCTTCCCTCATCCCGGCGGTTTTGCTAGCAGGAGTTCAACCCCAACGAACACAGCCCGGAGACCCCTGAGGCAAAAACGGCTTCCGACGAACAATAGGCGCTTGCTGTGGAACACCTATCCCAAGTGGGGGTAGCCAGGTCAACAAAATGCCACACACCCAGGTGTTACAAACAACATTGCCCAGGCATGGTCTAAGCCCCTCACCTCGTCCCTGTGCTTTGGGGAGCCGGAGGGACAGCCGAGGCCCACGGCCCTGAGACCCGTTTGCAAAAAGCCGGCTTCCCACGGAGACAGTTTTCCTGAGGTGCACTCCCTCTCCCAAGTGGTTGTGGCAAGGTAAAGCAAATGCCCTCCACTTCTCTGGAAGAAACCACAGTGCCCAGCCATGTTCTAAGCCCTCCCATCCTCCCTGGGCTTCTGGCAGCAGGAGTGAAAAGAGAGGAGCAGAGGACTGGGACCCGTTTGACAAAAACCGGCTTCCCACGGGAAAGTCTTTCTCCACGTGCAGACATGCTCCCAGGTGCCTGTGGCAAGGGGAAGGAAATGCCATACACTGACCTGGAAGAGACCACAGGGCCCAGGCACCGTCTGAACCCTTCCCTCAACCTGGCGATTTTGCTAGCAGGAGTTCAACCCCAACGAACACAGCCCGGAGACCCCTGAGGCAAAAACGGCTTCCGACGAACAATAGGCGCTTGCTGTGGAACACCTATCCCAAGTGGGGGTAGCCTGGTCAACAAAATGCCACACACCCAGGTGTAAGAAACAACATTGCCCAGGCATGGTCTAAGCCCCTCACCTCGTCCCTGTGCTTTGGGGAGCCGGAGGGACAGCCGAGGCCCACGGCCCTGAGACCCCTTTGCAAAAAGCCGGCTTCCCACGGAGACAGTTTTCCTGAGGTGCAGACCCTCTCCCAAGTGGTTGTGGCAAGGTAAAGCAAATGCCCTCCACTTCTCTGGAAGAAACCACAGTGCCCAGCCATGTTCTAAGCCCTCCCATTCTCCCTGGGCTTCTGGCAGCAGGAGTGAAAAGAGAGGAGCAGAGGACTGGGACCCGTTTGACAAAAACCGGCTTCCCACGGGAAAGTCTTTCTCCACGTGCAGACATGCTCCCAGGTCCCTGTGGCAAGGGGAAGGAAATGCCATACACTGACCTGGAAGAGACCACAGGGCCCAGGCACCGTCTGAACCCTTCCCTCAACCTGGCGATTTTGCTAGCAGGAGTTCAACCCCAACGAACACAGCCCGGAGACCCCTGAGGCAAAAACGGCTTCCGACGAACAATAGGCGCTTGCTGTGGAACACCTATCCCAAGTGGGGGTAGCCAGGTCAACAAAATGCCACACACCCAGGTGTAAGAAACAACATTGCCCAGGCATGGTCTAAGCCCCTCACCTCGTCCCTGTGCTTTGGGGAGCCGGAGGGACAGCCGAGGCCCACGGCCCTGAGACCCCTTTGCAAAAAGCCGTCTTCCCACGGAGACAGTTTTCCTGAGGTGCAGACCCTCTCCCAAGTGGTTGTGGCAAGGTAAAGCAAATGCCCTCCACTTCTCTGGAAGAAACCACAGTGCCCAGCCATGTTCTAAGCCCTCCCATCCTCCCTGGGCTTCTGGCAGCAGCAGTGAAAAGAGAGGAGCAGAGCACTGGGACCCGTTTGACAAAAACCGGCTTCCCACGGGAAAGTCTTTCTCCACGTGCAGACATGCTCCCAGGTGCCTGTGGCAAGGGGAAGGAAATGCCATACACTGACCTGGAAGAGACCACAGGGCCCAGGCACAGTCTGAACCCTTCCCTCAACCCAGCGATTTTGCTAGCAGGAGTTCAACCCCAACGAACACAGCCCGGAGACCCCTGAGGCAAAAACGGCTTCCGACGAACAATAGGCGCTTGCTGTGGAACACCTCTCCCAAGTGGGGGTAGCCTGGTCAACAAAATGCCACACACCCAGGTGTAAGAAACAACATTGCCCAGCCATGGTCTAAGCCCCTCACCTCGTCCCTGTGCTTTGGGGAGCCGGAGGAACAGCCGAGGCCCACGGCCCTGAGACCCCTTTGCAAAAAGCCGGCTTCCCACGGAGACAGTTTTCCTGAGGTGCAGACCCTCTCCCAAGTGGTTGTGGCAAGGTAAAGCAAATGCCCTCCACTTCTCTGGAAGAAACCACAGTGCCCAGCCATGTTCTAAGCCCTCCCATCCTCCCTGGGCTTCTGGCAGCAGCAGTGAAAAGAGAGGAGCAGAGCACTGGGACCCGTTTGACAAAAACCGGCTTCCCACGGGAAAGTCTTTCTCCATGTGCAGACATGCTCCCAGGTGCCTGTGGCAAGGGGAAGGAAATGCCATACACTGACCTGGAAGAGACCACAGGGCCCAGGCACAGTCTGAACCCTTCCCTCAACCCGGCGATTTTGCTAGCAGGAGTTCAACCCCAACGAACACAGCCCGGAGACCCCTGAGGCAAAAACGGCTTCCGACGAACAATAGGCGCTTGCTGTGGAACACCTATCCCAAGTGGGGGTAGCCAGGTCAACAAAATGCCACACACCCAGGTGTAAGAAACAACATTGCCCAGGCATGGGCTAAGCCCCTCACCTCGTCCCTGTGCTTTGGGGAGCCGGAGGGACAGCCGAGGCCCACGGCCCTGAGACCCCTTTGCAAAAAGCCGGCTTCCCACGGAGACAGTTTTCCTGAGGTGCAGACCCTCTCCCAAGTGGTTGTGGCAATGTAAAGCAAATGCCCTCCACTTCTCTGGAAGAAACCACAGTGCCCAGCCATGTTCTAAGCCCTCCCGTCCTCCCTGGGCTTCTGGCAGCAGGAGTGAAAAGAGAGGAGCAGAGCACTGGGACCCGTTTGACAAAAACCGGCTTCCCACGGGAAAGTCTTTCTCCACGTGCAGACATGCTCCCAGGTGCCTGTGGCAAGGGGAAGGAAATGCCATACACTGACCTGGAGGAGACCACAGGGCCCAGGCACAGTCTGAACCCTTCCCTCATCCCGGCGGTTTTGCTAGCAGGAGTTCAACCCCAACGAACACAGCCCGGAGACCCCTGAGGCAAAAACGGCTTCCGACGAACAATAGGTGCTTGCTGTGGAAAACCTATCCCAAGTGGGGGTAGCCAGCTCAACAAAATGCCACACACCCAGGTGTAAGAAACAACATTGCCCAGGCATGGTCTAAGCCCCTCACCTCGTCCCTGTGCTTTGGGGAGCCGGAGGGACAGCCGAGGCCCACGGCCCTGAGACCCCTTTGCAAAAAGCCGGCTTCCCACGGAAAGAGTTTTCCTGTGGTGCAGACCCTCTCCCAAGTGGTTGTGGCAAGGTAAAGCAAATGCCCTCCACTTCTCTGGAAGAAACCACAGTGCCCAGCCATGTTCTAAGCCCTCCCATCCTCCCTGGGCTTCTGGCAGAAGGAGTGAAAAGAGAGGAGCAGAGCACTGGGACCCGTTTGACAAAAACCGGCTTCCCACGGGAAAGTCTTTCTCCACGTGCAGACATGCTCCCAGGTGCCTGTGGCAAGGGGAAGGAAATGCCATACACTGACCTGGAAGAGAACACAGGGCCCAGGCACAGTCTGAACCCTTCCCTCATCCCGGCGGTTTTGCTAGCAGGAGTTCAACCCCAACGAACACAGCCCGGAGACCCCTGAGGCAAAAACGGCTTCCGACGAACAATAGGCGCTTGCTGTGGAACACCTATCCCAAGTGGGGGTAGCCAGGTCAACAAAATGCCACACACCCAGGTGTAACAAACAACATTGCCCAGGCATGGTCTAAGCCCCTCACCTCGTCCCTGTGCTTTGGGGAGCCGGAGGGACAGCCGAGGCCCACGGCCCTGAGACCCGTTTGCAAAAAGCCGGCTTCCCACGGAGACAGTTTTCCTGAGGTGCACTCCCTCTCCCAAGTGGTTGTGGCAAGGTAAAGCAAATGCCCTCCACTTCTCTGGAAGAAACCACAGTGCCCAGCCATGTTCTAAGCCCTCCCATCCTCCCTGGGCTTCTGGCAGCAGGAGTGAAAAGAGAGGAGCAGAGGACTGGGACCCGTTTGACAAAAACCGGCTTCCCACGGGAAAGTCTTTCTCCACGTGCAGACATGCTCCCAGGTGCCTGTGGCAAGGGGAAGGAAATGCCATACACTGACCTGGAAGAGACCACAGGGCCCAGGCACCGTCTGAACCCTTCCCTCAACCTGGCGATTTTGCTAGCAGGAGTTCAACCCCAACGAACACAGCCCGGAGACCCCTGAGGCAAAAACGGCTTCCGACGAACAATAGGCGCTTGCTGTGGAACACCTATCCCAAGTGGGGGTAGCCTGGTCAACAAAATGCCACACACCCAGGTGTAAGAAACAACATTGCCCAGGCATGGTCTAAGCCCCTCACCTCGTCCCTGTGCTTTGGGGAGCCGGAGGGACAGCCGAGGCCCACGGCCCTGAGACCCCTTTGCAAAAAGCCGGCTTCCCACGGAGACAGTTTTCCTGAGGTGCAGACCCTCTCCCAAGTGGTTGTGGCAAGGTAAAGCAAATGCCCTCCACTTCTCTGGAAGAAACCACAGTGCCCAGCCATGTTCTAAGCCCTCCCATTCTCCCTGGGCTTCTGGCAGCAGGAGTGAAAAGAGAGGAGCAGAGGACTGGGACCCGATTGACAAAAACCGGCTTCCCACGGGAAAGTCTTTCTCCACGTGCAGACATGCTCCCAGGTCCCTGTGGCAAGGGGAAGGAAATGCCATACACTGACCTGGAAGAGACCACAGGGCCCAGGCACCGTCTGAACCCTTCCCTCAACCTGGCGATTTTGCTAGCAGGAGTTCAACCCCAACGAACACAGCCCGGAGACCCCTGAGGCAAAAACGGCTTCCGACGAACAATAGGCGCTTGCTGTGGAACACCTATCCCAAGTGGGGGTAGCCAGGTCAACAAAATGCCACACACCCAGGTGTAAGAAACAACATTGCCCAGGCATGGTCTAAGCCCCTCACCTCGTCCCTGTGCTTTGGGGAGCCGGAGGGACAGCCGAGGCCCACGGCCCTGAGACCCCTTTGCAAAAAGCCGTCTTCCCACGGAGACAGTTTTCCTGAGGTGCAGACCCTCTCCCAAGTGGTTGTGGCAAGGTAAAGCAAATGCCCTCCACTTCTCTGGAAGAAACCACAGTGCCCAGCCATGTTCTAAGCCCTCCCATCCTCCCTGGGCTTCTGGCAGCAGCAGTGAAAAGAGAGGAGCAGAGCACTGGGACCCGTTTGACAAAAACCGGCTTCCCACGGGAAAGTCTTTCTCCACGTGCAGACATGCTCCCAGGTGCCTGTGGCAAGGGGAAGGAAATGCCATACACTGACCTGGAAGAGACCACAGGGCCCAGGCACAGTCTGAACCCTTCCCTCAACCCAGCGATTTTGCTAGCAGGAGTTCAACCCCAACGAACACAGCCCGGAGACCCCTGAGGCAAAAACGGCTTCCGACGAACAATAGGCGCTTGCTGTGGAACACCTCTCCCAAGTGGGGGTAGCCTGGTCAACAAAATGCCACACACCCAGGTGTAAGAAACAACATTGCCCAGCCATGGTCTAAGCCCCTCACCTCGTCCCTGTGCTTTGGGGAGCCGGAGGAACAGCCGAGGCCCACGGCCCTGAGACCCCTTTGCAAAAAGCCGGCTTCCCACGGAGACAGTTTTCCTGAGGTGCAGACCCTCTCCCAAGTGGTTGTGGCAAGGTAAAGCAAATGCCCTCCACTTCTCTGGAAGAAACCACAGTGCCCAGCCATGTTCTAAGCCCTCCCATCCTCCCTGGGCTTCTGGCAGCAGCAGTGAAAAGAGAGGAGCAGAGCACTGGGACCCGTTTGACAAAAACCGGCTTCCCACGGGAAAGTCTTTCTCCACGTGCAGACATGCTCCCAGGTGCCTGTGGCAAGGGGAAGGAAATGCCATACACTGACCTGGAAGAGACCACAGGGCCCAGGCACAGTCTGAACCCTTCCCTCAACCCGGCGATTTTGCTAGCAGGAGTTCAACCCCAACGAACACAGCCCGGAGACCCCTGAGGCAAAAACGGCTTCCGACGAACAATAGGCGCTTGCTGTGGAACACCTATCCCAAGTGGGGGTAGCCAGGTCAACAAAATGCCACACACCCAGGTGTAAGAAACAACATTGCCCAGGCATGGGCTAAGCCCCTCACCTCGTCCCTGTGCTTTGGGGAGCCGGAGGGACAGCCGAGGCCCACGGCCCTGAGACCCCTTTGCAAAAAGCCGGCTTCCCACGGAGACAGTTTTCCTGAGGTGCAGACCCTCCCCAAGTGGTTGTGGCAAGGTAAAGCAAATGCCCTCCACTTCTCTGGAAGAAACCACAGTGCCCAGCCATGTTCTAAGCCCTCCCGTCCTCCCTGGGCTTCTGGCAGCAGGAGTGAAAAGAGAGGAGAAGAGCACTGGGACCCGTTTGACAAAAACAGGCTTCCCACGGGAAAGTCATTCTCTACGTGCAGACATGCTTCCAGGTGCCTGTGGCAAGGGGAAGGAAATGCCATACACTGACCTGGAAGAGACCAAAGGGCCCAGGCACAGTCTGAACCCTTCCCTCATCCCGGCGGTTTTGCTAGCAGGAGTTCAACCCCAACGAACACAGCCCGGAGACCCCTGAGGCAAAAACGGCTTCCGACGAACAATAGGCGCTTGCTGTGGAACACCTATCCCAAGTGGGGGTAGCCAGGTCAACAAAATGCCACACACCCAGGTGTAAGAAACAACACTGCCCATCCATGGTCTAAGCCCCTCACCTCGTCCCTGTGCTTTGGGGAGCCGGAGGGACAGCCGAGGCCCACGGCCCTGAGACCCCTTTGCAAAAAGCCGGCTTCCCACGGAGACACTTTTCCTGAGGTGCAGACCCTCTCCCAAGTGGTTGTGGCAAGGTAAAGCAAATGCCCTCCACTTCTCTGGAAGAAACCACAGTGCCCAGCCATGTTCTAAGCCCTCCCTTCCTCCCTGGCCTTCTGGCAGCAGGAGTGAAAAGAGAGGAGCAGAGCACTGGGACCCGTTTGACAAAAACCGGCTTCCCACGGGAAAGTCTTTCTCCACGTGCAGACATGCTCCCAGGTGCCTGTGGCAAGGGGAAGGAAATGCCATACACCGACCTTGAGGATACCACAGGGCCCAAGCACAGTCTGAACCCTTCCCTCATCCCGGCGGTTTTGCTAGCAGGAGTTCAACCCCAACGAACACAGCCCGGAGACCCCTGAGGCAAAAACGGCTTCCGACGAACAATAGGCGCTTGCTGTGGAACACCTATCCCAAGTGGGGGTAGCCAGGTCAACAAAATGCCACACACCCAGGTGTAACAAACAACATTGCCCAGGCATGGTCTAAGCCCCTCACCTCGTCCCTGTGCTTGGGGGAGCCGGAGGGACAGCCGAGGCCCACGGCCCTGAGACCCCTTTGCAAAAAGCCGGCTTTCCACGGAGACAGTTTTCCTGAGGTGCAGACCCTCTCCCAAGTGGTTGTGGCAAGGTAAAGCAAATGCCCTCCACTTCTCTGGAAGAAACCACAGTGCCCAGCCATGTTCTAAGCCCTCCCGTCCTCCCTGGGCTTCTGGCAGCAGGAGTGAAAAGAGAGGAGCAGAGCACTGGGACCCGTTTGACAAAAACCGGCTTCCCACGGGAAAGTCTTTCTCCACGTGCAGACATGCTCCCAGGTGCCTGGGGCAAGGGGAAGGAAATGCCATACACTGACCTGGAAGAGACCACAGGGCCCAGGCACAGTCTGAACCCTTCCCTCATCCCGGCGGTTTTGCTAGCAGGAGTTCAACCCCAACGAACACAGCCCGGAGACCCCTGAGGCAAAAACGGCTTCCGACGAACAATAGGCGCTTGCTGTGGAACACCTATCCCAAGTGGGGGTAGCCAGGTCAACAAAATGCCACACACCCAGGTGTAAGAAACAACACTGCCCATCCATGGTCTAAGCCCCTCACCTCGTCCCTGTGCTTTGGGGAGCCGGAGGGACAGCTGAGGCCCACGGCCCTGAGACCCCTTTGCAAAAAGCCGGCTTCCCACGGAGACACTTTTCCTGAGGTGCAGACCCTCTCCCAAGTGGTTGTGGCAAGGTAAAGCAAATGCCCTCCACTTCTGTGGAAGAAACCACAGTGCCCAGCCATGTTCTAAGCCCTCCCTTCCTCCCTGGCCTTCTGGCAGCAGGAGTGAAAAGAGAGGAGCAGAGCACTGGGACCCGTTTGACAAAAACCGGCTTCCCACGGGAAAGTCTTTCTCCACGTGCAGACATGCTCCCAGGTGCCTGTGGCAAGGGGAAGGAAATGCCATACACTGACCTTGAGGATACCACAGGGCCCAAGCACAGTCTGAACCCTTCCCTCATCCCGGCGGTTTTGCTAGCAGGAGTTCAACCCCAACGAACACAGCCCGGAGACCCCTGAGGCAAAAACGGCTTCCGACGAACAATAGGCGCTTGCTGTGGAACACCTATCCCAAGTGGGGGTAGCCAGGTCAACAAAATGCCACACACCCAGGTGTAACAAACAACATTGCCCAGGCATGGTCTAAGCCCCTCACCTCGTCCCTGTGCTTTGGGGAGCCGGAGGGACAGCCGAGGCCCACGGCCCTGAGACCCCTTTGCAAAAAGCCGGCTTTCCACGGAGACAGTTTTCCTGAGGTGCCGTCCCTCTCCCAAGTGGTTGTGGCAAGGTAAAGCAAATGCCCTCCACTTCTCTGGAAGAAACCACAGTGCCCAGCCATGTTCTAAGCCCTCCCATCCTCCCTGGGCTTCTGGCAGCAGGAGTGAAAAGAGAGGAGCAGAGCACTGGGTCCCGTTTGACAAAAACCGGCTTCCCACGGGAAAGTCTTTCTCCACGTGCAGACATGCTCCCAGGTGCCTGTGGCAAGGGGAAGGAAAGGCCATACACTGACCTGGAAGAGACCACAGGGCCCAGGCACCGTCTGAACCCTTCCCTCATCCCGGCGGTTTTGCTAGCAGGAGTTCAACCCCAACGAACACAGCCCGGAGACCCCTGAGGCAAAAACGGCTTCCGACGAACAATAGGCGCTTGCTGTGGAACACCTATCCCAAGTGGGGGTAGCCAGGTCAACAAAATGCCACACACCCAGGTGTAAGAAACAACATTGCCCAGGCATGTGCTAAGCCCCTCACCTCGTCCCTGTGCTTTGGGGAGCCGGAGGAACAGCCGAGGCCCACGGCCCTGAGACCCCTTTGCAAAAAGCCGGCTTCCCACGGAGACAGTTTTCCTGAGGTGCAGACCCTCTCCCAAGTGGTTGTGGCAAGGTAAAGCAAATGCCCTCCACTTCTCTGGAACAAACCACAGTGCCCAGCCATGTTCTAAGCCCTCCCGTCCTCCCTGGGCTTCTGGCAGCAGGAGTGAAAAGAGAGGAGCAGAGCACTGGGACCCGTTTGACAAAAACCGGCTTCCCACGGGAAAGTCTTTCTCCACGTGCAGACATGCTCCCAGGTGCCTGTGGCAAGGGGAAGGAAATGCCATACACTGACCTGGAAGAGACCACAGGGCCCAGGCATAGTCTGAACCCTTCCCTCAACCCAGCGATTTTGCTAGCAGGAGTTCAACCCCAACGAACACAGCCCGGAGACCCCTGAGGCAAAAACGGCTTCCGACGAACAATAGGCGCTTGCTGTGGAACACCTATCCCAAGTGGGGGTAGCCTGGTCAACAAAATGCCACACACCCAGGTGTAAGAAACAATATTGCCCAGCCATGGTCTAAGCCCCTCACCTCGTCCATGTGCTTTGGGGAGCCGGAGGAACAGCCGAGGCCCACGGCCCTGAGACCCCTTTGCAAAAAGCCGGCTTCCCACGGAGACAGTTTTCCTGAGGTGCAGACCCTCTCCCAAGTGGTTGTGGCAAGGTAAAGCAAATGCCCTCCACTTCTGTGGAAGAAACCACAGTGCCCAGCCATGTTCTAAGCCCTCCCTTCCTCCCTGGCCTTCTGGCAGCAGGAGTGAAAAGAGAGGAGCAGAGCACTGGGACCCGTTTGACAAAAACCGGCTTCCCACGGGAAAGTCTTTCTCCACGTGCAGACATGCTCCCAGGTGCCTGTGGCAAGGGGAAGGAAATGCCATACACTGACCTTGAGGATACCACAGGGCCCAAGCACAGTCTGAACCATTCCCTCATCCCGGCGGTTTTGCTAGCAGGAGTTCAACCCCAACGAACACAGCCCGGAGACCCCTGAGGCAAAAACGGCTTCCGACGAACAATACGCGCTTGCTGTGGAACACCTATCCCAAGTGGGGGTAGCCAGGTCAACAAAATGCCACACACCCAGGTGTAACAAACAACATTGCCCAGGCATGGTCTAAGCCCCTCACCTCGTCCCTGTGCTTTGGGGAGCCGGAGGGACAGCCGAGGCCCACGGCCCTGAGACCCCTTTGCAAAAAGCCGGCTTTCCACGGAGACAGTTTTCCTGAGGTGCCGTCCCTCTCCCAAGTGGTTGTGGCAAGGTAAAGCAAATGCCCTCCACTTCTCTGGAAGAAACCACAGTGCCCAGCCATGTTCTAAGCCCTCCCATCCTCCCTGGGCTTCTGGCAGCAGGAGTGAAAAGAGAGGAGCAGAGCACTGGGTCCCGTTTGACAAAAACCGGCTTCCCACGGGAAAGTCTTTCTCCACGTGCAGACATGCTCCCAGGTGCCTGTGGCAAGGGGAAGGAAAGGCCATACACTGACCTGGAAGAGACCACAGGGCCCAGGCACCGTCTGAACCCTTCCCTCATCCCGGCGGTTTTGCTAGCAGGAGTTCAACCCCAACGAACACAGCCCGGAGACCCCTGAGGCAAAAACGGCTTCCGACGAACAATAGGCGCTTGCTGTGGAACACCTATCCCAAGTGGGGGTAGCCAGGTCAACAAAATGCCACACACCCAGGTGTAAGAAACAACATTGCCCAGGCATGTGCTAAGCCCCTCACCTCGTCCCTGTGCTTTGGGGAGCCGGAGGGACAGCCGAGGCCCACGGCCCTGAGACCCCTTTGCAAAAAGCCGGCTTCCCACGGAGACAGTTTTCCTGAGGTGCAGACCCTCTCCCAAGTGGTTGTGGCAAGGTAAAGCAAATGCCCTCCACTTCTCTGGAAGAAACCACAGTGCCCAGCCATGTTCTAAGCCCTCCCGTCCTCCCTGGGCTTCTGGCAGCAGGAGTGAAAAGAGAGGAGCAGAGCACTGGGACCCGTTTGACAAAAACCGGCTTCCCACGGGAAAGTCTTTCTCCACGTGCAGACATGCTCCCAGGTGCCTGTGGCAAGGGGAAGGAAATGCCATACACTGACCTGGAAGAGACCACAGGGCCCAGGCATAGTCTGAACCCTTCCCTCAACCCAGCGATTTTGCTAGCAGGAGTTGAACCCCAACGAACACAGCCCGGAGACCCCTGAGGCAAAAACGGCTTCCGACGAACAATAGGCGCTTGCTGTGGAACACCTATCCCAAGTGGGGGTAGCCTGGTCAACAAAATGCCACACACCCAGGTGTAAGAAACAACATTGCCCAGCCATGGTCTAAGCCCCTCACCTCGTCCATGTGCTTTGGGGAGCCGGAGGAACAGCCGAGGCCCACGGCCCTGAGACCCCTTTGCAAAAAGCCGGCTTCCCACGGAGACAGTTTTCCTGAGGTGCAGACCCTCTCCCAAGTGGTTGTGGCAAGGTAAAGCAAATGCCCTCCACTTCTCTGGAAGAAACCACAGTGCCCAGCCATGTTCTAAGCCCTCCCATCCTCCCTGGGCTTCTGGCAGCAGCAGTGAAAAGAGAGGAGCAGAGCACTGGGACCCGTTTGACAAAAACCGGCTTCCCACGGGAAAGTCTTTCTCCACGTGCAGACATGCTCCCAGGTGCCTGTGGCAAGGGGAAGGAAATGCCATACACTGACCTTGAGGATACCACAGGGCCCAAGCACAGTCTGAACCCTTCCCTCATCCCGGCGGTTTTGCTAGCAGGAGTTCAACCCCAACGAACACAGCCCGGAGACCCCTGAGGCAAAAACGGCTTCCGACGAACAATAGGCGCTTGCTGTGGAACACCTATCCCAAGTGGGGGTAGCCAGGTCAACAAAATGCCACACACCCAGGTGTAACAAACAACATTGCCCAGGCATGGTCTAAGCCCCTCACCTCGTCCCTGTGCTTTGGGGAGCCGGAGGGACAGCCGAGGCCCACGGCCCTGAGACCCCTTTGCAAAAAGCCGGCTTTCCACGGAGACAGTTTTCCTGAGGTGCCGTCCCTCTCCCAAGTGGTTGTGGCAAGGTAAAGCAAATGCCCTCCACTTCTCTGGAAGAAACCACAGTGCCCAGCCATGTTCTAAGCCCTCCCATCCTCCTTGGGCTTCTGGCAGCAGGAGTGAAAAGAGAGGAGCAGAGCACTGGGTCCCGTTTGACAAAAACCGGCTTCCCACGGGAAAGTCTTTCTCCACGTGCAGACATGCTCCCAGGTGCCTGTGGCAAGGGGAAGGAAAGGCCATACACTGACCTGGAAGAGACCACAGGGCCCAGGCACCGTCTGAACCCTTCCCTCATCCCGGCGGTTTTGCTAGCAGGAGTTCAACCCCAACGAACACAGCCCGGAGACCCCTGAGGCAAAAACGGCTTCCGACGAACAATAGGCGCTTGCTGTGGAACACCTATCCCAAGTGGGGGTAGCCAGGTCAACAAAATGCCACACACCCAGGTGTAAGAAACAACATTGCCCAGGCATGTGCTAAGCCCCTCACCTCGTCCCTGTGCTTTGGGGAGCCGGAGGAACAGCCGAGGCCCACGGCCCTGAGACCCCTTTGCAAAAAGCCGGCTTCCCACGGAGACAGTTTTCCTGAGGTGCAGACCCTCTCCCAAGTGGTTGTGGCAAGGTAAAGCAAATGCCCTCCACTTCTCTGGAACAAACCACAGTGCCCAGCCATGTTCTAAGCCCTCCCGTCCTCCCTGGGCTTCTGGCAGCAGGAGTGAAAAGAGAGGAGCAGAGCACTGGGACCCGTTTGACAAAAACCGGCTTCCCACGGGAAAGTCTTTCTCCACGTGCAGACATGCTCCCAGGTGCCTGTGGCAAGGGGAAGGAAATGCCATACACTGACCTGGAAGAGACCACAGGGCCCAGGCATAGTCTGAACCCTTCCCTCAACCCAGCGATTTTGCTAGCAGGAGTTCAACCCCAACGAACACAGCCCGGAGACCCCTGAGGCAAAAACGGCTTCCGACGAACAATAGGCGCTTGCTGTGGAACACCTATCCCAAGTGGGGGTAGCCTGGTCAACAAAATGCCACACACCCAGGTGTAAGAAACAATATTGCCCAGCCATGGTCTAAGCCCCTCACCTCGTCCATGTGCTTTGGGGAGCCGGAGGAACAGCCGAGGCCCACGGCCCTGAGACCCCTTTGCAAAAAGCCGGCTTCCCACGGAGACAGTTTTCCTGAGGTGCAGACCCTCTCCCAAGTGGTTGTGGCAAGGTAAAGCAAATGCCCTCCACTTCTGTGGAAGAAACCACAGTGCCCAGCCATGTTCTAAGCCCTCCCTTCCTCCCTGGCCTTCTGGCAGCAGGAGTGAAAAGAGAGGAGCAGAGCACTGGGACCCGTTTGACAAAAACCGGCTTCCCACGGGAAAGTCTTTCTCCACGTGCAGACATGCTCCCAGGTGCCTGTGGCAAGGGGAAGGAAATGCCATACACTGACCTTGAGGATACCACAGGGCCCAAGCACAGTCTGAACCATTCCCTCATCCCGGCGGTTTTGCTAGCAGGAGTTCAACCCCAACGAACACAGCCCGGAGACCCCTGAGGCAAAAACGGCTTCCGACGAACAATACGCGCTTGCTGTGGAACACCTATCCCAAGTGGGGGTAGCCAGGTCAACAAAATGCCACACACCCAGGTGTAACAAACAACATTGCCCAGGCATGGTCTAAGCCCCTCACCTCGTCCCTGTGCTTTGGGGAGCCGGAGGGACAGCCGAGGCCCACGGCCCTGAGACCCCTTTGCAAAAAGCCGGCTTTCCACGGAGACAGTTTTCCTGAGGTGCCGTCCCTCTCCCAAGTGGTTGTGGCAAGGTAAAGCAAATGCCCTCCACTTCTCTGGAAGAAACCACAGTGCCCAGCCATGTTCTAAGCCCTCCCATCCTCCCTGGGCTTCTGGCAGCAGGAGTGAAAAGAGAGGAGCAGAGCACTGGGTCCCGTTTGACAAAAACCGGCTTCCCACGGGAAAGTCTTTCTCCACGTGCAGACATGCTCCCAGGTGCCTGTGGCAAGGGGAAGGAAAGGCCATACACTGACCTGGAAGAGACCACAGGGCCCAGGCACCGTCTGAACCCTTCCCTCATCCCGGCGGTTTTGCTAGCAGGAGTTCAACCCCAACGAACACAGCCCGGAGACCCCTGAGGCAAAAACGGCTTCCGACGAACAATAGGCGCTTGCTGTGGAACACCTATCCCAAGTGGGGGTAGCCAGGTCAACAAAATGCCACACACCCAGGTGTAAGAAACAACATTGCCCAGGCATGTGCTAAGCCCCTCACCTCGTCCCTGTGCTTTGGGGAGCCGGAGGGACAGCCGAGGCCCACGGCCCTGAGACCCCTTTGCAAAAAGCCGGCTTCCCACGGAGACAGTTTTCCTGAGGTGCAGACCCTCTCCCAAGTGGTTGTGGCAAGGTAAAGCAAATGCCCTCCACTTCTCTGGAAGAAACCACAGTGCCCAGCCATGTTCTAAGCCCTCCCGTCCTCCCTGGGCTTCTGGCAGCAGGAGTGAAAAGAGAGGAGCAGAGCACTGGGACCCGTTTGACAAAAACCGGCTTCCCACGGGAAAGTCTTTCTCCACGTGCAGACATGCTCCCAGGTGCCTGTGGCAAGGGGAAGGAAATGCCATACACTGACCTGGAAGAGACCACAGGGCCCAGGCATAGTCTGAACCCTTCCCTCAACCCAGCGATTTTGCTAGCAGGAGTTGAACCCCAACGAACACAGCCCGGAGACCCCTGAGGCAAAAACGGCTTCCGACGAACAATAGGCGCTTGCTGTGGAACACCTATCCCAAGTGGGGGTAGCCTGGTCAACAAAATGCCACACACCCAGGTGTAAGAAACAACATTGCCCAGCCATGGTCTAAGCCCCTCACCTCGTCCATGTGCTTTGGGGAGCCGGAGGAACAGCCGAGGCCCACGGCCCTGAGACCCCTTTGCAAAAAGCCGGCTTCCCACGGAGACAGTTTTCCTGAGGTGCAGACCCTCTCCCAAGTGGTTGTGGCAAGGTAAAGCAAATGCCCTCCACTTCTCTGGAAGAAACCACAGTGCCCAGCCATGTTCTAAGCCCTCCCATCCTCCCTGGGCTTCTGGCAGCAGCAGTGAAAAGAGAGGAGCAGAGCACTGGGACCCGTTTGACAAAAACCGGCTTCCCACGGGAAAGTCTTTCTCCACGTGCAGACATGCTCCCAGGTGCCTGTGGCAAGGGGAAGGAAATGCCATACACTGACCTGGAAGAGACCACAGGGCCCAGGCACAGTCTGAACCCTTCCCTCAACCCGGCGATTTTGCTAGCAGGAGTTCAACCCCAACGAACACAGCCCGGAGACCCCTGAGGCAAAAACGGCTTCCGACGAACAATAGGCGCTTGCTGTAGAACACCTATCCCAAGTGGGGGTAGCCAGGTCAACAAAATGCCACACACCCAGGTGTAAGAAACAACATTGCCCAGGCATGGGCTAAGCCCCTCACCTCGTCCCTGTGCTTTGGGGAGCCGGAGGGACAGCCGAGGCCCACGGCCCTGAGACCCCTTTGCAAAAAGCCGGCTTCCCACGGAGACAGTTTTCCTGAGGTGCAGACCCTCTCCCAAGTGGTTGTGGCAAGGTAAAGCAAATGCCCTCCACTTCTGTGGAAGAAACCACAGTGCCCAGCCATGTTCTAAGCCCTCCCTTCCTCCCTGGCCTTCTGGCAGCAGGAGTGAAAAGAGAGGAGCAGAGCACTGGGACCCGTTTGACAAAAACCGGCTTCCCACGGGAAAGTCTTTCTCCACGTGCAGACATGCTCCCAGGTGCCTGTGGCAAGGGGAAGGAAATGCCATACACTGACCTTGAGGATACCACAGGGCCCAAGCACAGTCTGAACCCTTCCCTCATCCCGGCGGTTTTGCTAGCAGGAGTTCAACCCCAACGAACACAGCCCGGAGACCCCTGAGGCAAAAACGGCTTCCGACGAACAATAGGCGCTTGCTGTGGAACACCTATCCCAAGTGGGGGTAGCCAGGTCAACAAAATGCCACACACCCAGGTGTAACAAACAACATTGCCCAGGCATGGTCTAAGCCCCTCACCTCGTCCCTGTGCTTTGGGGAGCCGGAGGGACAGCCGAGGCCCACGGCCCTGAGACCCCTTTGCAAAAAGCCGGCTTTCCACGGAGACAGTTTTCCTGAGGTGCCGTCCCTCTCCCAAGTGGTTGTGGCAAGGTAAAGCAAATGCCCTCCACTTCTCTGGAAGAAACCACAGTGCCCAGCCATGTTCTAAGCCCTCCCATCCTCCCTGGGCTTCTGGCAGCAGGAGTGAAAAGAGAGGAGCAGAGCACTGGGACCCGTTTGACAAAAACCGGCTTCCCACGGGAAAGTCTTTCTCCACGTGCAGACATGCTCCCAGGTGCCTGTGGCAAGGGGAAGGAAAGGCCATACACTGACCTGGAAGAGACCACAGGGCCCAGGCACCGTCTGAACCCTTCCCTCATCCCGGCGGTTTTGCTAGCAGGAGTTCAACCCCAACGAACACAGCCCGGAGACCCCTGAGGCAAAAACGGCTTCCGACGAACAATAGGCGCTTGCTGTGGAACACCTATCCCAAGTGGGGGTAGCCAGGTCAACAAAATGCCACACACCCAGGTGTAAGAAACAACATTGCCCAGGCATGTGCTAAGCCCCTCACCTCGTCCCTGTGCTTTGGGGAGCCGGAGGGACAGCCGAGGCCCACGGCCCTGAGACCCCTTTGCAAAAAGCCGGCTTCCCACGGAGACAGTTTTCCTGAGGTGCAGACCCTCTCCCAAGTGGTTGTGGCAAGGTAAAGCAAATGCCCTCCACTTCTCTGGAAGAAACCACAGTGCCCAGCCATGTTCTAAGCCCTCCCGTCCTCCCTGGGCTTCTGGCAGCAGGAGTGAAAAGAGAGGAGCAGAGCACTGGGACCCGTTTGACAAAAACCGGCTTCCCACGGGAAAGTCTTTCTCCACGTGCAGACATGCTCCCAGGTGCCTGTGGCAAGGGGAAGGAAATGCCATACACTGACCTGGAAGAGACCACAGGGCCCAGGCATAGTCTGAACCCTTCCCTCAACCCAGCGATTTTGCTAGCAGGAGTTCAACCCCAACGAACACAGCCCGGAGACCCCTGAGGCAAAAACGGCTTCCGACGAACAATAGGCGCTTGCTGTGGAACACCTATCCCAAGTGGGGGTAGCCTGGTCAACAAAATGCCACACACCCAGGTGTAAGAAACAACATTGCCCAGCCATGGTCTAAGCCCCTCACCTCGTCCATGTGCTTTGGGGAGCCGGAGGAACAGCCGAGGCCCACGGCCCTGAGACCCCTTTGCAAAAAGCCGGCTTCCCACGGAGACAGTTTTCCTGAGGTGCAGACCCTCTCCCAAGTGGTTGTGGCAAGGTAAAGCAAATGCCCTCCACTTCTCTGGAAGAAACCACAGTGCCCAGCCATGTTCTAAGCCCTCCCATCCTCCCTGGGCTTCTGGCAGCAGCAGTGAAAAGAGAGGAGCAGAGCACTGGGACCCGTTTGACAAAAACCGGCTTCCCACGGGAAAGTCTTTCTCCACGTGCAGACATGCTCCCAGGTGCCTGTGGCAAGGGGAAGGAAATGCCATACACTGACCTGGAAGAGACCACAGGGCCCAGGCACAGTCTGAACCCTTCCCTCAACCCGGCGATTTTGCTAGCAGGAGTTCAACCCCAACGAACACAGCCCGGAGACCCCTGAGGCAAAAACGGCTTCCGACGAACAATAGGCGCTTGCTGTAGAACACCTATCCCAAGTGGGGGTAGCCAGGTCAACAAAATGCCACACACCCAGGTGTAAGAAACAACATTGCCCAGGCATGGGCTAAGCCCCTCACCTCGTCCCTGTGCTTTGGGGAGCCGGAGGGACAGCCGAGGCCCACGGCCCTGAGACCCCTTTGCAAAAAGCCGGCTTCCCACGGAGACAGTTTTCCTGAGGTGCAGACCCTCTCCCAAGTGGTTGTGGCAAGGTAAAGCAAATGCCCTCCACTTCTCTGGAAGAAACCACAGTGCCCAGCCATGTTCTAAGCCCTCCCGTCCTCCCTGGGCTTCTGGCAGCAGGAGTGAAAAGAGAGGAGCAGAGCACTGGGACCCGTTTGACAAAAACCGGCTTCCCACGGGAAAGTCTTTCTCCACGTGCAGACATGCTCCCAGGTGCCTGTGGCAAGGGGAAGGAAATGCCATACACTGACCTGGAGGAGACCACAGGGCCCAGGCACAGTCTGAACCCTTCCCTCATCCCGGCGGTTTTGCTAGCAGGAGTTCAACCCCAACGAACACAGCCCGGAGACCCCTGAGGCAAAAACGGCTTCCGACGAACAATAGGCGCTTGCTGTGGAACACCTATCCCAAGTGGGGGTAGCCTGGTCAACAAAATGCCACACACCCAGGTGTAAGAAACAACATTGCCCAGCCATGGTCTAAGCCCCTCACCTCGTCCATGTGCTTTGGGGAGCCGGAGGAACAGCCGAGGCCCACGGCCCTGAGACCCCTTTGCAAAAAGCCGGCTTCCCACGGAGACAGTTTTCCTGAGGTGCAGACCCTCTCCCAAGTGGTTGTGGCAAGGTAAAGCAAATGCCCTCCACTTCTCTGGAAGAAACCACAGTGCCCAGCCATGTTCTAAGCCCTCCCATCCTCCCTGGGCTTCTGGCAGCAGCAGTGAAAAGAGAGGAGCAGAGCACTGGGACCCGTTTGACAAAAACCGGCTTCCCACGGGAAAGTCTTTCTCCACGTGCAGACATGCTCCCAGGTGCCTGTGGCAAGGGGAAGGAAATGCCATACACTGACCTGGAAGAGACCACAGGGCCCAGGCACAGTCTGAACCCTTCCCTCAACCCGGCGATTTTGCTAGCAGGAGTTCAACCCCAACGAACACAGCCCGGAGACCCCTGAGGCAAAAACGGCTTCCGACGAACAATAGGCGCTTGCTGTAGAACACCTATCCCAAGTGGGGGTAGCCAGGTCAACAAAATGCCACACACCCAGGTGTAAGAAACAACATTGCCCAGGCATGGGCTAAGCCCCTCACCTCGTCCCTGTGCTTTGGGGAGCCGGAGGGACAGCCGAGGCCCACGGCCCTGAGACCCCTTTGCAAAAAGCCGGCTTCCCACGGAGACAGTTTTCCTGAGGTGCAGACCCTCTCCCAAGTGGTTGTGGCAAGGTAAAGCAAATGCCCTCCACTTCTCTGGAAGAAACCACAGTGCCCAGCCATGTTCTAAGCCCTCCCGTCCTCCCTGGGCTTCTGGCAGCAGGAGTGAAAAGAGAGGAGCAGAGCACTGGGACCCGTTTGACAAAAACCGGCTTCCCACGGGAAAGTCTTTCTCCACGTGCAGACATGCTCCCAGGTGCCTGTGGCAAGGGGAAGGAAATGCCATACACTGACCTGGAGGAGACCACAGGGCCCAGGCACAGTCTGAACCCTTCCCTCATCCCGGCGGTTTTGCTAGCAGGAGTTCAACCCCAACGAACACAGCCCGGAGACCCCTGAGGCAAAAACGGCTTCCGACGAACAATAGGCGCTTGCTGTGGAACACCTATCCCAAGTGGGGGTAGCCAGGTCAACAAAATGCCACACACCCAGGTGTAACAAACAACATTGCCCAGGCATGGTCTAAGCCCCTCACCTCGTCCCTGTGCTTTGGGGAGCCGGAGGGACAGCCGAGGCCCACGGCCCTGAGACCCCTTTGCAAAAAGCCGGCTTCCCACGGAAAGAGTTTTCCTGTGGTGCAGACCCTCTCCCAAGTGGTTGTGGCAAGGTAAAGCAAATGCCCTCCACTTCTCTGGAAGAAACCACAGTGCCCAGCCATGTTCTAAGCCCTCCCATCCTCCCTGGGCTTCTGGCAGAAGGAGTGAAAAGAGAGGAGCAGAGGACTGGGACCCGTTTGACAAAAACCGGCTTCCCACGGGAAAGTCTTTCTCCACGTGCAGACATGCTCCCAGGTGCCTGTGGCAAGGGGAAGGAAATGCCATACACTGACCTGGAAGAGACCACAGGGCCCAGGCACCGTCTGAACCCTTCCCTCATCCCGGCGGTTTTGCTAGCAGGAGTTCAACCCCAACGAACACAGCCCGGAGACCCCTGAGGCAAAAACGGCTTCCGACGAACAATAGGCGCTTGCTGTGGAACACCTATCCCAAGTGGGGGTAGCCTGGTCAAAAAAATGCCACACACCCAGGTGTAAGAAACAACATTGCCCAGGCATGGTCTAAGCCCCTCACCTCGTCCCTGTGCTTTGGGGAGCCGGAGGGACAGCCGAGGCCCACGGCCCTGAGACCCCTTTGCAAAAAGCCGGCTTCCCACGGAGACAGTTTTCCTGAGGTGCAGACCCTCTCCCAAGTGGTTGTGGCAAGGTAAAGCAAATGCCCTCCACTTCTCTGGAAGAAACCACAGTGCCCAGCCATGTTCTAAGCCCTCCCATTCTCCCTGGGCTTCTGGCAGCAGGAGTGAAAAGAGAGGAGCAGAGGACTGGGACCCGTTTGACAAAAACCGGCTTCCCACGGGAAAGTCTTTCTCCACGTGCAGACATGCTCCCAGGTCCCTGTGGCAAGGGGAAGGAAATGCCATACACTGACCTGGAAGAGACCACAGGGCCCAGGCACCGTCTGAACCCTTCCCTCAACCTGGCGATTTTGCTAGCAGGAGTTCAACCCCATCGAACACAGCCCGGAGACCCCTGAGGCAAAAACGGCTTCCGACGAACAATAGGCGCTTGCTGTGGAACACCTATCCCAAGTGGGGGTAGCCAGGTCAACAAAATGCCACACACCCAGGTGTAAGAAACAACATTGCCCAGGCATGGTCTAAGCCCCTCACCTCGTCCCTGTGCTTTGGGGAGCCGGAGGGACAGCCGAGGCCCACGGCCCTGAGACCCCTTTGCAAAAAGCCGGCTTCCCACGGAGACAGTTTTCCTGAGGTGCCGTCCCTCTCCCAAGTGGTTGTGGCAAGGTAAAGCAAATGCCCTCCACTTCTCTGGAAGAAACCACAGTGCCCAGCCATGTTCTAAGCCCTCCCATCCTCCCTGGGCTTCTGGCAGCAGCAGTGAAAAGAGAGGAGCAGAGGACTGGGACCCGTTTGACAAAAACCGGCTTCCCACGGGAAAGTCTTTCTCCACGTGCAGACATGCTCCCAGGTGCCTGTGGCAAGGGGAAGGAAATGCCATACACTGAACTGGAAGAGACCACAGGGCCCAGGCACCGTCTGAACCCTTCCCTCAACCGGCCGATTTTGCTAGCAGGAGTTCAACCCCAACGAACACAGCCCGGAGACCCCTGAGGCAAAAACGGCTTCCGACGAACAATAGGCGCTTGCTGTAGAACACCTATCCCAAGTGGGGGTAGCCAGGTCAACAAAATGCCACACACCCAGGTGTAAGAAACAACATTGCCCAGGCATGGGCTAAGCCCCTCACCTCGTCCCTGTGCTTTGGGGAGCCGGAGGGACAGCCGAGGCCCACGGCCCTGAGACCCCTTTGCAAAAAGCCGGCTTCCCACGGAGACAGTTTTCCTGAGGTGCAGACCCTCTCCCAAGTGGTTGTGGCAAGGTAAAGCAAATGCCCTCCACTTCTCTGGAAGAAACCACAGTGCCCAGCCATGTTCTAAGCCCTCCCGTCCTCCCTGGGCTTCTGGCAGCAGGAGTGAAAAGAGAGGAGCAGAGCACTGGGACCCGTTTGACAAAAACCGGCTTCCCACGGGAAAGTCTTTCTCCACGTGCAGACATGCTCCCAGGTGCCTGTGGCAAGGGGAAGGAAATGCCATACACTGACCTGGAGGAGACCACAGGGCCCAGGCACAGTCTGAACCCTTCCCTCATCCCGGCGGTTTTGCTAGCAGGAGTTCAACCCCAACGAACACAGCCCGGAGACCCCTGAGGCAAAAACGGCTTCCGACGAACAATAGGCGCTTGCTGTGGAACACCTATCCCAAGTGGGGGTAGCCAGGTCAACAAAATGCCACACACCCAGGTGTAACAAACAACATTGCCCAGGCATGGTCTAAGCCCCTCACCTCGTCCCTGTGCTTTGGGGAGCCGGAGGGACAGCCGAGGCCCACGGCCCTGAGACCCCTTTGCAAAAAGCCGGCTTCCCACGGAAAGAGTTTTCCTGTGGTGCAGACCCTCTCCCAAGTGGTTGTGGCAAGGTAAAGCAAATGCCCTCCACTTCTCTGGAAGAAACCACAGTGCCCAGCCATGTTCTAAGCCCTCCCATCCTCCCTGGGCTTCTGGCAGAAGGAGTGAAAAGAGAGGAGCAGAGGACTGGGACCCGTTTGACAAAAACCGGCTTCCCACGGGAAAGTCTTTCTCCACGTGCAGACATGCTCCCAGGTGCCTGTGGCAAGGGGAAGGAAATGCCATACACTGACCTGGAAGAGACCACAGGGCCCAGGCACCGTCTGAACCCTTCCCTCATCCCGGCGGTTTTGCTAGCAGGAGTTCAACCCCAACGAACACAGCCCGGAGACCCCTGAGGCAAAAACGGCTTCCGACGAACAATAGGCGCTTGCTGTGGAACACCTATCCCAAGTGGGGGTAGCCTGGTCAAAAAAATGCCACACACCCAGGTGTAAGAAACAACATTGCCCAGGCATGGTCTAAGCCCCTCACCTCGTCCCTGTGCTTTGGGGAGCCGGAGGGACAGCCGAGGCCCACGGCCCTGAGACCCCTTTGCAAAAAGCCGGCTTCCCACGGAGACAGTTTTCCTGAGGTGCAGACCCTCTCCCAAGTGGTTGTGGCAAGGTAAAGCAAATGCCCTCCACTTCTCTGGAAGAAACCACAGTGCCCAGCCATGTTCTAAGCCCTCCCATTCTCCCTGGGCTTCTGGCAGCAGGAGTGAAAAGAGAGGAGCAGAGGACTGGGACCCGTTTGACAAAAACCGGCTTCCCACGGGAAAGTCTTTCTCCACGTGCAGACATGCTCCCAGGTCCCTGTGGCAAGGGGAAGGAAATGCCATACACTGACCTGGAAGAGACCACAGGGCCCAGGCACCGTCTGAACCCTTCCCTCAACCTGGCGATTTTGCTAGCAGGAGTTCAACCCCATCGAACACAGCCCGGAGACCCCTGAGGCAAAAACGGCTTCCGACGAACAATAGGCGCTTGCTGTGGAACACCTATCCCAAGTGGGGGTAGCCAGGTCAACAAAATGCCACACACCCAGGTGTAAGAAACAACATTGCCCAGGCATGGTCTAAGCCCCTCACCTCGTCCCTGTGCTTTGGGGAGCCGGAGGGACAGCCGAGGCCCACGGCCCTGAGACCCCTTTGCAAAAAGCCGGCTTCCCACGGAGACAGTTTTCCTGAGGTGCCGTCCCTCTCCCAAGTGGTTGTGGCAAGGTAAAGCAAATGCCCTCCACTTCTCTGGAAGAAACCACAGTGCCCAGCCATGTTCTAAGCCCTCCCATCCTCCCTGGGCTTCTGGCAGCAGCAGTGAAAAGAGAGGAGCAGAGGACTGGGACCCGTTTGACAAAAACCGGCTTCCCACGGGAAAGTCTTTCTCCACGTGCAGACATGCTCCCAGGTGCCTGTGGCAAGGGGAAGGAAATGCCATACACTGACCTGGAAGAGACCACAGGGCCCAGGCACCGTCTGAACCCTTCCCTCAACCGGCCGATTTTGCTAGCAGGAGTTCAACCCCAACGAACACAGCCCGGAGACCCCTGAGGCAAAAACGGCTTCCGACGAACAATAGGCGCTTGCTGTGGAACACCTATCCCAAGTGGGGGTAGCCAGGTCAACAAAATGCCACACACCCAGGTGTAAGAAACAACATTGCCCAGGCATGGGCTAAGCCCCTCACCTCGTCCCTGTGCTTTGGGGAGCCGGAGGGACAGCCGAGGCCCACGGCCCTGAGACCCCTTTGCAAAAAGCCGTCTTCCCACGGAGACAGTTTTCCTGAGGTGCAGACCCTCTCCCAAGTGGTTGTGGCAAGGTAAAGCAAATGCCCTCCACTTCTCTGGAAGAAACCACAGTGCCCAGCCATGTTCTAAGCCCTCCCGTCCTCCCTGGGCTTCTGGCAGCAGGAGTGAAAAGAGAGGAGCAGAGCACTGGGACCCGTTTGACAAAAACCGGCTTCCCACGGGAAAGTCTTTCTCCACGTGCAGACATGCTCCCAGGTGCCTGGGGCAAGGGGAAGGAAATGCCATACACTGACCTGGAGGAGACCACAGTGCCCAGGCACAGTCTGAACCCTTCCCTCATCCCGGCGGTTTTGCTAGCAGGAGTTCAACCCCAACGAACACAGCCCGGAGACCCCTGAGGCAAAAACGGCTTCCGACGAACAATAGGCGCTTGCTGTGGAACACCTATCCCAAGTGGGGGTAGCCAGGTCAACAAAATGCCACACACCCAGGTGTAACAAACAACATTGCCCAGGCATGGTCTAAGCCCCTCACCTCGTCCCTGTGCTTTGGGGAGCCGGAGGGACAGCCGAGGCCCACGGCCCTGAGACCCCTTTGCAAAAAGCCGGCTTCCCACGGAAAGAGTTTTCCTGTGGTGCAGACCCTCTCCCAAGTGGTTGTGGCAAGGTAAAGCAAATGCCCTCCACTTCTCTGGAAGAAACCACAGTGCCCAGCCATGTTCTAAGCCCTCCCATCCTCCCTGGGCTTCTGGCAGAAGGAGTGAAAAGAGAGGAGCAGAGGACTGGGACCCGTTTGACAAAAACCGGCTTCCCACGGGAAAGTCTTTCTCCACGTGCAGACATGCTCCCAGGTGCCTGTGGCAAGGGGAAGGAAATGCCATACACTGACCTGGAAGAGACCACAGGGCCCAGGCACCGTCTGAACCCTTCCCTCATCCCGGCGGTTTTGCTAGCAGGAGTTCAACCCCAACGAACACAGCCCGGAGACCCCTGAGGCAAAAACGGCTTCCGACGAACAATAGGCGCTTGCTGTGGAACACCTATCCCAAGTGGGGGTAGCCTGGTCAACAAAATGCCACACACCCAGGTGTAAGAAACAACATTGCCCAGGCATGGTCTAAGCCCCTCACCTCGTCCCTGTGCTTTGGGGAGCCGGAGGGACAGCCGAGGCCCACGGCCCTGAGACCCCTTTGCAAAAAGCCGGCTTCCCACGGAGACAGTTTTCCTGAGGTGCAGACCCTCTTCCAAGTGGTTGTGGCAAGGTAAAGCAAATGCCCTCCACTTCTCTGGAAGAAACCACAGTGCCCAGCCATGTTCTAAGCCCTCCCATTCTCCCTGGGCTTCTGGCAGCAGGAGTGAAAAGAGAGGAGCAGAGGACTGGGACCCGTTTGACAAAAACCGGCTTCCCACGGGAAAGTCTTTCTCCACGTGCAGACATGCTCCCAGGTCCCTGTGGCAAGGGGAAGGAAATGCCATACACTGACCTGGAAGAGACCACAGGGCCCAGGCACCGTCTGAACCCTTCCCTCAACCTGGCGATTTTGCTAGCAGGAGTTCAACCCCATCGAACACAGCCCGGAGACCCCTGAGGCAAAAACGGCTTCCGACGAACAATAGGCGCTTGCTGTGGAACACCTATCCCAAGTGGGGGTAGCCAGGTCAACAAAATGCCACACACCCAGGTGTAAGAAACAACATTGCCCAGGCATGGTCTAAGCCCCTCACCTCGTCCCTGTGCTTTGGGGAGCCGGAGGGACAGCCGAGGCCCACGGCCCTGAGACCCCTTTGCAAAAAGCCGGCTTCCCACGGAGACAGTTTTCCTGAGGTGCCGTCCCTCTCCCAAGTGGTTGTGGCAAGGTAAAGCAAATGCCCTCCACTTCTCTGGAAGAAACCACAGTGCCCAGCCATGTTCTAAGCCCTCCCATCCTCCCTGGGCTTCTGGCAGCAGCAGTGAAAAGAGAGGAGCAGAGGACTGGGACCCGTTTGACAAAAACCGGCTTCCCACGGGAAAGTCTTTCTCCACGTGCAGACATGCTCCCAGGTGCCTGTGGCAAGGGGAAGGAAATGCCATACACTGACCTGGAAGAGACCACAGGGCCCAGGCACCGTCTGAACCCTTCCCTCAACCGGCCGATTTTGCTAGCAGGAGTTCAACCCCAACGAACACAGCCCGGAGACCCCTGAGGCAAAAACGGCTTCCGACGAACAATAGGCGCTTGCTGTGGAACACCTATCCCAAGTGGGGGTAGCCAGGTCAACAAAATGCCACACACCCAGGTGTAAGAAACAACATTGCCCAGGCATGGGCTAAGCCCCTCACCTCGTCCCTGTGCTTTGGGGAGCCGGAGGGACAGCCGAGGCCCACGGCCCTGAGACCCCTTTGCAAAAAGCCGTCTTCCCACGGAGACAGTTTTCCTGAGGTGCAGACCCTCTCCCAAGTGGTTGTGGCAAGGTAAAGCAAATGCCCTCCACTTCTCTGGAAGAAACCACAGTGCCCAGCCATGTTCTAAGCCCTCCCGTCCTCCCTGGGCTTCTGGCAGCAGGAGTGAAAAGAGAGGAGCAGAGCACTGGGACCCGTTTGACAAAAACCGGCTTCCCACGGGAAAGTCTTTCTCCACGTGCAGACATGCTCCCAGGTGCCTGGGGCAAGGGGAAGGAAATGCCATACACTGACCTGGAGGAGACCACAGTGCCCAGGCACAGTCTGAACCCTTCCCTCATCCCGGCGGTTTTGCTAGCAGGAGTTCAACCCCAACGAACACAGCCCGGAGACCCCTGAGGCAAAAACGGCTTCCGACGAACAATAGGCGCTTGCTGTGGAACACCTATCCCAAGTGGGGGTAGCCAGGTCAACAAAATGCCACACACCCAGGTGTAACAAACAACATTGCCCAGGCATGGTCTAAGCCCCTCACCTCGTCCCTGTGCTTTGGGGAGCCGGAGGGACAGCCGAGGCCCACGGCCCTGAGACCCCTTTGTAAAAAGCCGGCTTCCCACGGAGACAGTTTTCCTGAGGTGCAGTCCCTCTCCCAAGTGGTTGTGGCAAGGTAAAGCAAATGCCCTCCACTTCTCTGGAAGAAACCACAGTGCCCAGCCATGTTCTAAGCCCTCCCATCCTCCCTGGGCTTCTGGCAGAAGGAGTGAAAAGAGAGGAGCAGAGCACTGGGACCCGTTTGACAAAAACCGGCTTCCCACGGGAAAGTCTTTATCCACGTGCAGACATGCTCCCAGGTGCCTGTGGCAAGGGGAAGGAAATGCCATACACTGACCTGGAAGAGAACACAGGGCCCAGGCACAGTCTGAACCCTTCCCTCAACCCGGCGATTTTGCTAGCAGGAGTTCAACCCCAACGAACACAGCCCGGAGACCCGTGAGGCAAAAACGTCTTCCGACGAACAACAGGCGCTTGCTGTGGAACACCTATCCCAAGTGGGGGTAGCCAGGTCAACAAAATGCCACACACCCAGGTGTAAGAAACAACATTGCCCAGGCATGGTCTAAGCCCCTCACCTCGTCCCTGTGCTTTGGGGAGCCGCAGGGACAGCCGAGGCCCACGGCCCTGAGACCCCTTTGCAAAAAGCCGGCTTCCCACGGAGACACTTTTCCTGAGGTGCAGACCCTCTCCCAAGTGGTTGTGGCAAGGTAAAGCAAATGCCCTCCACTTCTCTGGAAGAAACCACAGTGCCCAGCCATGTTCTAAGCCCTCCCGTCCTCCCTGGGCTTCTGGCAGCAGGAGTGAAAAGAGAGGAGCAGAGCACTGGGACCCGTTTGACAAAAACCGGCTTCCCACGGGAAAGTCTTTCTCCACGTGCAGACATGCTCCCAGGTGCCTGTGGCAAGGGGAAGGAAATGCCATACACTGACCTGGAAGAGACCACAGGGCCCAGGCACCGTCTGAACCCTTCCCTCAACCTGGCGATTTTGCTAGCAGGAGTTCAACCCCATCGAACACAGCCCGGAGACCCCTGAGGCAAAAACGGCTTCCGACGAACAATAGGCGCTTGCTGTGGAACACCTATCCCAAGTGGGGGTAGCCAGGTCAACAAAATGCCACACACCCAGGTGTAACAAACAACATTGCCCAGGCATGGTCTAAGCCCCTCACCTCGTCCCTGTGCTTTGGGGAGCCGGAGGGACAGCCGAGGCCCACGGCCCTGAGACCCCTTTGCAAAAAGCCGGCTTCCCACGGAGACAGTTTTCCTGAGGTGCCGTCCCTCTCCCAAGTGGTTGTGGCAAGGTAAAGCAAATGCCCTCCACTTCTCTGGAAGAAACCACAGTGCCCAGCCATGTTCTAAGCCCTCCCATCCTCCCTGGGCTTCTGGCAGCAGCAGTGAAAAGAGAGGAGCAGAGGACTGGGACCCGTTTGACAAAAACCGGCTTCCCACGGGAAAGTCTTTCTCCACGTGCAGACATGCTCCCAGGTGCCTGTGGCAAGGGGAAGGAAATGCCATACACTGACCTGGAAGAGACCACAGGGCCCAGGCACCGTCTGAACCCTTCCCTCAACCGGCCGATTTTGCTAGCAGGAGTTCAACCCCAACGAACACAGCCCGGAGACCCCTGAGGCAAAAACGGCTTCCGACGAACAATAGGCGCTTGCTGTGGAACACCTATCCCAAGTGGGGGTAGCCAGGTCAACAAAATGCCACACACCCAGGTGTAAGAAACAACATTGCCCAGGCATGGGCTAAGCCCCTCACCTCGTCCCTGTGCTTTGGGGAGCCGGAGGGACAGCCGAGGCCCACGGCCCTGAGACCCCTTTGCAAAAAGCCGTCTTCCCACGGAGACAGTTTTCCTGAGGTGCAGACCCTCTCCCAAGTGGTTGTGGCAAGGTAAAGCAAATGCCCTCCACTTCTCTGGAAGAAACC
Source organism: Ursus arctos (assembly GCF_023065955.2). Classification (NCBI taxonomy): domain Eukaryota; kingdom Metazoa; phylum Chordata; class Mammalia; order Carnivora; family Ursidae; genus Ursus; species Ursus arctos. Next base: position 52,931,658 of record NW_026622886.1, read on the forward strand.
ACAGTGCCCAGCCATGTTCTAAGCCCTCCCGTCCTCCCTGGGCTTCTGGCAGCAGGAGTGAAAAGAGAGGAGCAGAGCACTGGGACCCGTTTGACAAAAACCGGCTTCCCACGGGAAAGTCTTTCTCCACGTGCAGACATGCTCCCAGGTGCCTGGGGCAAGGGGAAGGAAATGCCATACACTGACCTGGAGGAGACCACAGTGCCCAGGCACAGTCTGAACCCTTCCCTCATCCCGGCGGTTTTGCTAGCAGGAGTTCAACCCCAACGAACACAGCCCGGAGACCCCTGAGGCAAAAACGGCTTCCGACGAACAACAGGCGCTTGCTGTGGAACACCTATCCCAAGTGGGGGTAGCCAGGTCAACAAAATGCCACACACCCAGGTGTAAGAAACAACATTGTCCAGGCATGGTCTAAGCCCCTCACCTCGTCCCTGTGCTTTGGGGAGCCGGAGGGACAGCCGAGGCCCACGGCCCTGAGACCCCTTTGCAAAAAGCCGGCTTCCCACGGAGACACTTTTCCTGAGGTGCAGACCCTCTCCCAAGTGGTTGTGGCAAGGTAAAGCAAATGCCCTCCACTTCTCTGGAAGAAACCACAGTGCCCAGCCATGTTCTAAGCCCTCCCGTCCTCCCTGGGCTTCTGGCAGCAGGAGTGAAAAGAGAGGAGAAGAGCACTGGGACCCGTTTGACAAAAACAGGCTTCCCACGGGAAAGTCATTCTCTACGTGCAGACATGCTCCCAGGTGCCTGTGGCAAGGGGAAGGAAATGCCATACACTGACCTGGAAGAGACCAAAGGGCCCAGGCACAGTCTGAACCCTTCCCTCATCCCGGCGGTTTTGCTAGCAGGAGTTCAACCCCAACGAACACAGCCCGGAGACCCCTGAGGCAAAAACGGCTTCCGACGAACAATAGGCGCTTGCTGTGGAACACCTATCCCAAGTGGGGGTAGCCAGGTCAACAAAATGCCACACACCCAGGTGTAAGAAACAACACTGCCCAGGCATGGTCTAAGCCCCTCACCTCGTCCCTGTGCTTTGGGGAGCCGGAGGGACAGCCGAGGCCCACGGCCCTGAGACCCCTTTGCAAAAAGCCGGCTTCCCACGGAGACACTTTTCCTGAGGTGCAGACCCTCTCCCAAGTGGTTGTGGCAAGGTAAAGCAAATGCCCTCCACTTCTGTGGAAGAAACCACAGTGCCCAGCCATGTTCTAAGCCCTCCCTTCCTCCCTGGCCTTCTGGCAGCAGGAGTGAAAAGAGAGGAGCAGAGCACTGGGACCCGTTTGACAAAAACCGGCTTCCCACGGGAAAGTCTTTCTCCACGTGCAGACATGCTCCCAGGTGCCTGTGGCAAGGGGAAGGAAATGCCATACACTGACCTTGAGGATACCACAGGGCCCAAGCACAGTCTGAACCCTTCCCTCATCCCGGCGGTTTTGCTAGCAGGAGTTCAACCCCAACGAACACAGCCCGGAGACCCCTGAGGCAAAAACGGCTTCCGACGAACAATAGGCGCTTGCTGTGGAACACCTATCCCAAGTGGGGGTAGCCAGGTCAACAAAATGCCACACACCCAGGTGTAACAAACAACATTGCCCAGGCATGGTCTAAGCCCCTCACCTCGTCCCTGTGCTTTGGGGAGCCGGAGGGACAGCCGAGGCCCACGGCCCTGAGACCCCTTTGCAAAAAGCCGGCTTTCCACGGAGACAGTTTTCCTGAGGTGCCGTCCCTCTCCCAAGTGGTTGTGGCAAGGTAAAGCAAATGCCCTCCACTTCTCTGGAAGAAACCACAGTGCCCAGCCATGTTCTAAGCCCTCCCATCCTCCCTGGGCTTCTGGCAGCAGGAGTGAAAAGAGAGGAGCAGAGCACTGGGACCCGTTTGACAAAAACCGGCTTCCCACGGGAAAGTCTTTCTCCACGTGCAGACATGCTCCCAGGTGCCTGTGGCAAGGGGAAGGAAAGGCCATACACTGACCTGGAAGAGACCACAGGGCCCAGGCACCGTCTGAACCCTTCCCTCATCCCGGCGGTTTTGCTAGCAGGAGTTCAACCCCAACGAACACAGCCCGGAGACCCCTGAGGCAAAAACGGCTTCCGACGAACAATAGGCGCTTGCTGTGGAACACCTATCCCAAGTGGGGGTAGCCAGGTCAACAAAATGCCACACACCCAGGTGTAAGAAACAACATTGCCCAGGCATGTGCTAAGCCCCTCACCTCGTCCCTGTGCTTTGGGGAGCCGGAGGGACAGCCGAGGCCCACGGCCCTGAGACCCCTTTGCAAAAAGCCGGCTTCCCACGGAGAAAGTTTTCCTGAGGTGCAGACCCTCTCCCAAGTGGTTGTGGCAAGGTAAAGCAAATGCCCTCCACTTCTCTGGAAGAAACCACAGTGCCCAGCCATGTTCTAAGCCCTCCCGTCCTCCCTGGGCTTCTGGCAGCAGGAGTGAAAAGAGAGGAGCAGAGCACTGGGACCCGTTTGACAAAAACCGGCTTCCCACGGGAAAGTCTTTCTCCACGTGCAGACATGCTCCCAGGTGCCTGTGGCAAGGGGAAGGAAATGCCATACACTGACCTGGAAGAGACCACAGGGCCCAGGCACAGTCTGAACCATTCCCTCAACCCAGCGATTTTGCTAGCAGGAGTTCAACCCCAACGAACACAGCCCGGAGACCCCTGAGGCAAAAACGGCTTCCGACGAACAATAGGCGCTTGCTGTGGAACACCTATCCCAAGTGGGGGTAGCCTGGTCAACAAAATGCCACACACCCAGGTGTAAGAAACAACATTGCCCAGCCATGGTCTAAGCCCCTCACCTCGTCCATGTGCTTTGGGGAGCCGGAGGAACAGCCGAGGGCCACGGCCCTGAGACCCCTTTGCAAAAAGCCGGCTTCCCACGGAGACAGTTTTCCTGAGGTGCAGACCCTCTCCCAAGTGGTTGTGGCAAGGTAAAGCAAATGCCCTCCACTTCTCTGGAAGAAACCACAGTGCCCAGCCATGTTCTAAGCCCTCCCATCCTCCCTGGGCTTCTGGCAGCAGCAGTGAAAAGAGAGGAGCAGAGCACTGGGACCCGTTTGACAAAAACCGGCTTCCCACGGGAAAGTCTTTCTCCACGTGCAGACATGCTCCCAGGTGCCTGTGGCAAGGGGAAGGAAATGCCATACACTGACCTGGAAGAGACCACAGGGCCCAGGCACAGTCTGAACCCTTCCCTCAACCCGGCGATTTTGCTAGCAGGAGTTCAACCCCAACGAACACAGCCCGGAGACCCCTGAGGCAAAAACGGCTTCCGACGAACAATAGGCGCTTGCTGTGGAACACCTATCCCAAGTGGGGGTAGCCAGGTCAACAAAATGCCACACACCCAGGTGTAAGAAACAACATTGCCCAGGCATGGGTTAAGCCCCTCACCTCGTCCCTGTGCTTTGGGGAGCCGGAGGGACAGCCGAGGCCCACGGCCCTGAGACCCCTTTGCAAAAAGCCGGCTTCCCACGGAGACAGTTTTCCTGAGGTGCAGACCCTCTCCCAAGTGGTTGTGGCAAGGTAAAGCAAATGCCCTCCACTTCTCTGGAAGAAACCACAGTGCCCAGCCATGTTCTAAGCCCTCCCGTCCTCCCTGGGCTTCTGGCAGCAGGAGTGAAAAGAGAGGAGCAGAGCACTGGGACCCGTTTGACAAAAACCGGCTTCCCACGGGAAAGTCTTTCTCCACGTGCAGACATGCTCCCAGGTGCCTGTGGCAAGGGGAAGGAAATGCCATACACTGACCTGGAGGAGACCACAGGGCCCAGGCACAGTCTGAACCCTTCCCTCATCCCGGCGGTTTTGCTAGCAGGAGTTCAACCCCAACGAACACAGCCCGGAGACCCCTGAGGCAAAAACGGCTTCCGCGAACAATAGGTGCTTGCTGTGGAAAACCTATCCCAAGTGGGGGTAGCCAGCTCAACAAAATGCCACACACCCAGGTGTAAGAAACAACATTGCCCAGCCATGGTCTAAGCCCCTCACCTCGTCCCTGTGCTTTGGGGAGCCGGAGGGACAGCCGAGGCCCACGGCCCTGAGACCCCTTTGCAAAAAGCCGGCTTCCCACGGAAAGAGTTTTCCTGTGGTGCAGACCCTCTCCCAAGTGGTTGTGGCAAGGTAAAGCAAATGCCCTCCACTTCTCTGGAAGAAACCACAGTGCCCAGCCATGTTCTAAGCCCTCCCATCCTCCCTGGGCTTCTGGCAGCAGCAGTGAAAAGAGAGGAGAAGAGCACTGGGACCCGTTTGACAAAAACCGGCTTCCCACGGGAAAGTCTTTCTCCACGTGCAGACATGCTCCCAGGTGCCTGTGGCAAGGGGAAGGAAATGCCATACACTGACCTGGAAGAGACCACAGGGCCCAGGCACCGTCTGAACCCTTCCCTCAACCTGGCGATTTTGCTAGCAGGAGTTCAACCCCAACGAACACAGCCCGGAGACCCCTGAGGCAAAAACGGCTTCCGACGAACAATAGGCGCTTGCTGTGGAACACCTATCCCAAGTGGGGGTAGCCTGGTCAACAAAATGCCACACACCCAGGTGTAAGAAACAACATTGCCCAGGCATGGTCTAAGCCCCTCACCTCGTCCCTGTGCTTTGGGGAGCCGGAGGGACAGCCGAGGCCCACGGCCCTGAGACCCCTTTGCAAAAAGCCGGCTTCCCACGGAAAGAGTTTTCCTGTGGTGCAGACCCTCTCCCAAGTGGTTGTGGCAAGGTAAAGCAAATGCCCTCCACTTCTCTGGAAGAAACCACAGTGCCCAGCCATGTTCTAAGCCCTCCCATCCTCCCTGGGCTTCTGGCAGAAGGAGTGAAAAGAGAGGAGCAGAGGACTGGGACCCGTTTGACAAAAACCGGCTTCCCACGGGAAAGTCTTTCTCCACGTGCAGACATGCTCCCAGGTGCCTGTGGCAAGGGGAAGGAAATGCCATACACTGACCTGGAAGAGACCACAGGGCCCAGGCACCGTCTGAACCCTTCCCTCATCCCGGCGGTTTTGCTAGCAGGAGTTCAACCCCAACGAACACAGCCCGGAGACCTCTGAGGCAAAAACGGCTTCCGACGAACAATAGGCGCTTGCTGTGGAACACCTATCCCAAGTGGGGGTAGCCTGGTCAACAAAATGCCACACACCCAGGTGTAAGAAACAACATTGCCCAGGCATGGTCTAAGCCCCTCACCTCGTCCCTGTGCTTTGGGGAGCCGGAGGGACAGCCGAGGCCCACGGCCCTGAGACCCCTTTGCAAAAAGCCGGCTTCCCACGGAGACAGTTTTCCTGAGGTGCAGACCCTCTCCCAAGTGGTTGTGGCAAGGTAAAGCAAATGCCCTCCACTTCTCTGGAAGAAACCACAGTGCCCAGCCATGTTCTAAGCCCTCCCATTCTCCCTGGGCTTCTGGCAGCAGGAGTGAAAAGAGAGGAGCAGAGGACTGGGACCCGTTTGACAAAAACCGGCTTCCCACGGGAAAGTCTTTCTCCACGTGCAGACATGCTCCCAGGTCCCTGTGGCAAGGGGAAGGAAATGCCATACACTGACCTGGAAGAGACCACAGGGCCCAGGCACCGTCTGAACCCTTCCCTCAACCTGGCGATTTTGCTAGCAGGAGTTCAACCCCATCGAACACAGCCCGGAGACCCCTGAGGCAAAAACGGCTTCCGACGAACAATAGGCGCTTGCTGTGGAACACCTATCCCAAGTGGGGGTAGCCAGGTCAACAAAATGCCACACACCCAGGTGTAAGAAACAACATTGCCCAGGCATGGTCTAAGCCCCTCACCTCGTCCCTGTGCTTTGGGGAGCCGGAGGGACAGCCGAGGCCCACGGCCCTGAGACCCCTTTGCAAAAAGCCGGCTTCCCACGGAGACAGTTTTCCTGAGGTGCCGTCCCTCTCCCAAGTGGTTGTGGCAAGGTAAAGCAAATGCCCTCCACTTCTCTGGAAGAAACCACAGTGCCCAGCCATGTTCTAAGCCCTCCCATCCTCCCTGGGCTTCTGGCAGCAGCAGTGAAAAGAGAGGAGCAGAGGACTGGGACCCGTTTGACAAAAACCGGCTTCCCACGGGAAAGTCTTTCTCCACGTGCAGACATGCTCCCAGGTGCCTGTGGCAAGGGGAAGGAAATGCCATACACTGACCTGGAAGAGACCACAGGGCCCAGGCACCGTCTGAACCCTTCCCTCAACCGGGCGATTTTGCTAGCAGGAGTTCAACCCCAACGAACACAGCCCGGAGACCCCTGAGGCAAAAACGGCTTCCGACGAACAATAGGCGCTTGCTGTGGAACACCTATCCCAAGTGGGGGTAGCCAGGTCAACAAAATGCCACACACCCAGGTGTAAGAAACAACATTGCCCAGGCATGGGCTAAGCCCCTCACCTCGTCCCTGTGCTTTGGGGAGCCGGAGGGACAGCCGAGGCCCACGGCCCTGAGACCCCTTTGCAAAAAGCCGTCTTCCCACGGAGACAGTTTTCCTGAGGTGCAGACCCTCTCCCAAGTGGTTGTGGCAAGGTAAAGCAAATGCCCTCCACTTCTCTGGAAGAAACCACAGTGCCCAGCCATGTTCTAAGCCCTCCCGTCCTCCCTGGGCTTCTGGCAGCAGGAGTGAAAAGAGAGGAGCAGAGCACTGGGACCCGTTTGACAAAAACCGGCTTCCCACGGGAAAGTCTTTCTCCACGTGCAGACATGCTCCCAGGTGCCTGGGGCAAGGGGAAGGAAATGCCATACACTGACCTGGAGGAGACCACAGGGCCCAGGCACAGTCTGAACCCTTCCCTCATCCCGGCGGTTTTGCTAGCAGGAGTTCAACCCCAACGAACACAGCCCGGAGACCCCTGAGGCAAAAACGGCTTCCGACGAACAATAGGCGCTTGCTGTGGAACACCTATCCCAAGTGGGGGTAGCCAGGTCAACAAAATGCCACACACCCAGGTGTAACAAACAACATTGCCCAGGCATGGTCTAAGCCCCTCACCTCGTCCCTGTGCTTTGGGGAGCCGGAGGGACAGCCGAGGCCCACGGCCCTGAGACCCCTTTGTAAAAAGCCGGCTTCCCACGGAGACAGTTTTCCTGAGGTGCAGTCCCTCTCCCAAGTGGTTGTGGCAAGGTAAAGCAAATGCCCTCCACTTCTGTGGAAGAAACCACAGTGCCCAGCCATGTTCTAAGCCCTCCCTTCCTCCCTGGCCTTCTGGCAGCAGGAGTGAAAAGAGAGGAGCAGAGCACTGGGACCCGTTTGACAAAAACCGGCTTCCCACGGGAAAGTCTTTCTCCACGTGCAGACATGCTCCCAGGTGCCTGTGGCAAGGGGAAGGAAATGCCATACACTGACCTTGAGGATACCACAGGGCCCAAGCACAGTCTGAACCCTTCCCTCATCCCGGCGGTTTTGCTAGCAGGAGTTCAACCCCAACGAACACAGCCCGGAGACCCCTGAGGCAAAAACGGCTTCCGACGAACAATAGGCGCTTGCTGTGGAACACCTATCCCAAGTGGGGGTAGCCAGGTCAACAAAATGCCACACACCCAGGTGTAACAAACAACATTGCCCAGGCATGGTCTAAGCCCCTCACCTCGTCCCTGTGCTTTGGGGAGCCGGAGGGACAGCCGAGGCCCACGGCCCTGAGACCCCTTTGCAAAAAGCCGGCTTTCCACGGAGACAGTTTTCCTGAGGTGCCGTCCCTCTCCCAAGTGGTTGTGGCAAGGTAAAGCAAATGCCCTCCACTTCTCTGGAAGAAACCACAGTGCCCAGCCATGTTCTAAGCCCTCCCATCCTCCCTGGGCTTCTGGCAGCAGGAGTGAAAAGAGAGGAGCAGAGCACTGGGACCCGTTTGACAAAAACCGGCTTCCCACGGGAAAGTCTTTCTCCACGTGCAGACATGCTCCCAGGTGCCTGTGGCAAGGGGAAGGAAAGGCCATACACTGACCTGGAAGAGACCACAGGGCCCAGGCACCGTCTGAACCCTTCCCTCATCCCGGCGGTTTTGCTAGCAGGAGTTCAACCCCAACGAACACAGCCCGGAGACCCCTGAGGCAAAAACGGCTTCCGACGAACAATAGGCGCTTGCTGTGGAACACCTATCCCAAGTGGGGGTAGCCAGGTCAACAAAATGCCACACACCCAGGTGTAAGAAACAACATTGCCCAGGCATGTGCTAAGCCCCTCACCTCGTCCCTGTGCTTTGGGGAGCCGGAGGGACAGCCGAGGCCCACGGCCCTGAGACCCCTTTGCAAAAAGCCGGCTTCCCACGGAGACAGTTTTCCTGAGGTGCAGACCCTCTCCCAAGTGGTTGTGGCAAGGTAAAGCAAATGCCCTCCACTTCTCTGGAAGAAACCACAGTGCCCAGCCATGTTCTAAGCCCTCCCGTCCTCCCTGGGCTTCTGGCAGCAGGAGTGAAAAGAGAGGAGCAGAGCACTGGGACCCGTTTGACAAAAACCGGCTTCCCACGGGAAAGTCTTTCTCCACGTGCAGACATGCTCCCAGGTGCCTGTGGCAAGGGGAAGGAAATGCCATACACTGACCTGGAAGAGACCACAGGGCCCAGGCACAGTCTGAACCATTCCCTCAACCCAGCGATTTTGCTAGCAGGAGTTCAACCCCAACGAACACAGCCCGGAGACCCCTGAGGCAAAAACGGCTTCCGACGAACAATAGGCGCTTGCTGTGGAACACCTATCCCAAGTGGGGGTAGCCTGGTCAACAAAATGCCACACACCCAGGTGTAACAAACAACATTGCCCAGGCATGGTCTAAGCCCCTCACCTCGTCCCTGTGCTTTGGGGAGCCGGAGGGACAGCCGAGGCCCACGGCCCTGAGACCCCTTTGCAAAAAGCCGGCTTCCCACGGAGACAGTTTTCCTGAGGTGCAGTCCCTCTCCCAAGTGGTTGTGGCAAGGTAAAGCAAATGCCCTCCACTTCTCTGGAAGAAACCACAGTGCCCAGCCATGTTCTAAGCCCTCCCATCCTCCCTGGGCTTCTGGCAGCAGGAGTGAAAAGAGAGGAGCAGAGGACTGGGACCCGTTTGACAAAAACCGGCTTCGCACGGGAAAGTCTTTCTCCACGTGCAGACATGCTCCCAGGTGCCTGTGGCAAGGGGAAGGAAATGCCATACACTGACCTGGAAGAGACCACAGGGCCCAGGCACCGTCTGAACCCTTCCCTCAACCTGGCGATTTTGCTAGCAGGAGTTCAACCCCAACGAACACAGCCCGGAGACCCCTGAGGCAAAAACGGCTTCCGACGAACAATAGGCGCTTGCTGTGGAACACCTATCCCAAGTGGGGGTAGCCTGGTCAACAAAATGCCACACACCCAGGTGTAAGAAACAACATTGCCCAGGCATGGTCTAAGCCCCTCACCTCGTCCCTGTGCTTTGGGGAGCCGGAGGGACAGCCGAGGCCCACGGCCCTGAGACCCCTTTGCAAAAAGCCGGCTTCCCACGGAGACAGTTTTCCTGAGGTGCAGACCCTCTCCCAAGTGGTTGTGGCAAGGTAAAGCAAATGCCCTCCACTTCTCTGGAAGAAACCACAGTGCCCAGCCATGTTCTAAGCCCTCCCATTCTCCCTGGGCTTCTGGCAGCAGGAGTGAAAAGAGAGGAGCAGAGGACTGGGACCCGTTTGACAAAAACCGGCTTCCCACGGGAAAGTCTTTCTCCACGTGCAGACATGCTCCCAGGTCCCTGTGGCAAGGGGAAGGAAATGCCATACACTGACCTGGAAGAGACCACAGGGCCCAGGCACCGTCTGAACCCTTCCCTCAACCTGGCGATTTTGCTAGCAGGAGTTCAACCCCAACGAACACAGCCCGGAGACCCCTGAGGCAAAAACGGCTTCCGACGAACAATAGGCGCTTGCTGTGGAACACCTATCCCAAGTGGGGGTAGCCAGGTCAACAAAATGCCACACACCCAGGTGTAAGAAACAACATTGCCCAGGCATGGTCTAAGCCCCTCACCTCGTCCCTGTGCTTTGGGGAGCCGGAGGGACAGCCGAGGCCCACGGCCCTGAGACCCCTTTGCAAAAAGCCGGCTTCCCACGGAGACAGTTTTCCTGAGGTGCAGACCCTCTCCCAAGTGGTTGTGGCAAGGTAAAGCAAATGCCCTCCACTTCTCTGGAAGAAACCACAGTGCCCAGCCATGTTCTAAGCCCTCCCATTCTCCTGGGCTTCTGGCAGCAGGAGTGAAAAGAGAGGAGCAGAGGACTGGGACCCGTTTGACAAAAACCGGCTTCCCACGGGAAAGTCTTTCTCCACGTGCAGACATGCTCCCAGGTCCCTGTGGCAAGGGGAAGGAAATGCCATACACTGACCTGGAAGAGACCACAGGGCCCAGGCACCGTCTGAACCCTTCCCTCAACCTGGCGATTTTGCTAGCAGGAGTTCAACCCCAACGAACACAGCCCGGAGACCCCTGAGGCAAAAACGGCTTCCGACGAACAATAGGCGCTTGCTGTGGAACACCTATCCCAAGTGGGGGTAGCCAGGTCAACAAAATGCCACACACCCAGGTGTAAGAAACAACATTGCCCAGGCATGGTCTAAGCCCCTCACCTCGTCCCTGTGCTTTGGGGAGCCGGAGGGACAGCCGAGACCCACGGCCCTGAGACCCCTTTGCAAAAAGCCGTCTTCCCACGGAGACAGTTTTCCTAAGGTGCAGACCCTCTCCCAAGTGGTTGTGGCAAGGTAAAGCAAATGCCCTCCACTTCTCTGGAAGAAACCACAGTGCCCAGCCATGTTCTAAGCCCTCCCATCCTCCCTGGGCTTCTGGCAGCAGGAGTGAAAAGAGAGGAGCAGAGCACTGGGACCCGTTTGACAAAAACCGGCTTCCCACGGGAAAGTCTTTCTCCACGTGCAGACATGCTCCCAGGTGCCTGTGGCAAGGGGAAGGAAATGCCATACACCGACCTTGAGGATACCACAGGGCCCAAGCACAGTCTGAACCCTTCCCTCAACCCGGCGATTTTGCTAGCAGGAGTTCAACCCCAACGAACACAGCCCGGAGACCCCTGAGGCAAAAACGGCTTCCGACGAACAATAGGCGCTTGCTGTGGAACACCTATCCCAAGTGGGGGTAGCCAGGTCAACAAAATGCCACACACCCAGGTGTAAGAAACAACATTGCCCAGGCATGGTCTAAGCCCCTCACCTCGTCCCTGTGCTTTGGGGAGCCGGAGGGACAGCCGAGGCCCACGGCCCTGAGACCCCTTTGCAAAAAGCCGGCTTTCCACGGAGACAGTTTTCCTGAGGTGCAGACCCTCTCCCAAGTGGTTGTGGCAAGGTAAAGCAAATGCCCTCCACTTCTCTGGAAGAAACCACAGTGCCCAGCCATGTTCTAAGCCCTCCCGTCCTCCCTGGGCTTCTGGCAGCAGGAGTGAAAAGAGAGGAGCAGAGCACTGGGACCCGTTTGACAAAAACAGGCTTCCCACGGGAAAGTCATTCTCTACGTGCAGACATGCTCCCAGGTGCCTGTGGCAAGGGGAAGGAAATGCCATACACTGACCTGGAAGAGACCAAAGGGCCCAGGCACAGTCTGAACCCTTCCCTCAACCCAGCGATTTTGCTAGCAGGAGTTCAACCCCAACGAACACAGCCCGGAGACCCCTGAGGCAAAAACGGCTTCCGACGAACAATAGGCTCTTGCTGTGGAACACCTATCCCAAGTGGGGGTAGCCAGGTCAACAAAATGCCACACACCCAGGTGTAAGAAACAACACTGCCCATCCATGGTCTAAGCCCCTCACCTCGTCCCTGTGCTTTGGGGAGCCGGAGGGACAGCCGAGGCCCACGGCCCTGAGACCCCTTTGCAAAAAGCCGGCTTCCCACGGAGACACTTTTCCTGAGGTGCAGACCCTCTCCCAAGTGGTTGTGGCAAGGTAAAGCAAATGCCCTCCACTTCTCTGGAAGAAACCACAGTGCCCAGCCATGTTCTAAGCCCTCCCTTCCTCCCTGGCCTTCTGGCAGCAGGAGTGAAAAGAGAGGAGCAGAGCACTGGGACCCGTTTGACAAAAACCGGCTTCCCACGGGAAAGTCTTTCTCCACGTGCAGACATGCTCCCAGGTGCCTGTGGCAAGGGGAAGGAAATGCCATACACTGACCTGGAAGAGACCACAGGGCCCAAGCACAGTCTGAACCCTTCCCTCATCCCGGCGGTTTTGCTAGCAGGAGTTCAACCCCAACGAACACAGCCCGGAGACCCCTGAGGCAAAAACGGCTTCCGACGAACAATAGGCGCTTGCTGTGGAACACCTATCCCAAGTGGGGGTAGCCAGGTCAACAAAATGCCACACACCCAGGTGTAACAAACAACATTGCCCAGGCATGGGCTAAGCCCCTCACCTCGTCCCTGTGCTTGGGGGAGCCGGAGGGACAGCCGAGGCCCACGGCCCTGAGACCCCTTTGCAAAAAGCCGGCTTTCCACGGAGACAGTTTTCCTGAGGTGCAGTCCCTCTCCCAAGTGGTTGTGGCAAGGTAAAGCAAATGCCCTCCACTTCTCTGGAAGAAACCACAGTGCCCAGCCATGTTCTAAGCCCTCCCGTCCTCCCTGGGCTTCTGGCAGCAGGAGTGAAAAGAGAGGAGCAGAGCACTGGGACCCGTTTGACAAAAACCGGCTTCCCACGGGAAAGTCTTTCTCCACGTGCAGACATGCTCCCAGGTGCCTGTGGCAAGGGGAAGGAAAGGCCATACACTGACCTGGAAGAGACCACAGGGCCCAGGCACCGTCTGAACCCTTCCCTCATCCCGGCGGTTTTGCTAGCAGGAGTTCAACCCCAACGAACACAGCCCGGAGACCCCTGAGGCAAAAACGGCTTCCGACGAACAATAGGCGCTTGCTGTGGAACACCTATCCCAAGTGGGGGTAGCCAGGTTAACAAAATGCCACACACCCAGGTGTAAGAAACAACATTGCCCAGCCATGGTCTAAGCCCCTCACCTCGTCCCTGTGCTTTGGGGAGCCGGAGGGACAGCCGAGGCCCACGGCCCTGAGACCGCTTTGCAAAAAGCCGGCTTCCCACGGAAAGAGTTTTCCTGTGGTGCAGACCCTCTCCCAAGTGGTTGTGGCAAGGTAAAGCAAATGCCCTCCACTTCTCTGGAAGAAACCACAGTGCCCAGCCATGTTCTAAGCCCTCCCATCCTCCCTGGGCTTCTGGCAGCAGCAGTGAAAAGAGAGGAGCAGAGCACTGGGACCCCTTTGACAAAAACCGGCTTCCCACGGGAAAGTCTTTCTCCACGTGCAGACATGCTCCCAGGTGCCTGTGGCAAGCGGAAGGAAATGCCATACACTGACCTGGAAGAGACCACAGGGCCCAGGCACAGTCTGAACCCTTCCCTCAACCCGGCGGTTTTGCTAGCAGGAGTTCAACCCCAACGAACACAGCCCGGAGACCCCTGAGGCAAAAACGGCTTCCGACGAACAATAGGCGCTTGCTGTGGAACACCTATCCCAAGTGGCGGTAGCCAGGTCAACAAAATGCCACACACCCAGGTGTAAGAAACAACATTGCCCAGGCATGGGCTAAGCCCCTCACCTCGTCCCTGTGCTTTGGGGAGCCGGAGGGACAGCCGAGGCCCACGGCCCTGAGACCCCTTTGCAAAAAGCCGGCTTCCCACGGAGACAGTTTTCCTGAGGTGCAGACCCTCTCCCAAGTGGTTGTGGCAAGGTAAAGCAAATGCCCTCCACTTCTCTGGAAGAAACCACAGTGCCCAGCCATGTTCTAAGCCCTCCCGTCCTCCCTGGGCTTCTGGCAGCAGGAGTGAAAAGAGAGGAGCAGAGCACTGGGACCCGTTTGACAAAAACCGGCTTCCCACGGGAAAGTCTTTCTCCACGTGCAGACATGCTCCCAGGTGCCTGTGGCAAGGGGAAGGAAATGCCATACACTGACCTGGAAGAGACCACAGGGCCCAGGCACAGTCTGAACCCTTCCTTCAACCCGGCGATTTTGCTAGCAGGAGTTCAACCCCAACGAACACAGCCCGGAGACCCGTGAGGCAAAAACGTCTTCCGACGAACAACAGGCGTTTGTTGTGGAACACCTATCCCAAGTGGGGGTAGCCAGGTCAACAAAATACCACACACCCAGGTGTAAGAAACAACATTGCCCAGGCATGGTCTAAGCCCCTCACCTCGTCCCTGTGCTTTGGGGAGCCGGAGGGACAGCCGAGGCCCACGGCCCTGAGACCCCTTTGCAAAAAGCCGGCTTCCCACGGAGACAGTTTTCCTGAGGTGCAGACCCTCTCCCAAGTGGTTGTGGCAAGGTAAAGCAAATGCCCTCCACTTCTCTAGAAGAAACCACAGTGCCCAGCCATGTTCTAAGCCCTCCCGTCCTCCCTGGGCTTCTGGCAGCAGGAGTGAAAAGAGAGGAGAAGAGCACTGGGACCCGTTTGACAAAAACCGGCTTCCGAGGGGAAAGTCATTCTCTACGTGCAGACATGCTCCCAGGTGCCTGTGGCAAGGGGAAGGAAATGCCATACACTGACCTAGAAGAGACCAAAGGGCCCAGGCACAGTCTGAACCCTTCCCTCATCCCGGCGGTTTTGCTAGCAGGAGTTCAACCCCAACGAACACAGCCCGGAGACCCCTGAGGCAAAAACGGCTTCCGACGAACAATAGGCGCTTGCTGTGGAACACCTATCCCAAGTGGGGGTAGCCAGGTCAACAAAATGCCACACACCCAGGTGTAAGAAACAACACTGCCCATCCATGGTCTAAGCCCCTCACCTCGTCCCTGTGCTTTGGGGAGCCGGAGGGACAGCCGAGGCCCACGGCCCTGAGACCCATTTGCAAAAAGCCGGCTTCCCACGGAGACAGTTTTCCTGAGGTGCAGACCCTCTCCCAAGTGGTTGTGGCAAGGTAAAGCAAATGCCCTCCACTTCTCTGGAAGAAACCACAGTGCCCAGCCATGTTCTAAGCCCTCCCTTCCTCCCTGGGCTTCTGGCAGCAGGAGTGAAAAGAGAGGAGCAGAGCACTGGGACCCGTTTGACAAAAACCGGCTTCCCACGGGAAAGTCTTTCTCCACGTGCAGACATGCTCCCAGGTGCCTGTGGCAAGGGGAAGGAAATGCCATACACTGACCTGGAGGATACCACAGGGCCCAAGCACAGTCTGAACCCTTCCCTCATCCCCGCGGTTTTGCTAGCAGGAGTTCAACCCCAACGAACACAGCCCGGAGACCCCTGAGGCAAAAACGGCTTTCGACGAACAATAGGCGCTTGCTGTGGAACACCTATCCCAAGTGGGGGTAGCCAGGTCAACAAAATGCCACACACCCAGGTGTAACAAACAACATTGCCCAGGCATGGTCTAAGCCCCTCACCTCGTCCGTGTGCTTTGGGGAGCCGGAGGGACAGCCGAGGCCCACGGCCCTGAGACCCCTTTGCAAAAAGCCGGCTTCCCACGGAGACAGTTTTCCTGAGGTGCAGTCCCTCTCCCAAGTGGTTGTGGCAAGGTAAAGCAAATGCCCTCCACTTCTCTAGAAGAAACCACAGTGCCCAGCCATGTTCTAAGCCCTCCCATCCTCCCTGGGCTTCTGGCAGCAGGAGTGAAAAGAGAGGAGCAGAGCACTGGGACCCGTTTGACAAAAACCGGCTTCCCACGGGAAAGTCTTTCTCCACGTGCAGACATGCTCCCAGGTGCCTGTGGCAAGGGGAAGGAAATGCCATACACTGACCTGGAAGAGACCACAGGGCCCAGGCACCGTCTGAACCCTTCCCTCAACCTGGCGATTTTGTTAGCAGGAGTTCAACCCCAACGAACACAGCCCGGAGACCCCTGAGGCAAAAACGGCTTCCGACGAACAATAGGCGCTTGCTGTGGAACACCTATCCCAAGTGGGGGTAGCCAGGTCAACAAAATGCCACACACCCAGGTGTAAGAAACAACATTGCCCAGGCATGGTCTAAGCCCCTCACCTCGTCCCTGTGCTTTGGGGAGCCGGAGGGACAGCCGAGGCCCACGGCCCTGAGACCCCTTTGCAAAAAGCCGGCTTCCCACGGAGACAGTTTTCCTGAGGTGCAGACCCTCTCCCAAGTGGTTGTGGCAAGGTAAAGCAAATGCCCTCCACTTCTCTGGAAGAAACCACAGTGCCCAGCCATGTTCTAAGCCCTCCCATCCTCCCTGGGCTCCTGGCAGCAGCAGTGAAAAGAGAGGAGCAGAGCACTGGGACACGTTTGACAAAAACCGGCTTCCCACGGGAAAGTCTTTCTCCACGTGCAGACATGCTCCCAGGTGCCTGTGGCAAGGGGAAGGAAATGGCATACACTGACCTGGAAGAGACCACAGGGCCCAGGCACAGTCTGAACCCTTCCCTCAACCCGGCGATTTTGCTAGCAGGAGTTCAACCCCAACGGACACAGCCCGGAGACCCCTGAGGCAAAAACGGCTTCCGACGAACAATAGGCGCTTGCTGTGGAACACCTATCCCAAGTGGCGGTAGCCAGGTCAACAAAATGCCACACACCCAGGTGTAAGAAACAACATTGCCCAGGCATGGGCTAAGCCCCTCACCTCGTCCCTGTGCTTTGGGGAGCCGGAGGGACAGCCGAGGCCCATGGCCCTGAGACCCCTTTGCAAAAAGCCGGCTTCCCACGGAGACAGTTTTCCTGAGGTGCAGACCCTCTCCCAAGTGGTTGTGGCAAGGTAAAGCAAATGCCCTCCACTTCTCTGGAAGAAACCACAGTGCCCAGCCATGTTCTAAGCCCTCCCGTCCTCCCTGGGCTTCTGGCAGCAGGAGTGAAAAGAGAGGAGCAGAGCACTGGGACCCGTTTGACAAAAACCGGCTTCCCACGGGAAAGTCTTTCTCCACGTGCAGACATGCTCCCAGGTGCCTGTGGCAAGGGGAAGGAAATGCCATACACTGACCTGGAAGAGACCACAGGGCCCAGGCACAGTCTGAACCCTTCCCTCAACCCGGCGATTTTGCTAGCAGGAGTTCAACCCCAACGAACACAGCCCGGAGACCCGTGAGGCAAAAACGTCTTCTGACGAACAACAGGCGTTTGTTGTGGAACACCTATCCCAAGTGGGGGTAGCCAGGTCAACAAAATACCACACACCCAGGTGTAAGAAACAACATTGCCCAGGCATGGTCTAAGCCCCTCACCTCGTCCCTGTGCTTTGGGGAGCCGGAGGGACAGCCGAGGCCCACGGCCCTGAGACCCCTTTGCAAAAAGCCGGCTTCCCACGGAGACAGTTTTCCTGAGGTGCAGACCCTCTCCCAAGTGGTTGTGGCAAGGTAAAGCAAATGCCCTCCACTTCTCTAGAAGAAACCACAGTGCCCAGCCATGTTCTAAGCCCTCCCGTCCTCCCTGGGCTTCTGGCAGCAGGAGTGAAAAGAGAGGAGAAGAGCACTGGGACCCGTTTGACAAAAACCGGCTTCCCACGGGAAAGTCATTCTCTACGTGCAGACATGCTCCCAGGTGCCTGTGGCAAGGGGAAGGAAATGCCATACACTGACCTGGAAGAGACCACAGGGCCCAGGCACCGTCTGAACCCTTCCCTCAACCTGGCGATTTTGCTAGCAGGAGTTCAACCCCAACGAACACAGCCCGGAGACCCCTGAGGCAAAAACGGCTTCCGACGAACAATAGGCGCTTGCTGTGGAACACCTATCCCAAGTGGGGGTAGCCTGGTCAACAAAATGCCACACACCAAGGTGTAAGAAACAACATTGCCCAGGCATGGTCTAAGCCCCTCACCTCGTCCCTGTGCTTTGGGGAGCCGGAGGGACAGCCGAGGCCCACGGCCCTGAGACCCCTTTGCAAAAAGCCGGCTTCCCACGGAGACAGTTTTCCTGAGGTGCAGACCCTCTCCCAAGTGGTTGTGGCAAGGTAAAGCAAATGCCCTCCACTTCTCTGGAAGAAACCACAGTGCCCAGCCATGTTCTAAGCCCTCCCATCCTCCCTGGGCTTCTGGCAGCAGCAGTGAAAAGAGAGGAGCAGAGCACTGGGACCCGTTTGACAAAAACCGGCTTCCCACGGGAAAGTCTTTCTCCACGTGCAGACATGCTCCCAGGTGCCTGTGGCAAGGGGAAGGAAATGCCATACACTGACCTGGAAGAGACCACAGGGCCCAGGCACAGTCTGAACCCTTCCCTCAACCCGGCGATTTTGCTAGCAGGAGTTCAACCCCAACGAACACAGCCCGGAGACCCCTGAGGCAAAAACGGCTTCCGACGAACAATAGGCGCTTGCTGTGGAACACCTATCCCAAGTGGGGGTAGCCAGGTCAACAAAATGCCACACACCCAGGTGTAAGAAACAACATTGCCCAGGCATGGGCTAAGCCCCTCACCTCGTCCCTGTGCTTTGGGGAGCCGGAGGGACAGCCGAGGCCCACGGCCCTGAGACCCCTTTGCAAAAAGCCGTCTTCCCACGGAGACAGTTTTCCTGAGGTGCAGACCCTCTCCCAAGTGGTTGTGGCAAGGTAAAGCAAATGCCCTCCACTTCTCTGGAAGAAACCACAGTGCCCAGCCATGTTCTAAGCCCTCCCGTCCTCCCTGGGCTTCTGGCAGCAGGAGTGAAAAGAGAGGAGCAGAGCACTGGGACCCGTTTGACAAAAACCGGCTTCCCACGGGAAAGTCTTTCTCCACGTGCAGACATGCTCCCAGGTGCCTGTGGCAAGGGGAAGGAAATGCCATACACTGACCTGGAGGAGACCACAGGGCCCAGGCACAGTCTGAACCCTTCCCTCATCCCGGCGGTTTTGCTAGCAGGAGTTCAACCCCAACGAACACAGCCCGGAGACCCCTGAGGCAAAAACGGCTTCCGACGAACAATAGGTGCTTGCTGTGGAAAACCTATCCCAAGTGGGGTAGCCAGCTCAACAAAATGCCACACACCCATGTGTAAGAAACAACATTGCCCAGCCATGGTCTAAGCCCCTCACCTCGTCCCTGTGCTTTGGGGAGCCGGAGGGACAGCCGAGGCCCACGGCCCTGAGACCCCTTTGCAAAAAGCCGGCTTTCCACGGAGACAGTTTTCCTGAGGTGCAGACCCTCTCCCAAGTGGTTGTGGCAAGGTAAAGCAAATGCCCTCCACTTCTCTGGAAGAAACCACAGTGCCCAGCCATGTTCTAAGCCCTCCCATCCTCCCTGGGCTTCTGGCAGAAGGAGTGAAAAGAGAGGAGCAGAGCACTGGGACCCGTTTGACAAAAACCGGCTTCCCACGGGAAAGTCTTTCTCCACGTGCAGACATGCTCCCAGGTGCCTGTGGCAAGGGGAAGGAAATGCCATACACTGACCTGGAAGAGAACACAGGGCCCAGGCACAGTCTGAACCCTTCCCTCAACCCGGCGATTTTGCTAGCAGGAGTTCAACCCCAACGAACACAGCCCGGAGACCCGTGAGGCAAAAACGTCTTCCGACGAACAAGAGGCGCTTGTTGTGGAACACCTATCAGAAGTGGGGGTAGCCAGGTCAACAAAATGCCACACACCCAGGTGTAAGAAACAACATTGCCCAGGCATGGTCTAAGCCCCTCACCTCGTCCCTGTGCTTTGGGGAGCCGGAGGGACAGCCGAGGCCCACGGCCCTGAGACCCCTTTGCAAAAAGCCGGCTTCCCACGGAGACAGTTTTCCTGAGGTGCAGACCCTCTCCCAAGTGGTTGTGGCAAGGTAAAGCAAATGCCCTCCACTTCTCTGGAAGAAACCACAGTGCCCAGCCATGTTCTAAGCCCTCCCGTCCTCCCTGGGCTTCTGGCAGCAGGAGTGAAAAGAGAGGAGAAGAGCACTGGGACCCGTTTGACAAAAACAGGCTTCCCACGGGAAAGTCATTCTCTACGTGCAGACATGCTCCCAGGTGCCTGTGGCAAGGGGAAGGAAATGCCATACACTGACCTGGAAGAGACCAAAGGGCCCAGGCACAGTCTGAACCCTTCCCTCATCCCGGCGGTTTTGCTAGCAGGAGTTCAACCCCAACGAACACAGCCCGGAGACCCCTGAGGCAAAAACGGATTCCGACGAACAATAGGCGCTTGCTGTGGAACACCTATCCCAAGTGGGGGTAGCCAGGTCAACAAAATGCCACACACCCAGGTGTAAGAAACAACACTGCCCATCCATGGTCTAAGCCCCTCACCTCGTCCCTGTGCTTTGGGGAGCCGGAGGGACAGCCGAGGCCCACGGCCCTGAGACCCCTTTGCAAAAAGCCGGCTTCCCACGGAGACACTTTTCCTGAGGTGCAGACCCTCTCCCAAGTGGTTGTGGCAAGGTAAAGCAAATGCCCTCCACTTCTCTGGAAGAAACCACAGTGCCCAGCCATGTTCTAAGCCCTCCCATCCTCCTTGGGCTTCTGGCAGCAGGAGTGAAAAGAGAGGAGCAGAGCACTGGGACCCGTTTGACAAAAACCGGCTTCCCACGGGAAAGTCTTTCTCCACGTGCAGACATGCTCCCAGGTGCCTGTGGCAAGGGGAAGGAAATGCCATACACCGACCTTGAGGATACCACAGGGCCCAAGCACAGTCTGAACCCTTCCCTCAACCCGGCGATTTTGCTAGCAGGAGTTCAACCCCAACGAACACAGCCCGGAGACCCCTGAGGCAAAAACGGCTTCCGACGAACAATAGGCGCTTGCTGTGGAACACCTATCCCAAGTGGGGGTAGCCAGGTCAACAAAATGCCACACACCCAGGTGTAAGAAACAACATTGCCCAGGCATGGTCTAAGCCCCTCACCTCGTCCCTGTGCTTTGGGGAGCCGGAGGGACAGCCGAGGCCCACGGCCCTGAGACCCCTTTGCAAAAAGCCGGCTTTCCACGGAGACAGTTTTCCTGAGGTGCAGACCCTCTCCCAAGTGGTTGTGGCAAGGTAAAGCAAATGCCCTCCACTTCTCTGGAAGAAACCACAGTGCCCAGCCATGTTCTAAGCCCTCCCGTCCTCCCTGGGCTTCTGGCAGCAGGAGTGAAAAGAGAGGAGCAGAGCACTGGGACCCGTTTGACAAAAACAGGCTTCCCACGGGAAAGTCATTCTCTACGTGCAGACATGCTCCCAGGTGCCTGTGGCAAGGGGAAGGAAATGCCATACACTGACCTGGAAGAGACCAAAGGGCCCAGGCACAGTCTGAACCCTTCCCTCAACCCAGCGATTTTGCTAGCAGGAGTTCAACCCCAACGAACACAGCCCGGAGACCCCTGAGGCAAAAACGGCTTCCGACGAACAATAGGCGCTTGCTGTGGAACACCTATCCCAAGTGGGGGTAGCCAGGTCAACAAAATGCCACACACCCAGGTGTAAGAAACAACACTGCCCATCCATGGTCTAAGCCCCTCACCTCGTCCCTGTGCTTTGGGGAGCCGGAGGGACAGCCGAGGCCCACGGCCCTGAGACCCCTTTGCAAAAAGCCGGCTTCCCACGGAGACACTTTTCCTGAGGTGCAGACCCTCTCCCAAGTGGTTGTGGCAAGGTAAAGCAAATGCCCTCCACTTCTCTGGAAGAAACCACAGTGCCCAGCCATGTTCTAAGCCCTCCCGTCCTCCCTGGCCTTCTGGCAGCAGGAGTGAAAAGAGAGGAGCAGAGCACTGGGACCCGTTTGACAAAAACCGGCTTCCCACGGGAAAGTCTTTCTCCACGTGCAGACATGCTCCCAGGTGCCTGTGGCAAGGGGAAGGAAATGCCATACACTGACCTGGAAGAGACCACAGGGCCCAAGCACAGTCTGAACCCTTCCCTCATCCCGGCGGTTTTGCTAGCAGGAGTTCAACCCCAACGAACACAGCCCGGAGACCCCTGAGGCAAAAACGGCTTCCGACGAACAATAGGCGCTTGCTGTGGAACACCTATCCCAAGTGGGGGTAGCCAGGTTAACAAAATGCCACACACCCAGGTGTAAGAAACAACATTGCCCAGCCATGGTCTAAGCCCCTCACCTCGTCCCTGTGCTTTGGGGAGCCGGAGGGACAGCCGAGGCCCACGGCCCTGAGACCCCTTTGCAAAAAGCCGGCTTCCCACGGAAAGAGTTTTCCTGTGGTGCAGACCCTCTCCCAAGTGGTTGTGGCAAGGTAAAGCAAATGCCCTCCACTTCTCTGGAAGAAACCACAGTGCCCAGCCATGTTCTAAGCCCTCCCATCCTCCCTGGGCTTCTGGCAGCAGCAGTGAAAAGAGAGGAGCAGAGCACTGGGACCCCTTTGACAAAAACCGGCTTCCCACGGGAAAGTCTTTCTCCACGTGCAGACATGCTCCCAGGTGCCTGTGGCAAGCGGAAGGAAATGCCATACACTGACCTGGAAGAGACCACAGGGCCCAGGCACAGTCTGAACCCTTCCCTCAACCCGGCGATTTTGCTAGCAGGAGTTCAACCCCAACGAACACAGCCCGGAGACCCCTGAGGCAAAAACGGCTTCCGACGAACAATAGGCGCTTGCTGTGGAACACCTATCCCAAGTGGCGGTAGCCAGGTCAACAAAATGCCACACACCCAGGTGTAAGAAACAACATTGCCCAGGCATGGGCTAAGCCCCTCACCTCGTCCCTGTGCTTTGGGGAGCCGGAGGGACAGCCGAGGCCCACGGCCCTGAGACCCCTTTGCAAAAAGCCGGCTTCCCACGGAGATAGTTTTCCTGAGGTGCAGACCCTCTCCCAAGTGGTTGTGGCAAGGTAAAGCAAATGCCCTCCACTTCTCTGGAAGAAACCACAGTGCCCAGCCATGTTCTAAGCCCTCCCGTCCTCCCTGGGCTTCTGGCAGCAGGAGTGAAAAGAGAGGAGCAGAGCACTGGGACCCGTTTGACAAAAACCGGCTTCCCACGGGAAAGTCTTTCTCCACGTGCAGACATGCTCCCAGGTGCCTGTGGCAAGGGGAAGGAAATGCCATACACTGACCTGGAAGAGACCACAGGGCCCAGGCACAGTCTGAACCCTTCCTTCAACCCGGCGATTTTGCTAGCAGGAGTTCAACCCCAACGAACACAGCCCGGAGACCCGTGAGGCAAAAACGTCTTCCGACGAACAACAGGCGTTTGTTGTGGAACACCTATCCCAAGTGGGGGTAGCCAGGTCAACAAAATACCACACACCCAGGTGTAAGAAACAACATTGCCCAGGCATGGTCTAAGCCCCTCACCTCGTCCCTGTGCTTTGGGGAGCCGGAGGGACAGCCGAGGCCCACGGCCCTGAGACCCCTTTGCAAAAAGCCGGCTTCCCACGGAGACAGTTTTCCTGAGGTGCAGACCCTCTCCCAAGTGGTTGTGGCAAGGTAAAGCAAATGCCCTCCACTTCTCTAGAAGAAACCACAGTGCCCAGCCATGTTCTAAGCCCTCCCGTCCTCCCTGGGCTTCTGGCAGCAGGAGTGAAAAGAGAGGAGAAGAGCACTGGGACCCGTTTGACAAAAACCGGCTTCCCACGGGAAAGTCATTCTCTACGTGCAGACATGCTCCCAGGTGCCTGTGGCAAGGGGAAGGAAATGCCATACACTGACCTAGAAGAGACCACAGGGCCCAAGCACAGTCTGAACCCTTCCCTCATCCCGGCGGTTTTGCTAGCAGGAGTTCAACCCCAACGAACACAGCCCGGAGACCCCTGAGGCAAAAACGGCTTCCGACGAACAATAGGCGCTTGCTGTGGAACACCTATCCCAAGTGGGGGTAGCCAGGTCAACAAAATGCCACACACCCAGGTGTAAGAAACAA